>NW_026294606.1:42857925-43457925 GCF_007827085.1 Peromyscus californicus insignis | reverse complement strand
AGGCCAAGCCAAACAATCCTGCATAGGCCCCAGGTTTCAAACAGCCAACTCATGCAATGAGCACAAGATCTGGTCCCACTGCCTGGATGCCTCCCAAACAGATCAAGCCAATCAACTGTCTCACCCATTCGGAGGGCCTGATCCAGTGTGGACCCCTCAGCCATTGGTTCATAGTTCATGTGTTTCCATTCATTTGGCTATTTGTCCCTGTGCTTTATCCAACCTTGGTCTCAACAATTCTCGCTCATATAAACCCTCCTCATTCTCGTTGATTGGACTCCCAGAGATCCACCCAGGGCCTAGTCATGGATCTCTGCATCCAGATCCCTCAGTAGTTGGATGAGGTTTCTAGCACAACAATTAGGGTGTTTGGCCAGGGGATGCCTTCTTAAGACCTCTGCCAACAACCCCCAAATCCACCGTCGCATCCATATTTCCCATAGAGACCTTGCCACCCTCGCCAGGACTTACTGGCCCACATGAGAACATGTACCTAGTGTGCCATATTCAGACTGCTCTGGAAGTGTAGAATGGGGACCGGATGCCTACTGGTCAGCGTCTCTATGTAACTGATCTGTCATGTGAACTCCTAAGCTGTGGAGGTGACTTCCACCATGTGAGACGAGAAAGACTGCAGAATAAAACAGCAGGAAGAATGATCGAGCAGGCAGCCTGAGGTCCCAAGAGGTACCTTATTTTCTGAGGGATTCAGAAACTCCCCTGGAGGGTTATGATTACCTTCCTTTGTTCTTACAAAGCTTCGTTTTTGACTGGTGATTTTGTGCTGTCCATGGCCAGTGCCCATTTCTCATAGAGTCAAGGAAAATGGGGGCTCCATGTAGAGTCCAAAACAAGAACTATATTTAGTCAGCTTTAGGTTGCATGACAAAGGTCATGTGAGAAAGAAAGGTCACTCTGGCTCACAGCTCCAGATATTTCAGTGGGGCTAGGGGACCTGCTGCTCTGGGAGCTGCGCTGAAGCAGGACATCATGGTAGGAGCATGTAGCACAGCAATTCATAGTTTAGAACAATGACTATTTCTATAGACTCGTGACAAATGGTTCCTCATGGGACATCCACACTGAACAACCTTGGAGTATACAGTCCCCTTATTGCATTTCTTTTCTGAATTTCTTGGATAGCTTCCTGGGGTGTCATTGAACTTGTGCCTCTAGTTTCTGTCACCCCACAAATGATATTGTATCTAAGGCTTAATGAGACTTTGGCTCAAGATGTTTGGAAAGAACACATCAGTGGTGAGGTGTGTGCATCCAGCGTTATCATGTCAGAAAAGAAGTGATCCAGTTGCTCACTGTCACTTTGTTAACTTTGATTACCAAGATATGTGATAACATAGATGTCTGCATGAGCAATTAGCCATCAATGTTGGATGATACTTTTGAGATGCAAGGAATATCCTTATCCAGTGTTGGTTTTAGACTTAATTGCTTTAAGTGGGTGCTTTAAAATTTATAGATGTATTTGTCTTATTTATTGCTCACATGCAGCTTGTTTGTGTGTGTGTGTGTGTGTGTGTGTGTGTGTGTGTGAGAGAGAGAGAGAGAGAGAGAGAGAGAGAGAGAGAGAGAGAGAGAGAGAGAGAGAGAGCTAGTTAATTTGTAAGTACAAGTGCATATTCCTACAGAAGTCAGAGGACAACTTGCTGGAATTGGTTCTCTCCTTCACCTTTTAGGTTCAAGTGTGAAAAAGCAAATGATTAGGCCTGGTGGCAAATGTCTTTATCTGCTGTAATATCTGGGTAACCTTCACCAGCAGTTTTAGATAAAAATCATTTCCCAAATCAACTATTTTATTAGGAGTTGGTATAATAAGACTAACGGCAGAATAAATGACACCTGCCTGTGTTGTCTAATCTGTGCAGGACAGCACTGCTCTCAAGGCTCTGTATACTAAGTGTATATGTACCGTCTCCTGTCTCCTGCTTAGTTGATAAGAATTCTTTCCAGCCAGTGTCTGCTCACACTGAACCTATCGACCTTTGAATGCTTGATGACTTTCCGAAGTAGTAGGGATCCCAGGCTCACTGTGGGCTCTCCTGGTCAGACTTGATGTGAAGCAATCTAGAAATCAGTGTGGGGCAATAGATGTCATTGCTGGGGTGGCCTTTCAGGTGTTAGAGCTTCTTACATTTATAAAATCATAAATACATATTGCTCATTCTAGTTGAAATATACAATTGTAGATTTTCATTATTACTTTTACATTTATCTATCTTTAAATAAAAAAATCATGTTTTGAAAATTATTAACAAAACTATAATAAAAATAAAAATGTGGGATAAAGTTGAAATTTCATCACAGGAATTTTGTCCTTAGACTGGAGTTTTTTGGGGGCTTGAAATCAATACTGTGCTAAAATGTGCACATGAATAAGCCGACTCCCTGTGTGGTTATGCTTCCAGATTAATAATCACTAGTTTCCTTTGTCCTAAATTTAGGAACGCTACACTCTTCTGTAGTGGGTAGCCAATCCAGCTTTGACCTAGAAGTGCCACCCCCACTGAGGCTTCGGTAACTGTCACGCCTACAAGGCAGAGCCGAGAGAGGACCCCTGAAGACCTGAGACTTGGATAGGCAGGCTCTCTTCATTCCTGGATCCTGGACACTGGAGGGAAACCACGCAGAGTTCTCCAGAGAACACCGCTGGACTGCGCTTCACCTTTCCTAGACCCTGTTACCTATCCCTTCACTTGTAAGTTAACCCACAAAATAAACCTCCCTTTTAGCTACGTGGAGTTGCCTTAATATTAAACCAATACTCTTCTCCTTTGGTTTAATTTTATTATTTAAACTTGATAAATGTCATGTTTTGAAACTCAAAATGCTCTAGAGAAGCATACTGGGGGAAATCTCTCTCCTACTCCAGTCTCTCCCCTTCTCATCCCTTACGGATAACACTTTTCATCAGCTTCCATCTTCCATTTTTCTGGTTCATTCCCATTCTTACATAGACAAAAGCACCACAACAAGTAACTCTGTTCTCTGCTGTTTAGGGGATGCAATGCCATCTGAAAGAGAACACCCAGGTCAGCAGGTAAGACCTTCTGTGGTTGTTTTAAACAGATTTCTCTCCCGTAGACTGTGCTGTTCTGTACTTTCAGCAACAACACATGAGTGTCCGCTTTCTTTACAGTCTTGCCAGCAGAGGATGCTGCCAGACTTGTATTTGTGCCTATCTGATAAGTCGGTTAGGGAATCAGAATCCCAAGGCTATGTTTTAGACCTTAAAAAAAAGTGCAATGTCCTTACAAAAGATGACAGAAACCTAAAGTGTAATGCTTGAGAAAACTTACACAGTGCATATTCTAGGAGCTCATACCCAGATCAAGGCATCACACTTCAGAAGGCAGGCTCCTCACCTTCCCAGACTCTACCCTTCTGATGAGTGGGTTGGTTTTTATTCATGCAGAGCAGTTGAACAGACTTTCACCTGCCAAAGCAACATCTCGCTTTATTTTCTTGTGAAAAACAACTATGTACTATCAAGTTTGGGGACTTTTTATCTCCAGTTTTCTGTTTGTCTGTTTATTTATTTGCCTTTTATGTCTAGGTTATAGATATTCTTGGCTATAGTTTTACAATGGAAAGAATTTTTACAATTAAAGTAAAATTTCTTTTATTGCTTCTGAATTTTTTCACCCCTAAAAAACTATCCCTGACCTCATGTTTATAAAAGGGATGACTTCGTGCTGTTTTCACTTCAAAACAAATTGCAGTTTATTTTTATGCATGGTATAATAGCTAAGAACTAATTTTATTATATTACAGTTGCTCCAACAGCACTGTTGAACAGCCCATCTTTCCTTGGTGATGTGAGATTTACCAGCATGTACTCAGTCTCCAACTGTACCTGGATCCATTCAGGACTCTTCTATACTGCTGGATTGCATGTCTGTTCACCAGAACCATATTTAGAAAAACTCAAAGTAGGTGTCAGCTACTGTTTTCTTCTTTGTCAGAGTTTTACTGGATATTTGGGATCTAACACTTTTCCAAATGAAGTCGAGAATTAACTGTTTAACTAATATCAACCAACCCTAAGCTTCTGGCATGTTTATCTTGCCTGAGTTAAATGTATAGCTTGTTGTTAAAAGAATAATATCCTTACCACGTAAAGTCACTCTATCCCTTCCAAATATGCATTCCCACTTTTGATTTTTATGATTTAGTAATACTAAAAAATTTTTTCCTAACAAGTTTCTCACTTTCTCACATTTCTTTTAATTCCTTTTTATCTTCTGTTTCTAGAATAAATGGAACCTTCCCTTCCTTGCCTTACCTGTTAGTTTATAGCAGATCATATATATATATATATATATAAAGATTACAGGCTTGTTTGTTTTTTTCCATACAGGGTTTCTCTGTGTAACAGCTCTGGCTGTCCTGAAACTTGCTTTGTAGACCAGACTGGCCTTGAACTCAAAGAGATTCACCTGCCTCTGCCTCCTGAGTGCAGGAGATTAAAAACATATGCAACCACTGCCCTACTAAGATTACAAGTTTTTATTGTTAAGTTTATACTCAGCCATCTTACTGAATTCTCTTATTGCTTAAATTCAGTTTTGATTTTTATTTTCAAAGCTGACTGCATCCATTTTCTTGAAAAATATGTCTCTTCATTTCTCTTTCCTAACTCTCATCCTCTAAGCATTTTCTCTGGTTATACTGGCTATAAAACCAACATCATTAAATAGAGTAGTAGTGATGGATGTCCTTCCTTGTCCTTAGCTGAGTGGGAGAAAGACTACAGCCCCAATACTAAAATGCATGAGTTGTTATTTATCATAGTAAGAAAGTGTCATTATTTCCTACAAAATACTTCCTGTCAATCATGTTTATTGAACTTGATCAACTGCCTTTCCAGCAGTCTAAGAATATTCTTACGCGCATCTTGTATTAAATGTGCTGAGATTTCCAAAAAAGAAACTATTTTTGCATCCCTCTGATAAATGTCTCTTGATTATGCTTTATTTTTTATGCACTATTGGACTCTATTTGCTAGTTAGAAATTTTTATCAACAGTAATACAATACTCATAATGGAAATCACAATGTTTTTAACAGATTTCCATTTATCATATATATATGTATGTATTAAGCTGGTTCTCAATTCACTGTCATTTGAATGATTCCCATAGTTCTGTTGATATCAATGATGATAACTACACTTTGGAGGCTATTAGTTTGTTTTATCTTCTTGTATTAAATACCTCTAATGGAAATGTAGAGGGATTGCTGGATCATAGAAATATCTTCTTTTATGGGATATTATTGCTTCCCCCAAATAGGTCTTAGAGTTTTGAACTGGAAGTGGAGGCTTACACATGTCTCTGCACCCAAGTGTGTGTTAGGTTACCCTATTATGAGGAAGGAGAAAACTCACTAATGTTTTACTTTGGTGTAAAGCTTTTGAACAAAGACACACCATTTGCTAGCCCTGGGTTGTCTGGTTACAATTTTAGTCTCCTCATTTCTAATATCTAAGTGTTCCAAAAATTTGAATTTCAGGGTGCTTTTATGAAGATATTGGAAACAATGGATATTAACTGGTTGTACAAATGTGAGCCATCATTGCGCTGATGGGAAAATATTGTCAGATTTGTGTATACTGTCACCAGCTAATATCTAACGAAGAAATCATTATCTAACCTGTACAGGTAAAATAACCTACAATGTGGCAAAAAAGGGGGGGTTTAATTGGTGTAGGTGAAATGGAGAGATGGAAAAACCATTCCTGACTGCTACGGCAAACACCTTCATAAGAACTACAATAGGCATTTCTTCACCTTCCCCTCATCTTCCTCTCAAACTGGAAGCTGAGGGAATCAAATAACTTATTCTTAGATGCCTTTTGGATTCTGGCCTTGCAGACCTTAGGGAAAGTCTCCAGAGAAAGGAATACTGGCTATTTCTCTCAGGAAAAAAAGAGGAGAGTGCCTTCCAATTATACTTGATGTACTTCCTGTCTTTGAATGTAGTTGGATACAGACCTGGTGCTTGTAAATCAATGTGCCAGCTGGCAACTCTGAGACAGCATTCTAGAAAGGGCATAGCAATAGACAGGAAAGCTTAGGGTTTTGAAGAAGCTTTTGCATGAAACTTAGGAATATGTATCATAAATATATCTCAAGGGTTCTGAACTGCAAATCTCTCCTGGTGTCAGCTTTCCTGACACCTGCTTATCATCACTATCAGGGTAGTTAGAAACTCTGCATCACAAACACTGTATATGGACCCTTATGAAAGTCACATGAGAGTCTTCCCTTGCAGAATAAGCAAGGCCCAAGCACTTGGGTAATCTTAGAATCTAAAATATTGAAGTCTAGCCTGAGAGTGAGTTAACCTAACTAGCTACTGCTTGAATATATAAAAAGGAAATTATTTTCTGGCTTCATTTGGGGTACTCAGGAGAAAGATGAAAGGCCTGAAGTGGAGCCTACAGATTGGCAAATTCAGCTGACTGACTGTCATTAGCATTTTTTATCTTTAAAAATATTAAAATATGTGTCTTTCGGCCGGGCGGTGGTGGCGCACGCCTTTAATCCCAGCACTTGGGAGGCAGAGCCAGGCGGATCTCTGTGAGTTCGAGGCCAGCCTGGGCTACCAAGTGAGTTCCAGGAAAAGGCGCAAAGCTACACAGAGAAACCCTGTCTCGAAAAACCAAAAAAAAAAAAAAAATATGTGTCTTTCAGTAGCTGCTCCCATCAGCTGCTGGAGGAAGCCTCTCTGACGATGACTGGGCTAGACCTTGATCTTATGAGTATGGCAGAATATCACTAGGAATGATTTCACTGACATTTTTCATTTTGTCAGTTGTGTTTGGTTCTTCCCTAGGCCTCTGAGCCATCCATCTTCCAGATCCTGGCCATCTAGGCAGTATTAGGCATGGTCTCCTTCTTGTGGTATAGGCCTCAGGTGAGACCAGTTGAGCACTTCCACAAGCTCTGAGACAGCAGCACATCTTGCAGGCAGGGTAGGTTGTGGGTCACAGATTTTGTGGCCGTGTTGGTGTTCCAGTCCCATTCCTGCAAGTCTAGCCTGGTTACAGAAGAAGGTTTGGTTCAGGCTCTTTATTCTCTTTTACTAGAAGTCCTCACCAGGGTCAACCTCATAGGTTTCAAGATGTTTCCACTGCACGAGATTTCCATACTGCCCCCTAAACGCCCACCTATTTCATTTGTTTCTCCCTGTACTATCTTCCTCCATCCCTCCCTCCCTGACCTGATATCTCCTGTTCTCCTGCCCTCTGTACCCAGTCTATCCACAAAATCTATTCTATTCCCCCTTCCCATGAAGATATATGCATCCAACATAAATCTCTCCTCTTTAACTTCTCTGGACCCACAGCCAAACATTAGGCAGCATACAAGGAGCCCTACAAAAGATGGAAAGGATGGATTGTAGAAGCCAGAGGTTTTGAGGACACCAGAAGAACACGGCCCACAGAATCAATTAAGCAGGGCTCACAGGGGCTCACAGAGACTAAAGTGGCAACCACAGAGACTGCATGGATCTGCACTAGGTCCTGTTGTGGGACATTTGTACACTGTGTGAAGATACACTGCTGTGACTGGTTTAATAAAGACCTGAAAGGCCAATAGATAGGCAAGAGGTATAGGTGAGACTTCCAGGCAGAGAAAGGAAGTGGGAGGAGTTAATCGAGGTGCAGAGGAGACACCGACAAGACATGAAGGGAGTTGGACGTACAGAATGAAAGGTAAAAAAAAAACCACAGCGTTTTCAGAAATGGGTTAATTTAAGTTAAAAGAGTTAGTTAGGAACAAGCCTAAGCTATAGGCTAAGCTTTCATAATTAATAATAAGTCTCCATGTTTGGGAGACTTATTATTTGGGAGCTGGCTGGTGGAATAGAAAAAGACTCCTTACAAGGTCCTCTGCATACATGCTATGGTTTAGCTTGAGGATTTTTGTTGGATTCCTTCCAATGGGAGTGGGAGTATCTCTGACTCTTTTGCCTGTTTATGAAATTTTTTTTTCCTCCTGAGTTGCTTCATTGAGCCTTAATATGAGGGTCTGTGCCTAGTCTTATTGCATCTTGTTATGCCAAGTTTGGTTGACATCACTGGGAGGTCTGTTTATTTCTAAAGGGAAATGGGGGAGCCATGGATCTTGGGGAGAGGGGATGTCAAAGGGAACTCGGAGAAGGGTAGGCTGTGGTCAGGATGTATTGTATGAGAGAAGAAAAAGTAAATAAATAAATAAATAAACAAAATTTTTAAATGTGTGTTTTAGATTAAAACTTAGTAGTGAATACCAGAATTAGGATTAGGCTCAAGGTCTGCTCATCTATCATCCTCTAAAGCTATGCCCTATTCCAGCCTCCACAAGGGAAGCAGTGATTCCCCATCTACTCAGAAGTATGTGACCATCTTAGATACACTAAATTACCAACAAGGGAGTGCATTCATATTATATTTTGATTACAAAAGAACTCTGGCCTTTATGGAAGATATTGGTCAAACCTTGGATATGTTTAACATGCAATATAATAGATTAGTAATCTTCTGACTCTCAGGAGGAAAGTCTGAGCTACAGCCACTTGCATTCTGGCATACATGAAGTGTGAGTTACACCCTACAGTAATTACAAGATACAAAAGAGAAAAACACTTGCAAAATTCACTGTGGACTCTCTGCCAATCACATATAAATATAACTACAAGAAAATTAGATTACTTAAGAATGCAGTCTGAGGTAAAGTTAAATCAAAGTATAAATTTATGTGTGTAATGTAAGAATCCATAGGTGACAGACCTTCAGTACTTGGACACTAGTTCAAAAGAGAAAAAACATGCTCAAGAAATTGAAGTGCTTTCTCTTCCAAAATTTTAGCTTGATGGATACTGGCAACATGTACGAATATTCTTTCATCTGGTGGGAGACAAAGCATTTTTTTCCTTGAGGCAATAGTTCAAGCTAGTTACAGACACTCAGAAGAATGGCCTCATTAGTCCTGAGAAGCCTACGCTGCCACGAGGCATGGTGTTTTCTATAGTTATGGCATGGGGTGGAGTAGGAAGGAGTTTGAGGCTAGGCTTGCAGTCAGCCCTGCACTTTTAAGTAGATAAGTGTCCTTTCCCATCAGGCTGAAGTAGAAAATCACACACAAACTTTAAGAGAATGTTTAATGAAACATTTTTTAAAAAAGTCAAGATAAAAATGCAGTGGTGTTAGTGTAAACCAATCCAGAGAAAAGAAAGAGGAAGCAAAAGATGAGGGAGGAAGAGGAGGAGGAGGAGATTTAGAGGGTATTATTTAAGTAACAGAAATTTAAAAATGAATAAATGGATGAAAACGTTAAAGACAATTTAATAAAATTAAAAATGCATGTAAGGAAATCAAAATATAAGTAGAGAGACTATTCAAAGAACAGGAGGGAAACAAGATTAAATCTCTAGAAATAGTAGATCGAGAGACAGGGAGGATAGCTCACTGTCTCTCATACTCAAGTCCTTAGGTTCAATCCAGAAAACTGCAAAATTTTAATTTGAAAGAGAAATGAGATTTAAAATTTTTATAGTGGAAGATATAACCTAGACATCAAATTCAAGAATAAAGTGGTAGATATAACCTAGACATCAAATTCAAGAATAAAGGGGGGAAAAACTTTCAAAATGTGGGCAGAGCAAAACATTAAACTAAACTCAGGGCTGGAGAGATGGCTCGTTGATGAAATGTTTGCTGTGCAAGAATGAGGACCAGGGTTCAATTCCCAGCACCTGCCCTAAAAAGCTGAGCCCAACAGAGTGTTTGTTTGTAATCCCAATGCTGGGGAACATAGGAGGATCCCTAAAACTTTCCACGTAGGCAACCTAGGTATATTGGAGAGATCCAAGTACAATGCCTCAAAAATAAGGAAGAAGAAAGGAAGGAAGGAAAGGAGTGAGGGAGAGAGGGAGGGAGGGAGGGAGGGAGGGAGGGAGGGAGGGAGGGAGAGAGAGAGGGAGGGAGGGAGGAAGGGAGGAAGGCAGGCAGGCGAGAGATCAAGGAAGAATCCCAATGTTGACCTCCACCTAGCTTCTATGTGTGTCTATCCACATGCATACACATACACGCACACCACAAATCTGAACTAAAGTTGATTTGTTATAAGACTTTGCTTCTAGAGCTGCATATGCCATAAAAATATTTTAGCAAAAACATAGCTTTTACCCTTTGAATATTATGTACCTATAACTACCAGTGTACAACAGCAACAAATAAATACTCTCAGACATTGACAATCTCTGACATAAGTGAACAACCACAGCACTCTCTGTGGAAAAAGTAATAGTAAATTCTTTAGCCGACTGAAACATGAATCAAGGCAGAGTTCAGATCCAGGGGAAAACAGGCATGGAAGACATTTCAATGAATAACAGAGAAGTCACATGGTTCATGCCTCTCTTCCCAACAGAAGACAACATGACTAGCCTCCTTAGACCTGAGAGCATACATACACTACAAAGAACCCTCTGTGTTATGCCCAGTGAAGGAGTTGACCTTTCAAAAGCTGGATTCAGTATGGTGAGAGAGGAAAGATGACAAACTATCAAAGCACTTTGAATTCTTTCCAACACACAAAGTGGGACTTAAATAAATACCTGCTTTGGTCAACAGGAACCATAGTGATATTAGAAAAACAAGACCCCAAATTTCCTTTTTAAACTCCTTAAGGAGAGTTAAGATCTCATAATAGTAGATTCTCTGGGGCCCAACCCAGAGCTGGGAAGAGGATCACTAACCATAATCAGAGTGTGTGACAGAATGGACAGATAGAGGGCAAAGATCTGAAATGGAAGAGCTCCCACGACCACAAAACATACAGCACAGCAGAGTCCAGTACCCAACAGGGCATCTCCATGGATGTCAAGGCTGAGGGCAGGTTCTTCCTTCGGAATTCTTTGCTCCTAAGGATGTGAGCCTGTAAGATCACTCCTGGTCCACTGTGTTCTTTCTTCTAAAATGGAACTTCTATCTTCTCACAATGGACTCCACACTTCCACCGGGACTCTGATAGCACTAGTGAAGCCCAACTTCTTCCTCAAAAGGTAAATTTGCCATTCTCTTCCTGAGTGCCACAATTCACCAGCATCTTGCTTGGGCGCTCTAGAAAGTAAAACTTGAGATACTAGGAGATTCAAGAGGCATCTCATCAAGATATGAAGTGAATGGTTCAGGAGCTGTGGAGTCCATGCAGATCACAACCATCCCTACAAGTATTTGCAAGGTCAGGTACATTATTAAGAAGAGTTATGCATCATTATCCATCCAAACTCACTTCAGGATAGTGAAGGTGATGTCATGTTAGGCAATCTTTTATATGAATCACCAAGTTGGCCATGTTCTGTCCACAGATTAGAATACTTTTCTTTATAAGATCAATCACTGAATTATTCACTGAAATGATCAATGTCCTTGTTAAACCAGTAGCCTTCCAGAGTCAATGGTGAGTTATAACCCTCCTCACCCTAGACAGCATCACACCACAGCAGTGTGACATCACCCTAGGTGTGCCATTCTGACCATCTATTTCTTGTTTATAGTATCACAAATCAGTACACATAATTAGACTCTTTATAGATATAATGTGGAAAGTTGGACACTTATATGCAGCTGGTGGGACTATCTATATGAACCAGCTTTTCTGAAAGTCAATTTAATAAATTGTTGAAAACTTTAAAAATGTGCAAATCCATTCCTATTATTTTCATATATAGGAACTTCCCAATATAAAATTTGAAATATTTAATATACATTGCATGAAAATATAAAGTTAAATATTTTACTGTCAATTATAATAGTTAAAAACAGAAGGTAAGGAAATGTGGTGGTCCCATGATAAGGGATTATCTAAGTAAATTATGTTCTGTCTTTAGCTAGTGGCTGATTATCATTTTTTAGCATAGGAAACATGAATAACGACTTTTTAAATTTAAAAATTGCATTGCATATTTTCATTTTACTTTTTTGTGACAGAGCTGGGGAATGAACACATGTAATGTAGACTTTCTAAACTGAAGTAGACCTTACCCTACATTTTCACTTTTAAAATGTGAATACAGGAATAGAAAAAACTGGGAAGCACATGTGTCAGGGGTTGTGAATTCTGTTGAAGTATTATGAATGAGTGAACTTCATTTTATTTGCTTTCACTGTTGTCTAGATTTTTTTCTGTCATGAACTTGTATAATGCAATAATACAAAAGTCATAAAACAATACATATCAAGTATATATTTATATCACATTTGTACTTGGCACATATTTATTGAAACTTACTCTTTGTCCAAAACTCCTTAGTACAGGGGATCCAATAGATATCAGGATAAACATGTACCCTCTCACTTCAGAGAAGACAGATATCACAAAGGCCAGGCACTTAACTGACAAGACAATTACAGAGCAGGACAGTAGCCTGAGGAAAGATGCATGTGAAGTGATGGAGAGGGCCTGGTGAGGAGGGTTGTGCTGGGTGGTTACAGAAGGCCTCGGTGAGGGTATGGCTGGCTGAATTCCGAAACAAGAAGGAGCCAGACCTCCAAGATGACAGAATCAGAGTAGTCAGCTTCAGTGAGCATGTACATGTACTACATCTGAAAAGCAGCCAATGGTGACATATTGTGCAATACAGGATGCATCCTGTGTGTGTTGTAAAAATCTCCTCAGATATTCAGGTGGCATAGTAGTAAATGTGCTACATGAGAAATTTTGGACAATTTCCATTATTGTCTTTCTGTTCATCTATTTTAGATATCCTTCTATCATAAGCATATAGAGTCACTATCACTCATTTCCTTACTGACTGGTTCAAATGATTTTAGTCCTAACTTAAGACTCTGGAGAGATAACAGAACCATGCAGAAATCCCTGACCTTCAGCTCAGACAAGGCTGATGAGAGAACAATAAAAATAATAAACAGTATTTTAGGTAATGGCAAATACCTTGACTGTGTAAGGCACTGAGGTAGGTATATGAGGACACTGAGAAAGGAGGCAAAACATTTGAGAGTGGAGTCATTCTAGAGTGAAAAGACTTTCTAGGTAAGTGGGAATTACCAATACAAGTTCCAAACAGATCAACCCACTGAGGCCATGGGCTGGCAATGAAAGCAAAGAGATAAGATGTGGAGGGCCAAGGAGTAGATCCCACACAGACACCTGTGAATAGGGGCATTGAATCAAAGGCACATGGGGTTGCAAAGCACAGCATTTATCTGAACACAATCACTTAGGTTACCATGCTTGAAAACAGACCAAAGAAGGCCAGAGAAAAAGTATGGGTATAATGGGATGATATTACAAAAAAACAGGTAAGAGACAGGAATGGTTGAGACTAGGATAATAGAGAAGGTGTGTTCAGATTTAGGGTATCTTTTGAAATTATAATCAATTGGATTTATATCATGACAGAAGAAAAGGATGACTACGTGGGTTTATGCTGACCAACCAGAGCTGCTGTACCTAAGATAGAGGGAGAAGTTTAGTTTATATGTGTTTCTTTGGTTTAGATTTAGTTTTGGTTAGTTTGATTATATGCAGAGGAAACACTTATTTTAGAGATGCTGAGTTCAGAATGACATAGATTCCAAAGGAAGACATCAACTAGGGAGCTGGATCCATGAGTAGAGATGTTGGGGGAGATCTCTGGACAGGAACTAAAAACCTGGGCAACCCTCATGAAGAGGTGACATTTAAAACCATGGCTTACATGACATCACCAAGACAGTTTAGACAAAAAATAAAGGGATGGAATGTCCAGCCTTCCATCTCTAACAGTATAGACAGCAAGAAGAGCAAAGCAGACTAAGGAGGTGAAATGAGGCACAGGAGGAGGCAGAGTCTGGTGAGATGGCTGGGTTGGGAAAGCGTTCACCCTGCAAGCATGAGAACCTGGGTTTGGAGCTCAACACCCACATAAAACCTGGCCATGGTGTCACACTAGGAACACAATGTGTTGAAAGCCAAGTAGAAGAGGCACATCTAAGAGGTGGGTGGGTGCTAAGTAGGAGAATCAGGGCTGATGAAAGAAGAGTTGAAAGGAGTTTGGAGCTCCTGGTCCTGCCCAGAGTATTCTCCATGGAGCTGTGTGACAACAGTTTGACTGGCAGGGTTTGAGAGAGCCTAGCAGGACCGAGATTGGACTTTGTGTGAGATATGTCTTAAAGAGAAGGGGGAGATGAGGTTTTAACTATTATTCTTTAAGAAACCTTTTTTCCTTAAAGATGAGTAAAATAAAAATTTGTGAAGGGAGGAAAGAGGAGCTTATAATGAATTAGGAAATACAAGACTATCGCATTTTTTTCCAGGAAAAATAAACTGCTAACTGATGGCATATTTTCAGATCTTTGGGCATGTGGCCCTTGACTACCTTCTTTATGGTCAGAATTATGAAGGAACAGCTCAAGGTTGTTGGAAAGATGTTTTCAGAAGAGTAGGGTGACCACCTCTGACTTCCATTCATAAGTTAGTCCTGATTTAGTCTCCTTTGCCTGACTATTCCTTTTACTCACTGCATATTTCTATTTCTCCATCCTTGAACTCCAAGGTCTCTAGATCCCCTTGAAGCAAACTCCAGTTCTTCCAAGAAAGTATCTTTTTTTTTTTTTTGAGAAAAACGTCAACATTGGAAATCAACATGGTTTATCCCATGAGACTCAAGAAGCCACAAACAGTCCATTTTTCTGAGTCAATAAAACAAAACACCATCTGTAGCCATCAGAGATAAAGAGGTGGAGCACAGGCCAAGGGAGAAGTCATACCCAAGCCTTAAAGTCAAGTCATGACTTCTTAAAATGAAAATCCAATGCATGCTGAACAGGGTTCATGGCAGTCTACCTCCCTAAGACAGACACTCTCTGTGGGCCTGCAATCATCATTGCAGGTTGATAAATTTAAGAGAAAACAAATATCCAGGGAAAATATAATTTGCCTTTCCTCTTCCTCTGCTTGGACAATACAGACTAATACCTTTGAAGAGGAGGCCCAAGAGTAGATTTCTGCAAGGCTGCTGTGGGGGACTGAGCCTCACTGTGGAGAGGGAACACCCTAGCTGCACAATTAGTCTTCAATGCATCTGAGGATGAGGTCTTCTTCATTCATTATGTGGGAAGGGAGCCACAAATTTGACAGGGCCAAGAGGAGAATGCACTGTGCTGTGTTGAATTGGAAATGGAAAGGGCCCATTGACATACCTTCATGGATAAAGACTGGAAATTTAGAGACAACGATTTAAATATGTGCATATCTGTGGATGAGTGCATGAGAGTGTGCCTGTGCATGTGTGTGCGTATGTGGGGTGTGTATCTATGTGTGAGTATGTTAAGACTCCTTGCTTTTTTTCCACTGAGCAAGCCTGGTAGCCCTGCTATCTGAGAGCAATGAGCACAACTAGACTACAGATTTGAACTTCCAAGTGTTTTCCTCCAGTATCAGTAACCAGGACTACTTGAGAACAGTTTATTCCAGGGAAAATACAGATGACTGTGGAATATCTTACTGTGCCTCAAAAGAATCAAAAATGTTCTAAAGAATATCAAAGCCAACTGGAAGAGGCTTCTCTGGCAAACTGGGAAAGCAAAACAAACAGGGAATACAATGAGATCTTTGAGTCTTACTGAAAGAAATAGTAAGTTTAGAGTTTGATGAAGAATTATAATGAACAAGATGCAAAAGTATCTTCCCAAAAAGTCACTTATCAATTATAAAGCAAAAAGGTGTCACTTCATGATGAAGCAATGCGACAGGTAACATTATGCAATGAGAATGATCATACAGGTGCAGTATAAACAGTGTTAGTTTTGAGACACCCCATGCCGAGTAACTTAAATGTAAATATGAGGCAACATAGGAACAGTGAACAAAACACCAGGACAGTCATCTTTAAACATACTAGCTTCGAGGAGACCTTGGGGGATTGTTCTAGACAGAAAGGGATCAGAGACTCAGTCCCTCGATGCTGTGCTGAAACTTAAACTGTATTATGTTGCTGTAAATAGTACACAAAAGTTAACCAACAAAACCTCAAGATACCTGCGTTTCAGATGGTTAAATTGAGCTAGTGTTGACTTTCTGATGGTCGTATTGAAGATACAGAGAAGGTTCTTGCCTGTAGGAAACACACAGTGGAGTGTCTGAAGATCATGAGCATATTTGGTTGCCAATGAACTCCCCAGTAGTTTAGGAATTAAAAGAAAAACCTTTCTGTACAATAAATATAAGTAGGAGATAATTTCAAAGTAAAGTGAGATAATGTGTTTGGGAAAGAATCAGTATCTTCATTCTCAAACACACAAGAATTGATCTTAAAGGAGCTTTCCTATAGATGATCCTGTTCAATTCTTATGATGATGGAGTAGCAGGGAAGAGAAGAGTCTTCTGAGCTCAGTGCCAAAGGACTGAATGGCCACTTTTTCTTTTGTTCCTGAGGACAAGCTTAAGTGAAAAGAAGGAGGAGAGAAAGAAGCTTAAATTCACACAAAAGGACAGGGTGGAGAAAATCTTTAGAATCTGTGCCAAGTTTTCCACAACATGGTAGAAGCAGTCAACTTGACGTAACAGAAGCACCAATATGCTTTCATGATATTGGCAATCCTACATCTCCTAAACAAAAATACTTAGAAACTAGCCATTATTGAAATTAAATGATTCACACGTCATGGCTGTCTAACATCATTCCCCCATAACCTCTAATACATCCAGTTAGTGTCATTTTACAGCAGAGAAGATAAAGGCTATTCTGTTCTCCAGGAACAACTAAGACAGACAGCCATGAATCAATCACAACTTGAATGAGAATCCATTTGCTACCCCTTCTGTGACATACTGACATACTTTTCACAACACTTATAAATAAAAATTTCTGATGGAACATATTAGATCAATCCCTGAACAGTCTATTAAAATATTGTATCGATGCATGTTCATTCAGTGCCTCTCTGCCCTCCATGTATATGTAGCTTCATTAATCCCAACACTGAAGCCACCATTTGTAAGCAACAGTATGTTATTGATGCCCTGCAGGATTCATTCACATCTACTTTGCTTCTCCTACCTAAAGATCACCATATTGACTGAATTATAAAAATAGCCTGCTTTTCCTTCAGCCTTTCCACTATAATCCCCATGAGTTTAATCCACTAATCAGAAGAAAAAGTTGGAACCAGAAAACAAAATAGTATCAATTACTAATATTTCCCATTCTTGGTTCAGGCTTGTCTTATCTGAAGCTCATAAAGTATTTTAATCTTTTCCATCATCTCAGGGAACAGAGATCCTGGAAAATCCTAGTCATTCCTCGGTAACTATCACTGTGATTTTCCGTAACTATCTGGATGGAGAAGAAGGCTCTTAAGAAGTTGATCCAATTCTAAATTTATGTCTCAACCTACTAGCAAATACAAAGAGACAACCATCCATATTTTCTTCAAATAACATCTGGTTGCTTGGCCATAATGTTGCTATTTGAAACCATTTTTTGAGTTTGTACCAACAAATCTACATTTAATGAATCTAAAATGTATTTATGCACTAAACATTCTTTTCTGCACCTGACTTAGTCCTTAGAGACAGGACTGTGAGAGAGAACTCAGCCAAAAACTTGGGAAGAAATGGAATGCAACTGCCTTCTGCAAGTCATACTATGAAACTATCATGCATGGTGGTATAAAGAAAGAAATGGGGATACACCATGAGGACCTGAAATCTAGGCCAGAAAGATTGGGCTGTGGCTTACAAGTACAGTGTACGTCTGAAACCTACTCATTAGTTATAAAGTTATGAAGGAAAGAGACTTCTTGACTCGGGCTTGAATGATGCCAACTTGTGTTCTGTTCAGAGTGGGAGGGACAACAGCAAGAACCAAGGAGGTATCACAACTGTGAAAATCAATGCACTGTTTCACCTTCAACCTCACCTGTAACTTAGTTGGAATTCGAGCTGCTTAGATAAAACACCATGACCAAATGCAACATGAGGAGGAAAGGATTTATTTCAGCTTACAGCTTGTAGTCCATCATCCAGGGAAGTCAGGACAGGAACTCAGGGCAGGAACATGGAAGCAAGAAGTGGAGCAGAGGCCATGGAATGAGTGCTGCTTTGTGGCTTGCTCCCCTATGGCTTGCTCATTCTGCTTTCTTGTTCTACCCAGGACTGCCTGCCGAGGGGTGGGCTGAGTCCTCCTCTATCAATAATTAAATGGAGAGACTGTCCCACAGACTTCCCCACAGGCCAATTCGGTGGTGGTGGGGGGAGCACATTTTATTAACTGGGGTTCCCTCTTCTCAAACGGCTTTAGCTTGTGTCAAGTTGAGAAAACGACAATTGATCTTTGTTAATTTGACACACCAACACACCACTATTCAACTACAACCTTTCTCATTTGTCCCAAGATGTCATGTTAAGCTTAACATCATAATATAAAATATTCCATTCCAACTTTTAAAAGTCCCATAGGCTTCAAAAATTTATGCAATTAAGAAGATTGGTCTCTTTAAAATATTTTAAAAACTCAAAGTTCCAAGCCTTCTAAAACACCTTGCCTCTAAAATTCCAAATTCTCTTGACTGTGGCCTCCTTTAAAAAAGAGGGGAGGGGGAATTATTTCAGAAAGTAGAGGCCAGGGCACAGTTACAACAGATTAAAGCAAAACCAAAGTCCAACAGCATAAAAAGTTCTGCGTGAACATGATTTCCGTGATTTCCTGGGCTCCTCCAAGGGCTCCATATCTCCACCTCTGCCATTGGCAGCGCACACAGCCTGTCTCATAGCTTCAGGCTACCTCCACTCAATAGCTGCTGCTGCTGCTGGCGGCCACGGCCATGGTACTTACATCTCCAAAATACTGCTGCAAGTGGGCTGCACCTTCACCAAGAGAATGTCTTCAAGGACTCTGACCCTGCCGCATGGTGGCAAGCCTCAATTTTTCTCCGTGATCCCTTTAATCCTAGAGCTTCTACTATAACTGGGACTGAACCTTCACCAGTGGCCTCTTCTGGCCTTTCACAGTGCCAAGCCTTAATGAACTGCTCTCCATAACCTCTTCATGCCTTCACAACCAGTAAAACCTGAGAAACTTTATACATTACCAAGTTAGGCGGCCAGCATGAGATAAAAACCTTGGCCCCCTCTGGACCACTGCTTCTGTGTGCAGAACTCAAGGAAACACTTCCCAGGAAAATTTACCTCAAAGATGCCAGTCTCTTCTTAATCACAGATGATTCTTCAGCCTCAGCTGACCAGTATCAATTGTAACAGCAAAGCAAAGGTTTCACTTCAGTTGTTATTAATTCAAAATACTCAACAGCCATAGAGTCTTTAAGGGACTCTCAAACTTTCTTCTAAAACCTGCATAAGCCAGGCCTCCATTGTCTATACTGCTCTCCATATTATGTTCTCAGTTCCCACACTAGCTCATTAAGCTCCAAGCATCTGATAGCACTTCTATCCCAAAGTTCAAATGCCACCACAATCCCCCCCCCAAAAAAAACCCAACAAACAAAAAAAAATATGGTCAGGTCTGTCCCAGCAATACCCTCCTCCTGGTGTAAATTTCTATCTTAGTTAAGGTTTCTCTTGCTGTTATAAAACAGCATGACCAAAAGCAACTTGGGGAGGAAAGGATTGTTGGATCTTACGTCTCCATATCACAGTCCATCATCCAAGTCAGGGTAGGAACTCCAGGAAGGGACCTGAAAGTAGGAACTCATGCAGTAGACATGAAAGAAATTGATTATCGGTTTGCTCCCCATGGTTTCCTCAACCCAACTTATTATACCACCCAAGATCACCTGCCCAGGCAGGGTGCTGCCCCCAGTGAGCTGGGCCCTCCCACATCAACCATCCGACAAGAAAATGATGCCTCACAGGTCAGTCGGGTGGGGGAACTTTCCCAGCTGAGTTCCCCTCTTCCCAAATGATATCAGCTTGTTTCAATCACCAGGCTTTTGTTCATATATTTGCTCCAACTCTTTGCTCATCACTTCCTGACCGTAATTTGGCTCCTCACATAGTTCTGAATACAAGGAGAGAATGATCTAGTCTATCTCTGTGGATTTGAGGTGACTGGTCTTCGTGCCAGCTATAAAACTTATTGAAATACAGTTTAGCCCTTGAGTCTGTATACTGAGTCAGTTCCCAGAGGGAGGATACTTGTGCGTGCTGCTAAATCAAGTGTGTAAGTTCCGAGGGGCTGGCAGTGGGTCTCTAACACATGGAGAACTAAATTCACCAAGATGATGACAGCAGGTGGCGAGCAAACCGGCTGTGATCACTCACTACACACCTTCTCTGTGCTATGAAATGAGACAATGTACTATGTGTTTTGTATATTTTACCTCATTGAATAGTCACAGCCTTCTAACAAATTAGTTGCTATAAGTATGCCCATTTTGCAACAGAATAAACTGAGTCCCATAAAGCTACAGTAATTTGCAAAATCTCACTTTCGGAAACGAGATCAGGCCTAAGGCTATCTGACTATATAGTCGAATTTCTTAAATAGTTAAAAATACTCCTTGAGTAAAAATGAACCCTCATCTTCTCCTGGTCACACTGCTTAGCATCAGCAGTGAACTCTGGTCATTCCAGCCCCTGTTCATCATGTCTACTCACCAACAGACAACCACTGCACAGTCTTCACAAATACACTTGAAGAGCAGCGTCCCACCCTCACTCTGCGTGGAGAGAGCAATCCCTGTTCCATGCCCCCAGTACAGTTGGTTCCAGGTGCCAATGGTGGCCACGTGCTTGACTCCTCCCTTTCCCTTCACACCCTGCGGTACCTCTGATGTCTTAGATATCACCCCCTCTCTATCACTTCCGTAATGCACCCACCTGTCCAGTGCTCCCTACAAGCCATTAAGAAACTCTTGAGTTTTTGCTTCTACACTCACTCACTGTTGCTCCAGCGACTGTGTACCTCCTCAGGATGAAATCTCGTTCACGCATCCAGTGATCTTTATGCCACCTAATGATGACATTCCATTGTTCAAACTCCTTCAGCATGACCTCTCACCACACCCCGTGCCTTCATCTCTCAGAGTGACTGGGCTGCTAGCCTCAAAATATACTTGGCCCTGCTTGTAAACTCCCAGAAGACAACATACTAAGCCCAGAGTATACATATAGTTATGCCCCCTGACAAAATAGTTTCTGTATGTCACCCTGGTGGATTCACTTAGGTTTGGGGGGGGACCATTAAACTGAGATATCACCTTCTCCAGGAAGCCCTGGTTACATGCCATCATAGCTGTATTCATCACACCTCTGCTAATCAACCCTTCATCTTACCACACAAGGATAATTAATTTATGAGACTCTACCCTCAGACTATTACCTCCTTTAAAATCAAGACCCACTCCATTGATAATTGACACCGTGTCTGCCGTGAACAAAAGCTTACTGGATGAAGAGTGGATGAAGGAATATGAACCTAGTACATTATAGATGTCAGAATCCATGCAGCTTTCTTAAGCCTCGATTGTGTGACAGAAGGAAAGTCTGTCAAGCTCCCTAGGTCTTAGTGTCTCTATGTGAAATGGAAATCATAAAATCTACCCTGTGATGTTGGGACGTCTAAACAAAATTATATAAAACATGCCAAGTTTCAGCACTAGTACACGATATAACACACTCAAATGATGGATATCATTATGTCCCTTGAGACCCAATGAAAAACATTCATTGTTCTTGAAAGTCTTTGCACATGCTCTGAATCTTCCATAAAGACACTGATGTGTCAGGTCTTCTGGGCATTGATGTAAAGCTGTCCCTATGTATCCAAGGAGGATTGGATCCAGAGTCTCTATGGATAGCAAAATCCATGGATGCTCCTGTCTTTGGTCTAAGAATTAAAAAAAAAAAATGCATGCAGCTTACAAATACCCTTCCAGATATTCTCGGTTGCTTACAATAATGAATATAAAATAAATGTTTCACAAGTCAGTCTTAAATTGTTTAAAGAACAATGATAAGAAAAATAGTATGTATATGCTCAGTACACATAATAGGATTTCACATATGTTCTGCCCACAATTGGTTGAATCCTCAAAAGTAGAATGCAGGAGTAAGGTGGGTCTCCTTCCTGCATTTGGTAATGTGTTCTTGTACTCTAAGTAGACAGTCTGAAAGGTTCTGCCTTTTCCATACTTTAGCCAAGAAGCCCAACACTTCAGTGGCAAATGCTTCTAGGTGAATATGGCTTTACCAACCTTTGTTTTGTGCTAGACACTAATGGTTCCCATTTACCACCAACGTTACTGCCCACTGCAGCCTTACACCGTGACCATTCATCATACCTCCCTGTGGCACAAATGCCATGAAGAGATGCCAGCATGACCACATGAAGTACACTGGGAGATGGCTGAGGCCAGGGACAGGGAGACAGGTGGTGATCCTAAATTAGAAATTGGGTCCTAAAGGGGCCAGAAAGAAGGTGACACCCCTGAAAAAGTGTATCCTCTGTCATCACAAAATGGAAAGTTACACTAACTGCCATGTGTTTTTGTGCATGTGTACATGTGTGAGCATGTGTGTGATAACATGCCCTCCCATTTTGCAAGTGGTGTGGTTATTAAAAATACGGAACAACTCAAAAAACTGACAAGAGACGAGGATAGGTAGCAGGAGGATTCAGGTGATAGTACTTGTGTCTAGCTGGAGTTCTAAGGTAGCAGTACACGTGCTCTAGTGGGAATTTTAACTAGTTTTCCAAAAGAAAAAAAATTCAAGGTTTAAACAAAAATGTTAATATTATAATGGGGTAATAAGTTTGTGTGTGACTTTTAAAAATCATTTCCCCACTCCTTTTACAGTGTTGTCCTATGAGCCACATGGCCAGGTAGTAGAGAGACCTGACTTGATAAGTTGTCCTCTGGCCTCCACACCACACACACACACACACACACACACACACACACACACACACACACACTCAAATTTTTTTTATTGTAAACAAAATTGTTAGAGAATATTTTGTGTCTCCCTTGTAGGTGACTTCTAGAAAAACAAACAAACAAAAAAAAAAAACAAAAAAACAAAAAAACAAAAAAAAAAAAAACGCGCCCTAGGCTGCAGGGGGTTCCAGGTGCCAAGAGCCTGACTCAGCAGTGACGACTTGGGGCTAACTTGGACTCAGAGCGTCTGGCTGTTCCATCCTGCCCTTGTTGAGTCCTTTTTTTTGCCTCCCTCTGCCTTGCTGGGCAGACCACGCCGCCCCCAAGAGCCCCTGTAAAGTTCTTGGGGGTGGGAGTGGGGTTTGGGGAGGGGCCAGGAGCGGCTGGAGGTCTAGCTGGGGTGCCAAGCACCTTGACCTGGCGTTCCCCTGGCCGCCTTCATGCCCTTCCGCGCCGCCTACCTCTTGCAGGGGATCAGCGCCTTCCTCTCGTCCAGCACCCGCACGCGCTGGTTGAGCCCATCGTAGGACAACAGGGCGCGGCTGTTGTGCCCGCTGCTCTGCTGGTACAGAACCTGGCGTCCCTCCCACTGCTGGGGCGCCTGGCAGGGCTGCGCGGTCCCCGGTGAGGCCGCTGTCCCCAGGCCGCACAGGCCGCACACAGCCCAAACCCAGAGGCCACCCAGCAGCCAGGCGCCCCGAGGCCCCCTGACCACCCGGCGGGGAGCATGCGCGTGCATTGCGATCCGCCGCCGGGGATCAGCCGAGCCCAAGAAGGGGCCGAGGCCGGGCGTGGGCGCGCCGCGCGTTCTCTCCACGCTGGGCCGAAGGTGAGCTCCTGAACGCGATGCTCCGACGCGCTGGCCTCTCCCGCTTTTCCCTTCTAGAGGCTCGGGACGCCGGCCTGGGAAAGCCGCGTGAATCGCCCAGGAGCTCTTTCTGCCCTAGCGGCTGCTTACTAAAGCTTATTTTCACTGCTCTCTGCTGCCAACAGGAAACGCAGCGGCAGTGATGCCACTCGCATCCTGAAGGGCATCGCGATTTAAAGAGTTTGGGGCGGAGAAGCGGGAATGTGCTGAGAAGGGACACCTTTCTCCAAAATGTGCAGCTTTCAACCCACAAACCCTCAGTAGGGCGGTTTTAAGGCGTCCAGGGGGGAAGCAAAGGTGCAGTAATTTCTCTGGCTGTTGTAACTTGTTTCTTGACAAAATTGTGACCTTGTTTTTTCCGTTTTTCTCTTTTGTTTTCAAACAAATTTAAAGTGTCATGATAGGTCCTGAAGAAATGACACTAATTACCGTTGTGGTCACTGGGCAATTCCCAGTCTCAGGCCTTTACACTGTCTCGAAGTCACAATTCAGTGAGACTTCTCTCTCTGTCCGTACATGGCAAAGCTTCAAGTCTAGAGGTTTGTGTATCTCGGGGTTTACATCTGTGTGAACAAATTGGGGTTGTGTTTAAGGAATGATAGGATTAATATTATACAATCAAGACAAGATGGGGAAGTTTTCTTTTAAAGACCCTTGCTTTAGAATTTGATTTACATTTGCACTTAATAGCACATGTGAAGGAGAGTGGGGCAGTAGGAAGTGGTTGGAGGCGTTCCTAAGTGAGGGCAAGTGAATGACAGGTCCAGTATTGGAGTTTAAGCATCAGAAGGGCATTCTGGAGCCAGGTCACTCAGGGCTTTAAAAGCTGGTAAGTGCTTTGTTATTAATATTGAGGACTGTGGGAGCCACCAGCCCATAAAAAGCCAGAGAGGAGCCTCATAAGGAATGTGCATTAGAAAGCTTGCTCCTCCCATGGCACAGGGAGAATATGCAGGTCCAGACAGAGTGGCAGGGTGTCAGGAAAGAAGCTGCTATGCATAATACAGGCCAGAGAACCTGGCTGAGTCAAGGAAATGGGGATGGATAGTGCGAAATGGAGCTTGGAAATAAAGAGCAAGATTTCATTTTGAGGCAGAGGTTTCTGATTGGGGTAAAAGGACATTCAGTTGGAGAAAGGAAGGAAGCTAAATTCTAGTTTGGTTAGTTGGCTTTGAGATGACTGTGGGATATCCATGTAGAGATAACCAAAGACAGTTCTGTATAACATGAGAATGTGGTACCAATTTTAAATTTGGAAGCCCAGAGCGTACACATAGTCACTGGACCCAGAAAGGAGGAGGGGGTTCATGGGATTTGAGGTGCCTGGGTAAATGGTTCCTGCCTCCCTCTGTCCAGGGGACATTCACCAAGAAACTCTCCAGTCCTAAGTTTCGAAAGTGCCAAGGTTGAGGAAACCTGGAGCAGAGTGGAGAGTTAGGAGTGAGAAGAGGGCTGAGGGCACAGTCCTGGAGAGCAGCAGGCATTTAGGAGGAAAGAGAAGTAAGCACAGGGGGACCAAAAGGGAGTCCCTCCAGAGAAGGACTCATCTAGAGGACAATGGCTTTAGTGCTAAAGCTAGAGTCACAGCCTTTTTGGAGGGCAGGGAGAGGGAGAACATTAGACTGTTTCCCGAGTCCCTCCACTGCTATACACAGTCTATAGAACACAGGGACAGACAGTAGGCCTGCTAGGGCTACAAACAGCATGGAAGACAGCTTCCCCAGGCTGAGGGTGATCTTTAGCTCTACCCCTCTGCCTCCCAAAACCTGTCTTAACCTTTTCCTTCTTTTCATGTTTTCTTTCAGTGTTGGGATGAACCTAGGGCCTCACCCATGCTAGGTAAGTGCTCTACCTCTGAGCTATATTCCTAGCCCTCTCTTTCTTAAAGACTAGGCAATCAGAGAATATCAGGGAAGCCCATGAAACTTTGAGGTGAGGTGGTGAGAGACCTGCATAGTTAAATATGCAACAAGTTTAAATTGGCTGCCTAAGAGTGAGCCCTCTCCAAGTGTGCCATCCCCTAACAGCTCAGAGGAAAGTGGCGGGAAGTTCTGTTCCTTCTCTCTTTTGCTCTCATTAGAAAGTTAATCTGAAGCCGGGCGGTGGTGGTGCACGCCTTTAATCCCAGCACTCGGGAGGCAGAGCCAGGCGGATCTCTGTGAGTTCGAGGCCAGCCTGGACTACCAAGCGAGTCCCAGGAAAGGCGCAAAGCTACACAGAGAAACCCTGTCTCGAAAAACCAAAAAAAAAAGAAAGTTACTCTGAAAATCTTTGTTGCTCAGTGAGGGGTTTAGACTTGGGATTTCACTACTGGAAAAGGCTTGAGATGTCATTTGGACCACGCCCTCTGCTTGATATTTTCCTAGCTTGGTTTGGCATCTTTGGAACTTGAGATCTATTCTGTAGGAAACCAGAATACCTATTTCGATTGGCCTGGAGGCACTCTGGGCAGCTTCCAAATAGTATCAGAACTCATAGGCAAATTAATGTCTTGAAAGTACTTGTCCCCATACCTTACCCAATAAAGAGGACAAAAGCAGTTGTGTTTTATTTTGTTTTGTTCCATTTTTGTCCAGCTGTTTTAATCCTCAGCCAGATTCACAACTAAGCTAACTTGTGGGTTTCAGCTTTGGAGAGGCAAAAGAGCTTCCTTAGTTCAACCATAACTTTTAAGATTAACATTCAGAGAACACGTTTTCTTATTGTTAATGATGACAGCAAATTTACAACAGAAGCCTTGCTATCTGACTGCCAGACATTTGATATAAACTTGCATCAGTAACACCTCTTTTCTGGGAATAGTGAGGCCAGTGTTGATTTTGCTGCCTCTTTCTAATGCAAAGAAGAGGAAAAGTGAACATGTACACTTGCCTTCCAAAGCTAGTGGATTCTTACTCAAGAAAAATAGTCTGTAATTTATCAAAGACCAGACTGTTGGATTGGGAAAAAAAAATCTTTCAGAATGTGGTGTCTCAAGTTGTCTTTGTTTCCTCCTGGCTTTTACTTATATTGGGCTCAGGAATTAGTGTTTAGAGAAAGGAAGGAATCAGAGAAACTTCTCTAACCCAAAGATGGTCTTGCACCCCTGGGCAGCTCTAAGTTCCTGGAGCAGGCACAAACCAAATGCCTGGTAAAACTTGAGCCAGAACTAAGCCCAGTGGCCACAAAACAACATCAGTAGCAACAACAGCAACAACAAACCCCACACAACCGGGGGCGGGTTGGGGGAGGCTTATATAAATTGTCCCTTGGTGCCGGTTCCAACACCTACTTCGCTGGGCTTTCTGGGCTCCACACTCCGCTCACTACTTGGCACCTCTCTCGCCCCCTACCGGAACGAAAAAGCAAATGTTTCTAAATTAAAGGGCGCAACCGGGTCACGTTGCTCCAACTCTGTACTTAGGGAAACTATAAGGCCGACTGACAAAGAGTGTTGTGTTCTCTCTCTTCAAACTCTTCCCTGCACGGCCTTGTATCGGACGTCCCAAATGACTGAACGCAAGGTGTTCCTTTTGTTGATCGGAAGAAAAAAGGACTAGCCACCCTAAAAAGGGAGGGACTTTGGGGGAGGAATGCAGGATTGCAGCCCTTGACTGCCCAGCGGCAGAGATGATGTCACCGCTTCTGCACGAGAGGCTGGGGGTGGAGCAGTGGAGCCCGGAGCGGACTCTGCGCTTGCAGCTGCCAAGGCTGCTGAGCCCACGTCAGGGGACGAGTCTGGATAAATAGGGTCCCGCAATGGCCGTGTCCGGCTGCGCTCCGAGCTGCGGAGTCCGAGACTGGAGCTTCCTGCGCGGGTCGGTGCTCTGGAGGCTGAGTGCTGGCGCTGCTGGTGCTCCGAGCGCTCAGGGGCAGTCTGCGCCCAGACCCCAGAACTCCCCATCAGTGCGGCCCGGCAGGAAAGTTCACCCGCTGCTCCTAGGTGAAGAGATAGCGGGAGCAGGGGGGCTAGAAGAGAAGGGTCCTTCCTGCCAGCAGCAGCGGGGGAGGACAGTGCCATGCTCCTCTCCATCCTGGTGGCTTTGTGCCTGTGGCTGCGCCTGGCGCTGGGCGTGCGCGGCGCGCCCTGCGAGGCTGTGCGCATCCCCATGTGCCGGCACATGCCCTGGAACATCACTCGGATGCCCAACCACCTGCACCACAGCACGCAGGAGAACGCCATCCTGGCCATCGAGCAGTACGAGGAGCTGGTGGATGTGAACTGCAGCTCTGTGCTGCGCTTCTTCCTCTGCGCCATGTACGCACCCATCTGTACCCTGGAGTTCTTGCACGACCCCATCAAGCCCTGCAAGTCTGTGTGCCAGCGCGCACGCGACGACTGCGAGCCTCTCATGAAGATGTACAACCACAGCTGGCCAGAGAGTCTGGCCTGCGACGAGCTGCCCGTCTATGACCGTGGAGTCTGCATCTCTCCCGAGGCCATAGTCACTGACCTTCCAGAAGGTAAGGCAAGAGGAGGTATCCCGGGAGGCCAAGAGAGTCCAGGGGCTGACACAATCACGTGAGAACCAGGTGGCCTCACGTACAGCTGACCAGCTCCGGTCCCATCACAGTTCACTGAGCCTTGAGGAAGGTGAAAGACAGGGAAGATTCTTCACAGGGATTTCTCAAGGGAGGGAGGGAATAACGTTGCTTGGGGGTAAACCATTTAAGTGTTTTATTTAAGGTAGATAGCAGAAACAATAGCCCTGGCAAACAGATACTGCTGTGGGTGTGGGTGGATGTTAAGCCTGCATCCTTCACCTTACCTAATGCTTGAATCAGCCCCACCAAGTGGTGGTTAATAGACTCTCATTTAGTGCTGATTGGAAGTTCTTTCTCAAAGAGCAATAGTAATTCTCACTCCTCTCCAACGGTAAAGTTTGTGAATGTAGTTGCCCTGGATATTGGATAAACTCCACTCTGTTCCTCTGTTGTGGTCACTGAGCCCAGTACTGTGTGGCATGTTGGCTAATCACTGTGTTACTTCCTGCTTTTCTCTTTCCTGCTATTTTACTGGTTTTGTTGGAAGGAGCACTCTGAATTCACTTCTTGAAATGAAACCTGAGAACAGTGTTGCATTATTTTACCGAGGCTTCTCCTAAGTCAGATCATCTGCTGTTTAAAGAGACCGGGTCCAGGATGTGATTCAAAGGGGCTGGTGTGATTTATGGAGTCTTGCTTTAAACTCCTCTCTTTCTAAGAATATTAGAAAAAAAATGTAAATTAGACAATTGTTTAAATCTCATAAATGCCTTGAAGTTATGCTTAGTAGTGCAGCTTCGCAGGGCAGTTAGAGGTGGCAATGTGGAAATAGTCTGGTTGTTCTGATGGGAGAACTGTTAACTTGTTAACTTGGAGCAACAATATCAAGATGGCTGGGGTGGGGGTAGGGATGAGATTGATCCAGATTGGTGTCAAGGATGTTCCTTCACATCAAGTTCTGTTTGAGTAAGCAAATTCTTGGCTCACAGACTTCTTTCTGGGGCGTTGTGAGAAAAGTAGGTGACAATTGCAGGCTATTTCTGCAGTGGTAATATTGTGTTGGATGTTTGTGTTGGCTTGTAGCCTCTGATGATTCCTTATTCAATATGGATGAGGGACACAGTCGTTGACTACACCCCCTTGGCCCTGTTTGTGTTCCAGATGTGAAGTGGATAGACATCACACCAGATATGATGATGCAGGAAAGGCCCTTTGATGCTGACTGTAAACGCCTGAGCCCTGGTGAGTTCTGTCCTCAGGTGCCCCTTGCTTTGGGCCAGAGTGACGTCTCTTCCCCACTTCCCATGTATTTTGTGTCTCTTTTAGATCGGTGTAAGTGCAAAAAGGTGAAGCCAACTTTGGCAACGTACCTGAGCAAAAACTACAGCTATGGTAAGTCTTCCGACGATGGCATTTGCTTTGGGGACTTGGCACAACAAGGCAGGGAAATCACATCAGCCTGGATGTACCAGTCAAGGAGAGGGGATGATGGATCTTGTTGCCTTTGTTGTTGTTAATTATATGGTTTCTGGAATTCTCAACAACAACTATAAAGCTTCTTGCTTTTCTGGATAAGTCAAAGAAAAAAACAAAACAAATCACACATGTAGAAATGGACTCAGTGAAAAGTGCTGTGCACGAACAGGCAGGGGCCACTGTTCTCTTCCTCAGTTGTCTCACTGCAGGAAGGGTGAGGGTTCAGATCAGGATTTGACTATCTGAAGACCAGAGGATGAAGACCTGACCATGTGTCTTTTTCCTCATCCACAGCTACAGATGCACACGTTAACCCTCCTCTCTTTTACTTGAACAAACCATTTAGTACTTCCTCCAAAGGAAAAAAAAAACAAACCAGTCATGGTATTTTAAAAGTTTTAAGTATTTTTAATTCTACTGTCATCATTTGGAATTAAATTTAAATGTGTTCTTTTAAAATACGTACTTGAGATCTGAGGCAATTCAGTTGCTTGCACCAGCACATACATGTATCCACCGACACGTCACACACCCACCACACACACACACTATATACACATAGTACATGAAAAGAAGAAAAAATAAAAACAAGTCAAGTGTCTATTTGGGCTATTTAATATTTTGTTGCATTTCTTAAATTATTTCTCCTAAAATATGAAGGACAAAAAAGTAACAGGAAAAGTATAGTTTCTTTATCAGCTTGGTTTTCATATTTTAACTGAAATAGTGTGTCAGTAAGAAGCTTTAGATTATTTACCACATAAGAAAGTAGGGAGGTACAGAACTCTGGAAAAATAACCTGCAGTTCAGCTGTCAGATTCGAGAGTCACAAATAACCAATGTGGGCAGTTCAACAACAGAGAATTTCATTTTCTCCCGAGTAGCTTTTGTTTCTTCTTGAAACGTGTTCCATGCAGATGTTGTCTTAATCTTGTCTGCTTTGTTCCTTGTCTGCCAAGATCCAGCCCATGGGTCTAACCAGAGGCTATCTAATCCTACCATGGAGTGCCATGGAGTGCCACCTCTGGAGTACCATGATTTGGAGCCACCTTGGCGATTGACTGTTCAGTTGATACACGTTTGGCTCTTCCTTAAGCCAGCTTACTAGGGTGGAATCCAAAACAGACCTGTGTTGGGCTGATCAGCAACTCCACTAGAAGTACTAAATAGCCAGGATCCAAAGACTCTGGAACTTAAAATTTGATCAGCGGTGGTGACCTGAACATCCTCCTGTAATAACAATCTCATCTCCACTCACCCTGGGCCTTCTCTGTCGGTTTGTGAAATTAATGAACTGAGAACAGCAGCTTTCAGGGATTTCTTGCAGTTGGAAAATATTAATGTTAGGTCTCAGGCTGTCTAAATATTCAGAAATGAGTTCAACTTGGACTGTAGGAGGATTTTTGGTGGTTAGATAAACGCCGGCATTCTGTGGGACCTGGCAGTTATGACTAATGATTTTTTTCTGTAAAAAGAAATTCAAACCTAAGATGGGTGGCTGAAGGAATACAAGCTTTACCTTGACTTCCAACTCTGATCCTATGACCATCCTCTAACTAGAGGGAAAGTAGAAACAGATAAAAATGTTTACGTGAAAGTTTGGGTGACCTGTAAATCCAGGCTAATGCTGGCCTTCTAATTCCCTTTTCAGTTTGCGATGTGAATCATGAATTCTCAGACAATGATGACAAAATAGAATGCTTTGCATTTAGCAGTGTGGGCTTTCTGACTGCACTGGGGCTGCTTGGACATGACCATAATTACAGGAGTAACACTATAAGAGAGGCTCTGGATCTGACCTTAAAACACTGTCTCTAGTTTTCCCCCAAAGGCTTCGATAACAACAGTTACTTGGGTTTTCAATTTCAGTTATCCATGCCAAAATCAAAGCCATCCAGAGGAGTGGCTGCAATGAAGTAACGACAGTGGTGGATGTGAAAGAGATCTTCAAGTCTTCCTCGCCCATACCTCAAACACAAGTCCCCCTCATCACAAATTCCTCCTGCCAGTGTCCACATATCCTGCCCCATCAAGATGTCCTCATCATGTGTTATGAGTGGCGTTCGAGGTAGGTTCCAGGGAGCAGAGGAATTGCATGTGGAGTGCAAATCTCATTAGCAGTCATGGTTTTACAGACCAAAGTAATACTAGTTGTCATTTAAAATGTATTGTAGTATATGTCTCCTCTGGGATGCTGTATTTCCTAAATAGTTTATTCATTATCTGAATTCTAAATTCTAAATTTCTAGTTAAGAGAATGAGGAAAATTTAGAAAAATATTTAAATAGAATCTTTAAAAACCTATTTCAGAATCCATTAGGTGATTTAAAATACATCAACAAGTAAATTTTTTTTTGAGTAAGAGCAGTTATTTTCAAGTCATTGTATCAGTCTCAGCATGAAGAGGTCTGAATTTTAAGGTACTGTGAAGTAGCTTAGAGGTTAACCAGTAGCCATCTTAGACTAAAGTTCTATGGGATTCCTAATCTATACTTTGAAGTACCTTTCATAGAAGATTGCACACACACAAACACACACAGAAACTTCAAGACAGTTTCTGAAACAGAGACTATATAATGTCAAATTCAGTCATTACAAAGCAAAGCACACACATACCTCTAGTGGGGATTGCTCATCTACTCACTTCTTTCCCTAGTCATTTTTTCATACATCAGTACATTTCCTGGAATATAGAATTGAATTTCTCAGCTCATTTCCTAGAACAGACCCCCAAACTTGCAGTAATGTTATCTAGGAAAAAATCACACAATTTTATATAACATTCCCCTTTTTCATTCTCTGGCATTCATGCTTATATGCCACTTCTTGATAAAGCCCAAGACTCCATTCCTCTAAACTTAAAAAGCAAACGCATCTTTTGAAAATGTCATCATTTCAAGGCCTGGTTTTGTATTACTTCAGTTGTTGATCCCCTCCCGTGGCGCTGCATGTTCTTACCTTTTGAACCATCCTTCTCCTTACAACTGACTCTTTCAAGATGTGGTCAATGCTTCTAGATTCATTATGTTTATATGTGCTATAGCAAAGCAGGGTTCATTTGGGGACACACTAGGTCATTAGTCTTTCAGTTCTTTCTGGGCAGATGAGTGGATTTTAGACTCATCCAGTGCAACTATTTTTTGGAGGACTGGGATTTATGTAAAGAAGATTTTGAAAGTAATTAGAGATCTATATTATGAAGAAACACAAAACTGGTGTACAGCTACTACTGTGTAGTTAAGAACAGACCTACAGATAAAACAAAGGAAATACTTTCCCTTATTTATCTCCAGTGCTGAAGATTGTTCCTAGGGCCTTGAGTGCTCAGTGAGCCAAGCTCTCTATGGCATAGTTAAGTCTTCAGCCCTCAGTTTACTTTTTATTTTAAGACAGTGTCATACAGGCAGACCTTGAGCTCCTTCTGTAGCCCAAGCAGACCTCAGACTTGCAACCTTCCTGCATCAGTCTCTGTTACAAATAGCAGGAAATATAGGCATGTGAGAAACAGACCCAGATAATGGAAATATTTTTGAAAATAATTAAAATAAATAAAAGAATATTTTATGATGGAAATGTAATAAAGCAATAGCATATGAATGTATTAGTTACAAATATATTTGTTTAGAAAAATAGCCTGTTTTTTTCACTGTATTAAGAAACAAATTTAAAACGGATTAAGTTGGTGAACATTTTAAAACCATGGTCAAAAAGGACAAAATTAGATGATTAGAAACATGACACTTGAAATGCAAAGTGCTTTATAAGCACAAAACCAATGCAAGAAATTGCAAAGGAAAATGTCAGTGAATGTTTTGACTGGATGATGTTATGTGCACAACAGTCACAAAAGCAAATAGAAAATGGTATGCCTCTGTAATGGATATGATGAACATGGAGATATTATTGTTTAAAATTACCATTTAAAGTGTTATGAACATAATGCATAAATGTATGCATAAATCCACATAGAAAATTTCCATAAGTGCAAACAGTAAATAAACATTAAAACTTACCTTTGTATTTCCCAAGCTCAAATAAACAGAAGGTTTTATACTTTTATTTAGTGTTTTAATGTTAGTGAACTAGATGAAAATGAAGCTATTTGTAAAATGATTGGTACTCTATTAAAAATGCCTTTTTAAAATTTATTTATTTTTACTTTATGTGTGTGGCTGTTTTGCCACCTGTATGTCTATGCATCATATGTGTGGCATTTCCATGGAGCACAGAAGAGGGCATTATATCCATTGGAACTGGAGTTAACAGCTGGTTGTTCACCTCAGTGTTGTGCTGGGAACCAAACTCAGATCCTCGGCAAGAGCAGCCAGTTCTCTTAACCATTGCACCAGTTCTCAAAACATAAAAGCAGAAAACCCCTTTTGGCCCAGAACCCGTCTAAAGGAAACAATAACCCAGTGCACACTATTCTGTTCAAGGATATTCAACACAATAAGAGTAATGAGAGTAGAGTATAGCTAAGTGGATATCCATAGTTGTACTATATATAGTTTATATTGTGTCTTCTAATCATCCCAGAAAACAAACATAACAATGAAAAGAAATGTAAAGTATAGTTTATATATGCAGTGTGATCAGAAAAACATATAGGAACAAGAAAAATCCATAAATTATTAATAGTAGATATATAGGTTATGGGGATAAGAGTTATTTGAAAACAAGTATTATCTTCTGTATTGGTAAATGTTTTACTTTTATAATCAAAATTTAATTACCAAGAAATTTACTTTTTTTTCTAGGATGATGCTTCTTGAAAACTGTTTAGTTGAAAAATGGAGAGATCAACTTAGTAGAAGGTCCATAGTAAGTATAATTAACAAAATGGTGGGCATGGGTAGAAATGACTGTAAGAAAATTCTACAAATTGGATATTTTCCCATAATGTCTTTCCCCCAAGCTCTCACAAGAGCCAGTAATGGCAAGAACACCTGCCTTTTGAATCTGCAGTTGAGAATCACATCTAATTTACTTGGAATTATTATCAGAAACTGTTATCCAATTTTACAGTTGATACAATTGTACTCAAATTTAAGGCACCAGTTATTTCCAGGTTAAATTAGGCATTGTTCTTGCTTTATTGTATTACAATTTAGTTAATACAGCAAATGGCATAAAAATTCAGTATTCATATAAAAATTAACATATATCTGTAGATATGCAAATACTTCTAAAACGCATACCACAACTAACCATACTATACTGCATTTAAAATAATGTAAGCTCTGTCTCTAAATAATCATAAGCAAAAGTAATTCATTTGTGGTCAAATGCATAATCTTAATGGTAATATCACTCCCATATTGATAATTATGTTAGAGTTAGAATATTCTCCCCACCCCAGATGAATATCATCTGCAATTAAAAATGCTAACTGGTTTGGAATTTTTAAAGCACCCTTGCTCCTCAAAATAAATTCAGTCATTGAGGAGAATTTATATTTTAGTTTCAAAACAGAAATCATTCCTGTCCAGTTTTTCAGTTTGGATGAATAAGAATTAATGTCGGGAGAAAACAGCTAAACACTGAGCATGCCTGTAAAACACAACCAAACGCTGCTGTGTTAGACCTGTGCTAAAACTCCCATCAGAGACTCGCGAGCTACTCAGCAAGTGTGTTCACTGTAATGAGATACAATATTCTAGAAAATTGTATTGCTGGTTCCCAAGACAAAAATATAATTGAAAAAATCAGTGGAGAAAGGAATTCAACCTCTGACCTCCCACACATATGTGCACATACACACCAAAATAAAAAAATACATACACACATACATACATACATACCACAACTTTGCTCTCAGGGAAGCTTGGTTATTCATAAGATAACTCATTCCCCAGTGGTCTGAGCACTTTAGTGAGTTACAGCAGCTCCCCTTTGAAGCATGATCCTAATTAGTCTTATCAATAAAACCCAAGAGTCAAATATCAGGGTAATAACCTGAAAGATCAGAGAAGCAGAGTAGCTAGGCCACTAGAGACTTCTTACCTCTGTGAATCCTCAGACAGAAAGGGGGTCTGTCTCCTGTCTCCACTCGCCTTATAGTCTTGTCTCCACCTCCCTAGTGCTGGGATTAAAGGCGTGCACCACCACTGCCTGGCTCTGTTTCTCTTTGAACCAGTCTAATGGTTCAATCTAGTGTATCCCAGAGTGGCCTTGAATGTCTGATCTCCATGCTTTCTTCTCCCAAGTGCTGGGATTAAAGGTGTGTGTGACCACTGCCTGATGGCTAGCTCCATCCTCTGATCTCCAGGCAAGCTTTATTTGTCAGAACACAAACAAAATATCATACAGCACCCTTTATCTGCCTCTCTGTACCTCATGTTTTGGTTTTTGTTTGTTTTTTCCTGCAGTTAATCACAGTTCAAAAATACAAAACAATAAAATAAGACATTTTGAGGGAGACCACATTTATTATAGTAAATGGATACAATAATTTTATTCTTGATATCATTATCTTTTGCTGTGCCTAACACGCTAGTTAAACCTTACCATAGGTACAGATATACAACAAAAGCCACAGCATCTAGACAGCACAGTGCTGTGCAAGGTCAGCATTATGCACATGGTGTCTTGGAAGATCCATCGAAGAAGGGGAACTACTAGTTTTTATTTCCTTTGGATGTAGGTAATTACTTCAATGTAGTGGATCACTGGCTTTGCAGGGAGACTACATAGATTGCTGCTTTTAGTGATGGTAACATTATGTTAGAATGCTTTGCTGTGTAGAGATACTGTATTCTGAGGCTGGCCATCAGAAGCACACAGGTGAGGGGCTTGAGCTCTAGAAACAGCTAGAGGACTTTGAATGCTGGCAAGAACTTTTAGTGGCCCTATGGACCTCTGCAAATAACCTCTGTGTACTTGTTTACTGGTTGTGACAATGGTGCCCAGAAGATCTGTGTGAGCTTCAAAGGAATGAGTTGAGTATTTAGACTTCTTTGCATACGGAGCACTTTGCAGTCACTGGAGGCATAAGTGCCCAGCATAGGGAATCGATAATCATTGTCGCAATATCACAGTGGAACTGCCCTAATGTGAAACCCCCTGGGTCAGTTCTCCTATCGGTTGAACAGCATAAAAGGGTGACAGGTATTTGATAGTTACATTTACAAATTGCCTCCCAGCAGTGGGAAGAGAGGCTCCGTGAACAGCAGAGAACAGTTCCGGACAAGAAGCGAACAGCTAGCCGCACCAGCCGCAGCAACCCCCCCAAGCCAAAGGGAAAGCCACCCGCCCCCAAAACTGCCAGCCCTAAGAAGAACATCCAAGCTAGAAGTGCCCCCAAGAAACCGAACCTGAAGAAAAGTACAAACTAATTACTTTCCACGATGGAGCCACACTTACAGGAAAAGGCGGTAGGTACTGCCTGGGACAGCCTACGGAAGGCCACGCACCACTTGCCTTAAGGGCTCACTGCAGTCCTCTTCATAGACACGTCTTGCGGCACTTTTTTTTTTTTTTATGATAGCTTCAGTTTTTTTCTTTAAGCCACACAGCCCTGTTGGTGGTCGGTCCTCTGGTGTGGACGGCACAAGAGGGAAAGCTGCTCTACAGGTTTTTGCGCTCAGAGGGGCCTGGGTGTTTACTCTGTATGACCGTCCTGTCCTATGATGGGAAATGTGCTTCTGTTTTGAGGGTTTGACCTAATATGTACATTGTAAGGTCCACGTAATATGTCAAACAAAACAGTCTTTTGACCAAAAAAAAAAAATTTCCTTTGACTTCTGTTAGGAAATTAGTGATCTATTAAGTGTGATTGAAAATACACTTTTGACAAAGGCAAGAGAATGATGCTTAAAATATCTTCATGTGTTGTCTGCAGAAAGATTTTTCTGATGAACGGGGTTTTGAGAAATTTTAGAGATACGGGAAATAGTCATGTGTGTTTGTCAGACTTTCAATGCTGTCTTTAGCTAGACACTTGGAAAACTCAGCTAACGATGACCAATAAAGAGGAGAGGCCGTCTGGCGATGCCTGTGTTCTCATCATCTGGTTGCCGCCACACCGTGCTGAAGATGCTCTGATCAAAACGCTTTTCACCAGTGTCCTGGGTGCTACACCACAAACAGTAATGCTTCTTTTCCCCCTTTATAACTCAGGCACCAAGTAGGACTGGGGCACTCATCTCACGCCCAGGACATCTTAATACTTCCAGTCGCAAATAGGGCAGGATATTCTCTGTGCATTTGCTGGTCCTCACAGCCCTGTCTGTGGAGCTGTGGTGGCTGGGATGCCCAACCTGGTTCATAGTGTGCTACACCATAGACACCACACTCACCGCTTTCTTGGTACTGGGAGCAGAGGCCACTTTACCACCCACTGCACATGGAATTAGCAGAACAATATGAAAGCTGAAGACTTAGATTTACCATTGTCTCTGCTTGTCAGAGGACAGGTAAGTCACATATCACATCATAGTCATTGAGACATAGACACTGAGACGAACTTAGCAGGGGCAAGAGGAGAAGCAGGTTCTATTAAGAAGTATTGAGTAGACATCGATTGCCTCCTGAAGGCTTAGCATTGCTTGCATTGTGATCCTAAGCTGAAGAAGCACAAGAGCATCAATAAAATACAAAGTATGTGATCCTGCTGTTGACCCATTAACTCTTAAGGAAATCCTGATAGGTGTTTCATATAGCATCTAAACTCTAAGATCTCTGGACAAGTCCTTAAGCACAGTTGATAGCTTATGCAGCCTGTTCACACAGAGGATTGATTGACAGAGGACAGTTAGAAATGGAACTCATCACACTGCAGAAAAGGAGGAAAAATACTTCAGTAAAGATATTTTAAGTACAGAACCCCTCCCCTGGGCTCCTTTACCAGAGGCCAGGCTGGCCCTAGGGACCTCAGGTAAGATATCACTCACTACCTGCTAACACCCCTTAAAGCCTGCCTAAAAACCCCAGACTGCACCGCAAGCCCTGTGCTCCATATTCAGGCAAATACCTTTGGTGGAAGACTTTCGCTTTACAGGAGGCCAGGGCAGATCTAGGGACCAAAGCATCCCCTCCTCTGGGTTCTATATCTTGGCCCACACCTCTGGCTTCTTTACCAGAGGTCAAACTGGTCCTAGAAATCCCAGGTAAGATATCTCCCACCATGCACTAACACTTCTTAAAGCCGGCCCAATAATCCCAGACTGCACCACCTCCTCTGGGCTCCATATTCTAGCAAACAATTCAAGTAAAAGACTTCTGCTTTACCTGAGGCCAGGCAGATACTAGGGACCCAAGGTAAAACACTGCCCATAGCCAGCTAACACTCCCTAAAGCTGGCCCAACAGCCTCCAAGGGCACCCCCTCCCTGGAGCTCCACATCCCAACACACAACCTTGGCAGAAAATTTCTTCTTTACGGGAGGCATGCTACTAGAAATCCCTGAGACCAAACAGGTGCCCAGAACCCCAGAGGCCACAAAGGTACTTGGAACTTCAGAGGCAATGTTGGCGCAAACCCCAAAGGTCCTGTAGGCCACAAAAATCATCCACCAGAGAACACCTCACTGGACCTGAAGAGTTGCTAGTCAGCAGAACTCCTAGCCACTTAGGCCAAAAGTCCAGAGAGGGAACAGAAACCAAGGAACAAAACACCCATTCAAAACAAAGACAAACTTGGGAACCAACACCTAGACCTATAACCATCCCAAACCTAGATGCCTAAACGCCAGTGTAAGAACACAATCAAGAATAGGAAGAGCAATATGGCACCACCAGAGCCTAGCCTATCCTACAACAGCAGGACCTGATCAATCCAACATAGGAGAAGCACAAGAAAAAGACCTTAAAACCAACTTTATGAAGATGATAGTTCCTTAAAGAGGAAATGAAAAAGTGTCCCCTAAAGAATGCCAAGAAAGCCAAGAAAAAAGCAAACTAACAGGTTAAGGAAACTGTTCAAGACCTGAAAATGGAAATAGAAGCAAAAAAAAAAAAAAAAACCCACAAACAGAGGGAATTCTGGAAATGGAAAAATCTGGATAAGCAAACAGGAACTACAGACATTGAAGACATGTTAGGAAAAATAGATTTGGTCAAAGAAAATGTTAAATCTAAAAAATTCCTTACACAAAACATCTAGGAAATCTGGGATACCATGAAAAGACCAAATGTAAGAATAATAGGAATAAAAGAAGAATCCTAACTCGAAGTCCCAGAAAATATGTTCAACAAAATCATATAAGAAAATCTTCCCAACCTAAAGAAGGACATGCCTATAAAGATACAAGAAGCTTACAGAACACCAAATAAATTGGACCAGGAAAAAAGTTCCCATACCATGTAAAACACTAAACACACAGAACAAAGAAAGATTAAAAGCTGCAAAGGAAAAAGACCAAGTAACATATAAAGGCAGCTCTATTAGAATTAATGCCTGACTTCTCAATGGAAACTCTAAAAATCAGAAGGATCTGAATAGGTGGCTTGCAGACTCTAAGAGACCACAGATGCCAGCCCAGACTACTATACACAGCAAAACTTTCAATCATCATAGATGAAGAAAACATGGTATTTCATGACAAAGTCAAATTTAAACAATATCCACCCACAAATCTAGCCCTACAAAAGGTACTAGAAGGAAAACTCCAACCCAAGGAGGTTAATTACACCCACAAAAGCACATGCAATAAATAACCTCATACCAGCAAAACCAAAAAAGGGGAAACACACACACACCACCACTGCCGCCACTGCTGCCACCACCACCACCACCACTACCACCACCACCACCACCAAAATAACAGGAATTACTAATAATTGTTCACTAACATCTCTCAACATCAATGGACTCAATTCCCCAATAAAAAGACACAGGCTAACAGTATAGATAGGAAAATATGATCCATCCTTTTGCTGCATACAAGAAACATACTTCAACACAAAAGAAAGACATTACCACAGAGTAAAGGATTGGAAAAAGATTTTCTAGTCAAATGGACCCAAGAAGAAAGCTGGTGTAGCTATTCTAATATCCAACAAAATACACTTCCAACTAAAATTAATCAAAAGAGATGGAGATGGTTATCATAAATTCATCAAAGGAAAAATCCACCAAGAAGATATTGTAATATTTAACATCTATGCTTCAAAAAATGCAAGGGCACCCACATTTGTGAAAGAAACATTCCTAAAGCTTAAATCATGTATCGAACCTCACACATTTGTTGTGGGAGACTTCAATAACCCACTTTCACCAATGGACAAGTCATCCAGACAGAAACTAAACAGAGAAATAATGGTGCTAACAGAGGTTATGACTCAAATGGATCTAACAGATATCTACAGAACATTTTACCCAAACACAAAAGAATATACCTTCTTCTCAGCACCTCATGGAACATTTTCCAAAACTGACCAAATTACTTGGTCACAAAGCAAGTTTCAACAGATACAAGGAAATTGAAATAACCTCCTGTACCTCATGAGACCACCATGGATTAAAGCTGGATTTCAACAACAGAAAGAACAGGAAGCCTGCAAACTCATGGAAACTGAACAGCTCACTTCTGAATCAACACTGGGTCAAGGAAGAAATAAAGAAAACAATTAAAAAGTTCCTAGAATTTGATGAAAATGAATGCACAACATACCCAAACTTATGGGACACAATGAAAGCAGTGCTAAGAAAATTTTGTATCACTAAGTGTCATCATAAAGAAATTAGAGAGATCTCATACTAGCAACTTAACAGCACACCTGAAAGCTCTAGAACAAAAAGAAGCAAACTCACCTAGGAGGAGTAGACAACAAGAAATAATCAAACTGAGGGCTGAAATCAATAAAATAAAAACAAAACAATACAAAGAATCAATGAAACAAAGAGCTGGTTCTTTGAGAAAATCAACAAGATAGGCAAACACTTATCCAAACTAAATAAAAGGCAGAGAGAGAATATTCAAATTTTAAAAATCAGAAAAGAAAAGGGGAATATAACAAAAGACACTGAGGAAATTCAGAGAATCATTAGATCATACTTCAAAAACCTGTGCTGCACAAAATTGGAAAATCTAAAAGAAATGAATCATTTTCTGGATAGATATCACTTACCAAAGTTAAATCAATATCAAGTAAACAACTTAAATAGACCTATAACTCCTAAGGAAATAGAAGCAGTCATTAAAAATCTCCCAGCCAAAAAAAAGTCCAGGGCCAGATAGTTTTAGCACAGAATTCTACCAAACTTTCAAGAAAGAGCTAATACCAATACTCTTCACATTGTTCCACAAAATAGAAACAGAAGGAACACTGCCAAATTCTTTTTAGGAGGCCACAGTCACCCTAATATGCAAAGCACACAAAGACTCACAGAAATATCCTTGAAAGTATTGGCACAGGAGACAACTTCCTGAACAGAACACTAATCACAAAGGCACTGAGATCAACAAGTAATTAATAATGGAACCTCATGAAACTGAAAAGCTTCTGTAAGGCAAAAATATACGGTCAAAAGGTCAAAACAGCAGCCTACAGAATGAGAAAAGATATTTACCAACCTCACAGCTGATAGGGGCTGATCTCCAAAATGTGTAAAGAATTCAAGAAACTACTCATCAACAAACCAAATAACCCAATTTAAAAATTAGATACTGATCTAAACAGAGAATTCTCAACAGAGAGATTTCAAATGACTGAGAAACACCTAAAGAATTGTTCAACATCTTTATCCATCAAGGAAATGCAGATCAAAATGACTCTGAGATTCCTTCTTATGCCTGTCAGAATGGCTAAAATAAAAAACACAAATGACAACTCATGCTGGAGAGGATGTGGAACAAGGTGAACACTCCTCCATTGCTGGTGGCATTGCAAACTTGTACGGCCACTTTGGAAATCAATATGGTGGTTTCTCAGAAAATTGGAAAGCAATCTACTTCAACACCCAACTGTACCACTCCTGGGTCATACAACCAATGGATGCTCCACCATACCCAAAGGACACTTGCTCAACTATGTTCAAAACAGCTTTATTTGTAATAGCCAGAAACTGGAAACTACCTAGATGTCCATCAATCAAAGAATAAATAAAAAAAATATGGTACATTTCTACAATGGAATATTACCCATCTGTTAAAAACAATGGCACCATGAAATTTGCCAGCAAATGGATGGATCTAGAAAAAAAATCATCCTGAGTGAGGTAACCTAGACCCAGAAAGACATCCCCCACCAGAACAAAGCTGTAGGCATTACCTGGCTCTGACAGCAGGTTACCTTTCTCTTCAGAACTGTAATACTTCCAAGTATTGCCTGGCTTCTAATGGCCAGGATACCTTTCCTTCCAGAGCTGTAACACCTACAGGTATAGCCTGGCTGCTGATGACCAGGATACCTTTCCCCAAGAGCTGTAACGTGTATATACTGCACTGTCAGGGATATTATTTTGCCCCAAAGAGAATTGGAGGCTTGATGTCCTGCTTTGGTCTTAACCAGGTTTTCTATACTCTCTACAATCAAACTAATGTCTATTCTTCTCAGCCTCACATAAGCTGACCAAGATCAGGCCTTCTCTCTAAGCCCCATGCCTCTAACTCTTCTCAATCACACCTACCCTACCAACAACTGTATTCAATGAAGACTGGCCACTAAGCTACATCATGAGCCTCTTCCTAAGAGGACAAAAACAAGTAGCAAGGCTCTGAGCCTCCATTTTTGTGGAGACTGTGCAAAAGGTAGGGCCACCCAAAGGAGCAACAATGGAAACACTCAGGACCCCAGAAAAGTCAGTGAGGGTACCAACCCACACCTCTGACTCTGCCTGTGACTCCATCCTCCTACTCCTAAGCCCCTGTAGTACCTTACAAAGTGCCTCTACAAGTAAGCAAAGCAAGCCCAAAACATTACCTTTGATTCCTAGAGTTCTCTATATAACAATAAAATGTACTTTTCTCTACAATTCTCCCAGCCCACCCCAAGCCTCTGAAAGGATTTTGCTACCAGAATCAGAAGAAATAGCTACACACACACACACATACACACACACACACACACACACACACACACACACACACACACACACACACACACACACACACCCCTCCTGGGCATCAACAAAGATGCCATAATGCTCTGGATGTCTATGTCTTTCCTGAAACTAGTATGTCAGTCTTGCTATGAGAAAACAAAGGAATCCCATGTCTTAACCTTGCCCAGTTTTCTCTGCTTGGAAATGACAGAAGACTGAACAACTAAAAACTGCTCAAGCTCAAATATTTTAGGCTGCTAAACAAAAATAAATAAGAGAGCACAGTAGATAAATATAAATCAATAAATATTTGCTCTAATCTACCCGGATAAAATCTCCCCCAAATGTATAATGCAGACTACTGAGGAAGTGCAGAGCCTGGTCACCCTTTATGACAGGCATAATTCCTGTTGAGGAAGGATCTCAGAAGACCTCTCCTCTCCTGTCCTAGTCCCCAAGGAAACTGGGAAAGAGAAAGGCTGGGCACTAGGTGTGGGCTAGCAACATACATGGGCCCAAAAGCCATCAATGACCACCCATTCATGGAATCCACTCAGGACCATGGTGCACTCTGATGACCAGTCAGCAAATCAAGAAAATAAATTCATTTTTCCTTATTGTTCACTTTCTTTCCCTAATTCCTGCAGACTTTCTGGCTTCTTAGAAGACTCTTACCTCTTACCATATTACCTCTTCCTGGTTGGTGGCTTAAACACTGAGAGAGCCACCACTTCCATTCAGGATGCAGAAGGATATGGTAGAGAAAATTCTGAGCACAGGAGTAGGTTTGGAACTGCGTTACTTCTGCAGGACTACTAGACCCAAAGCAGGGCATTTGGAAGACACGATCTTCCACAGTAAGAAGGGTGAAAGCCTTAGTTTCATTGTTGGTCAAAGTTCAAAGGTGAAGTATTTGTGTCATTGACCTCATTGTGTCATTGGGGTAGATATACCCCAACATACACACACTCCTAACCAGACTGTCAAACATATGCCCACACCCAGCATTTAAACACTTTGATCATGCTACTGACTGTGTGGGTTGTATCCCACCAATTTCCTTTGCAGTCATTGAAGGAAGAGCAGAAACAGTTCCCAGCAGTATGAGAGTGCTGTTGGCCTCCAAGAAAAGCCAATAGGAGAACAGTCTGAGCAGTAAATAGACATCGTGTCCTTTCTGAGCCCTGGAGACATTACAGTACAGCTGCCACTTAGTGGCCATCTGAAAGCTGTTTCCAGCATCTGGTTAGATAGTTTTAGTACCAGAATTCCCTGTAGGACCCTTAGAACAGTTAGCCAAATTTATTACAAAGCCCACCAGCCCTGGCATCCCACTTTTACATTACATCCCAGAATCGGGTACAGGAATCATCTGCTGTGGGAGAGCTAGTGAAGACCACACACTAGATCACTGAGAGTCTCTAAATACTACCCCAGTATTTCAGGTAGATTTGCCCTCAAAATCCCCAGGAGATGCTTAAGCAAGCAGCCCATTGTGACATGTGGTAGAGAAGTGGTCCACTCCTGAAAAAGAATGTAGTCTCTAAACTCTACTCTTTTTTGTCAGAGTTGTAGTCCAGAGGTCAAATGTACTCAAACACCTCAGTTAACCACTTCAGTTGGAGGGTCCAAGGCACATAGCCTAATCCCATAGCAAAAGAAACTCTGCCCTTAGCCTATGGTGATATTTTATCTGTGTCCCCCAATAAAGTTTATCTGAGGATCAGAGAAAAAAGCCAGCCACTATAGTAAACATAGAAGTCAGGCAGTCATAGCATACACCTTTAATCCTATCACTAGGGAGGCAGGGATCTGTCTGGATCTCTGTGAGTTCAAGGCCACACTGGGAACAGAGCCAGAGCCTTAAATTCCAACACTAGTTAACATAAAGGTCTGGAGGTCTGTACAGACAGACAGGAAGTGACAGAGCTGGGCAGGAAGAGGAAATGATGTAGCTGGGCAGAGAGAGGAAATGTGTTGGCAGAACAGAAAGGCATATAGATGTGGGTATACAGGAAGTAGGTCTCTTTGGAAGTTGCGGAGTTGGTGAGGTAAGGTTAGCTGTGACTTTTCCTATTCTTCTGATCTCTCAGGTTTTAAGCCCGATATCTGGCTCCGGGTTTTTTTATTTAATAAGACCTTTTAAGATTCATGTTACATTAGCCCTTCTTTGACCCATGTTCAGAAGGAAGCTGACGTAGTATGGCTTTCATGGTGAAGAGGTAAAGACCCAAGTGTGGAGTCCATCTAGCTCTCATGGTAAAGACCCAAGTGTGGACTCCATCTGGCTTTCATGGTGAAGACTCAGGTGTGGAGTTCATCTGGCTCTCATGGTGAAGACTCAGGTGTGGAGTTCATCTGGCTCTCATGGTGAAGACTCAGGTGTGGAGTTCATCTGGCTCTCATGGTGAAGACTCAAGTGTGGAGTTCATCTGGTTCTCATGATAAAGACCCAAGTGTGGAGTCCATTTGGCTCTCATGGTGAAGACCCAAGTGTGGAGTTCATCTGGCTCTCATGGTGAAGACCCAACAGTGGATCTGTCTGTAGATCACCAGGAGAAGGGAAGCACCAAGTTCTGGCTGCAGAGGTACAGAAAGTCCCCCAACATGGAAGCCCTGATAGAGGACAGCTCCCTAACACTCAGGAGAATGAAGCAGTAGGATTTTGGGTTTGAGGCTAGGCTGGGCTATATAGTGAGAACCTGTCTGTAAAAACAAAACAAAACAAAAGAGCAAACACAATATTCTCTAGAGAGAGAAAAATAATTAGCGTGACAGGGAGTTTAAAATCCATTCTTGTTGCAAGGAAAAGCTTATAGAAAGTGTGTGTGTTGGGGGTGTAAAAACATGCATGCAACAGAGGGCTGTAAAATCTCTATAGTTGGTTCTGGTTGCTGTCCTAGCAGTCAAACTGTAGAAACAAGAGGAATAAAAGTTTAAGGCCAGACTAGGCTTAATGGAGAGTTTCAGCACAGCCTAAGCTGCATATTAAGATCTTGTCTCACAACAACACAATGGTTTTCTGTAGTGGATAGCTGTTCTTGAAACACTGCCCTTAGAGATGTAGCAGGTAACTGTCCTAACTACCTAAGACCTTGAAGTCCCTGCCCCTGGGGCATGCCTCAGAGATACCCTTAAGACCTGAGACTCACATAGGCTGCTCTTCTGTCCCTGGTGGGACTTGGATGCTGGGACAGTCTCAGGTGGAAGAACTGTATAGGACCTTGTCTCACCTTTCCAGGACCCCACGACAATCCCTCTGTCTTGTGAGTTTTCCTTTCTTAATAAATCCCTTTGCCCTTTAAGCAGACTCCATGGATTTCTCACTTTAGTTTTCTTTTTCTCTGCCCCAGTATTCCCATTCATACACTCAAAGGAAATCATCTGTGCCCAAAGGCTAAGTAGTCAATGAGCAATCTCTGCGTCCCTAGAGCTCAGAATCTCTATGGAACACTGTAGGAGCAAGGGGGTGGGGAGTGGGCTACAAGCACTGCACCAGTCTAGTTATGATAGGAAGGGACTGAAGCTTCCAATTTTCCAATAAAGGCAACCAAAGAAGACCTGATTCATTGCAAAGGCTCAGCCAACAGATCTTCCCAAATGGATCCGGTGTGAGCCAGAAGGGCAAAAGAAGACTCTGGAAAAAGCTGCTTGAGATGCTAAGCCTGATACAGTTCTATTTACATAGCTGGTGAGAAGGGAAGAGGGCAATCAAAACATTTCGAAAGTTATAAAAATTCAAGTCAAAATCCAATGGTGAACTGGTGACATGAGACTTGTACTCATGGAAGACACGGGGGCTAATAACACAGAGCGGGCACAAGGGAGGGCACACAGCCTATGTGGCCTTTTTTTTTTTACAGTAATTAGATGAATTTTATTTATTAAAATATACAGTTGTGTATTACATAACACTATTTTAACCAAGAAATTTTGTATATCCAGTGATAGTCCCATAACATTACAGTGCATAGTGACTGTTCCAATTAGTGTAAGAACAGTTTAAGAGATTCTCATAGTACCTAAACCATCTAATCCCTGGGGTTTTCAGTCTTTTGCCAACTGAACTCCCTTCCCCCTAGCAGGAGTCCTCTCAAGGCCCTTTCCTAAGAGCAAGACCCAAGGCCAGCATAGATAGAACAGGGATCCCAAAAGCAATGTGGCTCCAAAGACAAGGTCACATTTCAGTCCTGCAACAACAATGAGGGGGTTTGCAGAATACAAGAAGCATGGGGGAGTGGGTTCACTTCCCCATTAGAAAGTGAGCAAGCTAGAAGCCACCTGACCCACAGACGATGTCTGCTCATATCAGCTCATGCTGTTGACCAGCCTGGTCATGGCTTCTCCTGGAGACATCCCTATTCCTCCCTCAGATAGTCTTCTATTCCTCAGGAACATTCTGCGCCTTTGGCTTTAACTCTAATTAGTTCAGCTTGAACCTATTGGGATGCCCAGAGCCCTCTCCCTCTCCTCTCCTTACACTGCACAGTCAGGTATGCTGAGGCTAATAGGGAGCACCTCAGGCTATTGCTAGTGACACAAGTGTCCTGCCCAGCATCCCCTGGCTTCACCCTGAAGATGATCAGTGTCCTGTCAATCAAGGTCTGCACACTAAGTTCAAGTCACTGCATGACGGACAAGCAGGTAAAGTGAAATCAAGCCTGCTGCTGGACTCCTTGAAATCCTTGACCTCCACTAAAATTGAGGCTGCATTTTCACTATGCCCTCTCTCCAGGGACTCCAATCCTGACACAGTGCTAAGCTTTAGCTTCTCTCCATGACTCCTTCAGTCCTGGGGTTTCCACTGTTACTGAGGCTGCATATTCACTAGTGGTCTCTCTTGGCCTCTCATAGTGCTGCCCTGCATGACCTGTTCAATCCTGCAGCTCTCCTGTCACCAAAACTCATACACATCACCAAATTTGACTGCCAGCTTGAGATGCAGCATTGATTGGTCCTCCCTAGACAACAGCTCTGTGCTGACCCTGAGGAAATACTTCCAGAATATTTCAACTCGGTGATGCTGCTCTCCTGTTAATCACACTGGGTTTTTCATCCCCAGGTAACCAGCAACAATCATCCCTGTAAAGCAGAGGTGTCGCCCCAATGGTGCTGGGCTCCTGCTAATCATAACTGATTCTTCAACCCCAGCAGATCAGAAACTGCTGTACCCACATGTGAAACAGGAAAATGCCCCTCAGTGAAGGTCGAGTCCCTGTGTCAGCAGTGGAGAGCAAGCTCATGCCAGAAAGGACTCTCCAGCCAGGAGAAAGCAGAGTAGGGTTTATAAAACTACAACTATGTCATAGCAGGGGCAGGCCAGGGAGATGGGAGTTTCAAAAGTTCCCCTTAACAAAGATTTTAAAAGTTTTGGTGGGCTAAAAGAATTTGTTTTATGTTGTAAAACAATGGATCTCTCAAAACTGCAGGTAGGCTGCACGAGAATGTTCTGCTCAGCAAGATGTGGTTTGCCCGGCTGCAGGTTGGGGGGCTGGGGGAAGAAGGGGGAGGAACAGACACAGAGGCCAGGGAGGGATGCTTCTTGCTACATTTCTCTTCCATGGATTACTCAGCTTGAATTTTTATTCCACCTATGACCACCTGTCCAGTGGTGACACAGCCCACAGTTGCCTGGGCCCTCTCACATCAATCATTATTCAAGACAAAGCCCCACAGATTTGCCTATAGGCCAATATGATGGAGGCCTCTTCTCCAATGGGGATCCCTCATTTCAGATGACTATAGCTTATTTAAAGTTTACAAAAACAAAACAAACAACAATAACAAAACAAAAGTTAGGGAAAAAAAAAACAAAACAAAAATCCCACACTAGGAGCTAGGGGAACTCTCCTCCACTGCTGGTGGGAATGCAAGCTTGTACAACCACTTTGGAAATCAATATGGCACTTTCTTAGAAAATTGGGAATCCATCTCCCCCAAGATCCAGCTATACCACTCTTGGGCATATAGCCAAGGAATGCTCAACCACACCACAAGAGCACTTGTTCAGCTATGTTCATATCAGCATTGTTTGTAATAGCCAGAACATGGAAACAACCTAGATGCCCTTCAACTGAAGAATGGATAAACAAAATGTGGTACATATACACAATGGAATACTACTCAGCAGAGAAAAACAATGACATCATGAGGTTTGCAGACAAATGGATGGATCTACAAAAAATCATCCTGAGTGAGGTAACCCAGACTCAGAAAGACAAACATGATATGTACTCACTCATAGCAGGATACTAGATGTGGAACAAGGATGATTGGACTGCTACTCACATCACCAGGGAGGCTGCCTGGAAAACAGGACCCCAAGAAAGACACGGGGATCGCCCAATGACAGAGATATGGAATGAGATCTACATGAACAGCCTGGACATGAGTGGGGGTAGTGAAGGGCGAGGGTCGAGGGAAAGAGAGCTTGGGGGAGCGGGAGATCCCAGCTGGATCAAGAACAGAGAGGGAGAACAAGGAATAGGAGACCATGGTGAATGAAGACCACATGAGAATAGGAAGAAGCAAAGTGCTAGAGAGGCCTACAGAAATCCACAAAGATACCCCCACAACAGACTGCTGGCAATGGTCGAGATACAGCCCGAACTGACCTACTCTGGTGATGGGATGGCCAAACACCCTAATTGTCATGCTAGAAACCTCATCCAACTACTGAGGGATCTGGATGCAGAGATCCATGGCTAGACCCCGGGTGGATCTCTGGGAGTCCAATTAGCGAGAAAGAGGAGGGTTTAGATGAGCGAGAATTGTTGAGACCAAGGTTGGATAAAGCACAGGGACAAATAGCCAAACGAATGGAAACACATGAACTATGAACCAATGGCTGAGGGGTCCCCAACTGGATCAGGCCCTCTGAATGGGTGAGACAGTTCATTGGCTTGATCTGTTTGGGAGGCACCCAGGCAGTGGGACCGGGTCCTGTGCTCATTGCATGAGTTGGCTGTTTGAAACCTGGGGCCTATGCAGGATCGCTTGGCTCGGGAGGCCTGGGAGGAGGGGACTGGACCTGCCTGGACTGAGTCTACCAGGTTGATCTCAGTCGGCGGGGAAGGCTTTGCCCTGGAGGAGGTGGGAATGGGGGGCGGGCTGGGGGGAAGTGAGGGGGGCAGGAGGGGGAGAACAAGGGAATCCGTGGCTGATATGTAGAACTGAATTGTATTGCAAATAAAAATAAAACAAAAATCCCACACTAATGGTACAAAAAGAAATGGTCTTTCTATGTGCTGCATATGAAGTCTTTGTACAGAAAGAGCCATGTAGATACGCAACTGAGCATAGCTTGCCATCTGCTGGCAAAATGTAATAGTAACTTTAGGGAAGCTGTCATATTTTCAAGGTTCTGGAGCACCTTTTAGGCAATTACAGTATGTCACATAGTGGGATCATTGTAGCAGCAACCTGAACATATCCAGGCTGTGGGAAACAGAGGTCACTGGAGCCCAGTGTGATGGAGTGTGTAAAGGAGGTGGTGAAGATGAGATTTTTTTTACTAGATTTGTTTCTCAGCACAATCCACAGACAGCCAATGGTTGGTTTGCATTTTTTGAAATACTTGGTGATCTGGAGGGGTGGTTCAGCAGTTAAAACCACCTGCTGCTTAGTGCAGAAGAAATGAGTTCTGTTCCTGACACTTGTGTTGAGAGGCTCACAGTGACCTGTCACACTAGCTTCAGGGTATCTGACACTTTCTGGGAACTCATCTGGGCCTCCTTGGGAACCCATGTACATTCACATACACATTAATAAAGCAAATATTTTATTTATTTATATTTATCTCTTTCAAGACAAGGTTTCTCTGTGCAGCCCTGGCTATCCTGGAACTTGCTCTGTAGGTCAGGTTGGCCTTGAACTCAGAGACGCACCTGCCTCTGCCTCCTGAGTGCTGGGATTAAAGGCATGCATCACCATACCTGGCTAAAACAAATTGTTTAGAATGCACATAGGGCTCTTTTCCATTTTAAGTTGATTTTTGTGCAGGGAAATAGATATGGGTTTAATTGCATCCTTCTACATGTAGACATACAGTTTTCCAGCACCATTTGTTGAAGATACAGTCTTTTGTCCAGTGTGCATTTTTGGCATCTTTGCCAAATATCATATAGCTTTAGTGATGCATACTCACTCTTGGGTTATATTGATCTACATGTCTGAATTCCAGTTCACTTCATCATTATGCTTAACCAGCAGTACTGAATTCTTGGAAAGGTTGATTAAAATGCTCTTCTTGCAAGTTCATATTTCTTACCATGTCACAAAAATTTATTCATTAACTTGTTCCATTATAAATGTTTGTCAATTGTTTATCTGTTGGATTTAGCAGCCTATGAGTGGAAGACACCCTTTGTCAGCTACATATCTGATAGAGGATTAATAATATACAAAGAAATCAATAAAGACTCAAAATGAACAACCCAACTAAAAAACAAGCTGCATTTAACTGGGTGTGATAGCAAATGCTTTAGTCCCAGCATTTGGGAGGCAGAGGCAGGCAGATCTCTGGGTTCAAGTCCATTCTTGTATACAGAGTGAGGTCCGAGGAAGCCAGGGCTACATAGAGAAACCCTGTCTTGAAAAACAACAAAAAGACTATAGGTCAGAATAGAGTGTAGTCAAAGGGGGAAAAAATGGCTAAGAAATATCTTTAAAATATGCTCAGAATCCTTAGCTGTTAGGGATAAGCAAATAAAACCTGTTTTGAGATCTCATCTCATTGTAGCCAGAGTCCTTTAGATTTAAAAAAAAATAGACCCCAAAATGCTAGCAAGGATGTGGTAAAAGGAGTATTGTCACTGACTGTCGGTGGGACTGCAAACTGGTCCAGCCATTCTGGATATCAGTATGGAGAATTCTCACCAAGCCAAAAGTAGATCTACCATATGACCCAGTGATATATAACCAAAGGACTCAGCATCCTATTTCACAGATACTTGCTCAGCCATGTTCATTTCCACTCTATTCACAATAGCTAGAAATTGGAAACAACCTAAATGTCCTCCGACTGATGGACTGAAAATGAAAATGTGATGCATATACACAATGAAATACTGTTCAGCTATAAAGAAAAATGAATCATGAAATTTGCAAGTAAATGGATGGATCTAGAAAATATTACACTGAATGAGGTAACCCAGACCCAGAAAGACAAACACCAGATGTTCTGTCTTATTTGAGTATTATCCTAGCTATGCTGGTTAGTTTTATGTCAACTTGACATAAGCTGCAATCATCTCAAAGGAGGGAACCTCAAATGGGAAATTGCCTGTATAAAATCAAGGTGTAAGAAGGCCTGTAGGGCATTTTCTTAACTAGTACATGAGGAGCATAGACTTTCCAATCAAGCCACGAGGCACGAACCAGTAAGCAGCACTCTTCTATGGTATCTACATCAGCTCCTGGCTCCAAGTTCAAGCCCAGTTTTAGTTCCCTGCTTTGGCTTCCCTCAGTGGACCATTATTTAGGATATATAAGGCATCTACAAGTTTTGGCCATGGTGTTTCAGCACAGTAATAGTAACCCTAACTAAGACACTGGCTATGAATCTTTAGTAGCATATAATCTGGAGTAATTGAAGAAATCAGGAAAGTAAAAAGGAACCAAGGGATAGTAGGACACAGTGGTATGATGGGGGAAAAGGAAGAGGGGGCATTTTAACTGGATGAGGGGAGGGAGAGTAATACAGAGGGGCAGGGAGAAATGGAAATAAATAACACTAGGGATGTTTGGGAAAGCCATAGGGAAAATTATTTTATGTTTACCTGAAAATACATATCTATAAATTAGTGTGTGCATATACATATAATATTTACATATATTTAAATAAAGTTATAACACTTGGAATGATAATGCTTCTCCCAAAAGCCATTGTCCATCTAGTAAAAACCTCTGTGCCAGATAAGAGAAAACATTCCTTCCTGTTGTGATCAGGGAAGTCCAAGAGACTCCCAAACAATATAGATTATTGTCATTACCCTTGGTTAGCTCCCAGAACTTGAAGGTAAGACCCTAATGCTGAAGAAACCACAAACCTCAGATATAGGACTTGAAGGAATTGAGCTGGAACTGACCTGAACGCCTCCTTCCTGAGGACTCTCACAGTATCTAAAGGTGCTGTATAAACTGTCAAGGGTGAAAACTAATCCACAGACCCATCTCTAAGCCTATGAACCACAACCATGACGAACATAGCAAGGCATGCCCAAGCACGTGATAGTAGTACTTATATCTTGGGGGTAACCAATAGCCAACTAGTTAAACTTAAATCTCACTCAATAGGTGGGAATTTATGCTTGCTACTACAAACCAAGTCAAGAACTTGGAGCTGGACAGGTCACAGTTCTTAGAGGAGAACCTACTATTGCCACTCTTCCAAGTCATTATACTTCCTAACTGCATGCTAAATACTTATACTTGTGCACATAGATAAGTGGACCTGTTACTCCTCACCAATGAATCTTCTTTTTGCAGAAGATGGAGACCATTGTAGAAAGCTACAACTGGTCAAAATTCAGAGAACAAGTAATGATGGGTGCCCAACACCAACTGATACATCTGAAACACAATCCCTACACCTAAGACTCCAGGAACATCTTGTAAAGGGATGGAATGCTTGTTAAGGGTCAAAGGACCAGCAACCTTTCTGGAAGATTGCCTTTTATATACAGCAAAGAATCTGTATCCATGAAATCACAATACAGTCACCTAAACTAGGTCTGAAAAATGACACCAACTGACATGCCAAAATATATGGGGTGGGGGGATCTCACAAGCCCTACCCTACGTGAAGAGCTATGTGCATTTAATGGCTTTTGGGAGAAGGGGATTCAGTGTTCTCCAGGAACAAGCACCCTGATATATTATCCAATCTCAAGTAGTCAGCTCCAAACACATATACATCAAAGCAATACCAAATACCAGCAGGTTGTAGGTTGTGTGTGTGTGTGTGTGTGTGTGTGTGTGTGTGTGTGTGTGTGTGTGTGTGTATACAAAAACTAAAGAAGAGGTCATGAATTTGAGATGGAATTGGGTTAACATGAGAGGCATTGGAGGCAGAAGAGGGAGTAATGAGAATGATGTACATACAATACTCATGTGATAGTCTAAAAAAATAAGTTAAAAATTCACTTGTAATTAAAAAAATGAGAAATGTTTTCCTTAACAATTCTCATGTAACTAGATTGTACATAATCAAGTGCCACTCACAAGCGTCACTCAGTTGTATCAAGCAGTGTTGGAGCACTATAGTTTTCAAGGGAGTAATCAATTACTAACATCAGATGGGACAGGTCATAGGACTTCCTAGCTCACTTGCCAGAGCACACTCTTAAGTGGACTGAGAAGGAGGTGACATCTAGTGGCTGGGAATTGCACATGAACCTGGGTGTGAGCTCAGGAGTCCTTCACTGCAAGACACATGCAGTTTGACCCGAGAGAGGAAAACTTCTACCTTCTTCTGTTCTTTTCTGTGAAGATAGTGTCAGCATCATACCTTCAGGGAGCTAGCAGCAGGGTCTGCACAGTCTCATAGTGAGATTGCAAATTAAACAAGTCTCCGACTGGGGAGATGGCTCAGGGGTTAAGTGCACCTGTTGCTCTTGCAGAGGACCAAGGTTTGGATCCCAGCACCTGCATACAACCACTTATAACTCCAGTTCCAGGGGACCTAACACCCTTTTCTGACCTCTGCAGGCACCAGGAATATACACGGTGCACATACAAGTATGTAGGCAAAATGCTCACAGACATGAAATAAAACAAGTATTTTAAAAATTGGGGTGAAAAAGTGTTTTTATCCACATTCCACCTTCTTAGACTTTCTGGCTGGTAGATTTATTGTCAGATCTGATATTGTCAATTCCAAATCTTGTAAGTCTTAGAAGCTTGCAGTATTCTGTCCCAAGTCACTCCTCTGAAGGCTGCATACACACTAGACTTCTTTCTAGCTCGTGTTTCTCCTCACCTTCTGTCGTTTCTTGCCTTTATATAATCCATCTATGCCCTTGCTGAAAAATAGACATATGAACCTGTTTTGAGGGGTGTTATGGTTTTTATTGTTACCATGCATAACCATGCAAGTTTTCATCTTGACATGTCTTTTTCTTGGAGGAATTTTGGTTACTGCTTTTCATAGAAGGCTGTGCTTCATGGTTTTCTGTTGATGAAAATTTCCTCATTACCATCTCAAACTTCTGTGTAAAGAAAAAATACATACTTCATAAGATAAATAGCAATGTTATAGACTAATTTTAGAGCAGTTTTTTTTTTTTTTTTGGTTATAAGATTGGAGGTCTTTCAGACCCCTTCATTTTGGTCGACTCTCCCTCCCCACTCCATCTCCACTATCCTCCCATCCTCTTTCAATTTAAAAATTTCAAACCCCAGTGTTACCCCCTCTGCTTGCATATTACCTAGAATCTGATCTACTATCCTATCTCTCTTAAGGCACCCCTTTCCAGTGGTCTTTTCCCAACTCCTATCACCTACAGGAACTCTAAATTGAATACACAAAATAATGAAATAAAGCTGAAATGCACATATGGGAGAGAACATGCATTTGTTTTTCTCGCCTGGGTTACCTCACTCAGTGCAGTTTTTTTTTCCAGTTTCACCCATTTGTTTGCAATTTTCATATTTGTTAACAGCTGGATAAAAATTCTGCTGTGTATACATACCACATTGCCATTATCCATTCACCAGTTGATGGAAATCTACAGATTCCATTTCCTGGCTACTTAGAATAAAGCAGCAATAAGTATAAATGAGCAAGTGTCTGGGCAGTAGGATAGACAGTCCTTTGGTATATGCTTAGGAGTGGAATAATTGCATCTTATGGTGGTTCTATTTCAACCTTTTTGAGGAATCTCCACACTGTTTTTCATAGTGGCTGGACCAGTTTGTCTTCCTGTCAAGAGTGAATGAGGGTTCCTCTTTTCCCACATCATTGCCAGCATTTGCTAAGATTTATTTTATTGATAATAACCTTTCTGACTGGGGTGAAATTAAATTTCAAAGTAGATTTAATTTAAAAATGGATGCATCTATTTAACATTTTTAAAAGTGCAAACTAGCCATTCATATTTCTTCTTCTGAGAATTCTTTGAACAAATCTGTAGCTTGTTTTTTTATTAGGTAGTTCACTTACTTGATTTTTTTTTGAGGTTTGTGTATGCCCTAGATATTAATCCTTGTAGCAACCATTCTTTCAAACTATTTTTTGGATTGCCAGCCCCCGAATAATGACAGGGAAACTTCTTATTAATTATAAAAACTTGGCCTTTAGCTTAGGCTTGTCCCCATCTAGCTCTTATAACTCAAATTAAGCTGATTTTACTAATCTACATTCGGCCATGTAGCTTTTACCTTTCCTCAGTATGATATGTCCAACTTATTTCAAGTCTGCTGGCAAAATCTCCATGCCTAGATTCCCCTTGAGTTTCTTTCTTTCTCTGGGAGTCCCGCCTATCCTCTCCTGCCTAGCTATTGACCATTTGCTCTTTATTAAACCAACCAGAAGGCACCTTAGGCAGAGATACATCTTTACAGTCTAAACAAATACTTGGCAACAAATTCTCAGTCAGATGTACAGCTAGTGAAGATTTCCTCACTTTTATCTCCTCACTTATTGTTTCCTTTGTTGCATAGAAGCCTTTTTATTTCATGAAATATCATTTGTTAGTTGTTGGTTTTATTTCACGAGTACCAAGAGGCCTAGTTAGAAGATTCCTTACTCTGCCTATACATTGTAGTGTGCTCTATATCCCTTCTTCTAGCAGTTTCAGTCTTAGGTTTTACATTGAGATCTTTCATCCACTTGGATTTGATTTTTGTGCAGAATGAGAGTTAAGACTCAAGTTTCATTCACCTCCATGTAGACCTTCAATTTACCCAACATCATTTGTTGAAAAGATTCTCTTTCCTCCAGTGTGTATTTATGTGTGTGTGTGTGTGTGTGTGTGTGTGTGTGTGTGTGTGTGTGTGTGTCTGGTTTTTTGTGCAAGTACCATGCAATTGTTTCTTTTATTAATAGAGCTGTGGAGTACAACTTAAGATCAGATATATAATAATGCCTAAAACATTGTTCTTTTGACTCAAGATTACTTTGGCTATCTGGGGATCTTTAGTATTTCCATGTGAGTTTAAGATTGTTATTTCTATTCTATGATAACTAGTATGGAGACTTTTATTGGGATTTCAATGAATATATACATCGTTTGGGGCAAGATGGCCATTTTTCACAGTATCATTTATATTCATCTATGAGTATGAGAGGTCTTTCCATCTTTTAGTATCTTCCTTAATTTCTTATTTCTCAGTTTTAAAGTTTTCATCATAGAGATCTTTTACTAACTTGATTAGATTTACCATAAGGTATTTTTTGATCTATTGTAAATGATATTGTTTCCTTGATTTCCTTATCATTGAGTTTACCATTGGTATATAGAAAAGCCACATCTAGTAATTTTGTATACTGCAGCTTTGCTGAGTTTCTCAATTCTAGGAGTTTTCTTTATCTCTGAGATAAAGCCAACCTGACCATGGTTTGATCTTTTTGTATTTGTGTCTGTATTTCATTTTCATGTACTGTCTTGTGTGTTCATCAGGGACATTGACATGTAACTCTCCTTTGTTGTGTCTTCACATAGTTTGGGCACAACAGTTAAGACTGGCTTTGTAAAAGGAGCTTGGAAGTTTTCTTTCTGTTTTTATTTTTTGGAATTTTTGAGGAGTGGTTGTAATTCTTGAACCCTTGTGTGTGTGTTTATTAGAACCCTTTATTCTTTTGAGTTCCATGTCTTGAGTTTTGTCTGAGTTATGCTTGTTAGAGACCATTACTATAAGATTGGTAGTTTGTTGGGGGACATATTTTCTAGTATTTTCATATTGCTTATGTTTTTGCCATGGGATCTAGGCATTTGGAATTAGGTTGTTGGTTGCATCTTTGATGAGTTTTTATCCTGTTGGACCTGGGATGGGGTGGTGACTTGATTGTTAAGGGTCTCTGCAAAAAATGGAGGGATTTGTTAGGATTGTTTTTAATCTGTAGATCACTTTGGTTAATAGCTTCATTCTAATAATAGTAGTTTTTTGAGTTCATGAACATAGGATACCTTCCCACTTATCTATGTACTTTTTTTTGATTGGTGAAAGTTTACTTTGTATTTATCAGTTTGTCAGTGTTCTCTAAAAGCCAGTTTCAACAACAGCAACACAATACCTCTCCATATTTACAGATTACTTTTGTACTTAAATGTTTTTTAAGACATTGACACTTTTGCTTCAGTAAGTCAAGACACTTATACTTTCTGTTTAAACTGAGTGCACACATCAGCCAGTGGTGAAAATTTAGGACTTCTTTTATGAGCATATATACTGCTCTGGGTATCTGTAAAATTTATAAATTCCACAATACATACTAGCACTTTTGCATGCTATGGTTTCCTAAAGACATTTTCCTTTAAACTCTCTCTGACCTCAGACAGTCTACTATATGCATTTTAGCCCTAATTTTCAGCCACAAATAACTGTGGATTTCTTAGTTAGTGAGCAATATTTCCAAGCAATGCTCCTACTTTTCCAGTTGACTGGTTTTCAGCTTAGGTGAAATATACATGCAATTATTATTCAGCTGGAATCTGGAAAAGCAAAAGCAGGCAAACAAAATAATTTGTAAAATCTGCTCTTTTGTCTTTGGAACCAGAGACTAGGGTCTGACACTGGGAACTCAGCCTAGCGTCTTCCCACGGTCATCCTCTTGAGAAGTCAATATAAGCGAAAATACCACAGCATTCTAGACCATCTTATGTTGCCCTTATATTGAATCATAATTTTCTAGCTTCCTGAAAATCTTTACTTCCAAGATTCATGAAAAATAGCTTTCTGACCATTTCTGGTAATGTTCTTCTTAAGTCCCATGAGCAGGACAGGCACATGCTCCAACATTTTGTTGATATCACTGCATTCAGGATATTCTAAACCTCCCTAGCTCCTATAACTTGATTTATCTTCAATTGTGGATATCATCTACCCAATATGACCAACACAGAAAACATGGTGTTTTCTAAATGACTTCTCTCTTTTGAATCTTCTGTCTGAGAATTATTATCTTACTTACTCAGTGGCTGAAGCCAGAAGACTGTCTTTTCTCATTTCTTTGGTACTGCAGCAGCCAATTATCAGATCCCCCAAGTGCACTGCAGCCTTTTAAGAATCATTTTATCATCCACCCATCCTAAACTCACTGTTCCCAAGTTAGTTCAGGCTTCTGTAATACTTTACATCAATTATTGCCAAGTGTCCTGCCTGGGTAACTTGTGTCTCACTTCTTCCCGCTCTACTTCCTATAAGCATATGCTAAAATCACCGTTGTTTACTTCAAAAGGCCTAGGACACATGGCATTTCCTATCTTCTGTTCTTACTGTCATAAACACATTCAGAATAAAGAATTATGTGTACCTAGCTCTGGAGCATCCAGCAAGAGTTGAAAAAATGAATCTTGAATGTCTAAAAGAGACTCATAATACTACCCCCATAGTAATTTACATAGCCATAGCACAGAAGGCACAGCAATGCAGCATCCAACAGAAGATCTTTACACACAAGCATCAAGAGAGTTTGTGTGTGTGTGTGTGTGTGTGTGTGTGTGTGTGTGTGTGTGTGTACTTAGAAACTTAAAAAAAAACTGAATTCTCTTTCTTGCCTCTTTATCTCTGACTTTGAAATTCCAGCCTACATTTCTGGGTATATTTCAATATTATCTTGCCTGGTTCCTACCCATGGAATATGTATACCTCACAGTCCTGCACTGAATTATACACTAAATGGAAATCTCCAGATCAGAAATAATGCTGCTCCTGGCACAAAAGGAGGGCAAATACAGTTGTTAGGAGAAAGACTCACTCTCAACAGAAGCTATAAGCTGAGTGTAGGTCTGCTAAGAAGTCTTGCTTCTGCCATTTACTCACTTTTCATTCCATTGGATTTGCATTTGCCTGTAAGAGCATACTTAATTCAACCATAGCTTAAGCCATATATAAAATTCAGATTTCCAAAACATGAACATCCATGCCTTGATTTATAGAATTACTTTTATACATAATACTTTGATTCAGTGTTCAAATGGCCAAATAGAACATGGAACAGTGTGCTGGATAGTTTTATCTTAACTTGACACAAGCTAAAGTCATTTGAGAGGAGGGAACCTCAATTAAGAAAATGTCTCCATAAGATCAGACTTAGGCAAGTATGTAGGGCATTTTCTTAATTAGTAATTGATGGAGGAGGGCCCAGCCATTGTGGGTGGTGCCATGACCAGGATGGTGATCCAGGTTCTGTAAGAAAGCAGACTGAGAAAGCCATGAGGAGCAAGCCATTAAGCAGCACCCCTCTATGGCCTCTGCATCAGCTCCTGCCTCCAGGTTCCTGCCCTATTTGAGTTCCTGTCTTAACTTCCTTCAGTGATGGACTATGATGTGGAAGTGTAAGCCAAATAAACCCTTTCCTCTCCAAGTTGCTTTGGTCATGGTGTTTCATCACAGCAATAGAAACCCTAACTAAGACAAATAGTATGCTGTTCCATCCTGGAGGGGCGTTCCTGGAAGGTTTTCTTTACTTCACAGTTTCCTCACTTTCTTGTAGACACTGAATCTCTACATGGCCCAGGAATGTGATGACAACATTCCACACATTGATTTGTTATTGGAAATCCACAGCTAGAGACCTTAGGGTTATCATCCTTAAGGCTAGATTTAAGACCTGCTTAACAAGAAAAAAAAAATGCCTGGTACTGGAAACCTAGCTAACTGGTCAGTGCTAGAGAAGTCATGGTTATTGAAAGAGAATCTATAATCATTAATTTACTAAATCAGCATAATCCCTAACAACAGTTCTATAAACATTTGTCTTTATACCCACAGATAAGTGTAGTCTTCACCTCTCATCAAGGAAAGTTTTCTTTGCAATAAATGGGTATAAAACAAAGTGTTAAATGGTCTTATTAATAAAAACCCAGAGGTAAATATTAGGGTAAAAAGCTGAGAGATCAGAAAAGCAGAAAGAAGCCAGCCACATTCTTATCCGCTTGGAGATCTTCTGTCAAAGAGACCTACTTCCTGTATACCCACACCTATATGCCTTTCTGTTCTGCCATCTCATTTCCTCTCTGCCCAGCTACATCACTCCCTCTTTCTGCCCAGTTCTGTCACTTCCTGTCTGTCTGTACAGACCTCCAGACCTTTAAGATTAACTAGTGTTGGAATTTAAGGTATGTACCACCACGCCCGGCTCTGTTCCCAGTGTGGCCTTGAACTCACAGAGATCCAGACAGATCCCTGCCTCCCGAATGGTAGGATTAAAGGTGTGTGCTACCAATGCCTGACTTCTATGTTTACTGTAGTGGCTGGCTTTTTCCTCTGATCCTCAGATAAACTTTATTGGGGACACAGATAAAATATCACCACAGATGGGGACTAATACAGAAAACCACAACCAATCAAAATGCAGAATTATGGAGCCTAGACCCAATGGGTACATCTACTAAACACTCTTTGAACCTAAGGCTTAGGAAACATTGTGAAAGAGGAAGCAGAGGATCAGGAAGTTTGCTGTGAGGTTGTGTCTCACATCAATTGGTTGTCCAGTGCCAAATGATCAGCCCTAAAAACATACATACAAGCAATATTATATGGACTAAACAGCTTACATTTAGGAATATATATGTATATACAAATATGCATGCAATAACAGTAGAAAAGGAGGCCATAAATTTGAAGGAGAGTGGGAGTAGGTATATGGGATGGTTTGGAGGGAGGAAAGGGAAGTTGTAATTATATTATAATCTCAAAAATAAAATTAAAAAGAAAACAAAAGTCATTGAAGTATACACTTTATAGTACATACTCTAGTGTTCTCCGTCCTCCTCATTTCCCTCTGTGAACACATTATTGATGGCGGTTTCTGCTTCAGATACATTAGACGCCCCATGGACAGCGTTTCTCAAAATATCTATTCCATATCTGGCTCGGAGGGAATCTGGGGAGAGTAGTTTTGCTTCTTCTGGGTCTACTGGACCCATCATTCGTCTCCATTCTGCAACAGCATTCCACTTGGTCAGAACCATGATTACAGACATGCCCCTGCAAATAACAATTCTTTTAGAAGGCCAGCTCCTTCAAGGATTGAACACAGGGCTAAGGAAAAAATGCTTCTGGTCCATCCAGAACATTTTTTTCCTAACAATATGATTCTGTGCTTCCTATGTTTTCTCCTTTTTCAAGAAGTTTTGTGTTATTTGAGTGCTGTAGTTTAATTCTAAAGAATGAATGTGAATGGATTTATAGTTTTACTACTTTGGGGACCACACAAACATTGTCATGGATCCAGGACTTTTGCTTCATGTTCCCCCTTCAGCCTCTAGTTCTTTAGGGGTTGCCTCCATTGCAGAAAAGCATCTTGCACAGACCACCCTCCTTCCCTAGATGTCCTGGTGCAAAGATGTCTTACCTCAGCTCAATGCAAAGCCACCTGTATGGCTAGTCTAATTGGTCAGCAGAAACTTTGGTCATCTGTAGAGCACTCTGAGCTCTCCCTCCTGCCCTTCTGCCTCTCTTTCCTGCCTCATCCTCACACAATCCTCTAAATACATAGCCTGAATCATGAACTCTCCCCAGGAAATGTAACCTACAACAAATGCATCTGGAGCGTTACTTTCATAGTGTTCATGGTGCAGGTTCTCAGTCATTTTCCCTTCCTGTGAAGTGGTTTCCTCTTCATTTTACAGAAAAGGAGATTTAAGCATAGTTATGAATTGGCTAATGAAGAACCTAAACCCTGACAGCCTCTACATGTAGTGTGAAGAACTAAAGAACAGGAGGAGGGAGGGACAGAAAGGAAAGGAAGAAGGGAAGAAATTGTAAAAATAAATAAACTTTAAAAGTTAACAAGGTGTCTTTTCATGAGGCAGATTAGACAGAAAGTTGTTAAAAAATAATTTGTGTTTCCCACAGTTTCTAGAGTGTACAATTACCACTTCTACAATACAAACAACCACATTTCAGAAACTTACCAAGATAAGACTTCTAAGACATTTTTATAAAAGTCTTTTCCTGTTATTTTGAAATAAACTTTGTTTGCATGCTCTGGAGTCAAGTGCATTTCCTTCAGCATGGTCAACTCAAATTCTGCCTCTTTAATGGCCTTCAGGATCTCCACTAAGGAAACAAACATTAGTTAACATTGTAGATCATTCACTCCATGTTCATGGTATATTCAAGATCAAAATACCAGAGGAAAATAATAATTCAACTTGCATCTTGTAGTTTATATATATACAAAATTGTGTTCAATTAAAAGCACCAAATTAACAGCCAGAAGACCTTCAGAATTTTAGCATGAATGTCTTGCTTTGATCAACTGATGTAGAATCAAAGGGAAAAGGAGATTTGCTGGCATGCTGCTAAGCATGAAGAGATATTTTCATCCTTAGGTCCCAAATGCCCAAGAATGTCTTACATGATCTGTACTGGGGAATAGCCAAGGTGAAAATTCTTGTCTGAAGTGGAAAGGTGTGCTGAGTGCATTAATAGACTGAATCCTGCAAGAATCTCATCAACAGCCTGAGCATTGAAGTCACATTGCATTCTCCAGACCAAGGGGAACCAACCAAAAGACTTGGAGCTTTCTAGTAAAGGAAGAAGGGTGCGGAAAGACAGGATTCAGGAGAAAGAGGGAAGGGGAAGGGAAAGAAAGACACAGCTGAAGGAAGTGTACTTGACTCCAGAGCATGCAAAGGAAATAGGAAAAAAAGGATTTATTTTATTTACTCCAAATAAAAAACACTCAGAGATGCTGGGCTGGGAGGAAAGGTGAGTGAGATCTAATCTATAGAAAACCTGAAGAATGCTGGGCTTTTCTTGCTGGCAAGGAGATAGCTAGGATCTACCTCAGGAGACCCTCTGAGAAGAAATGTGAGATTCCAAAGCATACAACAGAAATGGGCCAATCTTATAAGTTTATCATAAGAAAATGATATTATAAAGAGTCATGTGTATGGTGCTAAGCCACAGTCCAAGAAACAATTATCTCTGGACTCTCAGGGATTCTTAGTTTTAGAACTGTCGATTTTTGTGATAGGCCTGAACAGAGCAAGCTACTATCACAAAGCAGTGTGTCTTAGTTGGTATCTCTACTGCTACGGTAAAACACCACGATTGTAAACAACTTGGGGAGGAAAGGGGTTACTTCATCTTGTACTTCCACATCACAGTCTATCACTGAAAGAAGTTAGGGCAGGAATTCAAGAGGCATAAAATGAAGCAGAAACCATGATGATGTGCTTCTTACTGGCCTGCTCCCCATGGCTTGCTCAGTCTTGTTACAGTTCTTACAAAACTTAGGACCATCTTCCCAGGAGTGGCACTTCCCACAACAAGTTAGGCCCTCCCATGTCAATCATCAATCATCAATCAAGAAAATGTCCTCCAGATTTGTTTGCAGTCCAATCCATTGAGGTTACTTTTCTCAATTCAGGTTCTTTATTCTTAAATGAATCTAGCTTGTTCAAGTTGAGAACACATGTCAGTACAATTAACCACTTGCCAACTTGACCCACAAACACATCACTATCCAACCACAACCTTCCTGGTCCACAAACACATCACAATCCAACTAACACATCACTATCCAACCACAACTTTCCTGGTTCCTTCTGTCCTCCAGATATCATGTTAACATTAATATCACAATGTCAAACATCACAACTCTTAAAACACCCGGTCTTCAAAAACTCAGTCTTTAAAAAGCATCCAGAGTCCCAGACTTCAAACCTCTCTAAAATATCCTGTCTCTCTAAGACTTTAAAGTCTCTCTAAACTCCAAAGTCTCTTTAAAAGTTCAAAGTCAACTGTGAGCACCTGTCAAAATAAAAAACATGAGGTAAATACTTTCTTACTCCAAAAGGGAAGCATCTATTCAGTCACAGTCAAATCAAAGCAAAACAAAGTTTCAAGGTGTGGAAGTCTCAGTGTTTGATGCCTAAGACCTATTCACAATCCTCTGGGATCTAAAGAGACCCATGCCTTCAAATTTGCTGTTTGCAGCACAGGACAGCTTGTCTCGTAGGCTCAGACCCACCCCACACCAAACATGCTGCTGTCCTTGGTGGTTGTCCCATGGTACTGTCATCTCCAGAATCCTGAGGTCTCTGCAGCAACTGAGCTTCACCTTCACCAATAGCTTCTGGGCTCTTTCAGGGACTCTGACCTTGCCACGTGGTGCCAAACCTCAACTTCTCTCGGTCATCCCTTTAATCCTCAGGCTTCTACTACAACTGAGGCTGCACTTCACTAGTGGACTCTCACTATGTCCAGCCGCAACTCTTCTTCATGACTCCTTTCATGCCTTCAAAATCAGTAATACCTGGGAGACTCTTATACATTACCAAGTTCAGCTGCCAATACAAGTTTCAGTCTTGGCCACCATTGGATCATGACCCTGCAGAAACACCTCTCAGAAGATTTTACCTCAGCGATACTGGTCTCTTCTTAATCACTGCTAATTTCGTAGCACCAGCTAACTAGCACTAGTTGTCCCAGTAAAGCAAAGGTTTTACTTTAGTGGTATCGGTCTCTAATCAATTACAGATGATGCTTCAGCTACAGCTGACCAGACACCACTGATTCTTAACAAAATATCATACAAACAGTCACAGCATGGTCTTTGCTTTCCCCTGACACTTCACAGGCCAGACCTCCGTCATCCACATTGCTCTCAACATTCTTATCTGCCAAGATGCCACAGAATGGACCATTAAGCTCTGACCTCTTGATCGTTTCTCCAGCCCAAAGTTCTAAGGACCTTTCACAATCCTCCCCCAAATATGGTGGGTTCTGTCAAACCAATAGTCCATTCTCTGGTACCAATTTCTGTCTTAGTTAGGGTTGATTTTACTGTTATAAAAACACATTAAGACACAGCCAGTCCCCAGGAACCTCCAACCCTCTCTACCCCAGTTGCTGACCAGCAGGGAAAACTCCTGTGACCAGGTTCCGCCACCAAACCCCCCCATCAGACCCTGCAATCTACAAGACCCATGCCCTACCCCAATACTCATCTATCTGAAACCCCAGTAACTTCCTGAGACAAGAAATCCACCAGCTCTCATTGGACCAAGAGGTGAGTGACTCCTCTCCCACCCAGAAAGTTCTTCCTGTAGGACCCAGGCCCTGGGACACAGCCAGTCCCCAAGAACCCCCACCCCTGTCTGCCCCAGGTGTTGGCCAGCAGGGAAAACTCCTGTGACCAGGTTCCCCCACCAAAACCTCTCATTGGACCCTGCAATCTACAAGACCCATTCCCTACCCCAATATCCATCTGCCTGAGACCCCAGTAACTTCTTGAGACAAGGAATTCACCACCTCTCATTGGACCAAGAGTGGCTTCCTGAGACACAGAATCTGCCGGCTCTAGCTAGACCAAGAGAGGCTTCCCGAGACACAGAATCCATCAACTCTGACTGGACCAAAAGCCCTGATAAGACCAAGAGTGGCTCCCTGAGTCACAGAATCAGCTAGCTTGAATTGAGCCAAAAGCAGCTCCCTGAAAATACAGAATCTGCCAGCTCCAGTTAGACCAGGAGCTAAGATTGGACCCAGAGGGGCCCACTGAGACACAGACACAACAAGCACAGAGTGAACCAATAGCAGCTTGCTCAGACACAGACACCTCTTGCACCTATTAGAGGAAGAGATGAGCAGATATCAGTGCAAAAATACATACAACAACATAAAGAGCAATATGGTATCACTAAAACCTAGTGGTTCTACAACAGCAAGACCTGAACATCACAATATAGAAGAAGCAGAAGAAAGCAACCTTAAAAATAGCTTCATGGAGGTGTTAGAGGCTGTCGGGAGCCATCCCCAGTGGTGGATGGGTCCTATAGAGGATGTAAGGAGTCAGCAGGAGAAGGAAGCGAGCCAGGCCATGGTGGTCAAGAGAATCTTGCAGCCTCACTGACTAGCAGCCAGTGTTTTTGTTTTGTTTTGTTTTTATACAGGATTTAGTTAGCAGGGATACATTCATGATGTTCCAAAACATAGATCATATCATTTTTGGTTTTGGACAAGTGTTTCACTTCCTTTTGCTCATCTTTTTGTCATCATTAATAAACTATAACAGAACAGAGTTATCATTTCCAATCATTTCCCCTCAAGTTTTGACATCATTAATAAACAGAGTTATCATTCTTACTCATTAACCCCATGACCCAATACAAGAATCAATGAAACAAAAAAGTTGGTTCTTTGAGAAAATCAACAAGATAGACAAGCCCTTATCCAGACTAACCAAAAGGCAGAGAGAGAGAGCATCCAAATTAACAAAATAAGAAATAAAAGGGGAGATATAACAACTGACAATGAGGAAATCCAGAGAATCATCAGGTCATACTTCAAAAACCTGTAATCCACAAAATTGGAAAATCTAAAAGAAATGGACAATTTTCTGGATAGGTGCCACACACCAAAGTTAAATCAAGACCAGATAAACAATTTAAATAGACCAGTAATTCCTAAGGAAATAGAAACAGTCATTAAAAGTCTCCCAACCAAAAAAACCCAGGACCAGACAATTTCAGTGCAGAATTCTACCAAATTTTCAAAGAAGAGTTACTACCAATACTCTTCAAACTCTTCTACACAATACAAACAGAAAGAACGTTACCAAACTTCTTTCATGAGGCTACAGTTACTGTGATTCCCAAGCCACATAAAGATGCAACAAAGAAAGAATTATAGACCAATCTCCCTCATGAACATTGATGCAAAAATACTCAATAAAATACTGGCAAACTGACTCCAAGAACACATCAAAAACATTATCCACCATGATCAAGTAGGCTTCATCCTAGAGATGCAAGGATGTTTCAATATACAAAAGTCTGTCAATGTAATATACCATATAAACAAACTGAAAGAAAACAACCACATTATCATTTCATTAGATGCTGAAAAGGCCTTTGACAAAATCCAACACCCCTTCATGTTAAAGGTCTTGAGGAGATCTGGAATACAGAGAGCATAACTAAACATAATAAAGGCAATTTACAGCAAGCCAACAGCCAACATCAAATTAAATGAAGAGAAACTCAAAGCGATTCCACTAAAATCAGGAACAAGACAGGCTGTCTGCCCTCCCCATATTTATTCAATATACTTGAAGTTCTAGCTAGAGCAATAAGACAACAAAAGGAGATCAATAGGATACAAATTGGAAAAAAAGAAGGCAAACTTTCACTATTTGCAGATGATATGATAGTTTACATAAGTGACCCCAAAAATTCTACCAGGGAACTACTATAGCTAATAAACACCCTCAGTAATGTGGCAGGATATAAGATTAACTCAAAAAATTCAGTAGCCCTCCTATATACAAATGATAAATGGGCTGAGAAAGAAATAAGAGAATCATCAATCTTTATAATAGCCACAAATAATATAAAATACCTTGGGGTAACTCTAACTAAGCAAATGAAACATCTGTATGACAAGAACTTTAAGTCTCTGAAGAAAGAAATTGAAGAAGATATCAGAAAATGGAAAGATCTCCCATGCTCATGGATAGGCAGGATTAACATAGTAAAAATAGCAATCTTACAAAAAGCAATCTACAGATTCAATGCAATCCCCATCAAAATCTCAACACAATTCTTCACAGACCTGGAAAGTATAATACTCAACTTCATTTGAAAAAACAGAAAACCCAGGATAGCTAAAAGAATATTGTACAATAAAGCCACCTCTGGAGGCATCACCATCGCTGACATCAAGCTCTACTGTAGAGCTATAGTAATAAAAAACAGCTTGGTATTGGCATAAAAACAGACATGTGGACCAATGGAATCAAATTGAAGACCCTGACATTAACCCACATACCTATGAACACCTGATTTTCAACTAAGAAGCCAAAACTATACAATGAAAAAAATAAATCATCTTCAACAAATGGTGCTGGTATGACTGGATATCAGCATGAAGAAGATTGTAAATAGATCCATATCTATCCCCATGCACAAAACTCAAATCCAAGTGGATCAAAGACCTCCATATAAAATGAGTTACATTGAACCTAATAGAATAGAAAGTAGGAAATAGTCTTGAATGCACTGGCACAGGAGACCACTTCTTAATTATAACAACAGTAGCACAGACACTCAGAACAACAATTAATAAATGGGGCCTCCTGAAACTGAGAAGATTCTGTAAGGCAAGTGACACAGTAAATAAGACAAAATGACAGCCTACAGAATGGGAAAATATTTTCACCAACCCCACATCTGACAAGGGCTGATCTCCAAAATATATAAAGAACTCAAGAAACTAGACATCAAAATAACAAACAACCCAATTAAAAAATGGGCTTTAGAGTTAAACAGAGAATTCTCAAAGGAAGAATTTCAAATGGCCAAAAGACATTTAAGGAATTGCTCAGCATCCTTAATTATCAGGGAGATGAAAATCAAAACGACACTGAGATACCATCTTACACCTATCAGAATGGATAAGATAAAAAACAATGATGACAGCTTATGTTGGAGAGGATGTGGAGAAGGAGGAACACTCCTCCACTGTTGGTGGGAGTGCAAACTGGTACAACCACTTTGGAAATTAGTATGGTGGCTTCTCAGAAAATTGGGAATCAATCTGTCTCAAGACCCAGCTATACCACCCTTGGGCATATACCCAAGGAATTCTCAATCATACCACAAGGATACATGCTCAACTATGTTCATAGCAGCATTATTCTTAATAGCCAGCACCTGGAAACAGCCTAGATGCCCCTCAACTGAAGAATGGATTAAGAAAATGTGGTACATATATACAATGGAGTCCTACTCAGCATAGAAAAACAATGACACCATGAAATTTGCAAGCAAATGGATGGAACTAGAAAGTATCATCCTGAGTGAGGTAACTGAGACTTAGAAGGAAAAACATGGTATGTACCCACTCATAAGTGGATACTAGTTATAAAGCAAAGGATAACCAGACAACAACCAACAACTCCAGAGAAGCTAGCTAACAGGGAAGACCCAAAGAGGGATGCATGGACTTCTCTGGGAAGGTGAAATAGATGAGCTCTCCTGAGTAAACTGGGGATGTGGGGAGGTCAATGGAGGGTAGGGGATAGGGGATGAGAACATAAGGGAATGGGATGGTTGAGCTGGAACAGGGAGGGAGGGGGAAAGCAATGAAAGAAATACCATGATAGAGAGAGACATCATGGGGATAGAGAGAAACCTGGTGCTAGGGAAGTAGCCAGGAATCCCCAAGGATGACCCAGCTTGGACTACTAGAAATAGTGGAGAGGGTGCCTGAACTGAACTGGCTTGCCCCAGAGATCAGACCAGTGAATACCCTGTCATTACAGAGCTTTTTTCCAATGACTGATGGAAGCAGAAGCAGAGATCCACAGCCAGATACTAGACAGAGCTCCAGGAGTCCAGTCAAAGAGAGAGAAGAGGGATTCTATGAGCAAGTGCATCAGGATCATGATGGGAAACACGCAGGAAACACCAAGCCAAACTATTGGGAACTCACAAAAGTTGGATCAATGGCTGTGGAGCCTGAATGGGACTGGACTAGGCCCTCTGCATGGCCTAGGCTGTTGTGTAGCTTGACCTGCTTGGGAGGCCCCCTGGCGGTAGGATCAGAATCAATCTCTAGTGCATGAGCAGGCTTTTTGGAGCCCACTACCTATGATGGGACACCTCGTGCAGCCTTGAAGCAGGGGGAAGGGCTTGGACTTGCCTCTACTGAATGTGCCTTCCCATGGGAGGCCATCCCTTCTTGTGGGTGGAAATGGGGAGTGGGCTGGGAGGGGGAGGAGGGAAGAGGGGGATCTTTGATTGGTGTGTAAAATGATTGAAAGAATTTTCTTATAAAAAAACAAAAAAACACAATGATTGAAAATAACTTGGGGGTGAAAAGATTTATTTCATCATATACTTTCTGCATCACAGTCCATCATTGAAGGAAGTTAGGGCAGGGACTCAAGAGGCAGGTTTGAAGTAGAAGCCCTAGAAGAACATTGTTTACTCACTTGTTCCCAATAGCTGACTCATCCTCTTTCTTATGCAATCCATAACCCTCTGCCTAGAGGTGGCAACACTCACAGTGAACTAGTCCCACTTACCTCAATACTTAATCAAGAAAGTGGCTCTTCGTGCATGAGCCATCTTTCCTGGCCTAGTTCCAGACCCACAGCCCAAGAACCACCTTTCCTAGTTAAGTCCTTGAGCCCTCTTTGTGCCAGGGCCACCTTACCTGGTAAAATCCCTTCTTCCCATTAGCACCCCTCAAACCCTCTGCCATCTGCAAACCAACAATCCTAGTTCCAGACCTGTGTCTTTGAAGCCTTTTTATATGTGAAACCCCTTTGCCTGGCCTAGCTCTACAGCCATGGTTTGGGAGCCAGCTTTCCTGATCCAGTTAAATAGCTCATCAACCGGCTTTACCTGGCCTAACTCTGGTCACACATCTCCTGTACTGGTCCAATCTAAGGAAAGCTAGACTATCATATCAGATACACAACCAAAGAAAGAATTCCACGTGCCTGGGTTAGATCACAAAAACAACACAAATGGCCAAAACAGTATGTCCCCCATCAGACCCACTAGTCCTGCAGAAGAACACAGGAGGCAGAATTTAAAAGAACAATCATAAACTTCACCAAATAACGTAATGAATTTAAAGAAGATATGAATAAACACTTCAATTAAGTCTATATTGATAAGAATGAGTACTTGAGTAATGTCCAAGAAAATATAAATACACAACTGAATGAAAGAATAGAGATAAGTCAGGATTTGAAGACTGAATTCAATAAAGAAAAACATTGAAAGGAACACAAGCCAAAATAACAATAAAATTGAAAAACTTAATATCTCAATTAGAAAATTAAGGGGGAAAAGCTTCTTGTAGAATAAACCAAGTAGAAGATAAAATGTCAAGACTTGATGATATAGTAGATGCTTACATCTTTGTTCTTGAGTCACGTGAGGCTTGATCAATGCCAGTGTGGCCTGAGGAGGGAAGAACTCCTCTATTTCTTTCTCTGCTGCCACCTTTGAACTGCTTCCATAGAACTGGTTGATAGGAAAATTTCCTGTGGCAAACTGTACACAGAGGCTTTGAAAAAGAGGCCAAGTCAAAAATTGAATGTAATATAGCAATCTAATGTAATAGAACACTACTCATTTAATTTGCTTTAAAAAATATCATGCAACAGATCTCATTCCATATCTAGGTACTGTGCAAAAGGAAGTAATTAGTCAGTGACTTGGACGTACTATATCCTTTCAGGGAGGTAGCAGACATTAGAAAGGAAATACATAAACATTTAAATCCCATTGTTAATGGGTATTACCAAGGAAAACTAGAAGAACAGGACCCCTGAAGTGAAAAGAGACCTAGACTAGAATCCTGGCTAGCTACATGACCTCACTTGGTAAAATTTAAGTTCTCTGTATAGTGGTGTTAAGGTTAATCTTGGTTTTTCTCATCAAAATTTCAAAACTCTTAGGATCAACTAAAGACATTGCAGCTATGACTACAGCTTTAATAAGGGTCATTTGTCACAAGCTGTGGTTATGGTAGATATTTCTTTCAGTAAGTGAGATGAACCATTAGCTGGGTTCTTAGTTTCCAGGCCCACATCAAACATCCCACCTTCTCTTGCAAAACTATAGTTATTTTCGAGCTTACATTAAACCAGGTCTGTACAATAAGAAGTCAATTACTCCACCAGATACAGGAGCTTTCATGAGCAGCCCTCTCAAACTAACACTGCACTTCCTGTATCTTAGATTTGAAGAGAAATTAAACTGCATTGCATGAAAAAGATTTGGGAGCCATGGTGTGAGCAATACCTCTCTGGATCAGATGCATAAGCTTCCTCAACAGTTTTTGGTCCCATTAACTGTTTCCAATGTTCCACACTGTTTTCCCTCAATAGAACAAGGGCATAAGATGGACTGCTGTTAGAAAAAAAAGAAAAACCAAAGGTTAATGAAAGAATGTCTCAGTAGCTAATGACATACAGAGAACACAAGTGTGAGTGTTGTTAAACTGACTGCAGCATGTCAAACAATCTATAAGGAGTCCAACATTAACATATGTTGGAATCCACACAAAAGCATACTTACATGAACTGGGAAGAAAGACAGGAGAGGGAAGGGTAGGACCCCAGTTCTTTAGAATGGTTTCTTCCAGGCTGTCATGCTCTGGTTGGTTGATGTAACCCTGCTGGGTCTTTGCTTCAGCTGCATTTCAGTTACTCCTCTAGAAACCAGGCAACTTTCTAGCATCTCATTTCTTCTCCAGGATGTATGATATTGAAGGTTATCAAAGCCCCCAAAAGAGTAATTAGACTGCCCAAAGAGTCAAACAGTTCTCAGTTTGGACTTGGCAATGCTGTCCACTCTGGAATTCTGCATCCAACTCAACTGGAAACTGATATGTGTCTGTGTCCATGGGACTTATTATTTACCCTAACAATGTTCCAGGAATGGAGAGGAAACAGATATTTAAGCAGAGAATGAGTACAGTAACAAGACTGACAAAGACATAGACCAGAAACTTGTTTACAGAATTTAGAAGTATGCCAAATCAATAAAAAGGTAGCTTAAGAAAAGGTTGAAATGAGTAGAAATAGATCACAACTCTTTCTAACTCTGAACATTGCTTTACCTGCACGTGAATGCTATAAGTTTGTTAAAATACTCTTCGTTCTCATAGTTCTTGCACACTGTTCTGGCTTCTTCCTCTGATAATGACATTTGTCTCTGCAACAGTATGGTGAACCCTTCATTCTGAATAATGTTCAAAACGTTATCTAAATAAAAACAGGCATGACAAAGTAAGTTTCAAACTCGCAGATCCCTCGCTATAAACACAACTCATGGCGCAGCATTGTGAGGTGTCTTGTGTGTCTAATTACCTTGGGAAATGTAAAAGTTTACAAAAACAGCTTCTTAGGTTTCAAGATGAATGACACTATTGTTTTCCTTTGGTTTTTCAAGACAGGAATTCTCTGTATAATAGCCCTGGCTGTCTTGGAACACACTTTGTAGACCAGGCTGGCCTCGAACTCACAGAGATCTGCCTGCCTCTTCCTCCCAAGTGCTAGGATTAAAGGTGTGTGTCACTACTGCCTGGCAGAATGGCATTTCTTAATATATCAGTTATAATGTTGCTTCAAATTTTCCTAGCACATAGTAGTTACTCACAAATACTTACACAAAGAAGCCTCAGGAAGTAATTTCTTTTGCTTCACATGTATCATATATATGCAGATATGTGGTGACTTGAGTGAAAATGGCCTCCATAGGTTCATATACTTAAATGTTTGGTCCTAAGTTTGTGGAACAGTTTGTGAAGGTTTAGGAGCTGTGTCCTTGTTGGAGGAGGTGTGTGTTTTGAGGTTTAAAAGTACATGCCATTGCCAGTTAGTTCTCTCTCTGCCTCCAACTTGAGGATTAAATGTAAGCTCTTAGGGATTGCTCTAAGACCATACTTGCCATCATAAGACATGATGCTGGGATCTGTAGACACCACTGGATAAACCAAAAATACAATGCTTAACTCAGAGCCCAATCGGTATTATGCCTGCTTGATTAATTTTTACAATCAGATTCAAAGAGTATCAAACTAAGGAAGGCACACACAAGAACAGCCAACTACCACTCCAGGTAAGCATAGTTTCATTAGTTGCAATAGCATGATGGATTGCCACTATCAACTGCCAATCATATAAACCTAAAAAGGATCAAAAATTGAGACTAGAATCAAACCAAGGACCAGAAGAGTAGGATGTCTGAGAAATAGTTTCAATTTTCTTTCCCCACTTTATCACCATCCCAGCAACTTTAAGCAGCACTAAGGTCCCTGAGCCATGACAGCAATCTGTTACTATCTTAGCTTCTATTGAAATTCATAAAGGAAAGAAAACCGACTTTGTTTAAGCAAAAACATTTTATATACTCTTCAAAAAGATGAGCTTTCTAGCACTGACTAGAGTATATTTGCTTTCTTTAGAAAAATGGAAAGAATGTATCAGTTGTCCAGTAATGGGAGTCAGGAGCTGAAATGCAGTCCAAACCAAGGTATCTGATGTGGCAGAGAAATCATGTTAAACACTGTTGAGAGAGAGAGGGAGGGAGGGAGGGAGGGAGGGAGGGAGAGAGAGAGAGAGAGAGAGAGAGAGAGAGAGAGAGAGAGAGAGAGAGAGAGAGAGAGAGAGAGATTTGAATTTGGGGCGCCTAGGAGACCTGGCAGAGCACACATGGAAGGAGGAAGGAGTCGGAAAGTTGAGAAGCTTTCAGACACAATGAACAATCTGTTGAGGAGGTGTCAATGCAGGGGAGCAAAGAAGCAAGGACCAGCTAAGAGTGCTAAGATCCCATGGAGGTTTTTGCATTTGTGAGTGTGTCACTGAATTATGTTTATTGACGTGTTGGACTATATCCCTGTAGTAACTAGGAAGCTTCACTCTTGGGGGAGAAAGCAATGTTGGAAGAGAACAAGGGGCATCTGCAGATGGACACTCTGTGATAAGCAGAGATGGCATACATGGAATAAGAAAGGGCTAGGGATCTGCAGGGTCATATACAGCCAAGAGTTATCTCTTTTAGACAAGGGTGATGCTTTTTCATTTATATAGTAATAAGGCATAAATAAACGAAAACTCCCTCAGCTTTCTACCACTAGCACTATTCAGATCTGCAGGTCTTGAGAATCTCTTTCTCTTACTGCAGAGGAAATAAGGTCTTCTCTCCAAGACTAATCCTCACACCTCTGCTACAGAAGTCATTTCTGCTTGGATCTATTCATCGTCAGTCCTTCAGTTAATTTAGTCACACGGCACAATTCAAATACAAAAGACTCAAAAGTGTAGCTCTAAGATGGATGATATGATGGGGAGCAAGTGATCCTGGTGACACATGCCACAGTTCTAACCTCACAGCATTAATCTTCTCAGAATAGTCCTACTACCTAGAAGAGTATTATTGGCCAAATACCAAGCTGCTGAGTGTGTCTTGAACATATGCATATTTTATTGCTTTTCCATAATCAAACCATAAGAATAATTTACATAGCATTTACACTGCATTACATATTGCAAGTCATATAGAGATCATCTGATATACACAGTGGCATGGATGTACATCACAAGCAAAGGGTACCCCACTATGTATGGGGTTGAATATCCTGGGATTGAGCATTCAGAGCCACTCTGTAGCCAAGCCCTGAAAGCACTAAGGGAGGAGTGACCTCAGGAAATAACATTTAACCACTGCCTGAGCAAAACAAATAAATAAATGAGGTGGACTTCTGAGTGTTGAATTGTGTGGTATGAAGATCACATCATATCTTTAAAAAGATACTCTAAAATATATTCAGGCTACATTTAGTGCTGCCTTGATTTTTGTTAAATTATATTTTTTGAGGTTATTGAATAATTACATTTCCTTGTTTAGGGTTTGGGGGAGGTATTTTTGGTTGGTTGGGTATTTTGATTTGTTGTTGTTGTTTAGAGAGAAAGCAAAAGAAAATGAAGTTGGATGAGGAGGGAGGTAGGGATGATCTGGGAAAGGTTGGGGGAAAGGAAAGCATATGATCAAAATACATGTGTGAAAAAAATTAAGCCAATAAAAATTAAAACCTCAAAGAAAATGAAATACTTAGGTGATTTTTCTGGGTTTATGTTGTCTTCTGTCTTTCAGATGAAATCTAACAATTGAACATCAAAGGTCAAGACAAAACCAAAACCAAATGCACTGGAGACAGTACTGGGACTGACTATCAGGACCAAAGTGAGGTCTACTTAGGCTTTGGGAATGAACAACTCTTTCCTCACAAGTTCTGTCAGATGAAAACCTAAAATCACACTATGTTTCGGTGGAGTGTTCAATATGCATACACATAATACTGGTGGGAACAGACAAAAAGCCTTTGAAAATGACATGCTTGCTTTTAGCGTTATTCCATCTCAAGTAAGAAAATATAAACTGTTGGTCATTTTACTATTGTTTTATATGTAATCTGTAGACCAATCACTAAAAGAAATATATAAATTATACATACATTTTTATGGTTAAATTAACACGAGTCACTTAAAAAGCATGCAAATTTTAAAAGAAAGGAGGAAGGAGGAAACAGAGAATTCCAAATTGATAACGACATTTAATTTAAATACCATAAACACAGCAATTAAAAGACAGATGCTCAGACTTAATTTGGTTCTAGGACTATATTCTGTGCTAATTACTGGTAAAGAGACCACATGATAATGGAAATGGTTGACAAGCTTAGGTACAAAATGTAGAGAAGGAGCTGAGATGTCTTCAAGGAAATAAAAAGAAACAACAACAACAAAAAAATGCTGCTACCATTTATGTTACTGTACTTGCCCCTGCCACTCCCATCCTTAAGGGACTCTTCCTCAGATCCTCAGCTGTGCCACTCTCCTCCAAGCATGACATGGCCATTACTGTCTCAGAATCAGAGCACTGTGGTCACCATTAAGGCTGGAATAGGGGAAGTCTCATAAAGCTCCGGAGACCCAGGAGGTCCACAAGATACAAGATCCCGCTCTTAACAGGTTCTATTACAAATAGTTAACAAATTCGGGGAAGGGAGATTCTACCTTGGTATAGACACACATGCGTTGCCTCTTCTCCTGTAACTAATGTCAATAAAAGCCACTGATGCACCAAGTTAGACTTGGGTGTAATCATTTATTCTGTCTGTAATTGGTCTCTTTACTAGGGACAAAGGGAAATAGAATGCTTAGGAGACATCATGCAACACAGGTGTATATCTTAGGTACAGCTTAGGTGTATATCTTAGGTACAGCTGAGCCCTATGTATCATTTCCTACATGTATACAAATAAGAGATTAGCAGATACTAATTATAAAGTAAAACAAATGTTTTAGGGGGAAGTTTCTGAGACAGTTTCACTCTATAGCCCATGCTGGCCTTGAACTCATGATAATCTTCCTGCCTCAGGTTCCAAACTGCTGAGATTTCTTGAGTTAGCTACACCACCCAGCTAAAATAGAACAAAATGTTTAACAATTTATTAACAGTGGTATAAATGTTATTTATAAGTGATTTATCTCTGAATATATCTGTGTGCAATGCTCACTAAAACACTCCAACTGGTATCTGAGATGGCCACTGAAAGACTAGATGGCAGGCAATACTGAAAAACTGAGTGCATCAAAGTATGCCCAAGAGAAAAATCAATCATTGTGAAACACAACCAGAAAATTCCCCAACACAAGTTTTTTACAGGAAACTAGTTTATCATAGACGTATCCAGTCTAGGGAGAGGGCAATCAAGCAGTTGTAGCATATTTTGACCTCCTTGTCTCACATAAGGAAAGATTATGTCTAAGAAAGGCTTTGAATTGTTCAGTCAGGGCACTCAGGTCCAATAGAATCTTAGTTTTCATTAGAAGGTGAACAAGCACTCCTCCTGCCGACTTTAGTAACAGTAAAGAAATCGAAGTAATTTTTAAAAAGGAGGAAGGAAGTCTGAAAAGGAAAAACCAGGCACTGAAGCAAACTGATACACATGTGATTTAGAAGCATCAAAGGATCAGCAGAATTGCTAGTTGGGCCACAAGCCAAGATGAATCAATGAGTTGATGATACATTAATAAGAACGCTCCAAACTGAAATGTGAAACAAATGAAGTAGCAGAGGATAGTGTAGAAGAACGGTTGGACAATTATAAAGTGACCCAAACCCATAATGGCTGTACCAGAAATAAAGAACCAGAAGAAAGAACTAGAACAAAAAAAAAATGAGAAAATTATAATAGCTAAGAATTATGTTTAATTAATGATTGCAAGCTGGAGAACACAGAATATGATAAATTCCAAAATACTTATAACTATGCATACTGTCTTCCAACTGTAGAAAAATAAACATAACAAGAAGACCTTGAGGCAGGACCTAGAATAACTCACCTACAGAACAGGATAAGAATTACACTGTTATTCCCTTGGATACTGTGACAGTAAGAAAGTAGAGACTATCTAAAGTTCCGAAAATAATCTACTAGCCTAGGATCCTGGGTTTGGTGAAATTAGGCATCAAAAGTAAAGTACAAATAAAACAGTCTCATGTTGTAGGATATTTGTTTACACTGTGGGAAGATGTGTCATTGTGAATGGTTTAATAAAAAGATGCACAGCCAATAGCTAGGCAGGAGAGGTTAGGTAGGACTCTTGTCAGAGAGAGAGGAACTCAGAGGGTCAGAATCTAGGCATGTGGGAGACACCAGCAAGACACTGAGAAAGTTGGATACATTATAAAAGAAAGGTACAAAGCCCCATGGCAAAATATAGATTAATAGAAGCAGGTTAATTAAGTTATAACAGTTAGTTGGGAACAAGTCTAAGCTAAAGGCTGGGTTGGTGGCCAACAAGAAAGTCTGACTTTATTCTTAGACATACAAACACAGACAACAGGTCTCATGAGTAGATAGGAATTGGAAGGAATGTTTAAGGAGAAGGAAAATATTGTATTAGGAATTTAAGGACATCTACACTGAAAAGGAGAGACATATGAGAGTAAAAGTGATGGTGCAATAACAGCTGTTAGTTTTCAGGTTCTTGATTCAGTGTTGGCATTCAGTGCAGAGTACTTATGGTCAAGAGGTGAATAAAATGAATTGCTGCCAGGTTAGAAGGGGCAGAACCACTGGGGATTCTCTAATAACTGAACTACCCATCAAAAGTATAGTATTATATCAAGGATGGATAAATGGCTGAGCAGGTAAGAACACTTGCTGCTCTTGCAGAGAGCCAGGGTTCAGTTCCTATTACCCACATGTTGAGTTATGATTGTCTATAATCATGAAACTCTAGCAACCAGAAAGTCTGGTGTCCTCTTCTGGCATTCATGGACACCAGGCATGCACATTGTGCACAAACAGATGGGCAAACAAAAAAACTCATATGCATAAATTACAAATAAATTTAAATTTTAAAAAATGGGCATAGCTGAAAGTTTTCCTGTGATGGATGATGTGGTTCGTTCCATAAGCTGTGGATATGTGTTGCTCTGGTTGATAAATAAAGCCATTTGGCCAATGGTGAGGCAGAATAAGGTTAGGAGGGACATTCTAACTAGAGAGGAGGAAGGAGAAAGTGAGAACAGAGGAGACACACCAGCCAGCTGCCCAAGGAGCAACACATAATGGATGCAAGTAACACCACAGAACACATGGCAAAACATAGATTAATAGAAATGAGTTAAGATAGAAGAGCTAGCCAGCAAGAGGCCTGTCATAGACTATACAGTTTGTAGATAATATAAGCCTCTGTGTGTTTATTTGGGTCTGAGCGGCTGTCAACTTGGTGTTCTCGAATTTCCATAAGGCCTAAAAGAGTGTAAAAAGGAATTCTAAACACACATAAATGGAGCTAAAAACAGCTTTCTAGTTGTGTCTCTCAGGCAAGCTGGGATTACAGTATGACAGGTTCACAGAGGTGGGTGGGCTTGACCTGCAGCATGCCATATTACTGCCATGATACACAGAGGCATCTCCAAGTCATGCTGTATGCTGCATGATGGATTTAGCTTTTGCTAGTACAGACAAAGAAAAGAAAAGGTTTCTGGGCTACATGCTGCTTTAAAGTGGAGACATAGACCCACTGCTTCTGAAAGCTGATGGTACATATGGCCCAGAGTTGGAGGTCAATTACCTCTGCCATGTTGAAAAGCTGAAATGGGCAGAGTCAGCAGCCAAGGCTTTTTGTCCTGGCCACACAGTTTAGCAGTTTAAAGTCTCTTCTGACCAGAAAAGAATTATAGATTCAGAATAAGACAGATTCAGAGGAGATAAACCCTAAACAGTTTACAATGTATGCAAAAATGTACATAGGCTTAAAAGAGAGGGGAAAAGGAATATAGACAGTTATATAAAGAAATAGAAAAAATTTAAAAATAAAGTCTTTAAAGAGAAAGTAAAAGTTTTTTTTTTTTTAAAAAAAAAGCCATGTAAAGATGGATATCACACAGAGAGTCTGGATCATATTGTCTTTAGGATTTTTAACTGCAGAGAGACAATTGAGTATAAAAACTGCTGAGTTAAATCACTATGTATATTTTAAAGGTATCTCAATTTCAAAATTTATGTCTAAGTATATATTGCTTTGGAAAAGAGGTTCTGCTTTTGTTTCCACAGAAGATGAGAACCTATGGATTGCTTCTAGGTTAATATGGTTTAACCAGCCAAGACCCCCTGAAAGGTCTCCAATGACACCATGGCCCAGATGATCCAACATCCAGAATGGCTTCAAGGCAACTGGCTCAGACAATGCAGCCTCACATACTATTCCAGTCAGGACTTGACCATAATTCTTAATTTTCTCAGGATTCCCATAAGAATACAGTGCCCTTTATCAGCAGGAAGTAGCCTAGAAAACTATGCCCACATTCCAAAAAAATGGATCATGGATGTTTGTCGTTGTTTAGATTGTTGGTTGCAAATTGTTATTGGTCATAGTCAATATCTTTTTAAAAGAAGAAAGGGGAATATGATATGGAAATATATGGTAGAGATATGAAAAGATAAAAGGATGGATCATTGAACTTACTTTTAAAGAGCAATTTGTTTAAAATGTTTTACATTGGTATAGATTTTAATTTATTGATACAAATTTAAAGTTAATTTTGTTATACTGTATGTATATTTCTACTCTTGTTTAAGGTATTATGTTTGTGTAGCTCATTTAAATTGTAATGGATAATTAAGAAATCCTCTATGATAATCAAACTTATAGTCATGTTAGTTAAGTTTTCTAGGTATACATAGATATATTTCAGTTAGGTAGATAATCTTCAAACACTTCAAAGACCTACAGAATATGGCATTTAAAATGTTTTAAAAACATAGACTTTCCTGGACAATGAGACATGTCTGTTCCTGGCAGCAACAATTTACTTCAGAGAGAAAGGTGGGCATCAAAGACACTCCATATGGAGTTTATCTTCTTCTTGGCAAAAATAGCCATTTGGGCAAGAAATTGTTCTTTCCTGGACTGCTTGACAAAATGTTGCATTGACTGGACATTCAGGACCCATAGGAAGGTGACCACTGAACTTTGCAAGGAAAAATGGTCTTTTAGGTTCCTGCTTTGCAGAAGAAACTGCTAGACATTCTATAGGACACAGAGAGAAGTTACTGAGAGAATAGGCCTATGGGCTGAAGATGGATGTCCCAACACTGCAGAGGAACTTTGGATGACTATCCAGGCAGGCTGCTGTCTCTGTAATTTCCAGAGTTTTGGAAGTTGCTTACAATGTTCTTCCTGTTTACTTAGGTAATATTATATCCTTCTGAGGTCTTGATGTAGTGAAGACTAGATGGTTATAATTATGGTTTTCCTTGGTTATGATAAGAGATAAGGTAGATATGAAACTACCTTGGACTCACAAATATAGGTTAAATAAAATATTTCCTTTAAATTTGCCAAATATAAAGAGACTAGATATTGCAACTGTAATTGCTGATGGATAACTGTTTTGTTATATATAATTTTACTATGTTAAAGTTAAAACTTCCCTTTTTAATTAAACAGAAAAGGGGAAATGCTGTGGGATAATGCTTTTGTACACTGGTTTAATAAAATGCTGATTGGCCAGTAGCCAGGCAGGACGTATAGGTGGGATAAGCAGACAAGGAGAATTCTAGAAAGAGGAAGGCTGAGTCAGGTGACACCAGCCCACCATCCAGGGAGCAGCATGTAATGGCACACAGGTAAAGCCACAGAACATGTGGCGACATATAGATTAACAGAAATGGGCTGACTTTAAGTGTAAGAGCTAGTCAGTAGTAAGCCTGAGCTAATAGCTGAGCAGTTTTAATTAATATAAGCCTCTGTGTATTTACTTGGGTCTGAGTGGTTGTGGACCAGGCAGGACCAGGAAAACTTCCAGCTACACAAACTGAAAAGACAGCAAAGAGCTCAGACCTGGCAGGGTGTGCACAAGAAAGAGAAGCACAGCGACTTTCAGGCCTGAGACTCCATGTGGACCTAATCTGCAAGTGGATAAATGACAGCATGCATTTCTCTCCACACCTGGACTGTTCGAAACCAGGAATGAAACTTCATACACACTATGAACGTTAATCCAGGTATAGTAACAATATTGTGGCATTAATTACAACATACCGTAATAATACAAGATGGTTACAACAAGAAAAGTGGGGCAGAAGCACAACTCTGCACATGGGAGCTACAGGGTAGGTTAGTGGTTTGCTAAAAGTTTTTCCAAAGCTTTAAATCTATTAATTTAAAAAAGCAACATGGTCATGATAAAAAATCCAAAAGGAAAAAAAATACAAAAAAATAGTAAAACCTCTGAAACAGAAAATCCCAGGCACAGATGACATCTCTAACAAATCTCAGAAAACATTTAGGAAATATCTGAAGTAAATAATGTTCTGCCTCTTCCAGAAAACATGGGAGAAAAGACTTTCCTTTCTCTCATTTTGTAAGTTCCACATTGTTTTGACACCCAAACCAGATTACCATAAAAGAAACCACAAATATCTCCCATGTATGCAGACACAAAAGTGCTTAAGAACACACAAGAAGCAAGCAGGGTATGCAAAGCTTGTTCAGTCTTCAAAAATTAATCTATTATATTATCAAATATAGAAAAATACATAGTTGCAGTAGACAAATAATAAATTGTCTACAACATGACAACACTCATTTACAATAAGACATACTATCTACTCAATCCCCAGCAGTGCAAAATAAAATAAAAATAAAAGCATTAACAACAAAAAAATAAAATTCACCTTAAGCCACTTACTATGTAGAAATTTCCTTAATCAATAGCAGACAATGAACTGAATGTTACAAAAACTGAACCTTTTGCTTAGGATATGGTGTCTCACTACTCCTTTTCAACATTAGCTCCTAATCAGCATCACACAAACACTTCAGCTTGTACAAGGAATAAAAGCAAAAGAAACCAAGGCACATGAATGGAAAGAAAGAGTGTGCATGTCCCCCAAGGCAGATGACATGATGGCATTTTAAATGATTCTCAGTCCTGTTCAGGGCATTTGACAATCAATGTCTAGAGATATTCACATTGTTACAATTTAGCTTGGAAAAGATGCCCCTGATACCTAGAGGCAAAGAGCGATGGTAAGCATTTGACAATGTAGCATGTGATGACCTATGTACCCACACACTCAAAAAGAAAATTACCTGCCCCAAATATAAATAGAGCTAGGGTTACAATACAGTATTCTATGATGATATCTCTAATACTGTGTCAAAGCTTTTATACAAATGTTTCAAGACATTAGGCATAAAAAAATGAATAAATGAATGAATGGTATTATCTAGGACCTCTATTCTCACTTTGGGGCATTTGCTATGCTGCGTAACAATGGATCAGGGTTTAAAATGTCCAGCAATTAGGGATGCGGCTGTAGCTCATTATTAGAGAGCTTAACTACAAATATGAGAGCCTGAGCACCACCACCCCCAGTACTGAAAAACAAAGAGGCAAATAAAAACTAACATTCAGAATACCAGGCACTTTGTGTATGCTTGCTCATCTTAGTCTTTTGATTTTTACAAATGAAATAGACCTGGTACAATATCTTACTCAGGTCACACTACTGATCAGCTTTTCCCAGAGCTCTATCCTGAGCTGAGGCAGTGCAGACTTGAGGTAGTTGTCCTGGCTCCTAGTATCCTTCACGGCCCTAACAGTGGTGAGACAGACTCTAACAAGTCACAGATTAGAAAATACTTTGTAAGCTCTTCAGCTAAAAATGTTTTATCCATTATAATGGATTAAGTGATAACAACATTCAAATCCTACCCACCAAGTTCTTATTTTGTGCTTCATGCCTACCTTTACTTTCCTCATAGACATCTGGTCGCAGTAATGCCAGGGTCCTTTGTATATTCTTGCTTTTCATGGTTTTGAAATTAGGGAATAAGATGTCAATCAATTGAGAAACCTTAGACGCATCATCCTCAACATCGCAAAACTCAGATATGTGTTGTCGTTCCAAGTAGTCTTGCAAACTGTTGAAATCCAAAATATAACCTAAGATTATTGTAACTTAAGGTATAAACTTGTATGAAACTGTGTATGTTAATGAATTAGAGCTTAATAACACATACAAAACTTCTTTCTGCCCATACATTATCACTCTGAAAGTAACTCCCACTGCTTCCAAAGCCCTTTAGCATCCACTGAATCCCCTTTTATGTTGTTCTGTCCTGCTTAAAACTTTAAACTAAATGACATCATAACCTTGCTCAGAGGTAGAACACTTGGGTAGCATGCAGAAGGCTTTAGGTTCTAGACCCAACAATACAATAGCAAAACAAATTCTAGAATTACCTGCTACCTAAGAAATATGAAGTGACCAGAAACCACAAGAAAAACTCACATTTTCGAAAGCAAGGAGGAAACATCTTGTGACTCCCTGACAGAAGCTGCAACAGCACTGGGACATGGAACAGCAGAGGACCTAGCCACAGAGCCTTCTACTCACAAAACTCATTCAGGCCCATCGCAAAACTGATGGATCCAACTACACCTCTTAGTCTTCAGCAGAATAAAGGTCATGGGCAGCAACACATAAAAACAGCATTCTGAAAACTGCTTTCTCATTTTGAAATATCTAGAAATTTATTATCAAAATATACATTTATTTTGTTACCATCAATTTCATACCAGTAAGAGTCTTAAGTAAAAGAGAGAGTCTGGAAGATGGAAGAAAGTGTGCAGTGTTGGAGGATGGGCAGGGTTGACTAAGACAATGCATGGTTCCAGTATCCCCTCTAGGCCTGAGACAATGAGGCCAGATGACGTGCCCGGCTTAGAAGGGTCAGCAGGGAGAGCTTTTTCCTTTCTAACTTTCTTGGCATAAACATTCAGGGAAATCCCCCATTTTCTGAATATATAGTATTCTAGGTTGACTGAAAGGAAACTTGTAGTATCTACATAAGAATATCAGGTTTTGAGACATTTGGGCATTATGCTCCATCAGCTAAGGACACATTATAGTGTCTGGCCTTAGCTACCTGTCCCGTTTCTTCTTTGACACCATAGGTGCAAACTTAACATGAGTCTCTTCCGGATACTCAAATGGTTCTTCATCTTCTGCATCAGACTGAGGTAGAGTTTCTTCCTGGATAACCTCCTCTTCTTCTCCTTGAGATGTAATGAGCACACAGCTTAGGCCGCTTGTTACAAAAGATACAAAGTCTTCAAAGTCGGGCTATAAAAGAAGATGAGAAACTGTTTCCCTCTGGCTCCCAATGCAGGGGCATTAAAGTGGTGGCCACTGTGAAAAAGCAGTGAAATCTTCCCTTTCATGGTCATTAGCAATGTTATGTCACCCTTATAAACCTTCTGTTTGCAGGAACATTTTTGCACAATACACATTGACAGCCAGCAGAAAATGATTTTAAATCGTGTACACAGCTACTTCCCAACACTAGAATGTTGCTAATTCATCTGAAAGGTTAGTTAAAACACCTTCGGCTGCCTATATACTCTTGGAAATGAACTCTTTCTCTGGAGCATGATCCAGGGGCCCAAACCTTAAAGAAAATCAATTCTCTCCCCACAGTTATCATTGCTAATAGCTCCCTAGCTAAGGGTGGGACTTTGTGCCCACTTCCCTATTGCTACGCTAGGATTTTGTCTGGCTTCAGCTTGAATAGGTCCTATGCATGGTGTCACAAACAAATTTGATGGCTTTTTTGTTTTGTTTTGTCTTTTTGTTGTTTTTGTTTTTGTTTTGAGACAAGACTTCTCTATGTAGTTTTGGTGCCTGTCCTGGATCTCACTTTGTAGACCAGGCTGGCCTTGAACTCACAGAGATAGACCTGCCTCAGCCTCTTGAGTGCTGGGGTTAAAGGTTTATGCCACCACTGCCTGGCTTTTTTTTAAATGAGGACACAAGTTAGGTGGGTAGGGTAGAGGAGGCAAACCTAGAAGGAGTTGGGAAAAAGGAGAGAAATGAATAAATATATTGTCCAAAATCCTCAAAGAACGTATACAGACACACATGTGCACACACACACACACACACACACACACACACACACACACACACACATACACACATGGTGGGGGAAGAAAGATGGGGGGGGGATATGGGTGAGATCTTTTGGTGCACAATCCCAGAGTCTAATTCAGTAACTGTCATGGTTGATCCAAAATGTCCCCCAATGGCCATGTGTTAATAAAGGCTTGATCACCAACATGTGATTGCATCTGCAAGCAATGAAACACTTAGGTAGATGGCTGTTCAGTTACTAGGTATTTTCCTGAAGCAGTTATCAGGGTTCTGATAGCCTTTCAATCATTCTTTATCTTGTGGCTTCATGAAGTGAGCAGCTTTCTTTCACCGTGATTTCCTGAATAGGATGCTCTGCCTCCCCACAGACACTAAAGGTATGGGTCCAGACCATTACGGAATGAAACGTCTTCAGTCATGAGCCAAAATGAAACTTTCTTCCTTTTCAGTTGACTTTCTCAGGTATATTTGTCACAGTGATAGAAATCTGACTGACATAATAGCTTCTGAGTGACATTCCTAAGATGTTTTTTTTTCTTAAAAGTACCCAAGTGCTGGTGACACAGTTGGCCAAATTCTTTATTTTTTATATGTGGAAACTAGGGCCAAGAGAGATAGCTGGAGTGGTACATCAGTTACGAAAGTGCTGACCAGTAGAGATTTCTGTATGAGTAAGGCACTCAGGACTCTCTAACAATCTTCCTGGATATGGCTATTGAGCACCTAAAATGTGGATCAATTTCTAAATGTCATATAGTTTAAATGAATTTAAATTCAAATAGCCACATGTACTTACTGCCCATCACAATGGCAGAGTGTCTTTAGATCTCCCTTTTAAAGTCACACCCCCCTCTTCTTTAAATTTTTTTTTAAAACACTGCCTTTACCACATTCTTCCAGGAAGAAGACAACTTGCTTGAGTATATATAGACTTAGATGTGGACAAGGAGTGGGTTACAGCATCCCTAGGTACCAGATAAAAAGGAGTACTTTCAGCCAAGTCTGAAAATTGATGGGAGATGACTGGCTTTTCACTCCCAGAGAACATAGCAGAAAGAAGTCTTCAACAAAACAAATGATTTGATTTTGCCTGGGTGCTACTGTTTCCACTGGAGATGTTCCCAGACACACCATCATTGACATCATCAAGATGTGGACATTGTCAAGGCACCAAAAGTTTATTCAGTTGGTTATACTTACTAATTATCTATTCTGTAATGTAAACTTATAGCAAACACTGTAATTGAATATATATGTGCATGTATAAATATGTAAATGAATACACAGTGTTTTTTTAAAAGTCTTCTTACCTGGTCTGCATTACGACTATAGAATTCCCTCACTAGCTCTTCAGGGAGAAACATGTTGTCCTTTGCTTCTATGATAAATCCTTCTTTGACAATCTTTAATTCAGGTAAGGTCAGAAGTAAACATGACACAAGAAAACATATAAAATAAATTAGGGCTGTTTACTTCAGGACTTAATAACTACCTAGTTTTAATCTGTTCAGGTAAAGACCCCAAGAAAACCTACATTTGAAGTGGCTCAGAAATGCATAAAGGGGTTCCTTTGATACTCCCTAGATATCCATGTTTTTAAAACTTCAATAGAAGATTTCAAAATATTTATATTACAGTGGACTACCTCAAAATTTGAAAGACTAACATAAAAGGATGGGGAAAATAGGAACATAATTCTAAGAAAATACACACACACTCCATATAATCTTTCTGAATTATTCATAAAATTGAAATTTAAAAATACTTCTCAACTATGTTCAAAACTATTTTAGCTTCTTTTGTTTCCCTGTTTTCATTTTGAAGGCTAACTCAATTGAAACACTAGATCCCATGATATATTGTCTCAAGGAAACATACCTTACTAGTAAAGGCATCCACAGACTGAGAGTCAAATGATTAGAAACAATCTATCAAGCAAACAGTAATTGAAAACTACCTGACATAGCAATCCTGATAGCTGATAGGGTATATATAAAGCAAAAAATAGTAAGAATAGATTTCTTAAAGACATTACATATTTAAGAAGGTGATGATTTGGCAAGAATATATGCCAATAACAAATATACATGCACTGAATGTTCAGCCTCAAATATTATGGAACAAACACTAATGGAGTTCAAAGGTCAGTTTGATCATGATATAGGTGATTTCAGCACCCCACTCTCAATTTCAGATTCATCATTCAAACTGAAAATCAACAATGAAACCTCAAAGCAAACAGATATGCAACAGTGGGGCAAACAGACAAGGAGAATTCTGGGAAGAGAAAGAGCAGAGTCAGGAGTCGCCAGTGAGACACAGAGGAAGCAAGATGTGAAGGCAGAACTGAGAAAAGGTACGAAGCCAGGTGGCTAAATATAGATAAGAATTATGGGTTAATTTAAGTGTAAGAGCTAGTCAGTAATAAGCCTAAGCTAAGGGCTAAGCAGTTATAATTAATATAAGCTTCTGAGTGATTATTTTATAAGAAGCTGAGGGACTGTGCAGCTGGGCGGGACACAGAAAAACTTCCAACTACAATTGGCATACCAACGTGGGCTCTTGAATTTCCACAAAGCCTAAAAGAGTTTAAAAAGGGCTTCTAAACACACAATAATGGAGTTAAAAACAGCTTTCTACTTCATGTCTTATGCAGGCTGAGATATAGAGATGCCAAGGTACAGAGATGCCATGGCTTGTGGACTTGAACTACAGTATGGTGAGTTCATGGTATGCGGGCTGAAACATAGCACGGCGGATTCCCACCATGGTAAACAGAGGCATCTACAAGTCTCACTGTATGCTGCATAGTGGATTTAGCTTTTGCTAATTCAAAAACAAACAAAACAATAACAACAACAAAAAAGGTTTCTGGGCTACATGCTGCTTTAATGGAGGCATAGACCTGAGAGTTGGTGGTACACATGACTCCCAGAGCTGATGGCAAATGTACCCCTGCCATATTGAAAAGCTGAGGTGGGTAGAGTCAACAGCCAAGGCTGCCACTTCTAACCATTCTTCAGTTTAAAGCAATAGATTCACAATAAGACAGATTCAGATGGGATAAACCCTAAACAGTTTACAGTGTGTAAAAATGTATGTAGGCTTGGAAGAGAGAGGAAAAGGAATATAGACATTTATATAAAGAAATAGAAAGTTTTAAAAAAGAAAGTCTTTAAAGAGAAAGTAAAAATAATATAAAAAATAAGCCACGTAAAGATGGAAATCACACAGAGTCTGGATTATATTGTCTTTAGGATTTTTAACTGCAGAGAGACATTGGATTGTAAAGGCTACTCAGTTAAACAAATATGTGTATTTTAAAGGTATCTTGACTTCAAAATTTATGTCTAAGGATATATTGCTTTGGAAAAGAGGTTCTGCTTTTGTTTCCACAGAAGATGAGAACCTATGAATTGCTTCCAGGCTAATATGGTTTGAACAACCAAGACCCCCTGAAAGGTCTCCAATGACACCATGGCTCAGATGATCCAACATCCAGAATGGCTTCAAGGCAACTGGCTCAGACAATGCAGCCTCACATACTATTCCAGTCAGGACTTCACTGAAATTCTTAATTTTCTCAGGCAATCATAAGATTGCCAGCACCCTCAACCAGCAAGAGGCAGTATGAGAAGCTATGCCCAAATTCCCAAAATATTGTTAATAAATGTTTATTTTTATTTAAAGGAGGTTGATTATAAATGCAATCTCTTTCTAAAGAAGAAAAGAGGATAGTATAGATATGATAGGATGAAAGGGTAGATTACTGAACCTACTTTTAAAGAGCAACAACTTGTTTAAAGATGTTTTATATTGCTATGGATTTTAGTTTATTGATACAAATTTTAAGTTAATTTTATTATACTGTATATATATTTCTACTCTTGTTTAAGATATTGTGTTTATGTAACTCATTTCAATTGTAATGTATAATTAGAAATACAGATTAACAATTAGTCATCCATGATAATCAAACTTGTAGTCATATTAGTTGTTATCTAGATATACATAGATATATTTCAGTTAGGTAGGTAATCTTGAAACACTTCAAAGACCTACAGAATATGGCATTTACAATGTTTTAAAAACTTAAACTTTCTGGACAATGAGACACGTCTGCTCCTGGCAGCACCAAATTACTTCGAGGAAAGATGATGGGCACCAAAGACACTCCTTATGGAGTTTATCTCCTTCATGGCAAAAGTTAGCCATTTGGACAAGAAACTGTTCTTGCCTGGACTGCTTGACAAAATGTTGTATCAACTGGACATACAGGAGTCACCAGCCAGACACATAGGAAGCAAGATTTGAAGGCAGAACTGAGAAAAGGTACCAAGCCAGATGGCTACATATAGATGAGAATTATGGGTTAATTTAAATGTAAGAGCTAGTCTGTAATAAACCTGAGCTAATGGCTAAGCAGTTATAATTAATATAAGCCTCTGCGTGCTTACTTGGGGGGATGCAAGTGGGAGAGATCTGTCCTGGTCGGGACACAGGAAAACTTCCAGCTACACATGGTCCCATAAAATTTAAAACCCATGATAAGAAAAATATGGTAACTACATAAATTCATTGACACTAAACAATACACCCTTGAATGTTAATGACTCACTGAGTCAACCAAATAGGAAATTTGAAAAATTCCTGGAAATAAATGATGGTGAAAGCACAAAGTCCCAACATCTTTGGGATATAGCTAGGACAAGTGTAGGAGGAAACTTTATAGTTATGAATGTTTACAATACAAGTATCTGGGGAAGAGAGAAAAAGAAATATCTAAGAATTCTCAAAAAAATAACTTACAGTTGGACCTCAAGCACAATCTATATGAGAGTAAGAAATAGTAAGGATCAGGATAGATATCATTAAATTGGAGACTACAACAACAATATATAGAATGAATCAAACAAAGACTCATTTCTCTGATAAAATAAGATGGGAAACCAAGATAACTAGGAGAGAGAAGACCTAAATTAGTAAATAAGAGATGGAAAAGAGGAATTTACTACAGATGCCACTGAAATACAGAAAAGCATTAGTGAGTTCTTTGAAAATTTATATTTCAAAAAAGTGGAAAATTGAGAAGAAATGAATAACTTCCTAGATATGTATTACCTACAAAAATTCAATCAGGAAAATATGAACAACTTAGATGAATCTATAAATCAGTAAGATTGAAGTAGTAATACAAAAACTGCTCAACAAATACAAGTTCAGGTCCAGATGAATTCCGCCAAACCTTTAAAGAAGAGCAAATACTAATGCGCCTTAAACTGACCCATAACAGAGAAATGGAAAGAATAGTATCAGTAAATTCACACTCTCTGGAGCCAGCATTGCCCAGATTCTAAAGCAGGATAAGGACACAACAAAGAAACAAACCTAGAGATCAACTTACCCAGGGAATATAAACATGAAAATTCTCAAAGTCTTGCAAACTTGTAATTAGAACTTTTCCTGTGTCCTGGCTGGCCAAAGGTTGGGACAAATCTCTCCCATTTGTGTCCCCCAAGTAAACACACAGAGTCTTACATTAATTATAACTTCTCGGCCATTAGCTCACATTTATTACTGACTAGCTCTCACATTTAAATTAACCCATAATTCTTATTTATGTTTAGCCATGTGGTTTGGTACCTTTTCTCAGTTCTGCCTGTCATCTTGTTTCCTCTGTGTCTGACTGGTGACTCCTGACCTTTTCCTCTTCCCAGCATCCACCTAGGCTCCTTGACCTGCCTATACTTCCTGCTTGGCTACTGGCCAGTCAGCGTTTCACTAAACCAGTGTTCAAGAGCATTATCCCACAGCACAGACTATATTAAAAAATACATTAAGAAGTTCATACATCATGACCAAGTTGATTTCACTGCAGGATGCAATGTTTATTCTACAGACTTGTGTACAATACAATAAGTGTAATTCAGCATATAAATAGAACAAAGGACAGAAAAAACATGATCATTTCAATCAGAGTGAAGAAGGCTTTGACAAGCTGAATATCCTCTCATCAGAAAATTCCTGAAGAGACTAGAGATAGGAGCACATCCAAGCATAGTAAGGGCTATCTATGAAGAATCTGCAGCCAACACTATGCTAGCCACAGAAACAATGAAAGCATTGCCTCTAAACTTCGGAATAACACAAGAATATCCACTATCTCTACTCTTATTTAATTTAGTGCTAGACATCTATAGCTAGAAATCTTAGGTCCAGCAAGAAGGCATGAGAAAAAAACAAAAGGAATTCAAATATGGAGGAAGAAGACATGTCATCCCCATTTGTAAATGGCATGACCTTATACTTAATCTTGCAGACTCTATTAAAAAAAATTAGAGCTAACAAACTCCAGCAAAGTAGCCGGGTGCAAAAAATCAACATAAAAATATCACTAGCATTTCTATACATTGATAACAAACCTGCCCCTCCCCACCAAAAAAAACCAGAGAAAACCTTGTTAAAACAAAAAGAAAACACCTAGGACTAAAACCTAACCATACAGGTGAAACAATATCAATACAAGGAACACCTTAAGACACTAAATAAAAAAGCTAGAAAGAAGACACTAGTCACTTTGACTTTTTGTTTTGTTTTGTTTTTGTTTTTGTTTTTCGAGACAGGGTTTCTCTGTGTAGCTTTGCGCCGTTCCTGGATCTTGCTCTGTAGACCAGGCTGGCCTCGAACTCACAGAGATCCGCCTGCCTCTGCCTCCCGAGTGCTGGGATTAAAGGCGTGCGCCACCACCGCCCAGCCACTTTGACTTTTTATAGGAAATATTTGTCTATCTGCATTAGAATCAATTACACATGCATGTAAGGAACTGTGAAAATTGTATCTTATAAATATTTCCATATAAGGCATACTATAAATTAAATTAATGTAAAAATATACTTTGGGTCTAAAAGCAAGTATTGAATGGTTTCTTAAATTGTCATGCATTGAAAAGTGCCATTTGTTTATAAAATACAAGAAAAAAGCAAGTTAATGTGAGTTTATAACAATGTTGTATCACTAATAGCTAAAGAAAAAGAACATTTATAACAGTATTATATAGCATCTAAAATCTTGAAAGTTTCTGTAGGGTGGTAGTAAGGCAGTTAATTCAAGAAAGATACAGGAGGAAATGAGGTCCTTTGCCAGTACCTGTGTCAGAGGAGCAGCAGGTGGCAATTGAAGTTCATGGTATCAGTCCACCAGGAGGAAACTCTCTGATGGGTCAACCCTGGTTAGGCAAGGCCACAAGACTACAGACTCCAGAATGTCTTTTGCTTCTGCTGTGCCTTTACATGTTTGCTGTGGCTATCTTTCTCTGGGACCTGGCATGAAATGGTTGTGGAGAGATCCCCACTGCTTGTAATGTAGTGTGTTTATCCCATGGAAACATCTCATTCTACTGGACATTTTAATCTGTGGATTGTCATGAAGATGATTCCTCCCTAAGCTGTACTGCCTAATTGATAACAATGATAGCTAATACAGAGTTTTGATGAATGAAAGTAAATACAAGGAAATATTATACATCTAGGGCCTATAAGTTTTACCTAAGGAGCTACATAGATCACAGTTCAGGTTAATGATTAAGGAAAACAATTGAGTCCCCAGGAGCCAGGCTGGCTCTAATTCTCTTAATACTAGAAAATGCAGTCACAGGTTTTGGTGTACGTCACTAGGTGAAACAAAGCTTCAAAATAACTTCAGCTTAGACCAGATGCTTTGATAATAGTTTTAAGATGAATAACCCCAGAAAACAATCTAAAGTTCACAAGGACACATAGCTGAGTTGTCTGATTCATTAGGCTAGGGTTGAAAATACAAAGCAGCCCGATTGCTGCTAGCTGGCATACATTTTTTTCTATGTCTGGTTGATAATCAAAAGTGATGAATAATTCCTTGTACCCATTCCTGATATCAATTTTCTGATATAAGAAACTATTGATGAATTGTTATGTACACTGAAGATTCAAAGTTCAGCTGACTAACTTTTTTATGTATAAAAGTTTAGGTTTGTGACTCCTTTAAAATTCCTTATGATTACCTGTCAAGATAGATAATAATGCGATTAATCCTTTCATTGTAACCACAATGGCTGAGGAAAAGTGCTCCTTGCTTGCTCATGTTCTATTAATCTGTAACAAGTTATTTAGATGTACCACATATGGGTTATTGGGGTGACTCTTTTTAATCATGTAAGTGAGACAAAAACATGTTTTACCTATATTCATTATAATTATTCACTTGAAAAATGAAATGTAACCACATTGTGATTCATGTATTGCCTGAAAGATTTTGTGAAGGTATTTAAGCTGTAGAGGGAAAGAAAAAAAAGAGAACAACAGAGAAGAATAAAGAAGGAAACCATCAAGAGAGTATGTGGGTTTTTTTTTCCCTAACCTCCACAGATAGAAAAGTCTAGTACACACTGACACTGTGGATTTCCCTTTGATCCCTGTGCTGCCTGGAGGCTGGTCCCCCAGGCAGCAATAGTCTTTGTAAGACAGAATAAGCAAACTCTTTTAGAGGGAGCTAGGAAGAGCAATTCAGTGTTTTCTATTTTATCATAAGGTATTATTTTGTAATTAATTTAAACAACTTTCGGTAAGTATTACTTACTTTTTCCTTAATTTCTATATGTTTTCTCCTGAGTACAGCATCAGGTTTGATAATAGCCATATTGTAAGGTTCCCCTAAGAGTAAAACCAAATGTTAATCTTCTTGGCTCAGAACCAGGATAATGAAAGATCTGGCAATTAGAAATATGAATTGATAATGTCTGGATTACTAAGGAGACATGATATGAGTATATGGGTACTATAGTTTTGATACAATTCTTATACATTAGAATCACATCTGTGGTTCCTATCAGTCAGTATTAACAGTGAGTAAAGCTTCAATCATGCACTTTGCAGATACAAATCACAAATCAACAGAGCTACCACGTAAAAAATGGACTCTTACCACAAACTTCCTGTACTGGTTGTCTTAGTTACCTTTCCTGTTACTATGGTAAAATACCAGGCAGAAGTGACTTTCAGCAGAAAGGGTTTATTCTGGCTCACAGATCAAGAAAATTGTCCCCCATGGTGGGGAAGCCAAGATGGCGAAATGTTGAGGCCACTGGTCATATCACACCTCCAGTCGACAAGAAAAGAGTGATGAATGAAGCCTGCCACTGAGCTATTGGTTCCCTTTTATGTTCTTCAAGGTTCAACACTGGTAATGGTAATGGTACCATCTACAAGTGGGCAGGTCTTCCCACCTCAGATAACCTGAATAAGGTGATCCTGGACTGACACCCACAGACACTTCTGTTCTGGGTGACTCTAGATTCTGTCAAACTGACAGTTAACACTACCCATCACATCAGATCACTGAGTGTAAGTTATTCTTTGCCTTTACAACTCCATAGAGAATGAACACACACACTCAAGTGTATATGTGCTCATGAGTATAACACAAGCACATGAGTATTTGCACACACATGTACACAGTCAAACAGATGCACACACAAACACATAGAGCTGTGGTTTTCAACCTTCCTAATGCTGTGACCTTTTAATACAGTTCTTTCATGTTGTGGTGAGCCCCAATTTAATTATTTTTGTTGCTACTCCATAACTGTAATTTTCCTACTGTTATGAATTGTAGTGTAAATATCTGTGTTCTCTGATGGTCTTAGGAAACCCCCATGAAAGGGTTGTTTGACCCCCAAAGGGGTCACAACCCACAGGTTGAGAAACACTGACATGGAGACTCCAGAAAAGGCATGACATTTTCAACTGAGATTAAATCAAAAATACTGAATTCAAAGAAGAAATTATTTTTGCAAGGCTTGGAAGGTGAAAGATGAACTGGAAACTGGATCCCAGATCAGTTGCAGAAGATAGGAACACATGCTCCTGGGTAAGCAATGAAGGGTCTTTAATCAGAAATCAAAGGCATAAGGTAAGGGGAACCAAAGATGTGAGCCATTATGCAGAGGAACAGTCCTGCACTGCCTCTCAATGATACGGCAGCTCTTCATTGCTACCATAACATAGTAAAGGGGCACATGTGCAGAAAAGACACTGGACTCCCTTGTGACTTACCAACACTTTCATACTGTCCTTCCCCCAGCTCTTCTTCAGATTCATCTACTAGTGGAATTTCCACATACTGTGAAAGAGAAATGGAAGTAGAACAGCCCCTTTAGTGTGATAGTCAAAGAATGCCAGAAATTTTATTTATAATAAATAAAAAGCCAGGGGGAATAAAAGGTAGAACACAAAAGCGCCTATGATTTGCAGTGGCAACATGCTTCCCGAGGAAGCAGTATTATGTCAGCCCCTAGCTAGAGATAGAGCACTATAGTTCACATAAAGTGCCCCTGAAGAGCCATGTGTGAGAGGCTGAAGCCCACGTCTGTGATGTTAGTGTGAGGTGGTGGACAATTTTAAAGTAAGGCCTCGTTGGAGCAACATGGTTCATTTGAGACACGCCCTTGAAGGATCTCTTCCTCTCCTCTTTCTTTTTCATTTCTTGGCTCCCATGAGTTGAGCAACTTGTTCCACTACCAACTGCCTGCCACGATGTGCTGTCTTGCCACAGCCCTAAAGCAACAGGAAGGAAGGACAATGAAGTCACAGGAGCCTAGCCATACCTCTCCTCTTTATAAGCCAACTGTCTTGGGTATTTTATCACAGTGAGATAAAGTGGCCTGCCATATATAGCTAGGGAAAATGCTGTAAGGAAACATAAAATAGGATGCATTTCAAAAGTTATAATAGCTATTCATCAATAGTATTACCTGAGAACGAGCCATTTCACCTGCTATAACTTTCCTCTCTTCTTCTATCAAGCCAATGACCTTTCTATTGATAAGAGGTGCATTTGCACCCCGAATCTTTGCAACAATTTTACCATTCTACAAGAGAAAGGAAAGTATAAAGAAACTTTCATTTTCATAGGAAGTCCATAATTAACATTTACTCTGGACTAAGTTCCCTCCCCTTGATCCCATTTCCCACCACCATCCTTTAGATACTGTTATCAGCCATTTGAAAGTGGTACTGATGAGACAGTCCACTTTGATGGTAACATCAGCAATTAGAGTTCCACACTTTGTCTGTCCTCTATAAAAGGCATGGTTGCATTCCCACCTCCTTGCAGCATCCTTACACTACCACCCAGGTCTGTAACCCCACCACCTACAGCACATCACCGCCCTACACGTGCACTCACAGAATACCTGCCTCATTCATCCTTGCTTTAAATGTGAGGGATTCTAGACAGGGCCTTCAGTTTGATCTAATGATGTTCTAATTTCCTTTATGTGGCCATGCACACTGACCAAAGGCAATTTGGGGAGGAAAATGTTTATCTGTGCTATGCTTCTCTACCACACTTCATCATTGAGGGAAATCAGGGCAAGAACTTGAAGTAGAACCCATGGAAGAACTCAGCTTGCCAGCTTGTCCTCAAGCTTTCTTATACAGCTAAGGACTGCATGCTTAAGGATGGTGCCACTTGCAGGGGGCTGGGCCCTTCTACATCCATTAATAATCAAGCCGAGCATCCACAGACATGCTCACAGCCCAATCTGACTTAGGCAACTCCTCAATTAAGACTCTCCTGATAGACGAATGTTGTGTCAGGTTGACAATGAAAACTAAGATAGATGCCATACCCCTTCGCATTGAGCCACAGCAGCTGGAAAAACAGTAGCCAGCCCCTGCAGCTCAACCTGCCCTGCACCCACTGCCCTCAATGTAAGAAGGGATTCCACTGGGCTAAGGGGTGGTAGAAGAGCTCAGGGAACTCAGCTTTAAGCAATTGCTCCACTCTCTCTGGCTCTGTAATTCCCACAACTGGTCCCGCACTTTTGTCTGTCTTTTACCTTATATACACTAAGCATCTATTTATGGACATAGAACCAGGCATGATGGCATGGAATGAGAGGCCTTGTATCCAACCCTATTAAATAACCAACAAGAAACCAGAAGACCCACAAAAGCACCGACACGTGGAATAGCAACCCCACTGGTACCATTAAGGGAGGCTTAGAGCACCCAGAGCATCTACAAGAACTTGTTTGGTCAGGGAGATCTGCTGTGGGATGGTCTGTATGTCAAGTGTGTTGCTGATTGGTCAATAAATAAATCACTGATTGGCCAGTGGCTAGGCAGGAAGTATAGGCGGGACAAGGAGGAGAATAAAGCTGGGAAGTGGAAGGCTGAGTCAGAGAGACACTGCCAGCCGCCATGATGAGAAACAGCATGTGAAGATGCCGGTAAGCCACGAGCCATGTGGCAAGGTATAGATTAATGGAAATGGATTAATTTAAGCTGTAAGAACAGTTAGCAAGAAGCCTGCCACGGCCATACAGTTTGTAACCAATATAAGTCTCTGTGTTTACTTGGTTGGGTCTGAGCGGCTGTGGGACTGGCAGGTGAGAGAGATTTGTCCTGACTGTGGGCCAGGCAGGAAAACTCAAGCTACAGAGATCAGCTGAGATATTGCTCAATATTGGGAAGTGTTTCTTGCTTTAAGATATGAAAGAAGATATGAGATCATGAAGGGGGGGAAGTAAAAGAGAGGAAATATACTATGCAGAAAGAATAACAGATGCAAGGGCATGGGCCCTGTAGGAGACATGGCAAGGGAAGAGGCCCTTTGGGAAAGTGGGGCTGAACCCAGTATGCATGGTCTCAATACCCAGAGAAACCCAGACCGTATGGAGCCTTGGGCACCTTGGAAGGAGAAGACATCCCTCTCTCAGTCAAAAACCACTAGAATGCTGGACTACAGATTGTGCTCACAATTAACATTCTTTTTTTTAAAAGATTTATTTTATTTTGTGCATGTCCTCATGCATGAGTGCGTGTGTGTGTGCGCGTGCGCGTGTGCATGTGTGTGTGTGTGTGTGTGTGTGTGTGTGTACACATGAGGTCAGCCTGGAGCTGGAGTTACAGGTGATTGTGAGACACTGTTGTGGGTGATGTGCACCTTAACTGCTAAGCCATCCCTCTAGCCCCACAATTAAAATTCCAATTGTGAAGGTTATTTTTCCGGCTTTGTGGAAGGCATTGGAGGGAGCAAGAGAAGATGTCTGTCTGCAATTCAGGTGTTCATCTAAGGATTCTCAGTCCAATACCAGCCTGACAATTCTCTTGAACAGAACTGTTCTGGCTGAAACTTGCTAGAAGGAAGTTTTTGCTGAGAAAACCTGACTAATTAAAGAGGTCGGGATGGGAGTGTTTAAATAACAAATGGTCAGCTGGAGGGCAGTTTTGTAGGTAGGGAATGTTATTCTTCCCTAAGTGGTTGTTGATCTGGTGTGTTCAGGAAAAAAGTGCCCAGAACATGAATACAGTGCTTAGTGGATGAAGTATGCTGGGAGGAAAGATCCTTGATGGAAAAGAGACTAGGAATTCACAAGCCAGGGCAGAGTGAGGTGTCAACCTAGATAATGAAACCCAGAGGGGACACGGGAACCCGGGTTTGAAAATCAGACTTTGAACCAATGTCAAACTGTGACATTAGCAGCAGAATTTACTCTAAGATCTGAAGTAATAGAACTGATGTGGGAAACTAGATAATTAATCAAATGTAGTGGATTCTAACAAACAAAGGAAAATAAAGTAACTGAAGTATGAGTGATAGGAAGAAAGAGAGACGTCTACTTTGTTCATGGTCTGACAAAAATCCGAAAAAAAAAAGTCACCACTTCTAGGCTTCAGGAAGAATGTTCCAAAGCAGCAAGCCTTCCCTCTGTGAAGTTCCTCATCCTGATTCCTTAAACTGCAAATAGGCTTGGTGGCATCAAAACCATCACTCTAAACAAAGACCATATTGCTTCAAAAGCTGAAAATACTATACATCAAGAGCTATACATTCAACATAATGCAAGAACATGATATATTTTTATTCGACTAAATCAGTAATTCATTTGCTTGAAATAGTTACAAGAGCATTATTTAACAGAATCGAGAGCTTGTATACAAGAAGTGCTATTAATAATTATTTCTACTATTGAAAACTAAGTACCCTCACCAGAAGGTTGACCGAGTGGTGTTTGCCTCTGCTGAAGGTTCTCTTCATGACCACGGAATTGAGGGCTTAACTGTAGACTGGTTTTAGGAAATAACGTTTATCACATTGTTTTCTGACTATTGCAGTTGTGTGTCCAATGCAAAATACAGGTCAAGTACTGACAAGTGTAAAGGGGAAATAAGATCACCCCCCCCCCCATAGAAAGCAATGAGAACAACTTGGGAATAAACTTTCTACACTATTTCTAAACATTTGTAAACACAGAGATGGGAGCAAAATGCAATAGCGAGAGTGATTAGGCAAATGCTTTCACACAAATCCATGAATACTTAGAATCAGTTCTCTCCTGCAGCTCATCTGAGAACGGTTCCTCACTCCAGTAAATGCCGACTTGTCTTTTTTCTAATCAGCTCAGTATGTGATAGTCTTAACAAGCTCCCCAAAGGCAAATTATTAAATTTATTATCAGGCAAACAGAGATAAGGCAAACACTGTGCAATTATCAGCACCAGCAAACAGCCCCATGGTAATTTTCCCTGCTACCTGCTCCATCACAGGAATCTGATAATGAGATGATGAATGCTATACTTACAAGACTAAAGAGGAACACAGGCTCACATTTATCTCTAAATGGCTGCAGAGTCACAATGCTGTCAGCTTCAGCCTGAAGGATGAATTATTTTATACAATAATGTAAACATTTTATACAACAATGAGAAAGCAATATCCACACTATTCTGGATCTTACGTTCAAATGGTATAGAGATATACACAATTTTCTGGAACAGCAACATTTTCTGGTTTTGTAATAGTTGCATTAAGGACCAAACTGCACGCATTAGTAACTCAAGCCTGTGTTATTTTGGTGCCTGCAGTCAAACTCACCTCTGTTTTTACCTTCCTTACTGCCTGGTATTACTGCCATAACTCTTCCAATCCAGCCCAAGTGTCCTTGATCCAAAGAATGTCTCTTACTCCCTCCTGACAGGTCACTTCTGGCTCCATATTGTACTTGACTGTCTCTCACCCAAGGCAGACTGTCTCGTTCAGCACTGTACCACAGGCAGGTGTGGGGCTGCCTCACTTGCTTTGTTAAGAAAGTAATGATTTTCCAACTACATGTAACTCCAGCTCCAGGGGATCCAACAGCCCTGGCCTCTTGGTACACTCACACTCAACATACATGCACCCATACACAGACACCACCTCACATACAGAGAGAAAGACACAGACATACATACACACAGACACAGACACAGACAGACAGACAGACAGACAGACACACACACACACACACACACACACACATGCACAAAATTAAAAATTATAAAGAAAAGAAGGACAGAATGCTTCTGCAGAAGGGGATGGCCAGTTGAAACCATGTGAGGTCAGGAAGCAAACTGACTCCAAGGGTGTCTTTGAAGGTCTACGTAGTTTAGAGATCTGGAGTACATTGTTTTGGCAGTTTATAGCTGGCTGACTTAGGTATGCATCTGTCTAATAGAAATATATTTTAGGTTCTCTGGTAGTCATGTAAAAGAAACAGATGAATATAAAGTAGTAAAATACTTTCCTTAACTCAATATATTATCAGTTCAACATGTATTCAATGTAAAAAGTATTAATAATGTCTCATGTCATTTTCCATAATAAATTTTAAAATGTATTATTTCATAAAAATTCGTATTTAAAGCATATTTAGTGATTAATATTCAATAAATAATTAATCAATAATTGACCTCTAATAAAAAGTAGCATATAGCATATGTCATATAGCATATTACATTTCACAATAATTTAATTTGGTAGTATCAGTTTTTAAATTTTTAAAATTTATTTGTGTGTGTGTGTGTGTGTGAGAGAGAGAGAGAGAATCAGACAGACAGACAGAGAAAGAGAGAGATTCTGTCTCTACTTTCATTGGAGTCCCAGAGATCAAACCCATGTCATCAGGCCTGCCAGCGAGTGCCTTTATCCACTGAACTATCTCAACAGACTTCAGTTTTTAAGATTAGATTAATCAAAATTGAAAACGCATTTCTGTAACTAGTCTAGATAGATTTCAAGTGTCCTGTTTTACATTAAGGCATATTGAACAACAAGATTCTAACCAATTGTTAACTGGATATAGAGAAATTGAATAACCAATACAATTGGGTTAAATGAATTTGACTATGATATTTAATCTCATCAATTTTTATAACTAATAGGTGAAAAGAGAAATTATTTCCTTTGAAGCATTTGTGCATAGATAAGTATCTCGGGATCTACTCCATGACATCCAGTACACAGCTCCCCATCATCTTAACGTCAGGGACATATATTAACCATGTCATGAGGTAAAAGAAATATCAACAGATACATGTCCATTTTTATATTTTTCTAAGGTTTGCAGTCATGATGGTTTATCTCAGTCAGCATCCCAGGAATTAGGTAAAATCATACTAATTCTCAAACTAGTAGAACTAAATACATAGTAAAACTGCCAAGCAAGCATTGTTTGTTTAGAATGAAGATTGACAGGTTGCTTAAGTTAAGACAATACTTGAAGCACTTGGGAATCCATAAGCCCTAATGTAACAGTAAACAAGTTGAATGAAAACGAAAAGCTTACAACCGCGAAGTGAAGAATCTCATCTTCATTCAGTTCATTTTTCAGTTTTCTGAATAACGCTTGCACGGCTTTGCAAGGTCCACACCAGGCTTGGTAAACATCAATCACTAGAAGATGGCGACATTTATCAAAAGGCAGAGTCAAAGGAGCTAGAGGCTGGGACATTCCCATCCCAGGTGAGGAGGAAGGCAGCTTTGAAACACAAGAGTTGAATTCTGCAAGGTGTCCCCGGTGCTTGGGGACAAAGCTTGGATGCGGACAGCAGAGAGCCCCGGTACCTGTTAAGCCTTTGTTCAGCAACATCTCATCCCACAGGTTCTGACTATTGATGACTGACTGTGAAAAGCAAAACACTGTAAGACAGGGCAAGTGTCATTGCACCAGACACAGACCTGCTGGCAGGACAGACCCACCTGTAGCTGGATTTCACGCTTTTTGCTTGCCATTTATCTACTTCTGTGTGAAAAAGGGAAAGAAACATGAAACATGAAGGAATTTCAACACTATTATCTTTGTATACCCAAACAACATCTTCATATACGGACCAGTTTCCCTTTAGAAAATACTGGCCTGCTCAGACTGGCCTCTAGAGAGGAGTCAATGTCATAGGCAGACTAGTGCATGCTGGGAACGGATTCTTCTAACAAACAAAAGAATGTTAAGAATGTTAGGGGGTTCTATTTAAAGAGATAGTCTACGTGCGCTGTGTATGTGCTATATGTGTGTGTGTTTTAACATTGTAAAGTCATACTGTGTGTGTTGTATTGTGTGTTTTAATATTGTAAAGTTATACTATGTGTTATATTTATTTTTTTAAATATTGTGATGTTCTCTTACACCTTCAGTGGAACATGTTCATTGGCTATGTGCATATACTCTTCAGAGCTGCTCACTCCAAGGTTATTGAGTTTTTAGAATAAAATCACAAATGTTCGCTAAAGCACAGCATGAATTTTCCTTGGGTGTTAACACCAAGGATGGGTAGTAGGCGTTAAGGTGAAAGAAAAGAATAGCCTCTAAGACTACTTCCCAACAAACTTGCTATATATCATAGCAAAACGGGCCCTCTCAGCTAGACTGGGACCTTAAAGAACATTTAAATTGGCCCTATGACTGGGGTTTATGGCCCTTGGCAGCGTGAGCTCCTGAAGTTCAGTACCTAGACTGCTGAGTCAGGCCCAGACTGAGGGTGGCAGAGCTCCTGCTGCGCCTTCTTCCGCAGCAGGTCCAGCTAAAGGAGGGGATGAGGGATACCTGGTATCACCCCCTGGAAAATGAAGAGCAAAGACACCAACGTTCAGCCCTCGAGGCCTGGTCTGCCCTTCCCTTCCTGTGGCGGAGGCTCGAGGCTCCTGCTCACAGCAGGTAGAACTGGGCACCAACCCAAGAGCAGTTGGCGCCTAAAAACCCTTCACCACTCCTGCGACAGCCCTGGAAACACGATTTCCATCTTCTCAAGACCCCTCCTTCTGCTGCTTCCTGCTGAGTTGCTGAGTTGCTGTATCTGAGCCTGTCCTAGGTGTCCCCTGACACACACACACACACCCCACCCCACATGCCTCAGCATTTCTGGTTTCCAGGGAGGCTTCTCAAGCGGACCTGACCATCTCTCTCCTGGACTTTGGAGCCTTTGTGATTGGCCACGCCTTGCAGTAAAGGATACAAATTCCTCAAACTGGAGCAAAAGATGCAGTCCCTTCCTGCTATTCTGACTCTCCACCTTTCTTGAATCTACCCTGGCGTTCCCGCCTTCCCCCCTTCCCCTCTAGGAATTAGGCTCACAGAACTGTTTGAACTATTTCAATTTTTAGACTTACAAATATGTTGCCAAAATGATGTTCAGGATTCCCACGCACCCTTCCCTCAGCTCCAAGATTAGGGCTAAAAGCCACAATGCAATCACCAGAAAAACAAGGTCCATCAATCCAGCAATCACTTACTATGTATGCTTTATCTCAAGTCTGCAGTTTCTCTACCAATGCAGCTTTCTTTGGATCAGGATCCAGTCCAGAGCCCATGTACTGTCAAGGAAGCATGTATAAACTACTTATTCCAATATTCCCAGCAACAGAAGAACAGTGAATAAAACATGGCATGCCTGCATTGTTAAGTGTTACACCGATGTGTATGTAGGGCTACATACTGCTATTGGTATCTACAGGTGCTGACACGAAAAATTACCAAGTTAAGTTTTTAAATGAAAAGGGAAGACAGCAGAGTGCCGAGAATAATGACATTTATGTGTAACCCATCTATATATCCCCAAACCTTGCCTATTTCTTTAGAAAAGTGTGTTATTTATTTGTGCACTTATTCTCTCAATACAGTCAGAATATGGTTAGTGTAAAATGTAACCACGTGTGTTTAACAGGAATACAGTTTTCATCTGAGGTTGCAGCAGGTAGTAAGTGACAGGTCAAAAAAGTTATTCCATGTGTCTGCTGCATTTGGATACTGACACAGAAAATTATACTATTACTTTTCAATCAAACACATTAACTCTAAAGAAATAAAGCAACAGCAATGTAAATGATGCAGAAAGAGAAGGTGATACTGAAGGGTGCTTACCTTGAAAGGTGGTTAAAGGTAGCAGACCTGGTGTACACACTGAAAATATATTATCTGTCTCTGGTGCAGTCATTCTTGCATTTCTATTCTTTACATATTCAGTATTTTATGTGAATGTATGGTTTTTTTGAAAAGCAGTGAAAGGCATACCTATGAAATGTTTATCTTGATATTATCTCCAGTTCTTTTTGATTGTCCATGAGCTCTTTTCCAGATTCATTTCAATTTCAGGAAAGTGGACTTTATCTGTTTTTTCATCTACATTAACATGTCACTTCACTTACTTTTCCAGGATCTCTTTTTTTTCCCCTAAGTTAATAACCTCCCCCCACCGAAACATCATGGTGTAAGCCTTTTCTTTACTAGATAACTCAATTTTCTTCAAAAGATATTTTTTTTTCTATCTTTGGGGAAATAGCACAAACCTTGAAACTGAAGGACTCCGAGTAAAATATAAGCTTTACATTTCCCTTGCAGGCTGACCTGAGAGCATTTCTACACACTCCTTCCAATACTACTTTTTCCCAAGCTCACGTGACTGTCATAGCTGTGTGTTTTTGAGATCCACACTGTAAAGAACTGAAGCAAGAACTTTGTTAAGGAGTGAGCATGTGTATTTGCACCTTCCCTATTTCCTTTGGTTGTTTCCTCTTGAGACAAAACCTGATGACAGTGTAGGATTTCCAAAGATGTAAAATGTGAGAGGAGGGCCATAGCCCAGCAGAGCGCTTGTCACACATGCATAAAGCCCAGGCTGCATCTCGGTGCAACCAAAAATCAGACGTACCAGTTATTGAGCTAGCTGAAAGTGAATTTTCTAACAAAACTTTCTCTTTTTTTTGTATTACTTTATTTATAATTCCAGCATCATAGATATGGAGAGAACACACATAGATCCAAACTTTTAAATGTAAGAAATTTTGAATTTTATAATGAACTTCAACAATGCAAAACCATATAACACTTTCTTGAAAAACCAAAAAAAAAAAAAAAAAAAGGAATAACTCCATAAGGGTATATTCAAAGTCTGTTTTCTAAAACCAATATTCATTATAAAATAATACTTAAGTAGAAACACATGGAAGTTCATGAGATGTAAGACTCATTTCTATTTTTTCAACAATTCTTCAAAATTGTTCCATTATAAATGGAACACACACTAGACAATATTCTACTAAGACAGAAGTTCATGGATCCCTAATTCCTAAAATACTAAAAATAGTAAGAGCTTAGAGAATATTCTGTTTGCTAATGCTATTAAACTTATTCAATAAAATCCTGATCTTTTCACCTGAATGTATTCTTCCTGAAGTCCTTATATGAATTTTCACTTTTTTAGGTTTATAAAAACATTTTGTTGTTTATTGTCTCTAGTTGAATGAAGTTCACAACTAAAAACATGTAGTTGCAACTTCTCAGGATGTCCATCAGGTGGCAGTATGCACTTCTGTGGCTATGACAAGCTGCGCTGGAGGAAATCGCACAACAATCTCTGATCACATGCTGCCTCCAGAGCTCTGAAGGTTCTCTGCCTGTAATACACTGAGGATCGACCACAACCTGGGACATCAAAGATATGAAGAGCTCTTGGCTCCTACACCAGAGCTTTGCATCGATTATCCTGTCGTGGATCATCTTACCTCCCTGTAATAAAACGACACCAGTTGGAGGAAGCAGGGCATTCCAACAATTAACCTTCCCAGGTGACACTGAACCCTGTGGTCCCAGGTTCTGTTTGTTTGCTTGCTTGCTTGTTGGAGAGAGAGTCTCACTGCATCCTCCAGGTTAGTCTCTTCTTAGCACAGTCTCTTTGTGTCATTTCTCTCTTCAAAATATGCAATAAACTGCACACTCAGTGTTTAAATATATTATTATGCAGGCTGGTTTATTTAGAAATGCTTTTCTTCTATTCGATCCAACTGCTCTTAGCTCACCTTTCTGCAGTGCGTTGCATGTTCCTAAAGCAGGAATCACCAAACACATGTTCACTTTCTTGGTCACAATTTCTAGAAACTCACCACCAATTAAAGTAGCTTAAGGTAACCCTTATTGGGTGTCCTTCAAAAGCAATTATATTCAATTGTTTCTCATGCCTATAGAACCACAATTCTTTAAGCTGGCTTCTACAGCCCTGGAAGAATTGAGCTAGTAACTTGAATGGAATGTATTGAGAATGCATTTTTGAGTGTGAAAAGATTATTATCCTGAATCTATGCCATTGCTGTTGATGAGTTCTCAGGAAGTGCAAAGAACTTCTCATCTTATAGTTGTGGAAACTGAGACCCCAAACTGATGAGACAATAGCCCAAGTAATAGACCAGGTGTGTCTTCCCTCACATGTCACCTCCTGCCTTTCTAGTTGAGAAGAAACGCTGCTGAGATGCATAGTACATTGTCTCCTCTCAGGGTCCCCACAACTGTGACTTTATTTTATTTATTTTTAATTTTGGTAAAGAAACCAGCTCCTTCATGTTCCAGCCTTCTTTTTTAATTTTTTATTTTTATTCCATGTGTACGGGAGTTTCAAGAGTTTCAAGTGTATGCATGTCTGCGTACTCAAAGCACATACTGCCCACAGAAGCCAGAATTCCCTGAAACTGGAGTTACAGATGGTTCCTGGCCACCATGTGGGGGCTGAAAATCAAGCCCAGGTCCTCTAGAAGAGTAGCAGTGCTCTTAACCACTGAGCCATCTCTTCAATGGATGGCCTATCCTTCTTAGTCACACTGGAAATTATGCAATTCTAGTAGCTTCACAGATCATATAACAGCTGACCAAATAAGAATGGCCAATCAGAAATGTTGTTTATTTCCTAGACATGTTGATATCGTCATGCTTCTCCCACATCCTCTCCTTTATTCACCCCCTTTGGGAACCAGAAGGCAGAAGGAGTTCTGTCCTTATATCAATAGCTATATTGGCTTTTGTTTGAGAGACAAATCTTTGTGTGCTCAACCACTGAAATTGCATATTTTGCTTGGTAGATGAGCATTTTCTAGTCTAGCCCGATTAGTTCACTTGTATAGAAAAGTGCATTCTCATTCCAGCAAACCTAAAATTAAAAAAAATTCATCATTTTGCTGCTTAGTAAACCTTCCCCCCTACACACATACAAAATATTTGAATATGTATCTAAAAATAAGGGCCTATATTTCATAATAACACTTTTCTGCATGTGACGTGAAAGCCAAATAAAAATTGTTTGAAGTCTAGTAGTTTATTTTTCTCAGGGTAAAAGAAGTGTAGATGAAGACAGTTTAAGAAAGATGATCCACAGCCAAAACATCATCAAAAGTCAGCCTCTTAGTGACTCCTTTTCCCTGAGGTCTCCTGGTTTCAGTATCTATATCCTTGATTAATTACAAAGGAAAATGTCAATTAAATATGATGTGGTAGGGCCCGGGATAGGTGTTGTCCATAGATACTGTAGAAATAGAGGCTGGGGGAGGCTTTCTGAAGGAAGCCAAGGGTGTTTCCGTGGTTTCTGGAAGGTAAGGAGGGCTCATCACATTTCCCTGAAGAGGACATGCATGTCCTGAAAATGACATGAATGTTGAATCACTTCACTGGAAGGCCAGGCCATGGGGTGCAGCCAGGTAAGCAGAGTGCTTGTCTCCAAGAGGGTGGGAGCTCCTCTGAGGAAGCTAGAATAAACGCCAATAGAAGTGAACCCAGTGAAGGATTACACAGTGATGTAATGATTTCTGTAGTTTAAAAATCTACTCTGGCGAGGAACCAGAGAATGTGTTGGAAGAGAACGGGCAGAAATGAAGAAAACACAGCCAGGGAAGGCAGAGGAGCAATCAATTGAGAAAGATTGCTTGCTGTGAGGTAACAAGGAAAGGAAGCAGAAAGCATGGGTACTACCAGAGGATGGGGAGCACTTGATAGGTGTCTGGTGTGGCCCCCAGCTGCCGCAATGCTGGGGTGCCATTCCAATTCCAGATTGTTCCAATAAGGCAAGCTACTGGAATTTTGCCTTTGTTTCCCAAAGTACATATAATTATGTTTATATATTGTAGGTAGTTTATTAAACATGCAAAAGATTATGTTTTTTTAAAAAAACAATGTGTATAGCTTAATTTAAGATACCTTATTGCCAATAAATGCTAATGTTTCCTTGTAACATGAATTTTATGGGAGTATCCAGCCACTTTCTGATTGGGTTTAAGGTCTGATCTGTGAAATGGGACCTGTGAAAGATCTGACATTGTTGAAGGAACAAGTGACTAGATAACCCTAGGGAAAAACCCAATTCTATCATTATGCTAAATGAACATCAAATTAAAATGACCCCAAATGACTTATTGCTATACCTGCACATCAGAGCATATTTTAACCCTTATGGGAGAAGCATTTCCTTGCATTAGATGGCAGTTAACTCAGAAAGCCTCAACTGGTCAATGTACAGACAGTAAGGGACTGTGGAATGCTCAGCTCTAAATGGGACATTAGTGTCACACCCCTATCCCAAGTCTCAGATGTCTTTGTAGAAGAGGAACATATTGTAAGAGCTGGAGGCATTTGATAACATCAAAGAAATGGCATTTTCCATCCACAATAGTACAGATGCCATGTGCACTCATAATGATCATGACAGCATGCACAAGACCTATACAAACTCCAGCCAGACAAAAATCTTAGCATAGAGTGGGGGGAAGTGAACAAGAAATCCCATCAGTAACTGACAGCTGGTATTTTTGGCTTTTGGGTGAGGAGGGTCAGTTTTCTTTAATGATGAGACCTCTTGTAAGATGACCACACACCAGAGCTAACCATGCTCCCAATACTATATGGGCAACACAATTGGGAAAGGAGGAGGAGGAGGGGGAGGGGAAGGGGAGGGTGGTGGGGAAGGGGAAAAGAAGGGAGAGGAGGGGAAAAGAAGAAGGAGGAGGAGAAGAAGGAAAAAGGGAAGAAGGAGAAGAAGAAATTTGAAAGTTGTGGAAAGGATGGACAGGATAGGAGGGTGGGAAGGCTAATTAATAGTGGAGATTGTAGGAATGGATGTTTTCAGAATACATGTATGGAGCGCTCAAAGAATTAATAAAATTATTGGCAGGGGGTACTGACCACAAAGGAGTAGACAGATCCATAGAGCAGAATAAAGCACTTAGAAAAGCTAATGGTATCTGGAATATTAGAACAATTGCACAGACAGCTCATTCGAGATTGCTAAAACCTTCAATTTGGGAAAAAAGGAAACATATTTAAGCATGTAACTCCAATTAGATGATTAGATTATGTAATTTATTACTGAGAAATTCTCCATATAGGAAAGATTAAATAAAAACAAACATTTGGCCAGATGGTGATCTGATTAAATGAGTGAATACTTCATCTTATCTGATTTTCAAGTTCAAAATATTTATGGGTTTCTTAAAATATTTAATTTTTTGTGAAGAGATATGCTTTTATTCCACACTTGCAGGATGTAATAGCATCAGTGTTTACAAAGTATAGTATTATTAATTTTTAATTAAGAATGTAATTGAATGCTTGTTTTTAAAATATTGGCTTAATCTTTGTGTAAGAAAATTGCTCAAATGTCTGGATAAGTTTTTTTAAACTTACTTCAATGCTGAAAATACTTCTTCACATGAGACTATGACTTTCAAAGAAACGGAGGAAAGGCTGTCTGTGTTCACCCTATCACAATATAGAAGATATTCCATGTCAGGAGATTGTCCTGTGTTCTTTCAGTATCTAGAGCTCAATTGATTTCTCTACCCAATTAATCAGGGTACTTTATAGCTAGTGAATCATGGTGTGTGTAGGGGATCAGAACATTTTGGAATTTTTTTAACACAATAAAAAAACTAGTTTTTTAAAAATTATTCATCCCATTTGCTTGCTTGTGTGCATGTGCATTCACAGTAGTGCCAAGGTCCTCTGTAGCCACGTCAGTCAGAGGACAACTTGCAGCATTTGGTTTTTCCCTTCCACCATGTGCATTCCAGGGATCAAACTCAAGTCAGGCATGGTGGCAAGGACCTTTGTCCACTGAGCCATCTCACCAGCCTGAATATTTATTATTGAAAGCATTTTTACTTGTCTGCGTTTGAGATAGTTCATAAGTTTATCTCATCCCTCTTATGCTGCTGGAGTAGAATACCACACACATACCGGTTAATTTGTGAAGAAAATAAACTTATTTTCTGCAGTTTGGGAGTCTTGCTAAATCAATATCAAGGTGTCAGCAGAGGGCTAGTGGCTTTCCTATGGTAACTACATGGTTGATAAGGGAGAGTGTTGGGGACACAGAGGTCTTTGCACTCATAGAGAAACACTATGAGAACCAGGAATGTTAGTCATGCAGGGGGGTCTCCTTAATAGAGGAGATACAAACCAAGTAGCTGCATTCCACCCAGAAAGCTGAGAGTGGGGGCTGTTAAGGTCACGACTTGATGACCTTTTGGCTAGCTATGGAGGCAGACCTCACCCACCTTTTGCTATAGAGGAAGACCTCATCCAAATTTCCCAGAATGATTATTCCAGAATCTTCTCTTGCTAGACCATTATCCACCCTTCAGGGAGATGTCACATGCACTTTATGGCCTGCTGACCGCTATGCTATCTGTCAGAGACCTCACTAGCTTCTAGGTCTTTTAGCTATAGAACCCACTCTCATGGTCACATGTACTGTGTAAAGAGTCTCTATGTAGTCACACCTTAAGCTTTATTGTGACTCTGGATATTGTGGGAAATTTGTTTACGCTGTGTGAGTATGTGCCTTTGCCAAGGTGCCTTCTGATTGGTTTAATAAAGAAATGAATAGCCAATAGCTAGGCAGGAGGGACTAGAAGGGACTTCTGGGCTAAGAGCAACTCGTGATGAATCTAGGTGCACAAAACAGTCACCAGTCAGATATGGAGGAAGCAGAGTGGGCAGAGATGAGGGGACTGAGCCACGTGGTAGAATGTAGGTTAACATAAATGGGTTAATTTAAGTTATAAGAACTAGTTAAGAACAAGCCTAATCTAAGGCTGAGCATTCATAAATAGTAAGAAGTCTCTGTTTCGTTATTTGGGAGCTGGCTGTCAGTACAGAGAAAGACTCACTACACCTGGAATTGGACTGATTGTGCTGGTTGTTGCCTGGAAACCTTTCCCCAAATTGTACTGCTTTAAATATGCTGACAATGAGTCACCTGATATTAGACTCCCTGAAGTCGGATCCAGGTTAACGAAGTCAATCTGCTCTGGGTTTTCACTCTTATCTCTTTGTAGGGTTCGCTTCCCTGTATGACACCTGCAAGGACCCCCTCAGGAGAGCACGAGCAATCATAGGCCCACAGGCCTGAGGGGAAAGGGGTTAAACCTAGCCTTTTCTGGAGAACCATCCCAGGTAACACAAGGCCACGCTTGAAAAATAGCAGAAGTCCATTCACCAAAGGTGGCATCCTCAGGAACTTGTTACATCTCAACACTGTCACATTGGAGGTGGACTTTAGACCAATACATGGAACTTAAAAGGACACATTAAAACTACAGAATATCCAAGGTCCATTTTCATTATTAACTTATGATTGACTAACACTAAGGAACAGATTAAAGACGAGTGATATTGTGTAATTAGGGGTCTGTGATTTGTTAAAGGGTACATACAGGTGAATACCCTAACTGTCATCATAGAACTTTTCTCCAGTGACTGATGGAAGTGGATGCAGAGATCCACAGCCAATCACTAGACAGAGCTCCAGGAGTCCAGTCAAAGAGAGAGAAGAGGGATTCTATGAGCAAGTGCATCAGGATCATGATGGGGAAACCTGCAGAAACAACCAAACCAAACTAGAGGGAACTCATGAAAGTTGGATCAAAGGCTGTGGAGCCTGAATAGGACTGGACTAGGCCCTCTGCATGGTGAGACAGTTGTGTAGTTTGATCTGCTTGGGGGGGCCCCCTGGCGGTAGGATCAGAATCCATCTCTGGTGCATGAGCAGGCTTTGTGGAGCCAACTACCTATAATAGGACACCTTGTGCAGCCTTAAGGCATGGGGAAGGGCTTGGACTTGCCTCTGCTGAATGTGCCTCTCCATGGGAGGCCTTGCCTTCTTGTGGGAGGGAGTGGGGGTAGGGGGTTGGGAGGGGAGGCTGGTGGGGGTGGGAGGAGGGAAGAGGGGATCTTTGATTGGTGTGTAAAATAAATGAAAAAGTTTTCTTAATGAAAAAAAAAAAGAATATTCCTCAGATGGTTTAAAAGCAAAATCTGCTTCATCAATGCTCTTAGCTTTTGTTTATCTGAATTTTTAACATGAAGGATATTTTTCTCAAATATGGACTAAGTTAAAGCTGGTGGGATTTGGTGTTTGTTTTTCCTAGCAAATTGGAAGAACTCTCTGGCCTGGTCTTCACAGTTTCTGTGGCTGTGTGTTGTCAGTGTGGCTTCCCTGTCTCTAGTCCCTTTTATTTGGTTGTTTTTATGATCTTTGTCGTTAAGACTTCTGCAGCTTTTCTAGCATATGCTACAGAATTGATTTGTTTCTTCTGCTAGGGTTTAGAGTGCACACTGATGCCTTATATCTTGTTTGAAATAAACATTTTGAATGGTAAAAAAAAATGGTGCAATGGTGCATACAACTCTGTTATCATTACTAGAGAGTGATGATAATTAATTTAATTTGGATATTTATCACCTGGTTTTGCTGGAAACAAGGATGAAGAGGGTTTGGGGTAAGGTGCACAACTGAAATGTGTCTGTATAACCAGCTCCTGACGAGAGACACTGGGTAGCTTTGCACACGTACAGTGTTCGAAGAGCTTGAGACAAGTATGTTTTCTGTTACCCAGAAATGGAAGAACAAAGATGCCAAGAAGGACATTACTTATAATGAATATAATTAAAGGTATTACGTATTTCTCATGTTTCAGATAAGCAAGCAAAATTAATGACATTTATTTATTTATTTATTTATTTATTTTATATGTATGCGTGTTTTGTCTGCGTGTATGTCTGTACACTACATGCATGCTTAAGTGCCCAGGGAGGCCAGAAGAAGGTGTTGGATATCCTTGAAATGGAGTTAAAGATGGCTGTGAGCTGCCATGTGGGTGCTGGGCATTCAACCCTGGTCCTAAAGAAAAGCATTCAGTGCTCTTAACCAGAGAGCTTTTTCTCCAGCCGCCTAACTTTCTTTCCTTAACTTTGTAGATTGGTTTATATGCCCAGAGAATTTGACGAAAGCATCTATACAAAACTGAAAATGCCAGGCTGAAGTGGCAGACTACATGCAGTCAGCATGTGGGGGCAGTAGAAAACACAGCCCAGCAGAGTACATAGTTTGAGGATGAGGGCATCCAGGAACATCAATATTTAGGAACAGGTAGAATCCATGAAAGTTATGAAAGGAAACTACAAGAAATCACCAAAACCAGCAAGAGGAGCAAATGTCAGCAGTCAAAGAACGATGCATTAAGGCTGAAAACTTCAAAAATGGGCCAGTCTTCAGTGTAGTCATTTATAACATGATCCAAGCAGCCTGAGCAACAAGGTCACTGAGTTGATATGATCTCAGCTGCAGCTGAGTCACATGGGAAAACTGCCCAAGAAGTGAATGTAAAAGTAAGAAATGGAGCCAGAACCAATAGTGCTTCCTAGACTCTAAGGAGTGAAGGATGGAAGAGAAGAGTCCATTGCCAAGGAAAGGAGGTGGTGGATGGCTTGTATAGTGTTAATAAGGTGGCATCAGTTTGACTATTTAAATGCTGATTTAGCAGTCACTGGAAGAGAGGCTGGTGAACTGGAAGACAGATGAGAGGGCATAGATGGAGGGGACGGCCTCAGGTGAGAGGAAGAGCATTTCTTCCAGCAAGATCCAAAACAGCAGCAAAGAAACCCAAAATCTCTCTGCAGTCTATTTTCTCCATTGTATTCATTTCTAGTATATTTATGTAAATTGTTTCTATTAAAGACACCTTGACAGATCCTTGTGGTGGACAAATTCTACCAATAAAAAAATCCTGTGTATAAAGGCTATATTATATCTAGTCCAGTCTATAACCCCCATTATTTAAAAATGAAAATGCAAGATAAAAAGATTAAGGCATCCACATTATGCTCAGATAAATACCAAATAAAAAGAACATATTATACATGCAATTGTTAGATGAAATACTCCCAGACATCAATGAATATAGCTATGCATGACTGTCAATTTATAATTTCATCCTCCCATGCTCCTATCTTCTATATTCCGATGTGTATATGTTTATATATTCTCTGCTGCATATGTTTTATATATATATATATATATATATATATATATATATATACACACACACACACACACACACACACACACACACACACACACACACACATATATACTCTCTGTACACACATCATTTATCAGGTGAATTCACTAAATTTTTACGTTTGTGTCATTTCAGTAAGAACACAAATATTACTAATAGAAAGTGACCTGTTGAGTTTTGCCCAGGTAGAAGTTAAGATGCCGGGGGATGGGGGGGATTTCTTTCTTTTGTTCATAGGGAACAATGTCAACAAATCAGTCAACTTCCATGCATTTATGGCTGCTTTTTGATAGTCTTCTGCCCAGGAAATGTTTCCTAGGAAGTCTCCATGAGGCCATATGGATTAACCGTGGTCTCTATTGGCTTGGCCAAATTTCCTGACTTCCCGTCCCACCAATGTTTTTGCTGCAGATTAAAATGTGTTTTAGTTGATGACTTCTGTGGAGGTTAAATGATTGAAATTTATAATCCCTGCTTATGGTGAATATTCAGTATAATATTCAGTTGTTAACTATTTCTCTGCAGAGATATTACTTTAGACAATTTTTCCTTGTGTTTCTGTATAGAATTATATTCCTTTTAAAACTTGCAAAAGCATCATTTAACAAAAGTCTCTATCATCAATTAGTAAAAGTAGAATAGGGGGTAAAGCAACAGAGGGCCACTGCTGATGTCCTGTTCCACTGAGTCATTGGTCACTAAATGAGAAAACAAAATTTGACTACAGCCTTTGATTTTAGGTCATCTTAACACCATTATGTCATCTGAGACAAATCACTCTTTCCACAGAATAAGAAAGGTCATGAATACCCGTGACATATTGTTCTGTATTAAATTGTTGTGCTCCGCACAGAGATAGAGTAACAGAGTTGAATTTGTTCTCTGGCCTAACACGATAGAAAAAAATAATGAAATGCAAGAAATAATGGTTTTAAAGACATTAACTAGACATAAGCAAAGAAGGGAGGTGATCAACAGGCAATAGGAACCAAATGAGATGAGTTCCTCCCTCCGTACTCCCCCCAGTGAATTCCTTCCTCTGTACTCCTCCCCCTGCACTCCTCCCCCTCCAATTCTCCTCCTTTCCCTCCTCCCCCTGAAGTTCCACTTCTGCTGTTCCCAGCAAATTGAGGAAAGGAGAATGCAGAAGTACAGCAGGAACTCTGTTCAGTGTTCACGGAGTTGGGAGTGGAACATGATCCCACCCGGCATGTTGAAGTACTTAACTACTTAACGTGGTGAGTGTTGGGTGGAGAACTCAAAATCCACTGGCTGAGTACTGGGGAATTAATCACTGAGGTTGAACACAGCTGTGAACCTGCTTAATGAATCTTAGAACTCCTAAAAGGACCAAACAACATCACAGGAAAAAAAAACCCACAAAATTATAAAAGCACCAAACAGTCAATATCCAGCCAGGTAGAATTTCCACTAGACGCCATTGAATTTAAAAAAAAAAAAGATAGATACAGGGCTGGAAGGAGGACTCAGCAGTTAAGAACACTTACAGCTTTACCAGAGGACTAGAGTTCAGATCTCTTATCAGGAAGTTCACAAATGTCTGGGACTCCAGCTCCAGTGGATCTGACATTCCCTTCTGACCTTCATGGGCCATGCCTCCACATGCCATATGCCACACATGCCCATATCTTCCATAAACACACACACAAAATCCTTTAAAAAATTATAGATGCATGACTAAGCAGGAAAGGAGCATAATGAGGAGCAAAGTCAATCAAGAGAAGCTAATTCAGAAGTGACATTGATTCTGAGACAGCAGACAAGGTCATTCCTGTAGTTTGGATCTTAAATGTCTCCCCAAAGCCCACCTGTTAAAGTCTTGACCTCCAGCTAGTGTTACTGGAACCTTTCAAAGAAAGCTGTCAGGTTACTGACATGTACTGAAGGTTGTCAGTGAACTGAAGATCACACTATCCCTTCAGCAGGATAGTGGACACCACCCCCTTAGCATCCCCTTCACAGTTCCTGCACAAATAGAATGTAAGCTGCCTCTTGGATTTGTGAACATGCAGAGCTGGCTGGGAGTAACCACTACATTTTCTTCACTGAATTCTTTAGGTGGAAACTGCCTTGAGTCTGAACATTATGTATTGCCACTAAAGTACTTGTTGGTGTTACAGGCTTGAGCTAGAGTAAGAAAATAGAGGGAAGTAAAAGGAGAAAAGTAGACTGGTAGTGAGAAAGCCTTTCTAAAAACAAGAAGGTAGTGAAGGGAAATCTTTAAGAAGATGTAATAAGATCACAATACAGGAGACCGAATCCCTGTAATATATTCCATCTGAGCCGCAAGAGCTACAAAATGAGCTCATATAGGAATTCTAAAGCAGTATATTTTTGTTGAATATTCAATGATTTACCTAGTCATATGGAAATTATTCACCATTTATGACATCACACTTTTAGATTCTAGAATTGTCATAGTTCTAGAATTGTCATAGTTCCTGCCCTCTCTCCATCCCACTTTTCTCTGTTGCATTTATTTGCCTAAAGTAACAATAACCTAAGATTTTGTAATTTTAAAATGCTTCCAGGTACTTACATAATTTTCACCTCACAAGAATATCCCATGACAAAACATGTGTGTAATTGGCCTCAACTTCTAGATTCCAAAACACAAATACGGTACTCAGAAACATATTGATTGTGTAGCCTGAAATAGGGCTACTTACCCTAGCCTTTGACTGAATTCTGAAGCCCTGTATGTCAACAAAGATACCACTACAGAGGGTCAAGAGACCTTATTTGTCTTTGTAGGTAATGTACTTCATTTTATTTTATTATTTTATGTGTGGGGTGTTTAGCCTGCATGTATGTCTGCATACCTCTGTGTGTTTGGTCTCTTTAGAGGCTAGAAAGGATGTCAGATGCCTTTAAATTGGACTTACAGATAGTTGTAAGACAACATGTGGGTGCTGGCAATCAAATGGGATCTTCTGGAAGAGAAGCCAAGGCAGATCAATCTCTAAAGTCCTGCAGGTCTTTTCTTACTGGTGTAATTATTCCTTTCAAAAACTTTTTCTAGAAAATTCTGTCTTTAGTTTCAACTGATCATGATATCCATAGAGGCTTGCTCCCTTCAAATTGAGCAACTAGACTTTAATAATTGGACTTTGAATGAAACCAGATTTTACTCTGTAGTCCATATGTTTTATCTATCAAATACATTGCCTATGACATTTGCTTTCATCTGTCCCTCTGAGCACTGGGTAAAGAAAACTAAGACTCTGTGTGTGTGTTGACAGAGACTGTGTCATTCACGAGGCCATCCTTTGTCCATTGCCACAGGCTAGCCTTAGAAAACACTGAGGCTGCTGTGGTTTTAAAAATTCCTGTGCCAAGTCCAGTATTCATGAAGAGGAATCCCATCAAGACACATAAGAGAGGAAAATTAAAAGTAAAGATAAGGCTCCTGTAAGGTACTAGACTGTCCTGACTATGGCCTAGGAAAGCAGATTTAGATTATCCCAAATTCCATTTTCCAACATGGTAACAGTTTGATGAACTTTTGTAGTAACATGATGAAGAAAGTAATAAATGAAGGCACCCTTTCAATACATTGGTGGAACCTAAGTAGGTAGGTTGATGGCCAAGTGAAGAAACCTCTGTTATAGGTCCCAGATACTACCTAGATACTCTTAGTCTTTTGGCTGTTGGAAACTAAGGTTTTGTTAAGTTAATACATTTCACTAACTTTTGTCTGTTACTCATAGATACTGTGTCCAAAACAAAGGTGGGCAAGTGTTCTATAACAGTGTCCAATAGGATTGAAACATTTATCCTATAGGAAGCTCCTTAAGCAGGAAAGTAAGCAACTTGAAATAGCTTCAGGAAGTCCCTGAAACTGACCAGATTTACAAGGCCCCTCCCTGCCAGAGTAAGCAGAAAAAGCTGGAAATCCCCAGGGAAGCTGAGTGGCAAAGAAGACTCTCGAGAGGAGAAAAGCTGCAAAGAAGACTCTGAATCCAGGTCAGCTGCCTGGAAGAGGTTTAGATCAGAGTCACTTGGAAAGAAACTCTCCAGTCTATTGAGTTGCCTTTAGTCTGTGCAATGTGATTCAGGTTCCTTAGCTTTCGTGAGCCCTGGCCCATGCTGGGGTGGACCTTGGTGATGCAGCTGGCCTTGAGTCGTTTCTGATCCTGTAAGTCACCCCAATAAAACTCATTGGTTCACTAAGCTGGACTTGGTGGTGTCCATATTTTGTTCAGTCATGGAATCCCTATCAGGGGTGAGTAGATGTGTGTTGCATCTCCTGGTGAAAGATTTTATCACACAACAGCAAGTAATGCTATTTAGTGGCTAAAGATAGTCCAAGATAAATTGTAATTGGGATCTGGATATGCAACATTCCAACCTCTCCATAGTAATCAAAATTCTAATCAGTTAATCGACCATGCAGAAGGTTCAGTTGAAGGTGTAATTTCTTTCTGAGAACTTTAGTTCACAGGAGAAAAGCAGACGATGTACAGAACTGAGGAGCATGGTGGAGTGTATCCACTGTTACGGCTACATAGAGAACAGTTTCAAAGTAGGTGGAAAAATCCTCTGTCTCTCTATATCTATCTCTCCCTCTCGCTAAGTCTTGGACACAGAAGTCCTAAGAAAGAAAAATCAAATGAAACTAAATTTGTAAAAACCAACAACACTGAAATAGAATGTTTTTGATAGCTAATAACCATACTGGACATGGCTGAAGAGACAAGCTTGAATACATCAACAGAGACTCTAAAATTGGCTTAAACAAGTAAGTCCAGAGCCATAGCCCTTCTCTCTCTCTCACACATACATTAACTCAAAATAGACCACAGACCAAAAGGTAAAACACAGAAATAGAACCTCAAAAGTGAGCACAAGAGAGAGGCCAGCAACCCTAGATTGATTGTTTCTGAAAACAAGAGGAAATAACTGATAAGCTAGGATTCATTAAACTAAAAAAACACATCTACTTTGAAAGAGAATAAAAAGACAAGTAGACTGGGAGAAAATGTTTATACTTGATATAATTGATTAAGTATCCATATCTGCAATATATGAAGTTTTTTTTTTTTTTTTTTTTTTTTTTTTTTGGTTTTTCGAGACAGGGTTTCTCTGTGTAGCTTTGCGACTTTCCTGGAACTCACTTGGCAGCCCAGGCTGGCCTCAAACTCACAGAGATCTGCCTGGCTCTGCCTCCCAAGTGCTGGGATTAAAGGCGTGCACAACCACCGCCCGACAATAAAAATATTTTTAAATGAACCCAAAATTTAAACACATACTTCATAAAAAGATACATAATAATACAAGTTAGTTCATAAAAAGATGTTCTGTGCCACATGCTAACCTGAAAATGCAAATTAGAGGAACCATGAAGTACCAGGACACAGTAATTATGATGGCCAAAATCCAGAAGTCCAACCACAAAAACTCCTGCTCGTTGCTGGCGGGGGATAAAATGATACAGCCTCTATCTAACTGCTAACTGCAGAAATTGAAGTCATTATAAGCAGCTCATTACAAAATAAAACTCACTTGGCCCTATGATACAGCAGTCTGCTTCCTTAGTATTTACTCGGGTTAGCTGAAAGACCAGAGCCACATAAAAGCCTGTATGGAATACCCATAGTAGCTTGGAAAGTGATATTCTCCAGAAGGTGAGTAGATAGTCATCAAAGTGTCAGCGTATTGTTTGATACTAAAAAGGAATGATAATACCTACCATAAAAAGATTCCAGGAAAACTTAAGCTATAAGGCTGTATGCTTTATAGTCCCAGTCATATGAGTCTGAAAATTGCACTTAAAAAGATAAGTGGTCCAAGGGTTAGGACAAGGGAGGCATGGATAAAGAGAGCCAGAAGATTTTCCCACTTACTTTGAAACTATTCTCTATGCAGCTAAAACAGTGGATGCCTACCATCATGCAGTTTCAAATCCTCTAGAATATATAAAACCACGAATGAACTGTAATAGTAACTGTAGACTTTGAGTAGTACAGAAAGCAATGTTGTTACACTGATGTGGTAAAGGTACCACTCCGAGGAAGGATGCTGGTATGGTGTAGGGGTGGAAATATGTGAGGGTAAGAGGTACCTGGGGCTGCTATACGTTCTCCTCAAGCTTCCTGTCAACTGGAAACTGCTCCCAAACAAGTTCCCAATAGAACAAATAAGATTTACATGAAATAAATATCCCCATGTCTCATGGATCCTGTGTTGCAACTGTCCTTTTCACAGGCCTGTCGTTAACAGCACTGCAGGTGCCTCTCCACTGAGTAGAGGTGATCACTAGCTCTGTTTTCCTGTCCCCAAATCCCTTCTGAAACTTTCAGAGGCAACATTCAAATACCTGCTACTTACAGCTTTATCTAGGCTAACTGAGGAAGCCAGTTGCCTTCTTTATCACAACCTTTAATCAAGATACTTCCCTAAGCTGAGAACATTTGTTCCCTTAAGAGAAAAACATTTTCATAGAGAATAATGTTCTTGCTAGAAGTCTTCTAGAATGAAGGGTTTCATAGCATCCCACCATATATCCTCCTTTGAAAATTAACAAGCAATCACACTAAATATATTTATTCATATTTAGACCCTCATGCTAGTGTTAGCCCACATATATAGCATCAGTACTATGCAATTAGCTTATTTTTTGTATATAAATAGAAAATTTTCCACTACTGTTACCAGACTTGGTAAAGTCAGAACCTGAGCTTTGGCAGCCCTACAAGCTAGTCTGACTTCGGTCCTCAGTAGGCCAATTAGAGGAAAGCAGAAAAGGGAGATTTATTTAATGCAGCCACAATAGGAGGAGCAAATAGAGGTTGGATGACTCCTTGTTTACTGTCAAAGTCCTGATATAAGGCTGAGGTTTAAATAGAGGACAAGAGGTGTGCACAACCAAGCAGTCCTGTTCACAGTGTGGTCTTGCTGGCCGCTGACCTATTACTGTCTGAGCTCCAGCCTCTCCTGCAAGATGGTCAAGAAGTTGTCAGAACTGTGTGACATATATCTTTCAGAGAGACAGGTTTCTCTTCTGGCTGGAACACACTTCAGTTTCTCCCTTCCCTCAGCCTGGTGTTCCTGGGTAAATTCCAATTTCTTGGGGACCATTGCTTCAATAGTCTGGCGCTTTAAAGAAAGGACACAAGTGTCTTCCTCTGGAATGTCTTTGCCATGCCTTGCTACTCCCTCCGCACAGCAACAAATCATCCTTTTGTATGCTCCCGTGCTCCATGCAACAGGAGTGTGGTGTCAGCTGTACTGTATGCTGCTCCTGTGCTCCATGCAACAGGAGTGTGGTGTCAGCTGTACTGCATGCTGCTCCTGTGCTCCATGCAACAGGAGTGTGGTGTCGGCTGTACTGCATGCTGCTCCTGTGCTCCATGCAACAGGAGTGTGGTGTCGGCTGTACTGCATGCTGCTCCTGTGCTCCATATAACAGGAGTGTGGTGTCGGCTGTATTGCATGCTGCTCCTGTGCTCCATGCAACAGGAGTGTGGTGTCAGCTGTACTGCATGCTGCTCCTGTGCTCCATGCAATAGGAGTGTGGTGTTGACCGTACTGCATGCTGCTCCCATTCTCCATGCAACAGGAGTGTGGGTGGGCTGTACTGCATGCTGCTCCTGTGCTCCATGCAACAGGAGTGTGGTGTCGGCCATACTGCATGCTGTGCTTTAGGCCCTGAATGTTTTCCTCTTGCAGTTTCTCTCATTTCAAGCAACCTATGTGATCTTTCTGCTTGATGAGCTCAGTGGAGAGATCTTATGGCAATCGAAATTCTAAATCCACTTTCAAGGTGGTACATGCACATTTGAAATGGTGGGTGTAATAATTTTTCTTTTTAAAAATAAATTTCCTGTTGTTATTTTCAATGTATGTGTTTATGTGTGGAAATATGTACGTGTGGGGGGGGGGCGGGCAACAGGGGCCAGAGGTGCCACCTGATGTCAGTAGTGGGAACCAAACTCAGGTCCTCTGCAAGAGCAGGGCTTGCTTTCAACCTCTGAGCCATCTCTCCAGCTCAGCAGAATGTGTGCTTAGCCTTCTTCAAAACCAGAGTGAGTTATAAGAATATTCTCTAACTGTAATTTAAAGGGACCCTTTGTAAAGTAATAGTGAAAAAAGGGAAAGTGTACTCACACAATGAACTAAGCTATGTGGGGATACTTGATACTCAAAACAAAGAAGGTTGCAACTTAAGAAAAATGAGCTTAAATGAATTATAAAATAGATGCATATTTTTACAGTAAAATGCTGTCGAAGAAAGAGAATTTTTTTTTACTCATTCCCTGTATTTGTTAGAAAAAAGAAATTGAAGGAGGAGCTGAGGACATGTTAGCAACAACCACAAGTCCCTGCTAGATTCTCAGTGTTCTGGAGTTTATGCCAGAATTGAAGCCTTATAAGTCTTGTACCCTGGGGGAGGGGAAGAAGCAAGTGAGTCCTCTTCAAGGCAGGCATACAAGACCATGCTTATCTTTCATCTAGCACCAAGAGTTTGTTTCCACTGAAAACTCAACCTCCTCTCCCTGCCCTGTTATTTGTTTAAATACAGTGACATCACAAAAGCTTTTCCTTCACGAGAAGATGAAGATCATGCACAGATGGAGAGGGTGTGGTCTGTTTCTCTACTCCTTCTGTTTTAAGGCATAGGTTTAAGCTCTGTAGAACTCTAGTTAACTTCTTTAAAAGAAGTAGAATGCAGGTTGTATTAATAGTGTGACCTAGATGGATGAACTTGAGGATGCTGCTCTTTCGAGAAATGTGGGCAAGAATAGGGAAGTCATTAAGGGACATGATGTACCCAGAGATTAGCACCACCTGATCTGAAGAGGCAGTACAAAACACAGTGGTAAAAGAATCTAATGAGAGCCAGGCTGCCGGCAGGAACAGTTTTCTGGAAAGGATGTAGGAAGCTGCTGAACTGTAATGACCAGGAAGGGAAGAATTCTCAGTCTCCCTCCTCCCACTAGATGGCACCTCCTGACAATGGTCAGATCCAACAAGATGTCAGACAGCAAAAAACCCTAATACAGGCATGGAGGCCAGCCTATTGCTTAGAGCAAGGCAAGGCAGAAAGAGTGCTGAAAAGATGGTATGGAAGAAAGGAACAACACTTATGGTTAGAAGACTCATAATCAGAAATATTCAAACACATTCATCAAGAGACTGACTGAGATTCTGCCCATGGGACAAAGGTCAAAAGCTAACGACCCTGAAAAACAAGCTTATGGGACTCCTGGGTCAAACAGAACTGCTTGGAACTCAGCCAAGGAGTTTGGAAAGGGGAACTGTTCATCAGGTTCCTTCTGTGAATCAGAAGCTAATGGTCACTGAGATAGCTGCCTCACATGTCTTTTCTTTGTGTAATTTCCTCTTCGGACTCCGCATCCTCCTGTGTCCCCCTCATGAACTCCTCTCAAATTTGTGGCCTCTTTTATAATCATTATTTTTACAAATACACACACACACACTTGTGTGTGCATGGGCGTGCCTGTGTGTGTGTATAATCTATAGCTGACTGAGTCCAATTAGTGTTGCTCATGTGTACATGTGTTTAGGGTTTTGCACTTAGGGTTGGGAAACTTACTGGGTTCTCAACCCTGGAGAAAACTGATTCTCCCTACCTTGGCAGACTTGGACTGCCTGTAGCTCTTCATCTAAGGGTGGGACCATGTGAAACCCACTTCCCCTATCAAAATTGACGTGTTGTAACTGGTGCAGTCATGACACATGTCATGTCATATTGTTGAAATTCTATGGACGCAGCACCCTTGTCTTGTCTAGAAGACACTAGCTCCCAGCAGTCTTCCTGGCTTTTACAACTTTTCCATCCCCGATGTTCTCTGAGCCTTAAGTGTAAGGGCTGTTATAGATGTACCAGTTGGGACTTTGAACCCCGTGCTCACTTATTCTCTGCATTTTGTCCAGTTGTGGATCTTGGTAGTGGTTCTTATCTGTTGCAAAAAGAAGCTTCTTTGATGAGGGGTGAGAGCTACAGTTGGCTATGGGTATACAGATATTTATAATATACCAGCTGGTTTTCCTTGTCGTGGTTCAGAGGTTTCACAGTTAGTTATGACTGTTTATTACATTTTCCCCTTAGCAGCTTGCCTAACACCTTCCAATACTATAAGAGATAGTCCCCAGGGAGGAGGCTTCAAGGTTAGTACCACTTTGATTCCTCTAAGTCCTGTGACCAGAGTGTTTGCTGTCTTCAACAATAGGGTCTTACCTTCAACTCTGGGAGACAACTGGGGCAACAGCAATCATCTGTATTGTTTTGGAGTCACTTGGACCTCTGACCAACAACTCTTAAGAGAAGAGTACTTTGCCTGGCACTAGAGATTTTTAGACAGTCTGTGAATACTGGAGTGAACATTATCACTCCATGTGGGAAAACAACATTTAAATCACACCACACACACACACACACACACACACACACACACTATGTGTTTTTTTTTTTAATTTTATGTATATGGATGATTTGCCTGCATGTATGTCCCTGTATTGCTGTGCGCCTGCTGCCTGTGGAGATAAGAAGGCTTCAGATATCCTATTACTGAAGTTATAGGTAATTAAGTCACCATGGGGGTGCTGAGAGTTGAACCTAGGTCCTCTGAAAAAGCACCCAGTGCTTTTAACTGCTGAGCCATCTCTCCAGCTTTAATGTATGTATTTTCAAGTAAGTTTGTAAAAGGTTACCCAATGGCTTCTTCAAACATTCTTAGTGTTATTCGTCTCTCCTTCTTTTTCTGTGTTATCCTCCTTCCTGCTCCTCAGTGGTCTCCTCCATCCATCCCCCCTTTTCCTCTTCACAGCACCTGTGCCCTTCTGTGCCCTCTCATCTTACTCCATGGTCCCTTACTCACTTCTGTGTTTACTCCAAGTTACACATTCAGATCTCAAGGTTCAGAGTTAGGATCCACAAATAAGAGAGAGAATGTGACAGTTGTCTTCCCAGGTCTGGGTTACCTCACTCAGTATTGTATTTTCTCATTCATTTCATGATTTCATTTTTCTTTACAGTTGAATAGCATTTCACTGCATAAACACTATATTAAATTATCTGATTATCAGCTGACTGACATCTAGTCTGCTTCCATTTTGTATCTATTTTTAGTAGAATGGTAATCAGTATGGCCAAACAATTACCTCTGTATCGAGGCACATTAATCTTTTATTCTTTTAAAACTTCATACTGATGTTATCTATATACCACTACTTCCCTCCAACTTCCTCTGGTGCCCCTCACCCAACTGCATCCCAACTTCAAGTCCTCCTTTTCTGTTGTTGTTATGAATAGTAACACAATGAGTCCAACTGGTGATGCCCATATGTGCATAGGTATGGGGTCATCCAATAAAATGTAAGCAAACTAGCAGCAGCCATGTCTATAAAGGAGAGTGACTCTTCCTCCCTGAGCCGCCATCAGCTGCCAACACCTCCCCAGTCAAGCCTTGAACTCCCACATCCCACTCACACTGGAATTTCAACTACCTTGATTGTGTGCAGATTTTGTTCGGGTAACCATAATTGCTGTAAGTTGATGTGTATAATAGTTGTGTCATGTCCAGAATAAGTCAATATTTCGTAGCTTCCCTTCATAGCCATAGCTCTTACATCCTTTCTTTCCCCTCTTTTGAGATGTCCCTTGAGCCTTGGATAGAGGGAGGTTGATAAAGATGTCCCAATCCACAGCCGAGCACTCACAGCTACTAATATTTGACACTTTGACAAATTACGATTTTCTTCACTAGCCACTACCTACTGTGAAAAGAAGCTTCTTCAAAATCTTGAATATAAACAAATAATTAGAAAGCTATTTGACAGAATGATCGTTTAGCAGAACAATACTAGATTACTCTAGAGCCCACAATCTCCCCAATCATTGGCTTCTGACCAGCTTCCAGTACAGTACCAGGTATGAAATCCTTACTGTGGAGCAGGTGCATACCCATGCGTGAGAACACCTGGTGTGGAAGTCCCTGCACTGACTTCCTTCAGTGACAAGGACTCTGATGTGTCAGTGTGATCCAAATAAACTCTTTCCCCTCCTGGTTGTTTTTGTCGGTGTTCTATCGCAGCAGCAGAAACCAAGTAGGACACAAGGAACAAAAGTTATCACACTGTGTTTATAGAGCCTTTAGGACATGCTGGGCACTGCTATTTGTGTCGTATATAACCACGTGAGTTTTATCTTAAGTATCTGATGTAGGTTCTATTTTGCACAGGGTGGGGGAAGGGGAGTAAGCTCCAAAAAATGTGGTTGCAAACTTGCTGTAGAGAAACTTTCTGGAGCTCATCTCTGGATGTTCTCTGGATGATTGCACCAGTGTTCTCTCCATTAAGCGTGAGCTGTCTTTGATACTGAAATACGGCTACTAAGTTAGGATACACTGTCTTCAGTAAACAAGAGACTTTGAAGGCTTTAGTATAAGTGAATAAAAGATAGTAAAATAGCTCATGGGGAATCTTATATTAGTTATATCTTCAAGTGAAAATATTCTAATTAAGGGAATTAATAAAATTTTTATCGTTTTAATTTTTGGTATTATTATAGTTTTCATTATTTCAAACAACTTTCAAATTCAAATATATTCTGATCACGTTCTTTCCCTCTCCCAAGTTCTTCCAGATCCTCTTCCCCTCCCTACCCACCCAACTTTAAGTTCTTTCCCAAAAATCAAACAAAAACACAATATAACAACAAACCTCCCAAAACCAAGAAAAAAATGAAACCACATAAAAAAAACCCTAAACACTGTAACCAAATAAACACACACACACAAAAAAAAAAAAACAAAAAACAACAACAACAACAAAAAAACCAACTCCCTCCAGAGTCCAATTATATGCTAGTCAACTACTCCTGAACATGAGGCCTATCCTAGAGTGGTTGATATACCCAGTGCCACTCTATTGGAGAAGACTGATTTTCCCTCTCCCAGCAAGCATAAGTGATATTTAAGCTGTTAACTTTATCCTAGTGGGTAGGTTTTCATTCATTCATTCATTTTTAAAAATATAACAAGATAAACAATAATAAAACAAAAACTATCACATCCTGGTTGGGTAAGACAAATTAACAGAAGGAAAAGAGCCCAAGAGAAGGCACAGAAATCGGACACCAACATGTTTGCACACTTAGGAAACCCATAAAAACACTAAACTGGAAGTCATAACATAGGCACAGAGGACTTAGTGCATACTCATGCAGGCCCTGTGTCTCAGTCTCTGAGTTCATGAGAGCTTTTGCTCATGTTGATTTAGAAGGCCTTGTTTTCTAGGTGTCCTCTCTTATCTCTGGCTCTTACACTCTTTCTGCCTCCTCTTCCATTTGGTTCCTTGACCTCTGAGGGGAGGGATTTAATGGAGACATCCTGTTTAGGACTGAGTGTTCAAGGTCTCTCACTCTACATAATATCTTACTGTGGCTCTCTATATTTGTTTCCATCTGCTGTAGGAAGAAGCTTCTGTGCTGAAAGCTGAATAATCACTGGTCTATGAGTACAGCAGAATATTGTTAGAAGCCATTTTATCACATTTTTTAGACCAGTAGTGCTTGGCTTTACCCTAGGTCCTTGGGCTATCTAGTCTCAGATTCTTGGTCATCCAAGAAGTGTCAAGTATGTGTTCCATCTGGTGAAGTAGGCCTTAAGTCAAATCAGTTATTGGTCTGTTACTCCCACAAGCTTTGTGCTACCATTGTCCTAGAATTGTCTTGAAGGTCTTACACAATTGTACTTAAAAAGATTTGTGGCTGGGTTGGTACTTACGTTTTTCTTTTGAGAGCATGCAGGGTATGCTCCTGTACCAAAGACGCTGGAATATAGAGGTGAAGGCTCTATGTAGGCACCGACTTGACGCCTTCATTTTTAAATTGTGTAGGTGTCCTCGACAATGGGGTCTTTCTGTCAAATTGTGTCAAATTTCAGTCTTCGCAATAGCCTGGGTTATTTAGGGATTCCTGTGGGGCCCCAATTAGCTAACAACTCAATTAGATGTATGGCATCAAATTTTTAAATTATATATGTGGTAATTATCTGTTGCTGCATAATGAATTATTCAAAAATAGAATACTTCCTTGTCTCTCATAATTCTATTTGTTTGTTTGGTAAGGTTTCCAGTCTGTGCTATCCTGCTGTAGCAACACAGAACAGACTAAGAAACAAGCCCCAGATACTGTAACTGATAGTGATTCAGGAGACCATACATAAGGAACTAATGGTCTATACTTAACATTTACAGTTCTTATCCAATCCCCAGTTGTCCCCCTTGCTATCTACCCGAAAGTATCAAGATGTTTCCATGTACTGTCCTATATTAATACCCCTACTACTCAAGCTTCTGATGCAGTAACAGACACAGTTCTTGTTATCTTGGAGAATAGGCAATGATGTGTTTGTTATTAACAGAAACTGGAACAGAGACTAGCAAGTGGTTTATAAAACTCAGATATAGTGCCCTACATAGAAGTATTATGTATGTATGTATGTATGTATGTATGTATGTGTGTAGTAATACATGTGATTAATATGCTATAAAACATTGTACATCACCCAAGACATAATGGTCAAATGAGCCATTTCTGCTTCCATATGAGAATCTAGCAGTGGCTTAACTGAGTTGTTCTGTCTTAGGGTCTCTCATGATACAATAGTGAATGTGCCAACCCAGTAGGCAGTTATTTCATGGTTTAATGAGAAAGAATTTACAACCAGGCTCACTCACAGGGTTGCTAAGAAGTCTTAGTTCTTTGCCATATGGGCTTTTCCACAAGCCTATGACATGCCATGGCTTTCTCCCAAACAAATAACCCAAATGAGAAAGATAGCAGTCACAGCCTCTTCGTGGGCTGTCATGGGAAGTGACATCCCTCTGCAATGTCTGCTCTGTTACAAGTCCGCAGAGGAGGTGGGAGGGCTTGTGCAGTGACATGACTGTTTGTAGGTAGCAGTCACTTGGCATCCCTCTGAGAGGCTATCATATTAAAACCAGTCATGGAAATTTGCATACTGCTCAGTTGAATACCAACTAAATCACTTGCAACCATTGTGAAAACACTAGATGTGTCAATCCTAAAAGGGGTAAGAAAATGTGATTTAAGCACGCTGATTCTTGTTTTGTAACAAAATTATAAAACATTTGGACTATAGTACTTTGAAGTGTAATTGATAACTATAGTGTTAATAAAACAAGTTTTACGGGCAAAAATAAGCATTTACTAATATCCTGATTTAATAATGGCTTTAGTAGTAAAGCATGAGATGAACATTGATCAGGAAGATTTCAAGACTCTAATGTATATTTCTACATGGATCAAAATTCTGTGAAATTTTGGCTCTTGTGTTAATATTACTTTTGCATCACTGTGACCAATACCCAATACAATAACTTAAAAGATGAAATGTTGAAATGTTTATTTTGGTTCTTAGGTTCAGTGAATTCTCCATGGTCTCTTGGCCCAATGCACTTGGGAAGAAAATGTGGGGACAGGAGCACACAGTAAGGATGTGTCTTCCCTTCTTAGTAAACAAAAAGGCAAGACCAGAGGGCGCAGTGGTGCTATATCCTCAAGAACCATGCCCAACAACCTATTTCCTCCAGCTTGGTCCTTCTGCCCCAAGTTTCCAGAATATCACCAAATGGAGGCCAAGATTTTTAGTACATAAGCTTTTGAAGGGGCTACTTCATATCTAAACCATAACATTATTTTCTGCCCCCCAGAAGTCTTTTGTTCCTATCACAAATGGAAAGTAAACTCTGCCCATCTTCAAGAGGTCCCGGAGTATTCACAGCTGCAACAGTGTTCAAAAGCTCAAGTTCAAGGCTCAGGAGATGGCTCAATGAGTGAAGGCACTTGATGTGAGGCCTGAAGACCTGAGTTAGATCCCTGGAACCCATTCAGTGGAGAAGAGAGCTGACTAATAACATCTAGTGCACGCACGTGCACACATAAACACAAATTAATTAATTAATCAGTTAATGTAATTTTTTAAATCCTAAGTTAAACATCTCTTCTGGGTCTTAAAGTAAACTTTTAGCTGTGAGCGTCTGTAGAATTTCTTTTAAGTTACCTTCTTGAACATGCATTGGCATGGAGTAAATAATCTCACCCCAAAAGGAATAAACAGGGTGATAGCAAGAGGGATAGGCCCCAAGTAAAACTAAATCCCAGCAGAACAAACATTAGATTCTATATTCTATTTCAAGCACCACATGTTGGCATGATCTAATCTCCAAAGGCTTGAGCAGTCCTCTCTGCCCATGGTCTTATAAGAGAAACCCACATAGACTGTTACATTTTCCTCATTTATTTTTTAGTTTTATGGTGTGTGTGTGGAGGGGGGGGGTTCTCTCCTTCTACTATGTAGGTTCTGAGGATCAAGCTCAAATGGTAAAGTTTTGTGGCAGCACCTTTATCTGCTGAGTTGTCTTTCCAGCCCCTTTAAAGATTGGCCTTGAACTTGTGATCCTCTTGCTTCAGACTCTTCAGCATATCCTACTAGAATGTACCAGCACAGCTGACTACATAGCTTCCCTTGTCTTGTTCTTCTTCCTGTTTTTATGGACACACATTCAACATTCCTGGGATCACCAATATCCAGAGTTCTCCATGGGAGCTCAGACTTGACTTTAATTGACTGGACTCCTGGAGCTTCCTTTGGAATCTTGGTCTCATCCTCCCATAATTCTTGTCTTCTGGAGGCTTGCAAAATCAATATTCACTGTAACCTGGCTAAAAGCATCCAGAAAAAATGTGCCATCACCTGAGTGCTGTACTGCCTTGACATTTCATCTACCAAATGTATTAGTCCATCATCTTTAAACAGTTCGACACATAATTTCAGGACAGGACAAATGGAGGTTTTGTCACAATTAGCACAGACTGCATCAGGTACAATTTCCAGGGAGTTCCTACTGTCATCTGAAGCTTCATAGGCCTGTTCTTAAAAGTCAGTATCTCTTATCAGCATTTTGGTCTTCTGAGTTCCCATAGAACCAGTCATTAAACACTACCTTTAACATTTCAGACTCTCTCTAATCTACATTTCCCAATTCTTCCAAAATAGCATTTCAGAAACTCCCTAACCACACTCCCCAATTCTTGCAAATTCTACCCACCAATCAGTTCCAAAGGCCCAAGAACCATATGATCAGGCATAGAAATAACAATGACTCTGTGTTCTGGTATCATTTTTTTAATGAGTCACTTTGTGATTTTGTAGCCAAGTAACTAACAAACCAACTTAAAGGAATATTTATTTTAGCTCACAGTTTGACACCATGCCCTTGAGCAAAATATCATTATAGAAGGTGGTGTGTGGAAAATAGCCATCTTCACCTATTGGAATAGAACAAGCATAAAATAAGAGAGGAAAAACCTTTGACCTACTTCCTTTAGGTAGGTCTTGCCTCCAAAAGATTCCAGAACACCAAAATGGGAATCAAGTTTTCAATACATGAGCCTTTTCAGGGTATATTCCATCATCAAATCATAATAGCCTGTTGTGGAATATTATTTTAAGGATGTTACATTTGTTTATGCTGTGGAATATTGTTTAATGATGCAAAGATGTATTGCATTCTTTTATGTTGTATTTGTTTAACTGTGAAGCTGTGATACTATGCCTGTCTAAAACACCTGATTGGTCTAATAAAGAGCTGAATGGCCCATAGCAAGGCAGAAGAAAGGATAGGCAGGGCTGGCAGGCAGAGAGAATAAATAGAAGGAGAAATCTGGGGAGAAAAAGATCGAGAAGCAAGAGGATCAAGGAGCCAGAAAAGAAGAAGCCAGCCACCTTGCCACACAGCCAGACATGGAATAAGAAGGAAAGAAAAGAAATAGAGAAAGGTAAAAGCCAAGAGGCAAAACTAAGGCTGGGCATTTATAAGAAAGAATAAACCTCCATGTGAATTTATTTAGGAGCTGGGTGGCTGGCTCCCCAAAGAGCAAAAGAGCCAAAAGAATAAGAAAAGAAAACCAACTACAGTAACCCTGTCTTAAAATTGCACTCCAAAAGATGCCACTGAATTAAGGAAGGAAGAACTTTTACTCTGAATCCTACATGTTAAGCATTCTTTTCTATCAAAGTACCCATGGAAAGAATTATCTGACCCAAAGTTCAATGATTAAAAAACACAGATTCACCATACACACTAGGTCCAAAACTCATTTGTATTAACTATGCTCCCCTATTAGCCACTAGAGCATTGTTTGATTGTGGTATTAAATTAATACATTCTTCAAGTATGTATTATTATAAGCAAAGTATAAGTACATGTCAATTTCTATATGATATAAACAGAATACAGTTAATTATTTTGATTGCTTTTATTGAGCATAGCAGACACAGGTTCTCATTTAATTATATGATGGTTCTTGGATATGTAGGGTATTTTGGAAAAATCATAAAAAGCACTCTACGGCCTCAAAAGTTTGTGCCTAAAGAGTCTATTGGCAAGTTCAACCTAGGTCCAGTTTCTTGATGCCTTTTCCAATGTCTTTCACTGCTGTTGTATTGAAGGTAGATCAGGAGCTAATCTCTGCCTTCCAAGTCCATACCATACCTTGATCAGAATGAACCACACCAGTGCCTAATTTCATGGAAGAGTTTCTTCTAACTCTCTTGACCACTCTATTCAAGCTAATGATCCCCTCCCAATACCAATATCACAGGAAATTGTAAGTTGAATAAATTAAGGCAACTTTAAAGCCCTATTTATCTGTAAATCCCCTATCTATAGGCTCTCTAGATCTTGGTGGCCAGGAATGGGGGAATCAAATACATTCAGAGCAAATTTGATAGAGTAAATGATAGTAAAAATGATAGGGTACTGGAAGAACCACTAAATGTGATTGACTGAGTGAATACTGCATGACATGGAAACAGGAAAGAATTGAGTGTTTGATTGTTAAAAGACTAAAAAAAAATTGAACATATTCTGGGATACATTTAGGGCCTGTAAGTGTTCTCAAAGTAAAGGGGGATGACTATGGTTAATTAAGTTTTGTAAGAAAACAGTTTTGGCAAAGAGAAATCTAAAAATTTGGTGTTCAGGAACAGAAAGCTTGGAAATTTTTAAGATGACAACAGCCCCTCACCTATTCAATTGACATGTTTTTCATCATGATATTCTCTAAAGCAGTCACAAAAAAATCATAGGAAGGTCTAATGGATGATGCCACCTATGAAGCACAACATATCCAGGCAGCAGAAGGCTGTTAAAGCAACACAGATTTCATTGTAAAGTATTAACTTAGAATTATCTTCCTCTGGATAATTTTGAATAAAATACACCCTGAATGCATGGTGGGGTATAAAGCAGACAACTATGACTATCAGAAAGAAGAAACTCTTGACTTGGGCTCTGTACTCTTGATGGGCCCACATATCAGGCCAATAGTCTCTTATCAAACACAGAATAACAGCCAGCTGTATCAGAAAGAGGACCAGAACTGTTGTCATTATAATGGCAATCATAGAGTAGTTCAAGATGATGATATCTGTACAGTTGAGAGATCTATGAAACTCAAAACATCGCTGTTGTTCTACATAACTTGGATCTGTGCCGTACTGTAAAAAAAATATTGGCAAAAAGATGAAGCTTCCCACCATCCAAATAATAATACTTAGGACCACGGCATGGAACTTCTGTAACTGTTGCATTTGGAGTTTCTTAAAATAGATGAGCAACCGAAGTGTGACAATGGCCACATAGAAAACAAAGGTAAAGTACATATGACTGTATATGATACCGCTGACCACTCGGCAGGTAAAAGACCCAAGCTTCCAGACTGCTGAGAGGTAGTAGCTGAGGCGGAACGGCAGAGTAACCAGGAGGAGGGAGTGCAGCACAATGATATTAATGATGATCGTGGCAATCGCTGATTGGCTATTCCTTTTAAACATCATGCGTGACATCATAACTGATCCAAGGGTGCCTCCAAATAAAACCACACTATAGGCTGTTACCAGAATTGTTCTGCAGTAGGCATCACAGTGGTCTCGGTCCACACTTGAGCCATTTGACACGGTGGTTCCATTCATCACACCCATGGTTTGTCATGAAGAAATTAGATCATAAACTGCTAAATCAAAAGTTTTACAAAATTATGATTGACATATTAAAACTAGGCAGTCATGTACAAATATTGAACTTTTCAATCCTTGGTGACTCTCTAAAAACCTTGAGATCATACAAAAGGAGTACTATTGTAGATTCCACTCAGTAATTCAAACAAACTAGAGACAAGAGTGCATGGAATTAAATAAGGAAGTTGAGTTTAACTGTAAAATTCAGAGCTGTACCCCTAGGCATTCAACAGCCGGATATGTTCATTGTGCACATATCAGGACAAGAGGTGGCATGAGAGAGAAATATCTATGTAGTATGTAAAACTCAAGAGCCCAAAACTCCCTAAGTAATTGAAATAAATTGTGTGTGTAGTACATGTGTGCTCACACGTGTGTGCATGTATACCTGTGTGGAGGTCACTTAACTTCAGGTTGTCTTCCTCAGTGACTCTCCACTTCAATTTTTGAGACCATCTGGGATCTGTCTCTCCAAACACTTCTCGCACCTCCCAGAGCTGGGATTACAGACAAATGCCTCCACATCTAGCTTTTACACGGACCCTGAGGATCCAGGCTCAGGCCTTCTTGCTTACAGTGAGCCTCTCCCCAGCTAATAAATAGAATTTAAAGGCAACATATTCATGTTACACAAAATAAGCAAATTTAAGTGAAGCTGGCATCAGTAGAAACCCAGTGCCCATCAGATCAGATTTATAAATACAACCCTCAATTTTCAGGCAAATGGATTTATAGCAATGTAGAGAAAACCCACACAAATCATGTCATTATCATACAAGGTGCGTCAGGTGACAATTGAGATTATTTTCTGGGAGTGGTTTTTGAGCAAGAAGCTCCTTAGCATGTGCGGATCCCTGGACCTATCTATTTCTACTTAAATCGGGATCCTTTCATGCACTGGTGAGTTAGATTTTGGTGTAATGCTATTGGAGGATGGTTTGCTTGGTTGTTATTGAAGTTTTTCAAGTGTGAGAGTTTGAGGGGCAGATCGTGAAGGGAGCAACTGGGGTGGCTTCCAGCCATCCAGCAAATACATGCAGTTCTGTATTTAAAGACTGGAAATGGGCCCTGAGCCACTGCAGATTCCAGAGCTCCCACTGTAGAAGGAGGAAGGCTGTGCTGGCTGCAGGAAATGGTTATTTGGACATTCAGTGAGCTAGTTTGCTTCAGACAACTTTATGATTAAAAAAAAAATCATGATTTTTAATATTAAGTTATAAAATGTAGTTTTAGCGCTTAACTTTTACTCTGTCGCCATAGATAATTAGGATATTTAAAATTGTCACTGCATCAATATGTGTTTAAGAAACATCTCACTGTTTAAAGTGACAATAATTTCTCGAGACCTCTGTTCTAATATTATGAGACCCAGGCATTAGCAGCTCCAGCTTCCAGCTGAGGCTCTGAAGCTCGTCCTCATGTGCCTCTTGCCCACCTGGTGAGAGGCAGAGTAGAATTATTTGTGTCTAAGTGAGAAGTCATTCATATGCTAAATCTAAACAGTTTGGAGATTTTTCTGCAAATATGACATTTTTTGGAGAGAATAAGCTATTATTTTAAATTTGTTTGAATCTATCATAGTTATTGCCTTCAATAAGATTTTATGTCAACTTAAAAACATTACAACTTTGATAACAATATAAATTTTTATGGACAAAATGAGCATTTTAATAAAGTGCATACATTCAAAATATGTAATACTTGCCTACTTTTATATGAAACTTTATCTTATATGATATTAAAATCAACAAATATAACCCTAATTTAGTGTTTAAATTTTGGTCTTTTTCAAATCTAAGTGTATATGATTTAAGTTTGAAACTAACTTAAAGCAGTTTTGAAATTTATTTGAATTTGAATTTTGAAATTAATTTGAAACTAACAAAGCCTGAATTATCTTGCATTCCCAAAGCTAAAGTGTGCATGTCCTAAGGCAGAGGAAAGAATTTAGGAAAAGACAAATAGCCTCACCATTAAGCAGTTGCTTTACAATGAGACAGGTATTTAAACTTCCTTCTAGCTATAAAAAAATTGAATAATAATTCAAGAATTAATTTGGACTGCATTCATATAGAAAACTGAAATCAGGACACTTGAAGGAAAGACTCAAAAAGACATATACAGCAAGTAGAACCTAGACATAAAATAATCTCTGTGCATCCATACATCTGTGTGTTGGTATATAGATGTGTATGAAAATTAGAAATTAGAAATTAGTCATGAAATTAGAAAAGAGAGCATGACAATAGAGAAAGAGATCTTAAAAGAAAGGAAGAACAGAAAGTACTACATTTAAAAAGGTGGACACAAATGCTAAATGAGCACTGAGTTATTCACCTGGTCCCTGTGCAATATTTTTCATAGGCAAGATAACGCCAAGTGAGAATTGCTAATCCATACACCATGTCACTCTTAATTTCATCACAAATTTAAATTGCTCTGCAAATTATTTTGTATACCTCTGCCAAGAGTACAAGAAGGTTTGTGCTTGATGACAACTAACTTTCTGATTGTGTGTTTGTTTGCTTTTATTTGTTTGTTGGTGTAATAGATAAACTCTGTTAAAAAATTAAAAATAAATAAATAAATAAAAAAGATTCAATTACACCAAAGAACTACCTCAAGACTGGCTTCCTATTGTCTCCCAGGTTGAATTTCTTCTCTCTTTTCTTCCTCAAAAATAAACAGCTAGGACACAGAAGAGAAAAATACAAAAGATGTCAAAGTAAAGGATGTTTGGAAGTAATAGCTATTCATGCTAAGAAGAAAACATAGGAAAAGAATACAACACTAAGTAAAATATTGGTGGTTGGGAACCCGACTACACTTTATCCTTCCTAGGCACACAACTGAGCAGTGATTTTCAGCCTTCCTTTCAGTCAGATGTGGCCATGTTCCAGAGATTGTTCCGGAGGACATGGTCAGGAGTGGCATGTGCTGCTGAGTTTCTTCTCTCCTCTGCAGACTGTCACGGAGAAAATCAGGACAACTGGGTTCACAAGCTACCTGTTGGATATGAGAGAGGCTATCATAACCCAGTCCTCTAAAAACATCTTTGTGGTGCTGGAGACAGCTTGACTGAGTCCCTTTCTAAGCCTGTTTCACATAGAAACAATGAAGTTCTGCTTTGTTACTTTAGTGATTATTGGGAATTTAATAGTCAATGTAGTTTAGGTTACCATATTATATATGTGTGTACATTTATGTAAATATGTATATGTGTATTTATGTATCCATTTATATGTTTAAACTATGTAGTTTAAGTCATTATTTCAAAGTAAATTAACATAAAAGACAGGGGGTAAAGATATAGTATTAAATAAATATAGTATATTAATGTGCTTCAAAATGAAACAGCATATTAAGTGCAAAAAATAAAAATAAAAAAATAAAAAGGTGGACAATTTGGGGGAAGGGACACAGACAATGGCGAGCAGAGGTAATGGAGGAAGACAATGGGGGAGGGGACGAGTAAGAGCACTGCAATGTAATGGTGCACGTGATTAAAAATATAACGAAATGTTCCTATGTGTGCTAACTGAAAAACTAATAGATCGACAAATAAAAGAACCTAACCGATTTCCTAATATCTTACGTTTCCTGCTCTATAATGTACACGAAGACATTTCGCATGACACACAAGACTAGGTCTGCCTTTTATTATTTCTCAGAAACTTCCCACATTTTCTCTCAAAACTTTATACATTGTGACTACAACCCCACTATCCTTCAAAGGCCTATCGTTAATTCTGGGTATTTCTTTGCTCATTAAAACCAAGTACCGAGGCAGAGCCAGGTGGATCTCTGTGAGTTCGAGGCCAGCCTGGGCTACCAAGTGAGTTCCAGGAAAAGGCGCAAAGCTACACAGAGAAACCCTGTCTCGAAAAACAAAAAAAAACAAAAACAAAAAAAAAAAAAAAAAAAACCAAGTACCAAAATTTCCTTCCACCAAAAACCAAAGACAGCCGCCGAAAGCACTTACCTGCTCCTTTCCAGTTGTGATTGGTTCTGGTGGAAAAGCCCAAGGCACTGTGGTCATCTGTTGGTCTATACCAGAGCAGGCAGTAAAAGCAGTTGCCGGAACGAAGGCTGCCCTAACACAGCAGTCAACAGACCTACGAGCAGGGTCATGAATGGAGGGACTAGCTCAAGCCTTGCACTGAAGACTGAAGAAGTCCAACAGCCGAGATGCAGAGTCGTGATAAGTCATCTGAGCTCAAACGGACATTTATCTCTCCAGTGGACGGATTCAAAACCGCTCCTCAGTGGAGAGCCTTTCGTTTTCACTCCCAATAAGTTCTTTGCAAAATTAAGATGAAAACCGTAGAGGAATCTTCCAGTGTGGTTTCTCATCCCGCTTTGGTGTACCGCCCGAAAAGTTCTGTACTCAGAATGAGAAAGATATGGGGAAATGCTCCCTGTCCAGCTTTCTCACTGGTGGTATCCCTTCATGTTCCATTGTTCAGAGGCGCCCTCCTCCCAGGCAGGCTGCTTTATGGAGATATGACTCTCTTGAAGACTGGCCTTGGACTGCTTTACTTCTACCGAGGGTTTGTCTCTCCCAATGGTCCCATCTTCTTACACAAGCTGCCTCACCCTCTAGCCTCACCTCACAGTCATCTTTAGCTGTCCTAAGACATCGAAACATAATGTAAAACAAGCGTGAATTTAATACCAGAGAAAGATAAAAGGGACCAACACACCTTCAACAGTTGCAGACAGACCTGCCCCAGTCACACCAATCAACGTTCTGCAGAAACTGAAAACAACTGAGATGTTATTGGCTGTAATGCAAGCTCCTTAAGGCCTACACTCGAGCATCTATGGAGACTGTTTTCAAACTGCTTTAAAAAAAATAAACATCACCTGTACCTGTGCCATTTGCTACTCAATCATCCAACAGTGCTTATTACTTTGAAGATGTAAAATTACAGAATCTACATGTAACAGACCCTTCTGCCTAATAATTTAAATAAAACTTTAAACAAAGGACAAAAATTTGACTCTCACTAGGAAAGTAAAAATTTTACCAGCTCAACTCAGCTAGGGAAAAAAAAAATCACACGGCAACAATTTTCAACCAATTGTAAGCATCTCTTTTTAAGTCAAATTAATTCATAAAATACAAAATCTGGGTCACAGCCCAGATTTGGATGTATTAATCTGACAATCTTTATTTTTCGAATAAAATCTGTTTCTGGAATCTCTACGCTAAAGTATGTTCCCATAGAAACGGGGCTATGTTTAGCGGTTGCTAGTATGAGGAAGGAAAACTTGGAAACAGGTTCGATGCAACCAACAGCAGAGAATGAAAATAAAACAACTGCAACCGAGAACTATGTATGCACTGCGCACCTACTGTTCACACTGCTGGCACAGATTTCTGCTAAAATGTGCATATGTTCTATCACAGCAGGAAGAACGCAGCAACCCCACACTGTCTCCACCCACAGTCAGACTCAGCCTTTTCTCCATGCAGACATGAGGATTCTTTAAAGAGAAACAGCAAATCCCTAATCCTTAGAAGTAATTTACTTCAGGGTAATGCAATCTTATTTAACAAACAAAGCCTCTGAAACTTCAGAGCTGAGGACATTATCACAGGCTGAAGAATTATTTCAGGGCAGCCAAGGAGGAAAACTACAGCTCTTGTTCCAAAATAGCATCCCCACTCCACAAGGATTCACGTTAGGAGGGTTTCTGTATGCATAGCAGTTAATTTGTTTTCTACTGTTTATTTTCATATTTGGATTAACCTTCTTTTGCTACACAAAATGAATACTTTTTGACATTTTAATACAAGTATATTGTGTTTTTTTTTCTTGGATTTTGCTGATTAACTTTTCTGGTATCCTTTTTCCCCATCCATTGTCTCCTTCTTCCTTTCAAATAGTCCCTACTGTTACTATATGCTTGTATACACACACACACACACACACACACACACACACACACACACACACACACTCTGTTTAATATATTAGAGAAGAGACAATATTTGCCTTTTTGAATCCAGCATATTTCTCACACCACGATGATATAGAATCCTATTCATTTCCTGAAACTGACATGGTTTTATTCTTTATTATCAAAGCACTATTTTGTATATTCCTCATTTTCTTCATCATTCACCTGCTGTTGGGCATGTAGGCTGGTTCAACCTCCTGGCCATTATGAACACTGCAGCTGTAACAAGGTTGTGCTAGTGTCTCTGTAGCATGATGGCTTGGATCCTTCTGGTGTATACTCAGAGTGCTATGTCTGGAACACATGGTAGGTCTACTTTGAGCTTTTTGAGGGACCTCCACATGGATTCCCAGAGTGACTGCACCAGTATCTACAGGCTCTTTTTCCCTCAGCATCCCTGCTAGCATTACTGCTGTTTGTCTTGCTGAGGACTGTGGGAAGCTTGAGATAACCTCTGAAACCTTGGTTTTGCAATGGAACTAAATGTTCAAATAGAAATACTTTTAAAATCCCATAAACTCAAAATTCATGTTTTAAAGACTTATTTATTTTTATTCATGTGTCTACATGTATATGCCCATATGGGTATGAATACATTTGGAGGCCAGAAGAGAGTGTTGGATCCCCTGAAGCTGGAGTTACAGGCAGGTTTCAGCCACCTGGCATGGCTATTGGGAACTAAAAGTTAGGTCCTCAGGAACTATAGTAATCCTCTTAACCATCGAGCTATCCCCCCAGCCCTCCAAATCCTGATGTACAGTCAGTCTGTCCTCACCTCATGGTCTAAAGTCTACTTAGACACTAATTATTAGTCGTTTTTCAGAATACAAGGTCAATACATCCTCATCAGGTACGTACAGGAAGCAGATGTCTCTAGAGGAGCTGCTGTGTACCCTTCTATGGAAGATGTCTTTTGAGATGTCCCTAGATGGGTTGTCTCTGCTCCTGAAAGAACAGGGTAGAAATCACCAGCCGTTGTTGTTGTTGCTAAACTGCTGTTTGGAAATGTCCTTGGGAAATTGGTGACAAAATCAGAAACGAATCCCTCGTAAACATATTTACATTCTACGTCATATAGTCCTGAGAAATGCCAGCATTGGTGACCTATGTGATCATAAATGCCCAGAGACTAGGCCATCCTGGATCTTGGATGCAGTGTAGGGGACTTCAAATGTTCCCCATGCTGGCTGGCTTCAGTGTTCTCAGTTTCGGTCATTTATTTCTCTCTTAAGTGTGTGTGCACATCCATTCTGCCTCATGCTCTCAGAGGCAGAAACAAATTTTCTATTATAAAGATATGAGATTTTATATGAGGAGAATAAACAAATTACTCTTCTTCTCTCTGCAGATGAAAGCTTGAAGAAGCCCAGTGTCCCTCTAACACCTCCTCCCAGGGAAGATGCCCTAGGCTAGAACTTTTTAATATCCCCAGGAGTCAACCAAAGTATATTTTGAAAAAGCATATTCTTTGGCTGATTTTCTAGTATATAGAGAATAATATACACTAGATATTTATATAGCATATAATATATATATTTATTGTTTTCAAATAATAAAACCACAGTTGTCACACCAAAGTCTTTAGTAGTTATGAGTCATGGATACTCATCTTTAAATATGTGCATATGCCCAGTCTGCTCTCCCCTCTTGGGGGCATCACATGATCAGATTTCAGGACCAGGTGGAAACTATTTGGGAAAAAACTGCCTGTATTAAACATGTAAACATTTTAGTGACATTATTCTCTAAAGTCATAACTATTGGGTAGCATTTACATGGTAATAGGTATCGAATAGGTGGGAATGAGATGGTAATTTGATAATACTGCCCTATTTTGTATAATGGACAAGAGACATGAGAACCATAGATTTTGACATCAAGGGATTCTATTGAGAACAAATCTTCCATAAATACTGCAGGCTAGCTGGGTATCTTTTCCTGGCAGAGTGTTCTTTACAACTGACAAGAAAATAAGTACATTTTAAAATTTTTATTTCTGTGTGTATGTGTGTGCATATGTGGTGAATATATACATGATATGAGTGCCTATACATCTGTGGGCATAGATGTGCACATACCATGGAAGTCAAAGGACAACCTGATATAAGTTCATATACATCTGTGGGCATAGATGTGCACATACCATGGAAGTCGAAGGACAACCTGATATGAGTGCATATATATCTGTGAGCATAGATGTGCATATACCATTGAAGTAGAAGGACAACCTGATATGAGTGCATATACATCTGTGGGCATAGATGTGCACATACCATGGAAGTAGAAGGGCAACCTTTGGTGCTGGCCCTCTGTTTCCACCTTCTTTGAGACAGGGTCTATGTTGTTGTTGTTGTTAGCAACTGTGTGTGACAGACCAACTGGCCATAAAGGCTTCAGGGCATCCTCATGTCTCCACCTCCCATCTCAGTTGACATGGGGTCTGGTAATTCAGACTCAGTTCCTCACATTTGTATGGCAAGTACTTTACCCACTGAGCTATTGTCTCATTCTAAGAATAAAATTTAAGTAGAGCAAGAGAGAGATTTGAGATTAGACCTGTGGGAAAGCTCTGCTGAAGAAAGAGATCAGACCTCAATTCACAGGATGCCATGTCACCCCTGGAGTACACTCAGGTCTTTATGCATTATGCCCTTTGTGCCTCTCTCTCTGCTTGAAATGGTGTTTTTCTCTGTTCTGCATATTAGGTTGTGCTTTGTCAGTTTGCTCAGCGATGTTACTTCCTTGGGGACCCCATCTCTGAGTGTTACAGTGTTGTGAGGCTGCCTGGGTCTCTGCCACACTGCCCTGTTCAATTTCTTTATGTATGATTTCCACCTGAAGTTTTATGATCCATTCATCACAGCTATTGCCCAGCTTCTCTTCTCCTGAAATATTCTGCCCTCCGTCTCTCCGTGGGCTTGGCCTCTGGCATTTTGAAGTCTGAGTCAGTGTCAAAGTTTTGAGAATTAGAAATGGCTGGTTTATCTACAACTCTCTAAAGATACATTTCACAGGGCCGTAAGTATACTGCTTATTGTTTCCTAGTGCTCAGATGAGTATCTAGCACAGAGTTCCGACATTAATTCAATCATTTAAATCAATGTATAACTGTATGTAATAATCTAAGAGTGGTTGTGGGATAATCTCTTTTGGTGATAATTTAATAATTTCCCACTTCATTCTTAAAACCTTTCTGGGGCTAGAGTTGAATGTGAGAGTTGGCGTTGGTCTACCGCAAGAGGTTCTACCATATCAAAGTTCCTAGTTTTTTCTTTTATTATCTTTTTGTTGAAAAAATTAAGACAATATATTTTGATCATGTTTTGCCCTCCCTGAACTTTTCTCTAATCCTACCCATATTCCTACACACCCAGCTTTGTGTTCTTAAGTTTCTCATTTTACAGAAAGAAACTGAGCCAGGAGGGATAGCCTGAGTTAAGGTTATACAGAGGGCCTGGCTTGGAGGCTTGCAAGTCCATCCTTTTTAACTGACACATACCGCTGCCCAAGATAACAGTCTCAAAGCCACAATAGCGGATGGTTGCTCCATATTCTAAAAGATCTTTTCTTTTTCTGGAGGCTACTGTATCTTTTAACATTGTGGAAGCACCCTGAACATGAACATTTTCAGTAAATAATGAGGAAGCATTTTGTTCCGCAGAGACACTTATGATTCTTTTCGATTTCAGATCCTTAAATGTTCTGTGAGAATCACCTCCATGTCTTAGGACCTCAGTTCGATTTCAGGATTTCAGTATATAAAAAGCGGCTCACCTCTTAAAGTGACTGTATGATGTTCTTAGCCCCCTTTCTCTCTTATTTTATTCTGCTATAAAAGGAAGCTATTATTTCCTCAGAGCAGAGCATGGGAGAGAAATGGGCAGTTTAGCTAATACATGAGATGTAGCTCAGATCAAAAGATTAAACCCAACAGTTTCCTGAGATGCTAATGATCTTAAGATTTTACCATCTTGAGGGAATTCAGTTGAGATATGATTCACAATGTATCTGATTAAAGAGACTTGGGCAAAAGTCACAAACCCTTTTTAAGGGTATAATAATACTCAGAAGTATCTAGAATGCAAGTATGTGTCACTGTAGTGTTTTAGAAAAAAATCAACCTCCAAAAGCAACATGTCTCACCATTTATTGTGCTTATGAATCATCTGGGATCTTAATAAGATGGAGACTCTGACCCAGCAGTTCTGGATCCTATATCTCTAACTCATCCTCGAGAGACATGTAAAATACTTACTGCTCCATGGAGTTCTACAACTTGCGTAATAAGAGTGCATCTCAATGTGCATATAGTGGCCATTTGCAAACATATCTATTTCAAACAATCAAGTAAAATATAGCAATTCACTTCCTTAGTCACAGCAGCCACATTTCAAGTGTTCTCTCAAAGAGAAAGCACAATTTTTAAAAGAGATTTATTGATCTGTGTGTGAGTGTTTTGTCTGTGAACCCCCAAGACCTTGTTAATAAAATCAACCTTGGATCAGATGGTGGACAGAGCCAGCAACTACTTGACAGGAATTTGCCGTAGATAATATGAAAGAGCCAGGAATACAGATAGAGAGATGCACAGGAAGGAGGAGGGAGAGACTTGGGATTTTGTGAAGGTGTTTTTGGTTTGGGGTAGCTGGAGAGACACACTCTTGCTGGATCTCCAGCCAAAAAAGAAGGTCAGTTGGCTGCTTCTTGGTCTGTCTGAGCTAGCAGGTTTTCACCCCAACATGACTCCCGAGTCTTTATTAGTAAATAGAATGAAAGAGGTTTAGTTAAAAATTACATTTGGTGGCAGCAACTGAACCCCCATGCTGGCTTTCAGAAATCCTGTCAGGTCCTAGTCTGAGCAGCAGGGCACTGACTACAGGGCCTCAGGCCACAGACAGTAGTTAAAATATCAGTAGACTCAGGTGTAGCCACTAATCCAACAGAAAAATTAACACCCTAAGCACACTTTTTTTAAGATTTATTTATTTTTATTTTATGTGTATGACTATTTTGTCTGCATATGTGCACCATGTTTGTGCTGGTGCCTATGGGAGCCAGAAGAAGGCACTGGATCCATTGTAACAAAAGTTACAGGTGATGATGAGGAGTCTTGTGGGTGCTGGGAACCAAACATAGATTGTCTTCAAGAGCAGCAAGGGCTCTTAACTGCTGAATCATCTTTTCAGCTCCCAAAGTACAATTTATTAAATAATTCCTGGTCTTGGTTATTTCCCTTCACAAACTTTGTAGCAATTAGGATCTTAAGAGACTTGACAAAGCAGTCAATGAATAAGAGATTTCAAGATGGACATAGTCAACACAGAGCATTTGCTGGGATGAAACAAAATAAGTTACCTTAAAAACTGTCCACTAATGATGGAGATGTGCTCAGAGTAAAAGAATCATTGAAGCTAGAAAAATATAGGCTCACAGGAGGGGTTTTAAGATGGAAGTTTTTTGCTTATTTATGATAAAACTAACAAATGCCTGTCTTATACAAGCCATGGAGATTAGTGAGGGCTATCCAATCAAAATGGGCCCTGCAGTGGTGACCTACTTTTTACATTGATAGTTCAAAGAACTCAAAGAAATACCCTTATCCATTAAGGATTCCATCTCCAATCCTGCAGATCCTGAGCTTTCAGAGAAATCTCACAGTTCCTTCTATCTAAGTAGAAAAATAATTACTGTGTTTTGATTACACCAGTGACTCCAGAACTCCAGGTTCTTTTTCAGTTGGAATGAAGAACAATTTCACTAATCACATTTAACTCAAAATTTCACAAGTCCCTTTAAAAATAAATCTTTTCAAGGAAAGCTCAAACCCTATAGGATTTTGCCAGTCCAAACTGGACACCTTGTTCAGAACATTAAAAGCTGTTGTAATTAAGTGCATAGGCCAGCCTCCTTTCGAAGGAAATAAAAATCACATCATTTGTCCTTGTATTAGTAAATGAAAAAGCACAGCAAAGCTCACAGTCCTTGGTGATAAGCAGGATGGATCACATTTTTCCACTGCTGCAGCATGAAAGCCCACTCAAGAAAGCTGGCATCATCACAGGGAGACAGGGTTTAATTTCCCCAGGGCAATGTGCTGCCTCAGCTACTCTTAGAATATTGCCTTCTATACGGCTCCAAATTCCTACCAGACCATTGTGTCACTGTGTTATGCAATGGACAGTTTGACATGCCACTTGAATTGGACTCTTGAGGCAACTGGGCCAACTGGAATTTGGGTTCAGATAGGTACTGTATGACTTCGCACAAAACCCAGAATCCTTGAATCCTTTTATTTTAAAAATAGGCAGTACATAATCTTGTTTCCTGGGTTAAGTTTTTTTTTCCAAAGGAAGAAATGTGAATCTGACAGGCACAACAAATGTGTCATGGTTTCCTAGGATGATAATGTGGTATTGCCCTTTCTCATTCTCTAAGCCTTCTGTAAGTGCACAGCTAGTGGCTGGTTGTTTTCCCTGAAGGAATGAGGAAATACACATATGACTCAATGGTGGTTCCATATGGTCCATGGGGATGCCATAGATAAGTTTGGCTCAAAAGTAGGCACTAGAGAGAGAATGGGACAGGAAATGGACCCCATAAAGGAGATGTTTCAGGAAGCTGCTCCTCAGAGAGGCAGCTAGGTAGAAGGTAGCAGGTTCACAGAGTGACAGACCCAGAAAGGCTGGATCTGGGAAGAGGAATGAAGCAGGTGGAAACAAGATGGTGGATGTAGGAAGGCAGGTAGAGGCAATGATTCTGAAATGTGTTCAATTGTGCACAAGGAAGTGAAAGATTAGGCAGAGGGTTAGGCAAAACTTCAGAGCTTTGACCCAACCAAGTTAGCCACTTGCATGGCTGACAGCATGGCAGTTCCTTATCACTTGTGAATAACACTTTTGATTTGATCACGTTACTATGATGTCAGAAGTCCTGGTCTTCATTGGCATCATTCTTCTAAGCAATAGGGTACCACACAAAGGGTCCTGAATGACCTGTATGGACACCTAAAAACAGGAGCCAATATTCTAGACTCTAGAGCAAAGTAGAAGAAGAGTCAGAGCTTGGCAGAAAAAAAACCATTAACTCGGAAGCTAGCAAGATGTATTTGTGTCACACATGTCCTCCCTTCAATCCAGCCTGATTATGGTCTGAGAATTATAGCACAAGGTACAGACTTAAGATACAGAAACAACTGTGGAAAAATCTGGGTTGTGGAAATGCACCATAAAGATAATGGCCCCAATTAGTGTTTATAATTAAGAGATGTCTTCACATAACAACACAAATACTATCTTTCTATGGATAAGAACTTTTTATTCTACATAAAACCAGAGGTGATGACTTCAAGGTAAGTTACCCCAGACCACACAAGGATGGCAGAACTCAGGGTTGCTTGTCCTGTGATCCCTGTTCACTTTGTTTTTTAAGACCAAGAAGGAAGAGGAAGAGGAGGAGGAGCAGGAAGAAGAGGAAAGAATGTGGCTGGAGAGGTGGTTTGGTAGTTAAGAGTGCTTACTACTCTTTCAGAGGACTCGGGTTCTGTTTTTAGCACCAACATGGCAGCTCACAACTGCCTGTAACTTCAGGTCCAGGGGAATCTGATACTCTCTTCCAGCCTCCCTGGGCACTAGACACTCATGTGGTGCACAAAGAGACATGCAGGCAAACACTTATGTGTGGAAAAATAAATAACCCTTTTAAAAGAAGAAAAAAGGAAAAGGAGGAAGAGGAGGGATTGGTTATGTTGATTTTTTTTACTGGAGAGATCTATGACGCCAGAAGAACACAACCCATAGAATCAACTAAGCAGGGCTCACAGGGGCTCACAGGGGCTCACAGCGGCTCACAGGGGCTCACAGAGACTGAATCAGCAATCACGGGGCCTGCAGGGGTCTTCACCAGGTCTGCTGCATACATGCTGTGGTGGTTAGCCTGAGGTTTTTGTTCGACTTCTAACAATGGGATTTGGAGTGTCTCTGACTCTTTTTGTATGCTCTTAGGACCCTTTTCCTCTTACTGGGTTGTGTTGTCCAGCCTTGACATGAGGGTTTATGCCTCGTCTAATTGAATCTTTTTATGCCATGTTCACTTGATACCCCTGGAAGGCCTGTTCTTTTCTGAAGGAAAACAGAGGAGCAGTGGATATGTGGGGGAGAGAAGGTAGGGGGCAACTGGGAGGAGGGGAAGGATGGGAAACTGCAGTCAGAAGTATTGTATGAGAGAAGAACAAATAAGAAAGAAAGAGAGGGGGAGAGAGAGAGAAAGGAAGGAAGGAAGGAAGGAAGGAAGGAAGGAAGGAAGGAAGGAAGGGAGGAAGGAAGAAAGGAAGAAAAGAGAAAGAGGAGGAAGGAGAGGAGGGAAGGAAGGAAGGAAAGAAGGACAGATGGACAGAGGGAAGGAAGGAAGGAAGGAAGGAAGGAAGGAAGGAAGGAAGGAAAGAAGGAAGGAAGGAAGAAAGGAAGGAAGAAGAGAGAAAGAAGGAGAGGAGGGAAGGAAGGAAGGAAAGAAGGATAGATGGACAGAAGGAAGGAAGGAAGAAAGAAAGGAAGGAAGGAAGGAAGGAAGGAAGGAAACCTTGACACCTAAACAGGAAAAGTAATCATGTCCTGTGATCACTAATGTCCTTTTTTAACCATGGTTTTTAATTTCAGACATGGTTTTGCAGAATAGAACCTTGAGTATGCTAGGAGATTTCTTTTTCTCAAACATATGATAGGAACATCAACTCTAACCCTGGGTTTGAGTTCTGCTGTGTAGCTTCTGAAAGCTTGGTCTTCAGTGACCTGAATATCCAAGGATACATAGTAGAACACTACTCCAGATCCTGCAGACAAAGTGAGGAATAGGGTTTAGTTCCTTCTCCCAAGAAAAGCAGAATCTTGAGAGTTGTGGGTGTTGAAGCTGAACACCAGCTGATATTAGTTCATGATCCTCTATTCTTCAGCAAACTTCAGGTCTCACCAAAACTGTACTCTTTTTCTAGGTGGTTTCTGCTTCCTGCGTCTGCGAGATTTTCTTTCCATTAGTATCAAGTGATTTTCTCCCACAACAGTGCAGGGTCTGAGCACAAGCTTCCAGTAGACATTTAGCCTGGTCATGTCTCTGTCAGCTTCTGGCTATATGCTCAGACCAGCCACTTAACTGCTCTGGCTTTTACTTGCAACCCCTGGAATCGGTGGATAGTAAAAAGGACAAATAAAAAGAGAACATTTCTCTTAAAATCTATATATGCATATACTTCATACAATATTTATATATTCTGTATGCAAATTACCACCCATACTCCATTGCCAATACCACAGCCGCCTTTCTCACTCAAGCTTAGAGAAGCATTATAATCCTCAATAAAGCTATCCAGGCAGACAGTGCCTTTCCAGTGTGCTCAAGATGAACTTTTCTTTGAGGTAGCAACTATTGTCAGAACCAACATTAATAATTATCAATATTTTTGTCACTCTGAATTGTCTTGGGTATCATCTTGTTCCTTCCTGTGAATAGAAAAACTCATACCGAGCAATGATTTTGGGTTATATGAGACAAAGATGAACGTTTTTTGATATCCTGGGTAGCTGATGGAATCACCAAGCCTTGTAACAGAGTGAGAAGTATCACATTTCCTGTTATGCAGACCTGACTAGGGATATGTAGACTTCTCTATTCTTTTACATTTAGATTTGTGTACCTAGATATATTATTAATTTTAAATTTTAATCAAATTCACTGAGAGAGAAAGACTGTCTAATTAAAATGCTCTCAACGTTTTTGTTAAAATTATTAAAGTAAGAACATGGTTTATTAAGACCCAGGAGGTGTTTCAGATAAATGCTCTATTGAACTAACTCAAAAAGTCAAAAGGAATGATTGCAATCTCTTAAAAAATTATAGAATTTCTCTAGGAAAATGGTTCTCTTTGAAATAATAATCTTAAGATCTTCCCTGAGACAAGAAAAAAAATATTATCAAAAAGAGCTTCCTAATGGAACCTAAGCACTATAGTTTTATCTGAATAAATGCTAAGCTGTTAGCTGAAGGATATGAATATTCATAAGCTAGTGCCAACCGCTCATCCATCCAAAGTTTTCTATTGCCTCATCTTACTGTATCTGCAAACGCAGGTAATTAGCACTTCTGCCCAATCTATCTGTTCTCCACACTCACAGACCCTCTTTAAAGCCATCCAAGCTTGTGTATTTTGAACATTGAGCCAAAGTTTCCCTCCTGCAAATACTACCCAGACTCAATCAAGCACTGGCCTCCTTTGATAAACTAGCATTTCCAACTTGTCATGAATTTCCATAGTGATGCTGGAAGTTGAATATTGTAGGCTACTGTTGTGAAGAAGAGTTTAAAGTTTGGAGGAATCCATAAACTGGCTGGAAATTCACACTTAGAAATGGCTGACAGAGGGTACAAATCAGAGTCATTCTTTCATCCACTCAGTCCTTCAATGTGTTTATTGAATGCCACTAAGATCTATATAATAGCAACTGAAGCTTAAAATTAAAAAAAAAACTTTCCTTTATGATATTTTAATTGCAGTGAAGGAGATAGGAAGAGAATAAGAGAGTAAGGAATAGATTATACAATGTGGGGCGATAGAACATCCAAGACCGTAAAGTAGCCGAAAGGGTAGTGGATGGGAGCTGCAACTTTCAAGAGAAAAATCAGTGTCTTTGTGGATGTGGCACTGGAGCAGATGTGGATGATGTGAAGGAGCCAGCCAGCTGAGAAAGTGCACATCGTCAGAGCAAAAGCAAATGCAACGCTCCCAGGGCTAAACAAACAAAAATAACAGACCAGGATTCAGTGACAGTGGGGTAGAATCGGATGGAAAGTTAGTAAAATTTCAGTGGACACTTACAAGGTTTGATTTATACTTTTAAATAATAAATGATCCTTTAAAGGAATTACAACGGTCAAAATAGGCAGAAGGAGGCTGTCCTGTTAGCCCAATAGGCAGTAGCAGTGGACTTGGGGAGAATGATGACCTAAGGGTCATGCTTCAAAGGCAGAGTTAGTGTTGGCAAGTAAATTACCTGCAGGGGTAAAACAGAGGGGTTGTTGCCTCTTAGCTGCAGATCCACTCCTGTTCTGTGGTAAGGCTACAACATTTCTCCCCTGCCAATAGGCATGGTACTAAACTCAGCATCTCCACGGTAAGATGCTGATGAGACATGGGAGGAACAGGCTGCCTCACTACTGAAAAAGTCTCCTGTAATCATAAATACCACATCTGTGGGCATCTTCCCCTTCACCTCAATGCATGGCTCCCTAGGATATCGAAAGCCTTGGGTGGATTTCCAGCATGGTCTCAGACCCACTTTATCCCGTGGAACATGCTGCCATGACACCTTTCCTTAGGGCTTTCTACAGAACTCCATCAACACATCAGCACTGAGGAAGAACACTTTTCCTTATCCAGTGGGTGTTGCAGAGACCCTCTGCTACATTCTTTCAATCAAGGCCTGAATTTCAATCCATGGTGGTGGTGGTGGTGGTAGTGGTGGTGGTGGTGGTGGTGGTGTGGAGGTGGTGGTGGAGGTGGAGGTGGTGGTGGAGGTGGAGGTGGAGGTGGAGGTGGTGGTGGTGGTGGTGGAGGTGGTGGTGGTGGAGGTGGAGGTGGTGGTGGAGGTGGAAGTGGTGGTGGAGGTGGTGGTGGAGGTGGAAGTGGTGGTGGAGGTGGTGGTGGTGGTGGTGGTGGAGGTGGTGGTGTTGGAGGTGGTGGTGGAGGTGGAGATGGTGGTGGTGGAGGTGGTGGTGGTGGAGGTGGAGGTGGTGGTGGAGGTGGAGGTGGTGGTGGAGGTGGTGGTGGAGGTGGTGGTGGCAGTGATGGGAGTGGTAGGTCTTAGACAGATTGGTTTCCTTTTACATTCTCTGGCATAACTTGAAAACATGGCCATATTTTCTATGTACTGTATTCTTTAGTATTCTACTTCTCAGTAGCTAAGTTCTTTAGTACTCTAGTCTTCTACAATTCCTAATGACATTATATTCAGTTTTCCCTTGTGAAGTACATGTAGTCTCCATTTCCTGATTGGACCTTGATGAATACAAAGAACATTAAGAATAGCTTCTTGATATTTGGTCTGAGCAAATTGGTAAAAATGTAGTGCCAATTTCTGCGATGAGCAAGGCCAGAGGAGAGGAGAAATCAAGTTTTCTACTCTGGTTACTAGACTGAAACTTCCTATGATTATAAGTGATGGTTTCAAGTTGGCTGTTCTGTGTGGCTAGAATTCAGGATAGAGGACAAGGCAAGAACTATAACTTGGAGAAATCAGTATATGGTTAACATTTATAGCCATGAGTTGTGCGATGTCTCTTCTGGAAATGGCAGGAAAATCACTGAGGACTGAGCCCTGTGTCACTCTAAACTTTAAAGACAGGGTAGAAATTAAAATTAAATACCTCAGGTGGGAGGAGAAAAAGGGACTTAAGAACAAGAGGTTCTAAGAACTAAAGGAAGTAGTTGAGTGAAAGAGACCATTCATTTTATCATCCTTTATTTGAAGATGAAGACTCCTAGGTAACCACCAAATTAGTAAACTGATGTCATCAAAAACATTGACAATTTGGCCGGGCGGTGGTGGCGCATGCCTTTAATCCCAGCACTTGGGAGGAAGAGGCAGGCGGATCTCTGTGAGTTCGAGGCCAGCCTGGACTACACAGTGAGTTCCAGGAAAGGCGCAAAGCTACACAGAGAAACCCTGTTTCGAAAAACCAAAAAAAAAAAAAAAAAAAAAAAAAAAAAACATTGACAAATCCTATCGTGGAGTAGGGTGTCCAAACAACTGTGGGACTGGACTAAAGAACTGATGGGTGGTGAGGAGCTGGACACAGGAGGCACACAGCATTTTTGAAACTTTTGTTACACAATGCTTATGGAGGAAGCAAAGTAGTGAGCCAACACTAAGCGTAGGGAGTAGCTGCATGCCACAAATTACTCCAGCATCTTTTATATGCATGTTGAAATTCAAAAATGCGGGGTGGTGGTGGTAAAATACTACTCCAGGAAACTGAGAAGATGCACTGGGAATGATAAAAAAAAATGGAGCTGCTACTATAACATTTGTAATTGTGTAGTTTCATATTTTAAAGCATTTTTACTTTAAAAGAATGGTCTACATTGATCTTTTGGAGCTGTGTCTTACATTTAAGAATACAAAAAGATTATATTCCTTAAAAGAATCATAGTAGAGCGATCCAACTGCATCATACACCATAGCTGTTTGATGATTTTCATTTAACTTAATTAATCTGAAACAAATGTGTGAAAGCTGCATTTCCAGCTTTCTTGCTCCTTGCCAAGCTGGAAGTTATTCAGGCCAGGCCCTTCTGTGACCCCACCCACAGCACAGTTCACATCAAGCACATTTTCACCCTGTCAGGCCTTTTAAAGAACATTCAAACATTGCATGCCAGCTGGAACAAGCCACGCTTTGACGGGCATCATATTTTTAATCTTTTAATATTGACAAGAGGCAGGCTTTATTTTTAAAAATGAAATACATCGCAAGTCAATTATTCCAAAGCAGTTCAGCATATGCTCTATTTTTTAATGTTTACGATGATATTCAATCTCAAATACCATTGGCAGGTTTTCTGAAGCAATATGACAGCTGGGATAATGTTGCCAACAGCAACAGCAGACACAGGCTCTTTTTATCTCCACTGAATCCTAAGATTGGGTAAAGGGTATCAGGCCAAAGACTTCTTTTCTAACTAACTGACTGATGTTGTCAACACAATTATCTGTCTGTGGTTCTTTCCACAACCACCATCTCACAGGTCACGTAAATATAATCTCATAATTATTATTTATTATATTTCTACAATGCTGTGATAGAAATACAGTGAATTATACAAATATATTATACAAAATGACATTCAATGTATTTCACCTTAAGAAAGAGTCACTTCATGGTTATTCTATTTCTCAGTTTCCTCAATAGATAAACGAAACTCTCACTATGGACAAGCACCTCTCATCTGCAGATCCATATGCTACTTAAAAGTTCATTATCATTGTGTAGGGGAGGCTTGTATACAAGGACCAAACAGCTTCCCAACCCCAAAGTTATTCTAGATGCACAGAGTTGTCCACTAAACACAACACTATTAATAACCTTAAACAAGAGGCCACAGGCCTGGGAGACTTTTCTACAGTCCTGGCTGCTGACACCGATGATTGTCAGTCCAGCTTCCTGCCCTGATAAGAATTTGCTAAGAAGGCACAGCAAAGCATGCCAATGGGGACAGAAAGCAGTTGGTATTGAATCATGGGAACTACCCGAATGGTAAAGGAAAGCACTGTGAAAAGAGTTCTCTATGACAGAAGGAAATAGTGGACAAGATCAGTTAGTTTTGAACTACTCATAAAATTCCAAATACATGTGTCTTGTAGAATAGGAGGTTAAAGTCAAAATTATGTCAGTAGTTTATGATAAAATTTGAGATGGTGAGAGAGGGCAATGTTACGAAACTAAACATGTAATAAAAATTCCTGAAAGCTAAGATTTGGTGATGGTTCCAAAATGGAGGGGAAGATAATTCAGAAGATGTATCCGACTCTTTTCTCGTTCTTACTGATACAGACAAAGAGACATCAGCATGAATCTTAACAGTTCTTATTAATAAGATCAAACCTGAGGCCAGTTATTGGGGTAAATGCTGGAAGGTCAGAGTACCAGAACAAGCCACAGCTATCTCACCTTGCCAATTCCTCAGCTGGTCCTGCTTCCTCAGACTGGAAGCTTCTGTGTCCTCATCCCAATGGCTCTCAGAAGCCTGAATGCTTAACCAGCCAAATGCTTCTAGTTTCTGGTCCTCCTGTCTTATAAACCTTTCTGCTTTCTACCACCATTCCCTGGGATTAAAGGCTGCTTTCTGGGATTAAAGGTGTGAGTCACCATGCCTGGCTGTTTCCAATGCGGCCTTGAACTCACAGAGATCCAGAGGGATTTCTGTCTCTGGAATGCTAGGATTAAAGGCGTGAGTGCCACCATTGTCTAGCCTCTGTATCTAGTGGCTGTCTGTTCTCTGACCCCAGATAAGTTTATTAAGGTACACAATATTTTAGGGAACACAATACCACCACATTTCCTCTCTTTTTGTCTAAAATTAAAAAAAGGCTTATAACTAATACAAGAAAAACTATCCAATAAGTATATACAATATATACAGTCAAGATTACATTAACGATGTCTAGTCCATTAACATTTGACAGATTCAGATAAAAACTCCATTATATATATTAACAATGTCCAGTCCAGAAACATCTGATAAACTCAGATCAAAAAATTTTCATTACTTATCTTTTTTAAAACAAGTAGTTCCTTTTTAAAAGTAGATTCCATAATCTCCCTTTTTATCTTATCATATCCAGTTAGGAGTGGGAAGGTGCAGAAGACAAGCATGAAAGGTGGAATACTAAGGATATGGCCCTCCTGCTGCAGGAATTGTGGAAGAACTGCCCCCCAGACTCGATGCTTAGTGTGTTGGACTTTAAAAGAAATGTGCGTTTGTTAGCACTTTGCCTCCTGCAAAGTTGACTGCTGAGGAAGTAGAGTTGGCCTTATGCTGGAGAAGACCCTGGTGTTGAAGAAGCAGTGTTTCCGAGTTGATTTCTGCTGAGGTCGAGAGAAAAGTGTTCCAAAAGTATCTTCATTAGCATATGAACATACACAACAATTTACCTGTTTGCAGAGCTTATAACTATATTTTTCATCAAAATCCGACAGGTATTAATTTCCCCACCTTCCACTCCAACTCTTCATTTTCTGGCCCATATACTATGAAAGAACATAGTTAATTCTTTTGTAATTATTTTTCTTTTACTGATGAATGTTTCACTTTCATGGGTTCAATGGTATTTTTTTCTGTCTTTAAAATTTAAAACATGTTTAGATGTAAGATTTCCACTGTTCCACAGCTACTAGTCCACAGTTTATGAGTTCCCACTAGTTTGGTTTGCCACTATTTACTTGCCTTATGCTCAAAGAACCCTTGGTAGAAAGACTGTAGACTTTGTACATATGTACTCTGGATATTCCTTTGTCGTGTCTATGCTCTAACTGTCTCCATGTGTTTAGTTCTCGCATGTGAAAGTTCCTGTTATGTATATCAAAATTCCTAATTACTAACAATTAAGTCTGAAAACCATATAACTTCTAATTGACTTGCACCTGTTTTCAGTGGAAGGCCCATTGCCAAGAAGAATGCTCTTTGTGATTTTGGGAAAGAGATGGACAGATCAGGGGATATGGCAGACAATCAGATTGTCATGAAACATGTGTTTTATGTACAGACATCATACTTGGACATCATTTGAGGCTTTCTGGACTTTCCTGAACTTGAGACTCTGTAGGCCTGCAAAAGATGGGCAGACCTAAAGAAGCGCTTCTAGGAGGCAGGTATAGACTTTGGTGTTTATTTTTGACATTTGAAACAATGTTCTTCTGAGAACAAAAGAGACAATCTTGACTACTCTAGAATTTAAGCAACTCTTTTCTTCATCCAGGGATGAGATTATTCTTCTCTAAAATGACTGTCAAATGGACAATGGTCACATCTTTGTACCAACACCATGCCTTCTGTAAGAGCTATGGTTCAGATTAAAGAGAGGAAAAGCAAGTGAGGGATAGAAGGAAGGAGGTAGGGAGGAAGGGAGGGAAGAGAAGTCATTCATTGCTAATAACATGAAATACTAAGATATACTTAAAAAACATCATTCCCCAACACCATCTAGCTTTGTTTGAAGCATCTTCCATGTGTGTTCCTCTGGCTGCCCTCCCCATCAGTGTTTCCCATGAAGCTTCATGTTTTCCCAAAACCACTGAACAAGGTTCCTCTAAACCCTTATGCCCTTAGCTTGGGGTTCTCCAAACAGCGTCTCATTTTCTCAAACAGCTGCCTCTACTCAGATTCCCCTGCTGTCTGATACATGTAATCAATCCCCTTGCGGGGTGAGCTTTCTTGGCATTATCAAAACCGTCACTGTGGCCTTTTACCATGAAACTCCCCTCACCAGCTATTTCCAGGATGTTCAATGAGCCTCTATCACAAGGAGGGGTTCTTTGTTCAGTAATGCCAGTGGGTGGGACAGGCTTGTTCTAGGCCTTGTCCCACATCTTGTTAGAGGTAAATAAGCAAAAAAATTTCCAATCTAAGATGACAGCACCACAAATGTTCCTCTCACTGACTTAGACCCCAAAGCTGATGAGAGTTTCCTGACACTCACCTTCAGAAAAATGGACATCACGGCCCAGGGATACAGATTTAATGGCAGTTTCTTGGAGGGGAATCCTGGAAGGCAAATGTATTTTCTAAACCTCTTCATTCACTCTGCACAAAACTCATTCCATTTCAAATAAACAGAGTGGCTTTCTTTCTAATTCAATGACCCTTTTACAAGAAAATTAAGTAAAGAACAACTGTTGACTAGGATGCCAGAAGCAATCTTTCTATGTCTACCTGTATCTCAACCACTGTCTTATCTTTGGGTCTAGAATCTATTGGACATTGATACTAAGCCAATCTGACAGTGATGATAGAGAAATGCCTTTTACTTAGCAACAAAGGAAACACAAACATGTCCTTGTCATTTTCCTAAAAATTACATTTGACAGACAGAAGAAAGGATCAAAGATTTTATCAACTCAGAGGAGTATTCCCAAGACATCAGCACATTTTTCCATGATCCTAATGTCCACACAGACAGAACCACCTTTACAACTGATCCTGTGCATCATAGATCACATGGATCTTAGAGAACAACCTTACTTTGTATCACAATATTAAATAACACTTTCCCATTCTCAAATGGAATTTGAAGATAATGAATTTCATAACTTTCCCATACTATATATAACAAATATAAGAAAAACTACATTTTTAGTTGTGTACTAACAAGAGAGACAAAATGAGGCAATATGATATTGACATCTCTATATTATTCCCACCTTAATAAAACTGCTAAAATGATCATTTATGGCAATATTGTGTTGTATTTTAACTTCATAAATGGTCTTGCTTGTTAATCATGTGACTTTTTAAAAAATAATAAACAACTCTTAGTAAGGTTCTGAGGGAACCAGAATAAAATCTTTCCTTAATGTCCATGAAAATTGTGTTTTCAAAAAAAATGGGTCAAAATATTATATGCTATGAAAACTGAATAAAACCCATTAGCTCCAATAATTACTTACATATATTCCACTTCCTACATGTCTGGGAGATTATTCAAATACACAGCAAGACAATATGACTCTTTTTAATGCAAGGCCAAATGTCTAGTTCCTGATCTCATCACCAGATCCTACTAGTATTCCTTATATTGGTGACATCCAAAGTGGCCTTTGAGACTAATGTCAGTTCCCATTTACTTGTAACATCCATTTTTATACCAACTAAATCAAAAGACTAGGCAACTTGAAAACTTTCCATTTATTCTGTGAAACCTTATCAATAAGGTATTATAAATTACAGAATGCTGCATTTCTATATTCTGGATAATACTTCCATATATAGACCCATAGAAATATATGGGCCACTTATTATAATATTGAAAAATGCATAACTGCTTTGTATCAGTATATCTAAAGTCTGAAAGATATAATCCAGTCTATAAAAGTATGATGCAGAGTCTACACTTATAGTAGCCATAAGAAGAAAGCCCTCCTGAAACTTTCTCAAGTAAAGCTTATTTTAAATATTTCACCTATCTTTATTTTCTTATACATTTTGTGGGTGTTACAAATTTTCTTAAAATGTTTATGAATCTTAGCAATGGTCATACAAACTTTATGAGTCAAAGTGAGGAAAAAACTTAGAAAATAAATGGGAACAGAAAACAAGTAGTAAATGAAAGAAATGTTTTTTTAAAAAGAGATGGAAATGGAGAGCTGAAATTTTAAAGAGGAAAAGTTAGAAAGAGTCAAATTTTCAGTGTGTTGCTACATGTTTTTCTCCAGAATAAGTTGCTATGCCTTGGTAATTCCACTGAAACTCAAGTCTCACAGGGCACATCTTGTCCCTCAGAGGAACTTGGGATCCTTGGAACAGCAGCAACTAACAAAAGTCTTTTAGGTGTAAGAATGTCCCTTCCGGGAAGAAGAGCCCTGGTGACTCACCTGTCCTTCTACTCACACCACTAATGACTTCAGGTTGTCTGGAGGCTTAAATATGGATATGGCTCAGTTCCCTGAAAACTATCAAGATCATGAAACTAAGAGAGACAGAATAAGAGGAAAAGGCAAAAAAAAAACAAAGCCAATTAAGTACAAACCATAAACCCGTATGTGAACTCAATAATGAATTCTTGAAATAAAAGTTTAATGCAGTTTAATATGCCATATGTCACAAGTTATGAACCAAATTGCAAAATGTTACTAAGAATTTGGCAAAGATATCCATATGGTTTAATATTTTAAAGGATGGAATGGTATTACCTTCCAGCATATTTATTCATTCATTTTCAAACATTTTCTAAGACTCTCTTAATGCAACCTAATCTCATGTATTCTAAATTAAGGACTATCCCATATTTTCCCCAGAAGTTCTTTTTGCTCAAAAATACAGGTTTTGTTTTAAAAACATATGATTTTTAAGAATGGAGTGCAACTTAAATATTACAGTATAACTTCTTATCTTCAAATGGGGAAAATGCATTAACTGTGGACCAAGACATAAAAATATTTTCAAAAACAGGAAAGGAAAAAAGGTTAATTATCCTGTATTGCCATTCATTTCACTGTGAGCAGGACACTGTCCAGGAGCATTCTATAAGACTTTCACCATTACTTCGGCATCTTAATAAGGTTACGGAGAATTTCCAGAGAGTGATTGATGAGAGTTCATTACTCATGTCCTTAAACACAACCTTCAGAAGGGCAAGGCTAGAAAGCTTCTTAAAGCAGAAGTCCTGCTGCTCCCTCCAAAGTTAGGATGATACAGAAAAGTTTCTTACTCCTCCACTTGCCTGGCTATTTTGCCAGGCTGCTTATGTTGGTTGTGGCAATTTGTCTGGTACAACAAGTGGACTTGATCTCTTTGGAGCTGTTTGATAACCAGGATTAGCCTTTGGAAGGAGAAGTAGACTGAAAATAACTCTTCACCTAACTGTAACTCAAAGCCTGGCAGGGAAAACCATGTCTCAAACCCAGGAAGTCACCATACCCTGATAGAACTTCAGCATCCAGCAGACCCGTGTTTTCCGGATGGAGCAAGCAACCACTATGTTTGAAAATAATGCAATTGCAATTCCATGTAGGTTCACTACAACTGGTCTTTGCATGGACATTTTTTACAGGGAGCACTTGGATACTTTTTAGTCCTTTTCTTTGTCTGGGCCAAGGCAAAGTTTTGATCAAGCAATGCAAAGCCATTCTTTCCTCCCTTGCTTATTCCCATTCCCAACAGGAAGAAATGATTGCTGTAGTAGTCTTGGCTAATAGCATAAAAGGCAATTCCATAGGTCAATAATCTTTTGCTTAACCCAATGGCTTCCTCCAAGGACGAAGAGCAGCAAATCATAGCAGCTGATGGCTGTTGTGCTTAAGAAGATTTCATTGTAAAATGCAACTTTGTTTTTACAGTTCTTGGAGTGTGCCACTACGTACAAGTAATAAATCCTGAAGAACTGGTAGGGAAGAAAACAAATAAGGATTATGCCTATAAAGAATAGGTTTTTCAGCTGAGCCCAGAACTCCTGGTGGGACAGTAAGGAGTGTCGAAGCTTCCGAACCATGGACAATGTGATGAAGACTTGGAAACCCAAGAGAATCATCGCAATGGTTATGACAATAATCACTATCATATAGTTGACAACTTGTACATAATCACGGGCAAGTTCTTTATGGAATCTGAAGCAGTGTTGGTCATTGTATTCTTCATTATTTCCATACTGAGAAACCACCAGGGGCACCACAATGACAATCACCAAAAGCCACATAGCAGTACTGGCAGCAACTGCATGCAGTTTTCTATAGAATTCTACTTTGTCTCTGCGCTTGAAGAAGATGAGGTACCTGATGACCAGTATCACCACGTAGAAGAAGAAGGTGAGGTACATGTGTATATGCAGCATGGCACTCACAAATTTGCAGAAGGGTAATCCAAATGTCCAAGTCCCCTTGATGAGGTATGCCAAGCGGAAAGGCACAGTCAGCAGGAATAACCCATGGACCACCACCAGGTTGATGACTGCCATGGTGGTCACTGAACGTGAGTTCATTTTCACCAGCAAGAACAGGATGGAGATGAGCCCTGCCAGCCCTCCAATGAGCACTATGAAGTAAAGCGAGGTTAAATGGTGCGCCAGTATAGGATCACAAGAGGAATTCTCAGAGGTATTAAATTTGTCCATTCTTCAAACATTGCCTGCAAAAGCAAAAAAAAAGAAAAACCACTAATGTATCTGGACAAAATTCCAGACCTTTGTTCACAACTCCTCCAAAACACTGAGAAGGTGGCTCTGTAGTTTATCTGTCTTCATAGCATTACACTTTATATGCTTTAAGAATGAAGATAATACTGTCTGCATATTTGTAGTCTCTACGCCTAAAACTCCAAGCCATTTCATTAGTCTGTTTGATAATTATTATAACACAATACCACAGACTGAGTTTAGAAAAGAGGTTCATTTTGGCACACAGTTCTGACAGCTCAAGGTTAGGGGGCCACATTTGATGATGTCCTTCTTTCTGGCAGAGTTGTAGGGAGGTAACAGAACCCAGGAACTGTGAATGTGTCTTTTTTAATCTCTCTCCTCTTGTCACAAAGTCATCAGGATTTAGTCATGAGGATTCTACCCCCAGAGACACAATTGGAATGCTGAGTGGCTAGTGAAGCAATGCAAAATATTTTTAACATGGTTCCATTTCTCTAAGTCCTTCCAAGTAATCAGTCAATGACCCAAGGATATTCATACTTAACTCTTTGAGAATGCTGACTAATTTAACTGAAGCTCAGGGAAGTCAAAGCAATAGAGAACTGTACAAACAAACATCTATCTGTTTTTCTCACGATAGTTTTAACATCATCCTCTATGAGACCTTGGATAAGTTCTTCCCCTGAAATATGACATGCCTCCCAAGTCTCTCATCTTGTATCTTCAAATGCCTTGCAAATTTAAAAAGACCTACTCTTACTACTTGTTTGGACTCCTGAAAAACCCTCTTTATGAGTACCTAGTCCTCTCTAATCAATTCTCCAAATTCTTATTTTTATCATTTATGTTATGTTATGTGTATGAGAGTTTTGCCTGCATCTATGTATGTGTACCACATGAGTGCTTGGAAGCCAGAAGAGGATGTCAGATCTCCAGCTACTGGAGTCCCAGATGGTGATGGGAATTGAACCCAGGTCCTGTGGAAGTGCAGTCAGTGTTCTTTTTAACTGCTAAGCCTTTTCTCCGGCTTTCCATATTCTTCATTCATTATCAGTAAGAATTTTTAAATCTTTGGATTTTACTACACAAGTCATATCCAATTTCCTATTTAAATCTTTCAGTGGCTCCTCATCTAAAAAAATAAATAATATCCTTAAATCCAGCATGAAATTCTCAAAGAATCAATAAAAATATAATTTTAAAAATTCAGAATGTCGTGGATTACACTGCTTGAATTTTGCTGGTTAAAAGGAAGAAAGAAAAGGTTACTCAAGCCTTGCATTCTGACTTGAACAGTGGCATAATAATGATAACATCTAAGGTATTTGTTTACTGACATTAGGAAAACTAGAACTGAGCAGGAACAGTAATGAAGTCATTCGCTGGGAACCTGACATTTATAACACATTTGCAATTATTCTTTTTTTTTTTTTTTTTTTTTTTTTTTGGTTTTTCCAGACAGGGTTTCTCTGTGTAGCTTTGCACCTTTTCCTGAAACTCACTTGGTAGCCCAGGCTGGCCTTGAACTCACAGAGATCCACCTGGCTCTGCCTCCCGAGTGCTGGGATTAAAGGCGTGCGCCACCACCGCCCGGCTGCAATTATTCTTAATGCTTTTCTGAACACCTCTTCAAACAATGTATTCTCACCCAACTTATAAACCAATTATTAGACCAGATGATATACACAATGTTGGTGAATCTCAAAAGATTTGTATAAATCACGTATATTCTCAGTAAGGTGACAGTGCTTCTAAAGGTACAAGAAAAGGTTAATGAAGTGTAAAAAATAGTATTCTATGTATCAAGCAGAGATATGTGTACCATAACTAACCAGACACACAGATAAACTAAATTTTCAGAGGAACAGGGAAGAAAATTAGGGGAAAACAAAACCTCTAAAAATATTTTCTAGGGAAATAATAATTTATAAAAAGTTGAGAAACCATAGCAATACAAGCTGTGTATTGTATGATTTCTTTTTCTAGAAAATTCAAAACTAATGTGAGAGAAAATCGAAACATGTAGCCTAACTTGTAAGGGAAGAGGTGAAGTGGGCTTTAAAGAGGTATATAGAATGCTGGGGTGATAGATGAATCACTGAACTATACACCTCAAATGACCAATGCCCGTGTATTTCCTTCACCCCCATTAAAACATAATGACATTCTAACCCACAGAGACCCTCTGTTTTTGTGAGCACAGAAAACACCTTCAGAGAGCTGTGGCCCATTTAACCATATTTCCCGGGAAGCTCTGAAAAGTTTACTGTTATATTATGTAATCTCAGGACTTGCCTTCACTTTTTCTCTGTAAAAGGGCGGTTTTACGGAGTAGAAATGATTTTGTTTTCATCTGAGTCAAGCGTAGACACGCCACCAACACTTCTGTTCACCATTTCCTTCTGTTATTAGCCTACTAAGACTGGTCCTGAAAGAAAAGAGTAAAGTCAATATTGTGTCACTTGAATCAATCTCTTTACACACTTCCATGATCTCTGCCTTTCAAATGTCAGAAGCATGTGTTAAACAATCCCTGTGTGCCAGGACTACATTACAATGAGTTATTTACTCTCACAGTAGGCTCACAGCTGCATAATATGTTGTTACATGAAATTTAAGGTGATAAAACAGTCTTTAGGCTCTCTCTGTCTCTCCATAAGCAGGAGGGGAGGGCATAAACCAAGAGCCTATAAAGTGGTTTACTCTGGACACAATCATTCTTTCTTGCTTCCTTCACTGTTATAGTCATTCTGAAGCTATAGTTCCTGAATGTGACTGCTACTGGAGGCAAGAGTTGGCCAATGATGACTATCGGTGTGCAAAAGCATTAGTTCATCTGGTAACGTGGCAGGGGCATGCTCATGCCATTAAAGGCAAGATCAGCACCCTTGGAGGAATGGATCCAAGATACAAAAAATATTGAATCTCATGATCATGATGACGCTTGAATAGGAGAGGTGATTTCCAGAGGTTTGAAGAAAAATAGTACTGTCAAATGTTTCAATTTCAGCAAACAAAGTCACCTAAGAAGGGTCTGTAAACAGAGTGTTTCTAGAAATAATGTTTTGTCAAGGAATAATCCCAACAGAATGTCTATCCCTTCTGGATTATGCAGAAGGTGTGGTAAAGGCAGACATTAGACTAATGAATGTAGATCAACAAGGATCAGTCAAGATAATTTCTAGCCTTTGCTGTCGGGAAATGCCCAAAGGGGTCTCTCACAGGTCCCCATGTCAAATTCCATTCAGTCTTTTCCTGTAATCATGGAGGAAACTCCTTCCCAAAGCAATTAAAAAACCTAATGCCTATTGTAAAAACCCATACTGCTCTGGATGATAGAACAGCTATACAAGAGAACAAAAAAATTGGGAGAAACCATAAATCAAAACTGATAAAGATTGGATTTGGAAACTCCCCAAAGTTAGAGCTGGGGAAGAGTTTTGGTTTTGTCTTTAGGAGAATGAAGGCATCTAGCTAAGCAATCTGAAGAACCCTCGACAAATGAGACATCTGAAGAAAAAGGACAAATCATCCAGAAAAAATGTTCCATGACAAAGATTTTCTGCAGTGAACCATGACCATGCTTAACAGCAACTTTGAGGTCTCCAAAAAGATGATGGGACCCCACAATGATGATTCCATTAGGACAATGATAACGCCACCAAGCTGACAAACACCACCCAAAGATCAGTTTTGCACTGCAAATTGCTCAGGACAATATTGAGATGGCTAGCTGAGATGATACAGCCTCACAGACTACTCCAGTCAGGACTTGACCATAATCCTAAATTTTCTTTGTGTCCCCATCAGACTACCAGTGCCTCCAATCAGCAGGAAGTAATATAGAACACTATGCCTACATTCCCAAAAAATGGATTATGGATGTTTGTCTTTGTTTAGTGGTTGGTAAAAAATTGTTATTTCTCATAGTCAATCTCTTTCTAAAAAGAAGAAAGGAGGATATGATATAGAAATGTATTATATAGAAATGATAGGATTAAAAGGTAGATTATTGAATCTACTCTAAAAAATGATAGGATAAAAAGGTAGATTATTAAATCTACTCTGAAAGGAAAAAAAGAGGATATAGAATCTACTCAGAAAAGAAAAAAGGAAAATATGAATATGATAAGATAAAAAGGTAGATTATTGAATCTACTTTTAAAAAGCAACTACTAGTTTTAAATATTTTACATTGGATTGGATTTTTGTATATTGTATACAAATTTTGTATATTGATACAAAGTTGAGATTAATTTTGTTAAAACATACTATATATACATTTCTATTCTTGTTCAAGGTATTGTACCTATACAGTCCATTTAACAATGTAATGTAAAATGCTAGTCCTTGAAAGTTATTATTACCAACTAATTAGGATACAAAGAAATACAAGTTAGTAATTAGTCATTACAATCACACTTGTAAGTCGTATTAGGTATGTTTGCAAGGTCAAACAGATATATTTTAGATAAACAGGTCATCTTCAAACACTTCAGAGATCTACAGAATGTGGCATTTAAGATGTTTTAATAACATAGTTTTTTTTTTTATGACAATGAGACATGTCTGCTTCTGGTAGCACCAGTCTACTTCAGAGAAGATGATGGGCATAGAAGAAACTCCACATGGAGTTTACTTTCTTTGTGGCAAGTTGGCCACTGGGCAAGAAAGTACTCTTATATCAACTGCTGACAGCGTGCTGTCCAAATGGGACAAGCAGGGCACAAAATAAAGGATGGCCGACTTTGCCAAGACAAAGTAGGACAGCCCTTCAGAAAATCCTGTTTCACAGATAAGTTTGTCAGATATGCTAGGGCTATAGGCCGAAGATGGATGACCCCAATGTTACAGAGGAAACTTGGGTGACTGTACAGGAAGCCAGATGTTTCTGTCATTTCTCACATTTTTTGGAAGTCACTTGTTTGCACTTCCTGTTTACTCAGTAAATATTGTTTCCTTCTCAGGTCTCTGAGGGAGTTGAAGACTAGATAGTTTTCCTTGTTAACAAATTCAGAAAAGAAACTTGCTAAAGAGGTGTAAAGTGTATAAGTTTAAAAAGCATCAAAAGATAAGTTTTGGTTGGTAATACAAGTTAGGATAGAAAGTAAATTAGGTACACTTTGGACTCACCAAAATAGGATAAATAATGTCGTATTTTCTCTGAATTTGTCAAATGTTTATGGACTGGACATTGTTAATGTAATTCTTGACTATATATATTGTACATACTTATACTTATTGCATATAGTTTTTCTTATATTATTTATAACCTTCTTTTATTATTTTAGAAAAAAGAGGAAATGTGGTGATATATTGTGTACCCTAATAAAGTTTGCCTGAAGATCAGAGGACAGAACAAGCCACTAGATTAAACATAGATACCAGGTAGTGGTGGCACACACCTTTAATTTCAATACTTGGGAGTCACATGCCTTTAATCCCAGTATTTGGGAAGCACACACGCCATTAATCCCAACACTAGGAAGGAAGTGATGGCTGGGCGGAGAAAGGTATATGAGGTATGAGGAGACAGGAACTAGAGCTTTTTGGCTGAAGCTCTTTTGGCTAGAGGACTTTTAGGCTAGAGAGCTTTTTCAGCTGAGGACTCAGAGGCTTTCAAACAGAGGATTTGTGGAGTTGCTGAGGTGAGACATAGCTGTCTGTGGCTTGCTCCCTTGTCTCTTTGTCTTTCAGCATTTACCCCAATATCTGGTTCCAGGCTTTTTTTTATTAAAAGACTATTTAGCAGTTTGTGCAACAGAAAAGCCATATGGACACCTACTACTGGAGAAGCTTATCAATATGTGTTTATATATGAAAAAATTTAAAATGAGTCACCACATAATGGGGGAGACAATTACTCCAATTAGACATTTTATACCACCAAGTAAAACTTCCAGTGACAGGAGTGGATTATATCTTGTTGAGTTATTGGTCAAAAGGCTCCCATAGACTCACTCACCCACTCCCAAATATCACAGGACTATTGATTACACTCCACAACCTGCTGGTAAGACCCTATTGCTGAAGACACACTTATGTCATTGAACATAGAAAAAGCAAACTGGTTCCCAACTAAAAGATTCACCCCTACCAACTAGTGTTCACAGTGCTAGAAGGTACTTGGCACACACTGAAGGAGAGAAGTCATCATTAGCATTACCCAGCTTCCAACCTTGTGAGCTACAGCATTAACTGCCTGCAAAGATCTACTAGTGCAATAGTGTCAGAAAAGTTATAGGAGTAACCTACCACTTTTTAAAATGGGATTTAGGACCCACTTCATGATAGGGAACCCATAATGGGCATTGCTAGTGTCCAAAAACCTGAGACTAGATAGGTCATGGGCCCTAAGGGAAAACCTGTTATTTTGTTGAAGGAACATAGCAATAAAATGATTTCTAATGGCATATTGCTATACCCATAGACCAGTGTGTATCACTCAACTCTCATCATAGAAATGTCTTCTTGCAGTAGATAGTAATTAACACAGAGACTCAGAACTGCCAAATGTGCAGAGAGTAAGAGACTTTGGAACACTCAATCCTAAGTGGCATGTCTTCACCAAATCCCTCCCCTCAAGGGCCAGGGATCTATGAAGAAGAGGAGGCAGAAAAACTATAAGAGCCATAGGTGGTGGATGATGCCAAGGGAACAGAACTTTCCAGACACAGCAGGGCTGATACATACGTGAACTTACAAAGATAGTGATAGCATGCATAAGATCTGCACAAATTCAAACAACACCAAAATCCCAGCACAGAGAAGGGGAAATGTGCACAAAGTCCCACCCCTAATCAAGAAGCTATTTGTCATTGAAACCTGCTGGAAGGGGGGAAGTCGGTTTTCTCCAGTGGAGTGACACTTGGTGTAACAACCACACTCCAGGGTATGAAAGATGCCCAAGAGTAGTTGGCCAACACAAAATGGACTCCATGTTTTTTGTATGATTTTGTTTTGTTTTGTTTGGGTAGTTTTTACCTTTTTGGTGCTCTTGTTTGTTTTGATTTGGATTTTTTTAAAGAGAGAGAGATAGAGTGAGAAATAAAGTTAGATAGATAAGGAGGTAAAAAGAGTTTAGGGAGTGAAAAGAACATGATGAAAATATATTATATGTAAAACAATTTTTAGCTGGGCAGTGGTGGCACACACCTTTAATCCCAGAACTCGAGAGGCAGAGGCAGGTGGATCTCTGTGAGTTCAAGGCCAGCTTGGGCTACAGAGTGAGTTCCAGGAAAGACACAAAGCTACACAGAGAAACCCTGTCTCAGAAAAAAAAGAAAAACAAATTTTAAAGCCAATAACTGCAAAAAAATAAAAACCAATATAACATTATCATGCACTTAAAATTTATATTTTAAAACACTACATTAAACTATTAATAATTCTAACCATCAAAACAAAAACTAAATAAGTAAAAATATCCATACCACGGCTAATAACTACCTTCATTTACAGAGCTTTGGAGTTAAATCATGATTAGAGGAATGGGTAAACAAAGAAAGCCAGTGCTTCCTAACATTTTGCAATAATCATGAAAATACTTTTAGCTTATGTTCGTGCATTCCAAACAGTCAAGACAAAACAGAGATCTGCCAATATGCATTTAGTCACCAAAGACTAAGGATATCAGGATTTGATTCTGCTATGTTTCTAAGATTGCTTCCATTAAGTGCAAACAATAAAAATAGGAAATCCTGACAGAACAGACGTGATGTATGTTTAATGATGTGATCGGTTTAAACAGCACTTCCGGCTAGAGCCTAATCCGTGGAGTTCCCTGGTTTGGGGGACCTTGGTCTTTCACTTCCCTACTGTGCTGTCTGCTCATGAATCATCTAGGTTAAAAGCAATTGGCATAGTGTTTATGGATAGCACAGCCTGCAGATCTGCAGTAGTGGAGGACGCCAGCTTTCAAATACCCAAGCATGGTCTTCCTAACTGGTATGTAATAGGATGATAAATTTTGGTCATGACATAGGCTTCAGGTTCTATGATGATCTTTTCTAGAAGAAATAGCTCAAGTTTAAAAGTTCCTCCTTCAAAGAGAGAATTCTGGGGACTATCAATAACCACATGACAATAATAAGCCTCACTCTCTTCAGATTTTCTTTTGTAACAGGAGCTAGCTCACCAAAGGTAGTGAGGGAAAGGACCCACAGTCAAAATTATTCATTGCTGACAGTCGTTACATGAAAATAGGTATTGGGCTCGTAGGAAACATTACAGTTAAAACAGTGAAGTCAAGAACAGTGGAGATGAGAGATGAAAGAGCTTGAAGCTGAAGATGAAACAATGGATACGAGCAGATAAGGGGAAGGATGTGGGTCTGGAGACTCTGGACCAGTGTCAGCAGGCTGGCTGGCTCCTCAGAGTTCTCCTTCCTTAGAGAGCACTTGTTAAGGCCCCCCTGTCCTTCTACATACCTTTGCTTCTGTTGTAGCTAAGTGAAACAGACTCAGCTGTAAAGTTGGTTTCTAAACAGCCTCCACCTGTTGGAGGAAAAGAGCTTCCCAAACTACTCCACAGACTAGGAATAAAAATCAGGTAATGAAGAACAACTCCAGCTCCATCTTGGTAGCTTTAATAAGAGTCACTCCCATGGTAAAGCTGTAGGGTGATCACAGAAATGTGACAGACACAGCATAGGACAGTTTACAGCCAGCAAAGCAGCTGCAAGTTTGATGACTCGTAGGGAACAACTAACTCATAGACAGTCAAGGTTACCAGTTAACAAACAGAGGCATAGAAATTGATGAGGGGGGCATCACCCACCCCTAGTTGGGTGAAAACTATGAATAGAGCATGATCACCAGCCACGTGTGCCAAGGCTACATGCATAGAGTGTATGTGTCCTTCTCTGGCTCAGCCCGTGATAGCTCAGAACACCAAACAGTCTCAACAGAAGACACATCTGCCTTTGTCCTGTTTCTGCCAGAAAGCCTCTAGGGAGCCAGAGACAAACCAGCTCAACTGCTCTTCCTCTCTTGGGAGCCCCTCCTTCTCTCCAGAGTGTCTCTTCATTTTCCTTACTTTCTCACTTGTCTTCAACTTCCCTTAATAAAGCTCACTTCCCTTTTGCTTACTTACTCCCATGGGAGCTGAATTTTTTCAGCTTTGTTGCAATGAGACAAGAAGCCACTGCTGCAGTTTGAAATCGGGTGACTGTTGAGTTTCCGGCACCATATGCCTGGGTCACACAAACCTGTGCTGAGAATCATCCAAACTTCTCAAAAACTGCATCACTCTAATGCCAGGAACAGGGTTTCCTTATGATCTTCTGGGCAGGGCAGCTCTTACATCAGTTTGGCCTCAGCACTGACTCTGGCTCCATTCATCTCATAGAAAGAACCAAATTCTCCATAGATATTATGTCCCCTGCAATACTACTGTAAATGTTTCCTCCACAGCTTTATATTTATCTGCTCAGTTTCTTTATCCATTGCTTGTTACATCTTCCTGTTTCTCCTGGTTTTCATCTAAGGTAAGTTTCCTTCTACTGGAAAACTCCATTTAGTATTGTTTTTAGTAAAAGACTCTGAATTCTTAGTTTTTGTGTGTGGGTGCATCTGAAAATGTCTTCATTTCATCTTCATTTAAAGATATATTTTCATGACATAACAGCATAAAATAATGCTTTCTTCCAGTGTTTTAAAGATGTTGTATCATCACATTCTAGCTTTCACCATTGGTACTTTGACCATCGATGAGGCTTTTGCATCTGCTAATATTGTACATCTTTTTTCTTAAGCTTTATATAAAGTAGATGATTCTCTTTGTGTTGGGCATAGTCTTGTGTCTGTGGGTTTTTCCCTGATTATCCTGCTTGAGATTCCTCTTTGCTTTTTAAATGTACTGGTTGACATCCTTGGTTACCTTCGGGAAATTCTTACCACTGACCCTAGAGACACTGTTTTGTTTCAATTCATTCTCTCCCCTTCAGAGTTCAATTATACTTATGCTAGACATTTTCATTGTTTCTCTTGTCTTTACTTTCTCCATCTCTTCTTGCATCTGGGTGTTCTCAGTTGTTCTTGTTCACTTCTGTTAGAATTAGCTGTGTCATCAATTAAAATAACTGAGTTCATAGTGAAATACTTTCAGTTCTAGACTGTGCTTATTTTGATTTATAAATTTTACTTTGCTTATGATACTTTTTCATAAATTATTTTGTCTTTATATTTTCTAAATCTTAAATATTTTAATCATTTTATTTTAAAAGCCTTGGTACTGCCACTTATGATTTATTTATATGTAATTTTCCATGTTTTTCTATTATGTGATCATAGCATTTCTCAGGTCTAGTAATTTAATATTAATGTCTGGAATTTAATTTTTTCTATGTAAAATTTTCAGATGATGCTCTTTTTCTTACAAGTAGGAATTACCTTTAACTCTGAAACAGATTATTTTGAATTATGACTTGCACTATATACCAATTTCCTCCAAATTGAAACATTGCAACCTAGAGGAAGAAGTAAATATCTGCAAATCTAAGAAAGATCCTGAAACTTACAAATTTCACAAGGCTTCCCTCCAAGATTATATAGACAATAAAGAGGAGATGAGGCTCTCTTGAGTTGCCTGAAAGTCCTACAGAGAGCTCTAGCACAGGAGCTTTGTGAGTTATTGCCCATGCTGTAGATTTTCAGTGACACCACTGCCTTTGAGACAGTCATCCATCATTCATAACCCTTCCCCCATAGTTCTGCAAGTAGCTTCCTTAAACTCATTAGTTTACTAACCTAGATCTGTCATTGGTTCCCTATCTAGGGTGAGTAAAAAGTCTCTTCCTATCTCTCCAGGGAAAGTCACACAACAGTTTAGTCAGTCTTCGAAAGGCTTAATCTACCACTTTACTCCTCATTCATTTTCAACAAGAGTCAAAAGTATTATCCTGGGTATCATTAGCTGATGATCTAGACCAAGGGTTCTCAACCTGTGGGTCTTGACCCCTTTGGGATATCACATGTCAGATATCAACATTATGATTTGTAACAGTAACAAAATTACAGTTATGAAGTAGTAATGAAATTACTTTAAGGTTGGGGGTCACGATAACATAAGGAACTGTATTAAAGGGTTGCAGCATTAGGAAGGTTGAGAACCACTGCTCTAGACTCACCTCAAGCCTTTTCTTAGAAAGCCATTTATATCTCTGCCATACTTTATAGAAATTTTCTTTTTTAGGACTGTGGTCTCTCACCCCAGGATCCATCCCATTACAGAAGAATTTTAATTGGTAGCCCTGAGTTAGAAAATGTCAGTATGGAACAGAAGTTCCTTAGCTTCCTTCTTCTAGTTCTCTCCTCAGGAGGCCCACCTACTTTACTCATTGCCTTGGATGCACACTCAGGCAAATAAATTCTGCATTTTATTTAACTTCCTAAGTTTGGTGCTGGGAATCAAACCCAAGGCCTAGTGCATGCTAGGTAAATATTCATCGTTGGGCTGTGTTGCCAGTCCTGTGTTTTCTTTTATTCGGCTTTTTAGATCACCCTTGGTGACACGTCTGATCATCTGACAGCCATTCTATCCCATGATGATTCAGATGCCAATGCAGTTTGGGCTGTTTTGGTAGCACAGTTAAAGACTGTTTTAGAATTGGTGAGTTCTACTCAAGAGAAAAGTCCCTCCTTTTAAACATGCAGAGATTTAGTTTCCTGACTTTGTAAAAGTTCTACTATGAATTCCATTATGAATTGTAAATTATGGATGGTGTCATGCATTGTAAATTTGGAAGTGCGTTATCGAATGCCTGCATAAGCAAATATACTCCTTAATGTCCTCTGGTCGCCCTCTGTGTCCTGGCTACAGCGGCCTTGTGTATGCCCAAACTCTTCTTCCACCTGGCACTTCCATCTCAACCCAGCTTTTGGCCAGTTTATGATTCCATTGCTACTGTGCTTCACTCATGGGTAAACAGGATATTGTGGTAGACTCCCAGATGGTCTCACTCAAGCTACAGCTCCTCCATTCTGCCATGGGGCTCTCAGCTAAACTCACCCTTGCCCTAAGCTACTCCTGTTGTGTCTTAGTGTGCCTGCTGGGGGCGCACTCTCACTTACATCATGCCCAGGCCCGTCTTTGATGAACTATGTCAGGCTATGAGAAAACAGAAGCTAAAGCCGCTGTCTAGTGTGTGGTTTAAAAAAGAAGAAAGAAAAAGAAAACTTGCTTCCTCTTTACCTCTTTCTTTGAGGCACATATTCTTTTACTGTTCTCTTAAAGACTGTTCTCTTAAAGACGACTCCATCCAATATAATGAGCACCTACCTCCAAATTGGCTACCAGCCCTTGAAAGCCAAGCAATTATCAGAGCAGGGCCTAGGGAAGATGATGAATTGATAAAGACTTTTGAGAGCACGGGTATTAAGGGAGATCAGATAGAAGTTAGAGCCCATTTTCTTCAGGGTGGAAATAAAAAAGAGCCTGTGTGTGTGTGTGTGTGTGTGTGTGTAGTCTTCCTATACACAGAGTATAGAGTAACTGTAACTGTAGGGATGCATGCTGTGACTTTTAAATAAAATGACCTAAAAGTTTTCTATCTCTTTTTTTTTTTCCTCAGAAAGGTGATTCATTATCCCATGTGGAGGAGTACCTTACAGCCATGGCTGTGCGTGTCCAGTGCCATATCGGCAGAGTCCAAGAGGGACAGAGTCACCTATGTGGGGGAAATGTCATTGTTATGTATTCACAACAGACCATTTCCTGATCTATGAGAAATGACGGCATGTTGGACCAAACAACTTTTATCAACTATCACATTCAAGAATTGTACATTCCAGATTGAAGCAGAATCATTGAAATCTGTGACAATTTTTTATCTGGAGTTTGATGGTAGCAGTGGGGAAAACCACCTTGTGGGCCTCATTACTTTACACAGTGGTTTCTCTAGATAAGAGATAATAGCATCAGCAGCTCCGCCACAGTGAACGCATCTGTTTGAATCTAGACTTACTAAACACTTACTCCTCTACTCCATTTGCCTGTTAGACGTAGGGACCCACGAAGAATGGGGGATGAGATCTAGGCCACAGATACTTTGAACAGGGAACAAAAACAAAAACAAACAAGCAAAAAACCAGCAGGCACCCAGGATAGAATGTTTGGAATATAGTAGTTAATGTTAGTTAAAAACATCACCTCACAGAAGCTATTTGCCAACATGGGAGCTGATCCCTGCTGATCTACGGGAAGGTAAGGGATGTCATTTCTACTTCTCTGGAGATAGGTCAGTAAAATAAAAGCAGCCATGGAAACTGTCCAACAACATGAACAACAGTCATTGGAGTCCTTCTATCTCACCCATGTCTTTCCATCAGGCTTCCTCTTGCCCAGAACTCTACCCTACTGAAATGTTCTGGTGCATCCTTAGGGTCCTTTCTTTGGAAGCCCTTGCTTGTAATGGTACATGTTCTCAGATGCTTCTCAGAATGATTTACATATGTCTGATAGTCATTCCTTCCTTGTTTCATTAATTCTCAGTTTAACTCTACATTTTGGTTATTTGTGTCCTTGTTTTTAACTTAAATTACTTTTAACATTGGCTTAATGTTCTAACAGTGGGCATGAGTTGTTCACTGAATAGGTAAAATAATGCTGAAGAATTTGGTGATCTTATTGAACCTTTCTTTAATGAACTCATGATTTACTCTAGACCAGTAACTGATGTTAGGATAACAGAAGCAATCTGTGGCCCCTGAGAAAGCTGTTCCAAGGAATAAAGTCTCCTCTCTGTCTGGGCAGTGACTATGTGTCCTGACAAGGGACCCCTTCTCTGTCTCTGATTGACCCTGAAGGACCAGCGTGAAGCCTTGTGTCAAACTCCAATCCCCTGCTCTCTCTCGCTTTCTTACTTGAAAACTCTTCTTTGATCTCTTTTAGTGGACAAAATTAAGTCAGAGTGCCCACCCTGTTCTGTCATTTATGTCCTGCACAATCCAGTTTCAATTTAGTTTCAATCATATCAATTCTCATGGTCTACTTTGTGATGATATATTGGGTACCCTAATAAAATTTGCCTGAAGATCAGAGAACAGAACAAGCCACCAGATTAAACATAGATGTCAGGCAGTGGTGGCATACACCTTTAATCCTAGCACTCGGGAGGCAGAGATACATCTGGATCTCTGTTGAGCTGAGGAGTCCTAGAGGTAAGACGTGGCTTCTTCCTTTGTCTCTTTGATCTTTCAGCATTCACCCCAAATCAGTTCTATGATTCCCAGGTAAGCTTTACTGGGGTACACAATATATCTCCACAATCAGGCTCTGGGTTTTTTATTAATAAGACCTTTTAACATTCATATTATATCACTTCTTTCACCTTTATCTACTCCCAGGCTTACCAATCCAAGAATATTCTCTTTCATTTCTCCAGGTTGTTTCTTCTACCTATGCACTCCAAATGCACAGCTTGTCAACCAGACTGAAGCCCAAATTGCATCATAAATTATTCCAATTCTCCCCTTACACGCTTTCTCCAGCCTCCTGTTAGGAATGGAGGACCTATATACTTATTAGTGTGATATACTAGACCAGAACCCACTGGCTTTTGTAAGCCTAAGCCAGACCCCCAACTCCCCAATCCAACCAGAGCATGGGAATCCTCCTGGGCTGCTTCCATGACTTCCTGAACTTCCATGTATGTAGGTTTGCGTGAAGCTCAGCTGCTGGCAACTTCCCTGTATCTCGCCAGTCCCCTCCCCCATGCTTTGCCACAGCTTCACTTGGACTGTGTGGTCATTGCCCATTTCACCAGACCACCTCAAAATAAGAAGTGAGATCTGGAAGTGGTTTCTATGACTGTCTTTTCAAGAATGCATGATAGTGAGTAACCCACAGAATAGGAGCTCTAGAAAAGTTGTAGAATCTAACAAAGTAATGCTATTTGATCCCCCATCCTCATGGGTGTATAGCCTTTTTTCCAGGACATCTTTCCACGTACAGACGGATTAGGAACTATTGATCTACATTGATACTTCTCACCTTACTTGTTAAAGAATGTCATTTCAAGTGTTTATTGTGTATTAGGCAATACGGATTCTGTAATAAAGCACATCTCTACATACAAATTTTCTTCTTTGTGGTAGGAGAGGAAAGGAAAGATAGATGACTTAGCAGAATGCCTATGTATATGAAAATATGTTACAGTAATTTAAAAAGATTTGTAAGTTGAAGGTAAATGGTGAATGTATCAAGTGGAAGAGGGCATAGAAAGATTGCAAGAGCTAGAGGATCAAAGAGTCTTTGTCTCCTAGTAACTTCAGAAGCTACACCCATAAAGTCTCACCAACATGACTGCCCAAAAATGAGCTGAATAAGGATGCCAGTGAACATGCCAGTGGACAGGGAAAGGCCTCAACCTTACACAAAGAATAGGCAACTGAGAAAAGATGGAAATGAGAGAGGTGTATGCACTGAGCAGGTTATATTTATGAGTATATATGAATATACATATATATATACATATATGCATGCAATAACAATTAGTTGGGGGCATGAATCAAAGGAGAGCAGGGGGAGGTAGATGGGGACTTGAACAAAAAAGGGAGGGGCAAAATTATGTAATTATAATCCATATATTATATTAAAGGAATAAAAAACTGCTTAACACAGATCTGTAATGGGTGCTGGATTTTGAAGGGAACTTTGAAGTTCTGGTTGTGCAGAGGTGGAAATAAAACCCTCCAGGTAATGAGGAGGCTCTGAGCAAAGGCTTGGATGCACCTGTGGGGGATTACCAGTCGCTTGATATGTCTGGGACATCAGAAACGTGAAGAGAGCACAGGTGTCAGTTAAGGAGTCTTACCAAATGCTCAATGTGAGGCTGTGTGATTATTTTCCTGTTTTAGCCTGAAATTATGAGAGATGCAGAGAATTGTGGAATAACAAATGACATTTCCATGTTTTCACCTTTAAAACTATTTTTTGTAACAGAATGAAAATTAGACAAAAGCCAGGCTACAAGTTCATATCACTGAATGAATATTCTGTTGGTCAAGTTTAAATAATGTAAGGTTTGGAGAGGTCAGCACCACCTGGGAGAATTTGCCCCAGTACTGAACAAAAGCTGAGAGTGGTTGGAGAGGAAGGTGTGTGCTTTGAGTACTTCCATTGCAAATAGCAACGATGCCAAATACACACATATGCACTAATGTGAAAGTGAATGCGTACTCTTAGGGCAAAGGAAAGGACCATCAGGAAGCAGGAGGGGATGAGAGGGTTAAGTGGGAAGTACATTAGCAAGTACATACTATACAGGTAAGAACATGTTATAATGAAATCCATCATTTTACAATTATGCTAATAATTATAAATATGCTAACAATAAAAACTAAATCCCTCCAATTCATCTTCAAATTAATCAAAAAACTGTAGCATACGCATATTTATAAAATGTGGAAAACTGATGTAGTAAAATACAATAGAAGAATCTGGGCAAAGCAAATATTGGAGTTCTTTATCTCATTTTCATAAGATTTCTGTAAATGGTCAATAAAGAATTACTTATAATTTTTTAATTAGGCAAGATCACTGTGGGGTAGGCACATTTCTGACCATTTACACTGTTACGACTGACAAGCCACATCACCTTTCACCTGGGTTTTGCCAACAAACTCACGAGTTCTTTCTTCTCCGCTGCCTCTCCTGTAGTGTGTCTCAGCTCAGCAACCAGGGTAATACGCAAGGGGGAAGTCAGATCACTTCTCCAGTTCTCCAGCAGCCTCTCCCCTTACTCAGAATCACACCACAACTAAGACGTGTTCCACATAGCCCTGGGGGGGAGTCCTTCCAACTAGCTATGCCTTTAATCTCACCTACACTTTCCTCCCTCATTAATATATGCCAACTGAACATGACTGCTGACCTGGCCCTGCCTCAGGGCCCTTGTACATAAATAAAGACCTTTCTTCGGGGCTGATCTCCCAATAGCTGCTGAGCCTGCTTGATTCTTTCATGCTCGGGTCCTTACGCAGAGATTTCTTTCCTTCTTTCCTGTTTGAAACGGTGATGCCATCCACACTCTCTCCTTCTCACTATTAGTCTCCAGGGCATGTGGTAGTGCTGTACATACTTATTTGCCTGGTCATCCTACAGCTTTCTGTTTGTGCGGAGGTTGGTAATTTGCTTGTTTGCCTATTTGCCCTATTGCTCACTGCCCAGAAGACAAAAAAATCAGCTTGTTGCCATTTTTAACCTCTAGAATTTACATGGGGGCTTTGTGAGTATTTATCTTCTTGATAAATAAATGCTTAATGAATAAAACTGGGCATCCTATCCATTCTAGGGATGCACAAATCCACCACGTAATCAATAAAAGATGCTGCATATGTGGCTTACAAACCATGAGTAGGAAAAATAATCAATCAAGGCAGAAAGGACAAAAGCAAACAGAAAACCAGCAAACAAACATCATTTTTTTTTAAAAAAAAGATAGCTAAGTATGGTGACATGCCCATAATCCCAGCACTTGGGAAACTGACCCTGCAGCTGTTTGGAATCATCCTGGCTACATCATGAGATTCTATTTCAAAACACAACCAAAAAATTAACAAGCTGAATATCCTAATCAGTATAAGTGCTATGTAATTTGTTTTTTTCTGTTTTTTTTTTAAAGAGAAATTATTCCTAGAACTGTGTAATATAGAAAAAAACCTAAACTTTAAAAGAGTAAATTGTATACTTGGTGAATCTTCTCATAAAGCCACTACAAAAAAAAATAGGGGTCTAGAACACCAGGAGAACACAGCCCACACAATCAACAGTCAACTAAGCAGGGCTCATAGGGGTTCCTAGAGACTGAAGTGGCAATCACAGAGCCTGCGTAAGTCTGATTAGGTTCTCTGCATATACATTATGGTTGTTAGCTTAGTGTTCTTGTGGGAGTCCCAGCAGTGGTAATGGGGTTGTCTCTGACCCTGTTGCCTGCTCTTGGGACCCTTTTCCTCCTACTGGATTGCCTCTCACAGTCCTGATAGGAGGGTTTGTCTTACTGTAACGTGTCATGCTGTGTTCTATAGATACCACTTAGAGGCCTGCTCTTTTATGAAGGGAAATAAGGAGAAGTAGATCTGGAGGAGGGGAACTGAGAGGAGTGGAGGGAAAGGAAGCTGCGGTCGGGATATATTGTGTGAGAGAAGAATTAAAAAAAAAAGGGGGGGAGATTGTGCCTAACTTGAGCCATGCTTAACATAGAAAGTCCTGGGGTCCACCTCCGCATGGAGTCCCCGAAGCAGACTCACACAGAGATGCAGTGGAGCTGGTTGGTGACTGCTGGTGAGCCTGACCAGGGATGACTCATAGCTGCTCCCACTGAAGCTCTCAGTGGCTGTGTTGTCAATATCAGAGAGCCCTGGTTACTTATCCCAGTCCTTTTGGGTCTTATCTCTTACTCTCTTTGCTCCTGGTCCTCACTGGTTCTCCTCCCCTGTTGTGTCTTTGCATTGGCGTCTTGACCTTTCAACTCCAAGGATTCAGCCAGCCCCGCGCAGCTGTTTTCTGTGTAGTGCTTCTCATTCCATCTTCTCTTCTCCCCTGTCTTTCTCTACTCAGCCTTGCCCTACTGCAGCTCTGGGGCATGAGGAACACAGGTACTACAGACCAGGGGACAAAGAGCACAGAACCACGGTGTTTTGCAAAACTGGAGATGCTTGTGTTGAAAGAACCTATTAAACTGCGGAAGGCTCTGAGACCCACAAAGGACGCGCAGAAGAGAGCTGGCCACTCATGGGCTAATCTCAGATCTCTGTTCCAGAGGCAGAATCCCCACGGTGGTGGGAGTGGCCGGCCTTAAGCCCACTCAACCTCTATGACTCGAGTTACAAGCATGGGTGGTTCTGGAGCTGAGACAGAAGGCACAGAAAGGGCTTCTGAGAAGGAGTCCTGCCCTTTTGTCCAGCCCAAGAATCACATCCAGATTCCAATATTTGTTGGAAAGAAATGAGACTGGTCACTTTAATCTCTCTTGAAAAATCAGCAGCCATCTATCGAAAATGTACCAGGGAAACTCTGGAATGACAGATAGCACATAAAGAAAACCTTAACCTACCTAAAAAAACAAACAAAAACCCTAACGCTATCTAAAAATACCAGGAGCACATGAACCACAGCAACAAGAGATCAAGCTAGAAGAATCCATTTGAGGAAATCACACACAGGAGTAGCATCTATAAAAGCCCCATTTCCCACACACTGTTTTTATATTTTCATTCTCTGGTGGTCATTTTACTCTGCATCCTGAAGATAATCACCTGGCTCTTCAAAATCAATGGCTATAAAAAAGAAATCTCCTCTTGAACAGCTTCCAGTGAAATGAGACCTGGAGCCTCCATAACCAAAAAAATTCCAGTGCAAAAACACAAACAAACACATACAACAACAACAACAGGAAGATGTGAAAAGGGAATGGACTTGGTGGAGGCTGGAAGGGCTGGACTGGATGGAAGAGGAGTGTAAATGATAGTAGGGAGACAAAGGTAACCAGGATTGATGACATACATGTATGGAATTATCAAACAATGAATTGATTTAAAAATTTCCATTGCAGCTACAGAAAGCAATTCTGGTTCGAACTATTACCTCTGTCTCTTGAGGGGTTAAATGTGCTACTTTTTTTTAACCAGTGTGAAGACACCTTCTGGCTTCCTAGAAGGGAAGTGAAAGTGAGGCAAAGCTCCAGAGTTCGAAAGCCGCAGGCTTTGTCCTTGCACAGGGCAGGACCACACTGGCGTCGCCTGTTTCTCCACAATAAGGAACAAGAGCCCAGTTCTTCCCATTCCCTGGGAGAGCTCTGCACAGAGATTCAGGTCTCATTATTGAGATGCTTTGTGAATTCTGATCCTCACAGGTGCTCCCTTTTGCTTCAAAGAAATCTCCTATTGTGATTCCCTCTCAAAAAATCAGCCTGTGAAGTGCTGTGCCCAGAATCCCTGAGTGGACAGAGCTGCCTTGCCTTCTTGGCACCCTTACTGCTGAGTCTTTGAACCCTACAAACAGAGAAACAAAATGTCAGACAAACATGCTTATGTAAACAGTTAAGGGAGATGAGGCCAGACCCACATGACTTGACCCCGTCATCCTCCCTTCTCTATGCTTTTATTTTCCAAGGTTCAATCCACAGTCTATTAAAATAAAAAAAAATGATAAATGGAAAATTCAAACAGGAAAAAAAAAAACATGACTTTAATTGCCTGCCATTCTGTGTGGCGCAATCTCTTGTTACCTTCTCCTTCCCTCCTCAGACATGATTCATCCCTTTATTCAGTGTCCATGCCACAACAATACTCTCCCCTTACTCACTGAGAGGTCGCTAGTAATCAGATCCACTGTTGCAGTGTCTTGCTGTTTTTGTTCTCATAGCCTTTATTTTAACTTAGTAACAGCCACAAAGCACTAGCTGACAACCACAGTAAGTCAAAGAGAAGATGTAATGTGTTCCCTTGATTAAAAAGATGACAATTATTGACCTAAAGATAGGAAAGATATTGTAGAAAGTTGCTAAAAAGAAAAAAAAATCACTGGTGAGAAAACATTTTGCATCTAAAACTGTGAATAAGGAAGAAGTATGCTAATTTTGCTCCCATATTCCAAATGCAGAAGTTATAGCCCCAGAGCATGATAAATGCCAGGCTTAGAAGGAAGAGCTGTGAAGTCAGAGCATCTGGCACTGCCTGCAGATTCAGCCATGCAGTGGGGTCTTCAAGGATGAGATGGGCTGGTGCAGTCAGCAATGCTGGTAACTTGAAGCACCAAGACATCATAAAGCAAGAACCAGAAATCAGTAAAGAAGGCTGCTTCCCTGTGCTCATTGCATGTGCCTTGTTCTAAACCCAGTTCCCCTACAGCATCACAGAAGACTTTCTTCCATTCTCCACCACTGCATAATGTGTGTTACTATCTACCTGCTTGTCTGCTCGGATGTCAGTTTTACTTCACTGTCAGAACTTCATTTCCTTTTCTTTTCTCAATGTTTCTGCCTTTTTATCTTATTGTGAGAAAAGCAACTAAAAGAAACAGGATAACTTCATTCAGCCGGAGTCTTAAATGTTTCAGCACATTTCTCAGTATCTTTTATGCACCTCTGTCAGTTATGACCTACTGTACTTCAGTTTTCAAGCCATGATTTTCAACAGCAATGTATCAAAGGTGCTGAGCCTTGAAGTGTCCACTTTCAAATGATGGCACAGCATCTCACAGGGTAGCTGCCTCTAGAGTTGTTGAGCCAAGTGCTCAAGGGTGTCACATTTCTAACAGTCATCATAAATAATGATGACAAATGTTTTGTGAATTAAGTTTTGTTCATATTTTACATCATTTCTAGGTGATGTATAGGAAGGGAGTTAGCTATATGATGGGGAAATATTTATGAATATGGATTTATAGTACCAAACTGATTCACTTTGAAACATGCCAAATATTACTTAAGGTCAACAGTTTATTCTTACTTTTCTAATGTAAGCCTTTCCTGGTGAGTCAACTTTAAGTTACTTTACATGCAGATATCTTTAGTAAACTAACAATCTTTACTTGCTGCTCTTATGGGCATATTTCTGAAATACACAAAATGAAGCTGTGAGAGAAATGTTATCACCCTATGAGCCACACACAAACCTGCAGTACTCTGTGAGCTAATCCTCCTGTAGGAGAGAGTTCCCCAGGGGTTCTGCAAGGCCCTTTCTCTCCCCCTTCCTACCCAAGCAGAGGCCTGGAAAAGTCACTGGTTTCCATCTTGATAACAAATATAATCTGCCAAGTAGTTCAGCTGCCACCCCAGCCTCAAAGCCAGAGAGTGTCAACAGTAGCAAGAGACAGCAGAAATGTAGCACCTCTTGGAATATGTGAACATGTCGGTTTTCCTGGATGGCTCAAACAGATTAAGATGGAATTTTAGCTTTTGCTTTACAGTACTCATTCTATGTTCTGCCAATAAAGCTTGCATTTTAAAATAAAACAAGACATCTGGAGAGTATTTATTAAGGGAACAATGGCATTTCGTTTGGAGAATGAATTAACATCTATGGTTGGAAAGTGCCATAATTCCAAAGTGAACTTGATCTGCCAGCTAAGCCAGAAGACCAGGGCCTTCCTCAAATCAGTGACCCACAAAATATGTCATGTCTGTGAGCCACACCCACATTCTACCTTCAGTCCCAGGTGCTTCTGGGTCCTTCTTTCTCACTAATAGTGAGCATGTTTGCTATGATTGCTGATATGTAGGGTTCCAGGCTGTGAGTCCCTCCCCAATCCTGGCACTAGATGAATATTTTATATACATTACTTATAATACTCCCAAAGATTCTAGGTCACTCATATACTAGAATTTGTCACCCAAATGTTGGAAGAAGAGATACAAGGTCATGGAAACTAGCAGGTCTCCCTCATTCCCTTAGCTAACTACCAACACTGCTTTGGGTCTCAGCACCATATCACGGGGACAGCATCACAGGCATCCACTGCACCACCATGCTCTCCTGAGCTGAAAACTCTAGAGAACCAGTCCCTGGCTTCCCACAGCACTGCTTACATCTCTGTGACCAGTTATTAGGATACTTGAGGGCAATTCATTTGCATACTAGCAGAAGACCTAGAGAAATCATTTAAATGGGCTCACTAAATGTTCTCTAAGATCAATAAATGCTGGGAAAAAATTCATCAGGTTGCAATGCCAGGGAAACACATGCATTCAAAACTTAATTACCAAAATCAATTTGTCCCTGAAAGAATCCTGAGCTCTTCTAAAATTTTTTTTTAATTCTTTTGAACCCCATGTCTTTCTTATACCTTTGAAATGGAAAATCATGCTGAGAATTTCTTAGGGAGGAGCCTGTTCACATTTTCTTCCCCAGATGACTGTGCCCAAGACAGCATATTCCTAGCCATCAAGGAGCCCCTGGGTTAGCATCTGTAAGTGCTTTCTGTCTGGTGTCCGGCAATCCTCAGAAGCATGAACAGCTGTGTCTGTCTTCTGAAAGTGTCAGACTTGAGTCACACCATACCTTCCTCTAACGACTTTCTACCTAGATCCAGGTTCACCTCCCACCTCCTTCTGCCACCCAAGCCTCCCTGAAGCCCACCCAACTCCCTTCACTCCACACTCCCTTCTCATGCCACACAGCTCGAGCAGTAGTTAGACATACCTCACTGAACAATGACCCCCGCAGGAGCAGCCTGCCCTAAGATACTTGTTCTAGCCTGGCTCTGCTGCTCTTTAGAGTTGTGACTTCTGTGCCTCTTGCTGCACTCCATCCGTCCCTCATCTTTGACTTAGACCTAAACCAGCTTCTACAAAATCTGAACTCCACCTTCCACTCTTATTCCCTAGCCTCTTCTTTCCAAAAGTTTATTTCTTGTCTCATCCCACATGTGACAGAAAAACTTCCCACAAATGTCTCTTGAAAAAGGGAAGTTGGGTGGTGTCTTAGTTTCTCTTTCTATTGCTGTGAAGAGACACCATGACCACAGCAACTCTTATAAAGGAAAACATTTAATTGGAGTGGCTTACAGTTCAGAGGCTTAGTCCATTATCGTCATGGCAGGAAGCATGGTGGTGTGCGCAGGCTGACATGGTGCTGGAGAAGGAGCTAAAGGTTCTATATCTTGAGCCACAGGCAACAGAAAGTTGTTTACCACACTGAGCATAGCTAGAGCAAAGGAGACCTCAAAGCCTACCCCCACAGTGACCTACTTCCTCCAAGAGGGCCACACCTACTCCAACAAAGCCACACCTCCTAATAGTGGCACTCCAGTTGGGGGCCATTCTCTTTCAAACCATCACAGGTGGCAAACTAACTCCATGTCCCATCTAATCTTCAGGTCCTTTATCGGGTTTGCTTCCAACTACCCTGTGCTGCACACTCTCAACACCGCTGAGATGACCTCTGAATTCTCTAAGATTTGACATTTAGTCCCTTCTTTGAACACTGACTCATGATTCACAGATGCTGTGGCAAAGGATGATTGTTGATAGTTTGAAGAAGGAAACCTAGCTTCTGGGAGATTTTTGGCCATCTCTACAAGAAGCTGAAACCTATTTTGCTGTTGTGAAACAGGGTGGGATATCTGTTAGAGAAGCGAGAATGGGTCGAAGAAAAGTACTGACTATCAGTGCACTGTGAAGAAAGACAAGACACAGCCATCCAAAGCTCAACTGAGACTTTCCTTGGAAAATTTGTGTACAGAAAATGCATTGTATGACAAAAAAAATGTCAATGATTTGAAGAAAGAAATTGAAGAAGATATCAGAAGATGGAAAGAGCTCCCATGCTCACAGGTTAGTAGGATTAATGTAGTAAAACTGGCCATTGTACCAAAACCAATCTAAAGATCCAGTGCTGTGGAATGTCTTTTTGTATGCTGTGAATATGTGTTGCTCCCATTGGCTAATAAATAAAGCTGCATTGACCTATGGCAGGGCAGGATGGAGTCAGGTGAGAGAATCCAAGAGAAATAGTGAAAGAAGAAAGGAGAGTTGGGGGAGAGGGGAGATGCTAAACCTCCATCCAAGGAGCAACATGTAATGGGATACAGGTAAAGCCATGGAACACATGGTGATACATAGATTAATAGCTATGGATTGAGTTAAGTTATAAGAGCTAGCTAGCAAGAAGCCTGAGCCATAGGCCATATAATTTGCAACTAATATTAAGCCTCTGAGTGATTATTTTATAAGTGGCTGCGGGACCTCAGGGATGGGTGGGACCAGAGAAACTTATGGCTATAATTCATTGCAATCCACATCAGAATTCCAACACAATTCTTTTCAGATATTGAAAGGACAATTTTCAACTTTATATAGAAAAGGAAACAACCTATGACAGCTAACACAATCCTGAACAATAATAGAACATCCAAAGGTATCACCATCCCCGATTTCAAGCTGTACTACAGAGCTATAGTAATAAAAATCACATGGTATTGGCATAAAAACAAACATGTTGATCAATGGAATTGAACTGAAAACCCTGACATAAATCCACAGACCTATGGACACCTATTTTTTTTTAAATAAAGAAGCCAGAATTGCACAATGGAAAAAAGAAAGCACCTTCAACAAATGGTGCTGGTCCAGCTGGCTCTCAGTATGTAGAAGAATGAAAATCGATCCCTATCTATCACCCTGCACAAAACTCAAGTCCATGTGGATCAAAGACCTCAACATAAAACCAGACACACTGAATATGACAGAAGAGGAAGAAATAGCCTAAATGCATTGGCACAGGGGACAACTTCCTGAACAGAACACCAATAGCTCAGGTACTAAGACCAACAATTAATAAACAGAATTAATAAATCTCATGAAACTGAAAAGCTTCTCTTGGTATCCTTTTCCTCCTACTGGGTTACCTTACTTAGCCTTGGAGAGGAGCAGTGAGCAGGGGGTGCTGGGAAGCGTGGAGAGAGGGGAGACTGTGGTCAGGATATATTGTATGAGAAAAATAAATAAAAATTAAACAAGAAAGAAAGAAAATGCATTGCTGGATTAGCGGCTAACAAAATGTCTAGTCCTGAGATTTTACATGTTGACAGAGACCTAGGTTTTGCACTTCTGTTTTGTTCCAGTTCTTAGTCCACACTGGTTGCCTCCTTAAACTCAATACAACTATTCTGTGATTGCACCAGTTGCCAAGCAACCAATAACCCCTGTCCTATTTCTGATTCTGGGACACCTGAACTACCCAGATCTCTGTGGACATTTCAGAAAAACAAACTAACTATATTTTGTATCACAGTCTTTTCTGATTACAGAAGAAAATCAAGATCTGTCACTGAAATATGTACATAACAAGAAATCTATTGTTTATACCTCTGAGCAGCCCCTCCCAACAAACTGGCAGAGAGTTGGCTGCTTAGTAACCAGTGTTATCATCAGCCAATGAAACTTTTAAATACATTTTTCGTTAAACTGTCTTATCTTGAATTGCTGTTCACCTTCTTCATATCACTGACTATGTTTAACTGTAAATGTTTTTGTTTCACATATTGATGAACCATTTTCCTTACTAGATTAGAATCTCCATGATTGCAGCCATCATGACCATTTACCTCACATGAAGCTGGGTACCCAGAAAATGTTACGTAGTTTGTGGGCAATTTGCTTCACTGAAGATATCTTTTTTGTTCTCCTTCACCACGTCTATGCTTCTGAATGATGGAAACTTTCTATATAACTTATTTACTTCAACCCAGAGATGGAGAAATGCTTTGCCAGATGTTGAGACCAGAGTATCCATTTCCTACTCTATGTGTTATAAATTCTCTTTCTGAACAATATGAAACTTGTATTTAATTTAAAATGTACCTGTTTACCTAAGAGATGTGTAAAGATTACTGTGCTGGTTAGTATTGTCAACCTGACAAGATCTAGAGTCACCTAGGAGACAAGTCCTCTGGATGTGTCTGAGGAGACTGTCTAGATGAAACAATTGAGATGGGAAGACCCACCTTGACTTTGGATGGCACCATGCCATGGTTTGGGGTTCCACATGAAATTAGAAGAAGAAAGCATCTCCTTTTTGTCTTCTTCCCTTCTTACCTCTGTCAGGTAGTTTGACCCAGTCCCAGTTAAAGTAATTAATTGCATTGTAATAAGAACTTGAGGTAAAATGCAGCCAAATTCCTCAAGCAGTTCAATGAAGTAGACAGATGACATGGAGGAGGAGTGGGGATAGAAGAAGACTGTGCCATTAAAGCATAGGTGGGAAAATAAGCCGAATGGGGAGAGAGCAATACAACAGAGACTGTACTTAAATAGAACCGAGGGGCAGACAGAGGAGTGAGAAAAAGGAGGTGGAGGGAAGAAGTGTCAGGCCGTGGAACAGAATTAGCCACAAAGGACAAGTGCCAGCCCTGCAATTGTTGCTAATGGCCAGGTGTTCTTCTCTGTTATCTTCTGAAAAGCATCGGGCAGCAAATTCACAGTCTCTGTAGACTTTGACAAGCTAGCTCTAGGTTTTCAGAGTTGTCCACAACGGCCCTAACTGCCAGTAAGAAGTATATTCAGTTCTCTTTTTAGTTCAGTTTTGGGCCATGTACTTTGGAATAAAAGAAAAGAGATTTCTCTTCGGTGCATTTGACATCAGCTTCTCCTTCTCTCAATGCCTCGTCTATATCTTCTAGTCTTCAACCCTTCTATTACATGTATCAGAAATTAGGTGCATTTGAACCTTAATTCAAATACTCATAAAGAACAAGGCTATCTGACATCAGATGTGTCCTTGGTTTGGAGATAGCCTTTTTTTTTATAATAACTGTGTTGGAAAATTGAAACTCCCTGGCTAGGAAGCCTCTTGTGTATCTTATGGGGGACCTTATATAGAGCTGATCCCTACTCAGTGCTTATAGTACCCTTGGGTCCCCACAGCAGGATATAAATCAGTTGTTCTCAACCTGCAGGTCATGACCCCCAGAGACCATTGGAAAACACAGATATTTACATTACAATTTGTAACATTACAATTCATTACAGTTCTGAAGCAGCATGAAATATAATTTTGTGATTGAGGACACCACAGCATGAAGAACTGTATTAAAGGATCGCAGCATTAGGAAGATTGAGAACCATTAGTGCAAATGAAAATCCTCTGCTCAGGAAGTGGAGACAAAGCATTTGAATTGAAAACTTAGTTGAACATGCAGCCAGGCTCTGTCTTCTATTAGAACAAAACAGAAATATGTGTATACATCAAAACTTTACTTTGAAATAGAAATTTCTGAGAAGAAACAACATAAACTAAAGATACTTTGCAATCCACTGGCTCCCTGAGCAAATAGGGATGATGCACCAAAGAATAAAGAAGTTGCCACTTTCAGTCAATAATAAATGATACTCTTGTCCACACATTTTTTAGCATCTCTCTAGGGAGAAATGAACCTGAATGAAATGGAGAAATGGGGATGATTTTTGCCTTCAGAGGCCTATATCTTCTACCAAAGCCCTGAGAGTTACTTAGTCATCTAATCTCTCTATTCCTCTTGTTGCCTAACAAGGTTTATTCTTTTCTGTGTCCCATATGTCTAAACAATTTATCACCCAGAGCTGAAAACATTCCTAACTAGCTCTCCATGCTCAGTATCTTTGGATCTCATCCAGGAATGCTCCATTATTCCTCCCAGTCAGTAACTATCCTAGCTAACAACATCACCACATTTATACTACCACATCATTTCAAGTTTTGACCTGAGCTACTAACTACCATCTCTCTCCACAATATAGATACCCAGGGCAGGGAATGCAATTCTATTCTGTTGCCATCACAGTTCTTAGCAAATCTGCTGTCTAGTTGTTTCACTGGAGGAATGACAGGGTGAACAGTCATCTTATATCTATCTCTGGACTTCATTTCTGCCTCCTCAAATCCTGTTTCCATTTCAAGATGCATGCCATTTGAAGAAAATGACTCTATGTCTCAGCTCCCTGGGTGGGTTATGAATATGTTCTAAGCTAAACTCAACAGTGTGTCTTCACTCCCACCTCATCCTTAATCATCAGCTCATCATGGACGTACAACCTAAAATGAGAAATCATAATGAATTTCATGGCTCCTTCTCAGAATGTTGGACAATGGCAAGCTCTCCTGTTTTAAATAGTGGGATGTGTTTGTTCAAGGTCAAGTAATGCTGCAGTCATACTACTGCCTCAGCAAAGTTCAATACATGAGGCTAACCCTCACCTCAAGATGCTAATGTCTCCTGGTATCTACTATAACAACTGTTTTTTAATGTGAAATAAATAAAACAGAATGAAAAATCCTTACTAAGATTTGATCCTGTCAAACTCTGGTTACAACAAAGAAGAAAGTTAAACCAGACTTCTGCCTGGATTACATCAGTGAAATTGCTGAGATGTCTCCATCTGTAATGAGGTACATGGTATCAAAGAACCAGCTCAGCTTGGCAATATCCTCAAACCAACACTTGTCCTTTCTTTTTCCACATCTAGAGGCCTTTGTCTTTAAAAGAAAATCCTCTAGTAATGCATTTTTTAATTCAGAATAAATACCTTCCAGCTTTAATGAGGATAAAATGAACACAAATGAGGACTCCCTGGGTACTCTGAAATGCCTAACACTTATATAGATTACTGGGAAGCCCATTGCAAAAAATGTAAAAGCTTACATCCTGTTTTTGCACCCCAAAGCAACACAGCATGGTGTAATGGGACTTGCTACACAAGGGGGAGATCAAAACAGCATACAGCAAAAGAAGTTTGATTTCTTGGGCCATGTCTTTAAAATGAAAAGTGGTCCTTGACAAATTAGCATAATATAAACTCTTTTCTTCAAGGTTACTTTAATAAACACAAGTTAAATTGAATGCTGGTAGGATTATTATCCAATTTGGTTTTTCTTTTTTTTAACTTGTGTAGGGTGCGGGAAGATGGCTCAGCAATTAAAGTGCTTGTCATACAAGCTTGAGGTCCTGAGTTCAAATCCTCAGAAACCTGCACAAATGGCAGGTAGGTATAGTAGCCCACCTGTAATTCCAACCTTAGAAGACAGAGACAGAAACCCCCCAGAACAAGCTGGCTAGCTTATCAACAAGTTCTGGCTTTGAATGAGGACTCTGCCTCAGTGAATAAGGTGGACTGTGGATGATTTCCAATATCAACCTTTGGCCTCCACGTGCATGAAAACAAGTGGGGGAAAAACAAAAACTGTTGTCTTAGTGTTAACTAGTTACTGAGAAAACCAAGTAATTTAAAATTCCTATTCTAAATAATCTAACACTCTGGAACCTAGGACATGTACTATGGGGGTACATAGTAATTCTCTACTGGTTTATTTTTATGTTGTCAGACTGTGAAAAATACTCACCCTTGTTATTTACAAATTTTGAAGCCTTAGAGGAAAATGCAGTCCTTTGGAGTCCAAGTTAATTGACTAGTTCCATCAGTAAAATTGTGGAGCATCACACTACCAATTACCATGATTACATTGTTCAGTTGTGTCTCAGTGCTAATTACCATCTACCACAAGAAGCAGCTTCTCTGCTAAGGGCTAAGCAATGCACAGTTCTATAGGTATAGAAATATGCAGTTAGGATTAATGTATTGCTATGTTAATTTAGCAGAATAATTGCAGTAGGTTTTCCCTTAGGGTCCATGAGTTATACAGTCTCAGGTTCTTGGCCTCATTAACAGTATCAGGTTTGGGGACTACCTCAAACGATGGGCCTCAAATCCAATATAAAAAAGTGATTAGTACTCTAATATTTGTGCCACCGCTGCACCAATTACCACGATGAAATACCACCATTTAAGTGATATAGTAGGAAAATACAATGAGCCTATGCCCCAACCTTGCTACCTAATGACCTTTTAAGTCTCTTTACTTCAAACTATCAGGTCTTTCAGCTTTCTGGAGAATAATGAAATAAGCCTTGCCATGCCCATGATTTCCCAAGACAGTAAAGCATGGGATTTCATTCACGCTTGCCACCAAACTATCAGCATAAAATCCACTCTACTTGGTATCTCAGAAAATCTAAAAGACAAAGTGTGTGTGTGGGAGGGGGTGTAGACTTTGCAAAAAGAGCACCCCAGTCATATTTAAATTCTGATGCTATCAGTTCCTCTCCCAGTACAATTTAATACAAAAATTATGCTACCAATATCACGAGATTGCTGTGAATCGTACAACAGACAATATAGAGAGGTAGGAATTCTGTTTAAATCTTTACATAGGGAGGTTCTTAATAACTACGAGCTAAAATAACTGATCAACATTTTGAAGAGTGAAATGGAGGCTCTTTAGAAGCCATGTGGAAGACAGCGTGCATTTCAAGTGATTGCACAATTACTGATACAAAGTCTGATATGTTTACTTGGCTAATAAAGTTTAATGTGGACAAGTACATCACGGGAGCCGAGAGAAACAGAGAGAATTAGAAAAATCTTGATAACAAATGAAGAAAAGAAATCTGAACAAGACCAAATAAATATGAACACACCGACTAAAAGTAATTTCTCAGTTATCCACGCAAAACTTTTACAAATTAACCCAATGGTATCTGAATTTTCTTATATGTAACAACACTGATCTTAATTGATAAGTTATCATGCATATTTGGGTATTTGTGTTAAGAACACCATTTGCCCAATTCTTTACCCTGCCTTGTATATACAACCCTATCACCATCACAATGTGGCCCCATGGCTCCTCCCACTGCAGGAATGGGATGGATTTGTGGCTTTTTTACTTTGTATTTGACTGAATGACTTGTCTTGTTGAATAAATGAATTTAGAAGAAAATATGTCAGTTCCAAACTTTGCCTCAGAAGTGGATGTTTATGAACTTTCTCCCATGTCTCCATCATTAGCAGAAGAAAAACATGCTTCCCTAAGTCTTGGTCACAAGAAGAAAGACAAAATGCAATAGATCTAATCCTTCTAAGACAGTACACAATCAGCAAGCACCAGTCATGGGAGCAGGCTCCACTGAGGTCTCAAAGCCACCCCATAGTGTCAGACCTAGTGGCGAAACTCAGCCAATGCATGCGTATCTGAAGACAAATCATAGCTCTTTAAGACAAGCTGAGTCTCCTAATGGCATAGGATGTAGCATTCTCTGTCAGTACCTAATGCAATACAATGTTATTAACAGTTTTCTAATTTATTGTCTTCATCTGCTTGTATGAAAGGAAGAGAGGGCTTGAGAGATGGCTCCGCTGTTAAAAGGCTAGGCTTACAACCAAAAATATTAAAGGAAGGGGAAACATTCTGCCATCTTTCAAACATAAGGTTTACTTTAAAACAGTGTGAGTTGTAACCTCACACACTAATAATATCTCTTAGACATGGACACAGGTGAGATGGGCAGTAAATTTCAATCTAGTTTCAGTGGACAATATTAAAACAAAGGCAATATTAAATACACACAGGTGGTCATCATGTTTTTTCTGTGCTTTCCCCAGGTACACACCTCCAGAGTCCCTTAACCACTGACCCTTAATCCGTGAGTCTTTCTTTTCTGCAAAAGCATATTCAACCTATGAGGGCAAGCCCAGGAGATATAGAGGTATGGGGGCTGGTCATCTCAGTCCTCTGGCACCTCTGCTTTCTCCTAATCAGACTTCAGGGCCACTGTTCCAGGAAATCAGTGTCGTCTTCTCCATGCAGCGAATAATGTGTGGCCCTGAGAGCTCTGGTTTGTCAGATCACTTCCTGTTTGAGAATGTCTGAGTCAATCCAGTAGGATATATTCATGGCCAGTAGGAACAGAAGAGGGAGACACATGGGATATCACAGAGAGATTGGCTAAAGCCAGGAGAGTCACGAAGCTGACTAAAGTCAAGAATCAAAGTTTAAAATTGGCATTAGACAAGTAGAAATTTGTCCTTTTGAATGGACTTTCTAAGAGGAGTTACCCCCCAAAAGACTGAATCTGTGATTTTAAAAAAATTGAAGACTCCTAAATAGATTCCTAAAGGCATTTGAGTCCTCCCTTGCATTGCTTTAGGTAGGTAAACCCTGAATCAAACCACAGATCTTGGCTTCAGCTTCTGTTCCCATGTTACTCAAAATGGTCCAGCAGTACTTCAGAAAGAGCAGAGGATGCTCACTGTGCCTGCTCACTAGGTAACATGCAGACTACTGCCTCTGAGTCAGGGCACTGACGCTAACAGTGTCACTACAGCATCACCCTGAACACAGTAACAAGTCCTTCAGAAGAGTGCTGGGCATATTAAAATCTGAGGAACACGGACTTAGGTCACCTGGAGCCCCTCACATCTTTGCCTGGGTATTATCTGCCTACAAGTAAAGTGGTAAACTCGGGTGATCCCAACAGCCATTTCTGACTCCGTGTTTGTTTGTTTGTTTTCTGTAAATTTGCACTAAATAATATAATCTCTTTGCTTGCAGATCTTTCTCTAATTCATGGTGTCTCAGGAATAAAGGAAGACTTATGGAGCCAGACCAAATAGTGAGCCACCTCTACTATCCCCCTAAAAACTCTAGAATACAATATTAATTACAATAATGGCACTGAGTATTGGACTAAGACATATGGAGTTCTAATATCCATCCAGAGGGAGAAACACATTATACCATTATGTAAATAAATAGCAATTAAAATGGTATAAGTGAAATGAAAACATCTTCTATTGCTCACTTCCTAGTTCTGTCCAGCAATAACATTCATCATAGCAATAATAAGTGTCGTTGGCACCAAGATGGGATGATGTACTTCAGTAGCATGTCACATTGGAAGAAATAATAGCTACCTAACGCAAGGTGTGGAAATGGCTAAGAAAGGAAAGCCTTCACCAAGAGTGAGAATAGGAATTCAGACCCCCAGAAACACGTAAAGGCCAGGTAAGTACGTCAGTCCACCTGCTATCCTAAGCGTGGAGATTAAGCTGCTAACCAGACTAGTAGAATATGAGAGTTCCTGTCTCAGTGAGAGACCTGATCTCAATAGATGAAGTGGAGAGTGATAGATGAAGGCACACAGTATAAACCTCAGGCTTTTACATGCACATGTGTACCTGTACCCACACACAGACAAATACACACTCAAACTCACATACACCACACACATATACATATACCCAGTGGCCTGCTGGGGAAAACAGAGTTAGAATTATACCTTAAAAATAATATATGCACCAGCACTCGGGAGGCAGAGCCAGGCGGATCTCTATGAGTTTGAGGCCAGCCTGGGCTACCAAGTGAGTTCCAGGAAAGGCGCAAAGCTACACAGAGAAACCCTGTCTCGAAAAAACCAAAAAAAAAAACTATATTATATGCAAACAATAAATCAATTACTATAATACATAGATCTTATGTGGATCCTCATTTAGGAAACAAATGTGGGGGAGTGGAATGAGATAATTGAAAAATTCTGAACAGGTGCTACTTGATTTCTAAACAATTATTATATGCATATAATCTAGTTTGAAATTTCATCATCCATATGTTGAAATTTATATACCTATATATGTGTGTATCATGTATATATGTACATATATATGTGTGTACATATATACACAATACACGTGTGTGTGTGTGTGTGTGTGTGTGTGAAAGAGAAAGAGAGAGAGAGAGAGAGAGAGAGAGAGAGAGAGAGAGAGAGAGAAATGATAATGTCTGTCTTCCTGGGGTTTTCTTCACAATGACGTGTTTGTGAGGGCTGGAGAGGAGACAGGGTAAATCAAACCTGAGTGTCTTTGAAATTCGTCTGTGCAGTTGAGTATAGCCGGATAATAGTTGCATAGTATTCCTAGTCTGTGGTTTCAAATTTTCCATCATCATATCTTTTTAGAAAGAAAACCAGTTTATTTTGCACGCCACAGAGGAACAGTGAGTACAGCATGACGAGGCACCTCACAACAGCACTTTCCTATTAGTGTTCTGAACACAGAAAATAAGGGCAGAAAACATGTTAAGACAAAACACAGAAGTCCAAACTAATGAAATAATAAAGACAAATAGATACACTTCTATTTTCTTTTCTGAAGCATGAAGAGTAAAATATGACTTCAGTGAATGCCACCAAGAGAAATATTACATGGGGGCTGCCACTAGGCCACCAAGCATGTTAGTTTCTCTGCTTGGATCCTTCTTGTGTTACCATCTGCAAAGCAGGCTTGGGGGACAGAGGCCTCATGCCATGAAACAAATGTGAGAGGATGCTTAGTGCCTGCATGGGGGCACCCAGTAGCCATTTACTGACTGCTCCCTCAATTAAAAATACTCTAAGTGGCCTGGTGGTGGTGGTGCACACCTTTAATTCCAGCACTCGGAGGCAGAGCCAGGCGGATCTCTGTGAGTTCGAGGCCAGCCTGGTCTACAGAGTGAGATCCAGGACAGGCACCAAAACTACACAGAGAAACCCTGTCTCAAAAAACAAAAAACAAAAGAAATTAAGTGTAGGAGAGAAGGAAACTCACAAGCAACAGACATATTTAAGGCCCCTTGACTTCATGCCCTTGTATTCAATGCTAGGAACACCTCCCTATTGAGTACTTAGTTTGGCACATTTAGAAAGACATGGAGTCGTATGATCTTTGCACTCAGATTATCTAGTTCAGACGGCTCTTTATGTTTTTGATGAATTGTACTGACAAGGTTAATTCACCTTGCCATCAGTGATTTTCAAATGAGTGAAAACAAAAGTGCTAACTGTCTTTCACCTAAGCATCAGTGAATTAAGATATTGTGATAGTTGGCAGTAATAAAAATATACAACACGACAGAACTGAAATTGGTACTATGTTTCTAGAAATCCACTGGGTGACAGATACCAAGTACATTAATGCTCATTTGGAATAAGAGTACTTCTCCAGAAGTAATGAAAAGCAAAACCAGTACACAGGGGGAAAATGTGTATACTATATCCAAGAACACATGTAAATACTATGTAAATCTTGTTTCACCTATATGGGCTACTGTTTCCTTTAAATGATGCTACAAAGAATATAGGTAGAATTTAAGATGCCCTTGAGAAACAAGGAAGACAAGTGTTTTCAGGCTCCTAATGAAAAGTTCTCAACCACACACTTGCCCTGAATTTCTTCATTAATGGCAATAACTGATGCTATTAACACAACAACATTCTTGGGTATAGTATGGAATTTGTATCTATATGTAGTTTTTCTTGGATCTGCTTAAGCATAGTTTAATAAATTCTTCATCTTAAGGAGATGTCAAAGATAAATTAGATGCTAAGACCCTATTGCTGAAGGAACCACGTCCCCTGTGTGCATGGTTGAGAGAAATCAAGTTAGAACTGAGCTGGAGGCTTCCTCCCTGCCAGCAAGCTTTCATAGTCTTTGAATGTGTTATGCAGGCTACTAGAGGAGAAAAGACATCAATGATCTTACCCATCCATGAATCCTACAATCTTTGAGACCAACCTTCTAGGCAAGATTCACCTATTTATGCATCAGCAGCACTATTGCTGTCGAGGCAACCAGCTCCTCTCTGATTGGATTTGAGATCATCTCTACAGAAGAGAACCCATAGGTGCTACTATACACATCATCAACACTCCATGGTGGAAGATATCCTAGGCCCCAGCAAGAAACTAAGTACTGTTGCTCAGCTAAACTGACACAGTGCCAAGCTGCCTTCTAAATATTTATGCTAATATCCATACACAAATACTACTTTCTCACTTAATCAAAGAAGCCTCTCAAGCAGAAGTTGGTGCATGCTAAGACTCATAGCGGTTAAAAAAGCTGAGAACAAGTAACAGATGAGTGTCCAGCCCCAAACAAGACATTTGTACTCTCCACTCTAAAGCTTATGCAGAACAAGGGGAGAAAAGAATTTCAGAGCCAGAAGATAATGAGAAAGGCTGGGAAATGTCATCTTCTGGGGAAGACACGGCTATTACAGTCACAAACGCGTAGCAGTTGTAGATGCCTGCACTGGGTCTGTACATGAATGGCCCATCACCAGTAAGGCATGGATACCGGGGGGCCTCAGGAGCTCTACTCCTCACTGCTGAACTGTTTGCTACTAATAGATCGAGATGGTGAGAATCATTCATTGTCTTCAACTGTATTTCCGCCAATGACTTCATCAGAATCCAATGGATGGTTCCAACCTAAATGTTACCCAGAGGGCTCTGGTTAAATCAAATGGGTCATAAAACAAAAGACTTCAGTTTCAGGAAAGGGAGTGGTAGGGATGAGGAGAGGTTGATAGAGGTAGGAGCAGGATAAAAGGACATGGTGGAAGAGTCATCAGGATATATTTTATACAAGTGTGAAATTATCAATAACAAAATCAACCAATAGAAAGAAAAGAAAAATAAGAGTTATTATTGTGACACATTTGAGTAAGTTCCTCAAGCAAGACCTTTGGGCTTTTACATCTTCTTGTTACATTACCATTCTGGTCATTTCCAATGCTTAATCAAGGGATAGATGAAGTGTGTATGGCGTTAGTGCCCTACAGATGCCCCTGCTCCCTCCCGACATGTGGTAATCTGAATCAATCTGCCTTTTCCCAGGAGTAACCCAGGATGTTTCTGCTTGCAGCTGGAGAGCACCAGGTCTAACCCACAGCACAATGCTCATTTTTCAAGTGTTACAGGATCATTTGGGCTTGGTTGCTCCCTGAAGATGGCATCTCATTCTGCTGCCTCCTTGCTAGTGCTAGCAAAAGCATGGGGGAAGAAATGCCTATTCCAAGTGTAAAATTAAGTTATAAAATGGCTCTCTACTTAACTAAAACAGAGGCTTCTCTGGGCCAGTTTTTTCTCCAAAAACGTTTTCAGGAAGAACGTTTTTGGTTTTTTGCTTGTTTTTTTTTTGTTTTGTTTTCTTTTTTTATATTATTAAGAAAAGTTTTTCAATCATTTTACACACCAATCAAAGATCCCCCTCAGCAGTCCCCCTCAACCCACCCTCTACTCCCTCCCACAAGAAGGCAAGGCCTCCCATGGGGAGGTACATTTAGTAGAGGCTGGTCCAAGCCCTTCCCCCTGCCTCAAGGCTGCATGAGATGTCTCATCATAGGTAGTGGGCTCTGAAAAGCCCCCTCATGCACCAGGGACAGATTCTGATCCTACCGCCAGGGTGGCCCCTGAGTAAAACAAGCTACACAATTATCTCACCATGCAGAGGGCCTAGTCCAGTCCCATGCAGGCTCCACAGCCATTGATCCAACTTTCATTAGTTCCCACTAGTTTGGTTTGGTGGTTTCCCCATCATGATCCTGATGCACTTGCTCCAAGAATCCCTCCTCTCTCTTTCTGAGTGGACTCCTGGAGCTCTGCCTGGTGTCTGGCTGTGGATCTCTGCATCTGCCTCCATTAGTCATTGGAGAAAAGCTTTGTGATGACAGGGTATTCACTGATCTGATCACTGGGGCAAGCCAGTTCAGTTCAGGCACCCTCTCTACTATTTCTAGTAGTCCAAGCTGGGGTTATCCTTGGGGATTTCTGGCAACTTCCCTAGCACCAGGTTTCTCTCTATCCCCACGATATCTCCCTCTATCCTGGTATCTCTCTCATTGCTTTCTCACTCCATCCCTGTTACAGCTGGCCCATTCCATCCCCTCATGTTCTCATCCCCCATCCCCTACCCTCCATTGCCCACCCCTCATCCCAAGTTTACTCATGGAGATCTCATCTATTTCCCCTTCCCAGGGTGATCCATGCATCCTTCTTTGGGTCTTCCTTCTTGGCTAGCTTCTCTAGAGTTGTGGGTTGTTGTCTGGTTATCCTTTGCTTTACTTCTAGTATCCACTTATGACTGGGTACATACCATGTTTGTCCTTCTGACTCTGGGTTACCTCACTCAGGATGATATTCTCTAGTTCCATCCATTTGCTTGAAAATTTCATGATGTCATTTTTTTCTCTGCTGAGTAGTATTCTGTTGTGTATATGTACCACATTTTTTTAATCCATTCTTCAGTTGAAGGGCATCTAGATTGTTTTCATGTTCTGGCTATTACAAATAATCTCACTATGAACATAGTTGAGCATGTGTCCCTGTGGTATGATGGAGAATTCCTTGGGTATATGCCCAAGAGTGGTATAGCTGGGTCTTGAGGAAGATTGATTTCCAATTTTCTGAGAAACCACCACACTGATTTCCAAAGTGGCTGTACAAGTTTGCACTCCCACCAACAGTGGAGGAGTGTTCCCCTTGTTCCACATCCTCTCCAACATAAGCTGTCTGCAGTGTTTTTGATCTTATCCATTCTGACAGGTATAAGATGGTATCTCAGAGTCATTTTGATTTGCATCTCCCTGATGACTAAGGATGCTGAGCAATTCCTTAAATGTCTTTTGGCCATTTGAAATTCTTCCTTTGAGAATTCTCTGTTTAGCTCTGTAGCCCATTTTTTAATTGGATTGTTCATTATTTTGATATCTAGTTTCTTGAGTTCTTTTGTTTTGTTTTCAATGCCTGTAGCACTAGAGACTAGATTTGGGACTCACCTTGGCAACTAAATTAGTTTTTCACCTGGTTTCCACATCTGTTCTCATTATGCTTCAGTTCAAGCTCTTATAAAATTAGACTTCTAAATCCGCTAGTCTGCCATGGTAGTCCCAATGCACTAATATCTGCAGTCAAAACACTGTAGAGGTCACCTATTAGCTTAGAGGCCACCTATTACCTTAGAGGCCATGCATACTCCAACATTCTCTTCAGTTTGGAAGATTTCTCTAGTTACTAGAAGATTCCAGGGCCAGAAAACTCACTTTGTTTTCAGGGGCAGTCTGTGGCATTGTTAGACAAAAAGTAATTGATTTCTGTGCAGCAAGCTCACTGTGGTTACAGATCTGGTCTCAGGAGCTTTCTCATTATAGTATGTTTTTCCTTTCCAAACACTATTTTCTTATCAACTGAGTTCTCTCTTCTCACTTTGCTCCCAACCTCTGTCTTCCTTTGAACTCTGCCATCCTTCATTACTGAGGAACTTAAGTTTTTAACATGGTGTGTGACTACTATAGACTTGGCTCTGAAGTTTTGCTGCCTTTATTTACTAGCTGAACTATCTTGAGAAACTTACATGAGTGTCTAGATATAGCATACCCTGCATTATTATATTGAGGTGATCATAATGCTTCTTCCATCTTAAAATTGTTCCATGATGTGTTTTATAAATACATGTAGGGAATCTACCTAAAACATACTTTGGGATCAGACATTTGATAAATGTTTGTTCCTGGAGGGAATGAAAAGGAAGGTTTTATACCACCTTCTTATGTGTCTAGCCTATTTGGATAACTCAGCTTGTCAATAATCTTCGTAAACTATAATGTCAAAACTAGACACATAGAAAAGTTATACTTAAGAAAACCAGAATACAGTTGAATGCTTACCAGTTGATCTGGATATCTATTTGACCTCACCAAGCCTATAGTTTCTTCATCTATAAAATCAGATGAAAGTATCTACCTTGTAATGTAGTAAATATATGCAAGTCCTAGATCTCAGCATCAAATTTACAAATGTTTGAATTATCTTGGCAAGTAATAAACATTTACTATTCTGATACAAGTGGTCTAGGAGGTTTGGGTGCAGCTGGCAGCCTTGAAGGCAGTGTTTTTCCCATAGGCTCCTGTCAGAGGTTATTCTGTTCCTGAGAGCTGCCGGTCAGGGCTGAGCACAGTCCACCTGTACCCACCAAGAGACTCCTTAACAGGAAGGAGTAAAGGGAAGAAGAGGAGAAATGAATTAGGGGGACGTGGGAAAGAAAGAAAAGAGGAGGGGTAAGTGAAAAAGGAGTGGGGAGTGGGTAGGTGGGTGGGTGGGTGTTTTTGAAAGCAAGGAGCAGTTGGACACTTAGGAATCCATGTCTTGTATTCCTTTGTCCATGTACAGTCTCATAGTCTATACTCAGTCACTATGATCTATGTGAAAAAATACACACACCGTAAGACCCATTTGTTCCTTATAAGGGCTACAGTATAACAAATGGAAACTGAGGCATCAGACACATTTTCCCTTTGATTAAGGTCACATTTTCACCTCTCCACTTGAGTACCATTTTGTCAGAACCTCTGGCAAGTGTTGCCTGTAAGTCATTGGACCAAAATCTTCAGGTTCTTATTTGCCACTGATATGAAAAAAGTTTGCACATTACTAGGAAGATTAAAGGAACTGTTGGAGGAAAGGGAACCCACTTTTGCCTGAAACTCCCTGAAATCTGGAGAGTAGACCATCATTCTCTCTATTGGGCGATTTAACTTCACACCTTGTTCTTGATTCTGTGTAAATGGTTTTGTACCCATTTCAGAGTTACAAGTTTAATGATGGGCCTGGGTCCATAGGTGCTCTGGGTTGTGGACATTCACCTTCTTCAAAGCAGTGCTTCTCAATCTATAGAGAACCATGTGCCATTCTCCTTCCATGAATCCCCCAAAAATCCCTGGTTACACATGGCATTTGCTGTCAGGTACTAGCAATGATGACAGGTGGCACTGACCTTCGGAGGGTGGAACTGGCATGGGGCTCCTTTTTACTGTGTCACCAGCATGCAGACCCAATGACTTCAGGAGAAATGAGGCCTTTGCTTCTTTCTCTAGTCTTCCTCCAAACCCCTCGGGCCAGAGCACGAGTGACTGTACTCTGAGGTGCCAGGTCCTGAGGTTCCTACTTTGCCGGATTTCTGGAGCAGGGCATCAGCTTCCCTGGCCTCTCCTCCCACGGCCCTTCCTGTGCTGCTGCAGCCTCTGAATCCCCGTGCTGGCCCCCTCCCAATATGTAACACCATGAGCATGTCCAGTTTTCTCGGGAGCATTTGGTTCATCTAAGAACTTTTTAACTTCCAATGTGGGTCTCTTCTCTGTCAAACTCTTCTTTCACACAGTCACCTCAAGTGTTTTATAAAATCAAATAATCCATTCCTTTATATTCAATATATTTTCCTATACATTGAGGAGAAGTCAGAACAAGCAATTGCCTATGTAAGAGCTCTAAATTTAGGGATAGTCAGAATCCACCTGGTATATTAAACTCACCAGAACTTTCTACTGAGATAATAGAAATACCGTAAATGGAGAATGCATTCTGTAGGTGTGCTCATGCTGCAACTCAATTATCTTGTGAGTGATTTGAGCTTTACAGGTTTATCTGATGGTCAAAGCAAAGTTTTTTTTTCTTTTTTTATTATTTTATTTTATTTTACAATATAATTTAATTCTACGTATCAGCCACGGATTCCCTTGTTCTCCCCCCTCCCGCTCCCCTCACCTTCCTCTCAGCCCACCCCCCATTCCCATCTCCTCCAGGGCAAAGACTCCCCCGAGGATTGAGTTCAACCTGGTAGATTCAGTCCAGGCAGGTCCAGTCCCCTCCTCCCAGGCTGAGCCAAGCGACCCTGCATAGGCCCCAGGTTTCAAACAGCCAACTCATGCACTGAGCACAGGACCCAGTCCCACTGCCTGGATGCCTCCCAAACAGATCAAGCCAATCAACTGTCTCACCTATTCAGAGGGCCTGATCCAGTTGGTGACCCCTCAGCCATTGGTTCATAGTTCATGTGTTTCCATTCGTTTGGCTATTTGTCCCTGTGCTTTATCTAACCTTGGGCCTCAACTATTCTCGCTCATATAAACCCTCCTCTTTCTCGCAAATTGGACTTCCGGAGCTCCACCCGGGGCCTAGCCGTGGATCTCTGCATCCAGTTCCCTCAGTCATTGGATGGGGTTTCTAGCACGACAATTAGGGTGTTTGGCCATCCTATCACCAGAGTAGGTCAGTTCGGGCTGTCTCTCGACCATTGCCAGCAGTCTGTTGTGTGGGTATCTTTGTGGATTTCTGTGGGCCTCTCTAGCACTTTGCTTCTTCCTATTCTCATGTGGTCTTCATTTACCACGGTCTCCTATTCCTTGTTCTCCCTCTCTGTTCTTGATCCAGCTGGGATCTCCCGTTCCCCCAAGCTCTCTTTCCCTCGACCCTCGCCCTTCATTACCCCCACTCCCGTCCAGGCTGTTCATGTAGATCAAAGCAAAGTTTTGAACACAACCTTCCACTGGAATTTTCAGGAGATTGGAATCAGGACTCTGTGAGTACATAAAAATCTGAAGCTGTTTGTTTTCTGTATAAAATACAACTGTTTGTATATGACCTACTTATTTGACTCACATTTACTTGTGATTGCTAAGGAAACTCCCCTTCAAGGTAGGCATCCATTTTGGTACACATTAGCTCTTTGTTTCTGACTCCAGTCCCTGGAAGATAAGTTCCCAGTAACTCTGACTCAGTGACCTCACCCAGAAATGTACAGCCATGACTACCTACTGGTTGTGACATGACCAATTGCTTTTTCTGCTTCTATCACTTCCTCACACAGATACCCAAAGACTGTTTTGAGTCACCGTAACCACTTGGCAGAACAGACCAGTTTTTGTTTGCTTGTATAGATATTGAAAGTCTTCTTGTGGTTTTGACCTTTAAAAAACCCTTCCGCAGCCCCCTCCTTCATGACATGCCTGAGATTTGGCTTTAAGACTGTCATCCTGTTAGCAGCTAACCAATAAATCTTCTAATTATAATTTGAGTGAATCTATGGTCTTTTCCCAGGGGCCACAAACTCCGTAACATGCCCATATAATTTTCTCATGACTTTCTACAAGTGCTTTGGAAATAGTTGCAACATTGTAGGGAACAATGACAAGGAACTGTAAAGGTATGTTCAGCACAAAGGGGGGTTTCTGAATACTTTCAGTTTGCACTGGCTGGTTGAGCTGAGGGCTGTAGAACCTGTAGATTGCATGGCTAGCTGTGTCCATGAGAAAGTACTTTGAGGGTTATACTGTCCCTAAGCTCTGCTGTGTTTCTGTGTGACTGGGAGAGTCTCAAAATGCCAAGTAGTAATCAATCACTCATTCTATTCAGAGTCTTGACACCATGCTCCATCATTCTATTCAGAGTCTTGACACCATGCTCCAACTTTAACATTTCTAAGTTGTTTGTGTAAGGTATGAAAATGAAAGTTCTTGGTCTTTTTGGAGAAGTACTTAAGTAACAGCAAGGTTATGTTCGACTATATACATATATTTTTTGTGTAAAAAGTATCTGCATTGACAGCAAGCTTGTCAGTGATAACATAATGATGACCCAGGCATGGACCTTACAGAACAGTAAAGATGGCCCTTTGCTGACAGTACAAAATGTCTTAAGCCACCAACTATCATTTTTTAAAGATTTATTTTTATTTATGTATCTGAGTGCTCTATCTGCATGGTCTCTGCATGCCAGAGGAGGGCATTGGATCCCATTATAGATGGTTGTGAGCCACCATGTGGTTGCTGGGAATTGAACTCAGGACCTCTGGAAGAGCAGCCAGTGCTCTTAACTGCTGAACCATCTCTCCAGCCCCACCAACTATCATTTTTAAAAAATGTTCCCCCTCTGTTTTGAAAGTACAGTGTTGGAATTGAACCCAGTGGCATGTACACACTAGGGAAGCACTCTCACTCTAGCTACACTGATGTGGGATAATGCCCTTGTACACTGGTTTAATAAAATGCTCATTGGCAAGTACTAGGAAGGAAGTATAGGCGGGGTGAGCAGACTAAAAGAATGCTGGGAAGAGAAAGAGCAGAGTCAGGAGTCGCCAGCCAGACACAGAGGAGGCAAGATGACATGGCAGAACTTAGAAAATGTACCACGCCACATCGCTAAACATAGATAAGAATTATGGGTTAATACAAGTGTAAGAGCTAGTCAGTAATAAGCCTGTGTGGGGTGCAGGCTGGGTGGGACCAGAGAGCAACTTCCAGCTACACTACACAATGCTCTTTAAAAATTTCTTCAAAACTCATGGATGAACACAAAAGAAACAGAACTCCTCCATGTGAAAGGGAAAAAAACTCCAGAAATGTAGGCTGGTAAGGCTAACAGGCCAGTGCACACAGAACGCAGGAAACAAAATCAGGGTCCACGCTGACTTAGGAAAGGGAGAAGCCTGGAGAACATCCCTCTCTGGTGGAAGACACAGCACACCTGCTTGCCTCTGTTTTTGTTTTCAGGGGAGGGGAAATAAATTCTCTTTAAACAATTCCACCTGAAAGCTCACAATTCAGAGGAAAGAGTGCATTATCAAGACGATCTAAAAAAAAAAAAAAAAACATAATGAAAGCTTAGTTTGAGCTGGCTGAGGAGCCCTGAGTGTCTGACTGATGGCACTTGAGAGATAAATTCCAAACGTAATGGAATATATGAAGCAAAAAAAAAAAAAAAAAGTTTAAATTTAAAGTAAACTTAAGAAGCTTGATCTTGTATAAATCATTTGCTTAGGCTTCTTAAAAAAACAACCAAAAGTTATGCTTTTAAAGTTTACTTTTGAAAATAAAAAAATGTAGTGATAAACCAAGAACCAAGAGGGAAATATTAAACGCAGAGAGTAAAAACCATTAGTGATTATATGGAATAAAGATGAAAAATTCTTCAGAATGCAGCACAGAAACACTGGAACAAACACACAGCACATACTGTAGCATGTTTTAGCCTCTTTTAAGTCATGAGGATGGCCATAAAAGTCACTGAAGCATCTGCAGTTTTAGAACTAAGGACATTAAGGCACAGAAAGGCTAAGGAACTCCCCCAAATTCCCACAGCTACTAAGAAAGAGATACAGCCATGATTCCAGCCCAAAGGACTGAGCTTCAGCTCTGTTTCCTAGCAACTGCCCTGTGTTCCTGTCAAGAAAATGGAAATCACTAAGGAAGAGTCCCATGGAGGTTAAATTTGTCCCAGAATAAGCAACAGTGAGAGCAGAACCCGAGAGCTTTTTTAGAGAAATGAGGGCTGACAATTCTCCAGAATTGAAGAAAAACATCATTCATCCAATTTGTAAAGGTTAAAATTTCTTCAGTAGAATTTCAAAAAAGAAATACTATCCAGACACAGAATAGTGAACCCCAGAATGGGAAAGAAAAGGAGAAGCTGACCACAAAGACAGCCTGTTAGAGAAGACAAATCGATAAAATGAAAGCCTTTCACAAAGGCAAGAGACTCCTTGACACAATGATGAAAGCCAGGTGACGGGCAGGCTATTTTCCTAGTAGCAAGGGAAGATGACCACCAGCTACAAGGTGTACCTAGCAGGATTGTCATTGAGGAATGTAAGCAAAATAATGTCTTTTTATGCAAACAACCATTTAAAGGGAATAATCTTGTACCTTCACTAAAGAAAAACATGGAGGACATATTTAAGAAAGAAGGAAAATTATATAAGAAAGAAAATCTAAGCTATAAAGCCAAAATGTTAAACTGTATATACATGAATAAATCTAAACCAGCTTTCTAGAAATTATTACTAAAAATCAAGAAGAAAATAATTAAAATCTATAACTTAACAAATAAGAACCAAAGAAATAGGGAGATTGGTGTGTACATATTATCATTCATCCAGAAGAAGCCTTAAGCCACCTGTGAAAACTACTATCTTGGAAAAGGTAAGGTCTTTGAAGAGGAAAACTGACTTTCCAAGATAGGTCAGGGGAGGTTTCATAAAAGCTTCAGGAAAATGTAAAAAGGAAACAGACATTTGACTATCAAACATGAGCACCCACCTTCCCACAGGGCATTTGCACCCTCTTCTTTAGCCCCATGTCAATATTACAGCAGATTATCACCTCCCTGAACTCTCAACTTACAGATAATATACTAGTGAGACTGCTGGAGTCTGTACATTTAGGGAACATGCAGGAATGGGTATCCATCCTAAAGTAGTGTGTACATTATAAGACCAGAGGTTGTGTAATCACTTGACATCATTGTGCAGTACTCCATGGTGAATCACAAAGCTCTGTATATTCCACAGTTAAAGAACAGGGTATTCCAACAGAAACTTCTTTGGACTGAGAACATGGGCATAGCATGAGAACATGGGCATTAGTAGAGCAGAGTGAACATCTCCCCGGAGTGTGCACTTAAGCTGCAGGTGAGATTGGCATGATGGGGTGGGATGGTCTTGTATCTGAGACATTGTAATGCCTTATACAAAGGAGCCCATAAACAAGGAGGTGATGTATTCAGGATCTAGTAGTAAAGAGATTGAACATTTATTGAGTACTTACTATGTCCCACATCAAGCTATGCCTTAATCCTCCCCCAAAGTCTCATAATTCTCTCATTTACACAGAGTGCCAAGGCCCAGTTGACTTTTCCTGCCAGAGCTTCCAGCTGACCACTGCTGCCTTGTTCAACTCTGCTTTGGGCATTTCTTGAGCCACTGGTGAATTCATATTCATTTAAATGTTTTCCAAGCATTATGTCAGCTCAGACCAGAGACAGAGATAAGGCAAAAGGGCTATGGGAATCAGTACAAAGGTTCCTCGAAGAACTGAAAACAGATTACATGATTCATCTATACTACTGAGAATACGCCTAAATGACTCTGTAATCTACTATAGAGATACTTGCTCATAAATGGTCATTGCTACTCTGTTCACAATAGCCAGGAAATGGAAACAGCCTAGATGTGTATAAACTGATGAACATATGATGAAAATATGGTATACTAACACAATGGAATATTACTCAGCTATTAAGAAAATTAAAATTATAAAATTTGCAGGCAAATGGGTGGAGACAAAAACAGTCATCCAGAGTGAGGTAACGCAGACCCAGAAAGACAAATATGACATGTTTCCTCTCCTTTATAGATGTTAGCTTTGAACTTTCAGATATGTGTGTTTCATTCAGAATATCTATAGAGGTCAGTAAATTACTAAGAGCCCATGGAGAGTGTAGGAGGCACAGAGGTCTTTTGTGGACACAGACATGCACTAGGGCACTGGTTCTCACCCTTCCTAATGCTGTGACCCTTTAATACATTTCCTTATGTTATGGTGACCCCAACCATAAAATTATTTTTATTGCTACTTCATAACTGTAATTTTACTACTATTATGAGTCATAATGTAAAAATCTTTGTTTTCTGATAGTCTTAGGTGACCCCTGTGAAAGGGTCATTCAGTCCCTGAAGGGGTCACAACCCACACACAGGCTGAGAACAGCTGCACTAGGGGAACCTGGAACGTTAAGCACACAGGACTGTTCCTTCAGGGGAAGGAATACAAAACCTGATTTTCATCCAGAAGCCTGAAGCAGATGTGTTTTCTAGTCTGGTGACCTTTGTACAATCTGTGTGGCTGAAGATCCTTCTCCAGACCCATTCTGCAGATTTGTTTTTCTCAGTCTATGCAACCTGTTTTTATGAAAGGTGTCACGTGTACTTTACAAAGAGTTCAGTGTAGTCACATCATATAATTTTGTTCCTCAAGTAGATTTAGGCACACTATTGTACATGTGTGACTGAGTTAATCATCACAAGAACAGTTTTCACTAGACTGTGCTGTATTTAAATAAGCATAAAATAAGCCAATCAAGGTCAGACTCCCAAAGTTTGAAACAACACTGGCTGCTGAGTCATGCACCAAACTGCTTTCTTGCCTCCCACGGTCCATCTCTCTGCTGCCAGAGAACGTCACATAGACCCCTGCAGGGGAAGGACTTTCAAAGGAGAGAAAATAGAATGCACTGGTATAAAGGGTTAAAAAGTAATTATGAAACAAGAAGGGATAAAATGGGGTGAGAGAAGAGAGGTCAGGGTAGGAGAGGGAAGATGAGAGAGAAATAACACTAAAGGCTTTTCAAAAAAGTCATATGGAAACCTACTACTGTAGGAGCTTCCTAAAATATATCTATACACGTACTGCCCACTGATACAGTAGTGGCACAAGCATTATGGGAGTAACCAACCACTCTCTTATTTATTTAAGTCGCATTCCACAGATAGAACCCATATCTACTACAATCGTCAGACCAAGAACATGATTACAAGGAAGGAGTGTCTTCTGATACAACATTGTAGCTGCACCCAGGAACTCACTGCTGTAGTAGCAGCATCCACAAGACCTGAGCAAGCCTACGCCAGACAAATCCCAGCATGAAGAGAGGAGTTGGACATGATTCCACCAAAAGCCAAGGAGGTATTAACAATATTTAGCTGAGAGAGGAAAGTACAGGGGAAAAATACTAAAAAAACTGATAAATTGACCATGCTCCAGTGGAAGTATTTAAGCAACACAAATTGACCTGCATGGAGGGAAGGGGGCTTTGGGTAGCAAGGGAAGGATTGTGGATCTAGGAAAATTTGGGAAAGAGAGAGTGAAAATGTCAAATAACTAAAAATCAGAAAGAAAAAAAAAGTCTACTCTAGAAAATCAGCTACAGGCTAGGCACCCATCCAGTCATTTGGCTAATGAAGTTTTTTCCATACTCTTTGTATTTATTCTAACCAATATTATGCTAACAAATATTAGTCTGGCAAGGATTGTATAACCGCTTTGTTTTTCTATAAATGCCTCTGCCAAGGGCAAAGATTTTAATGGGCCTGTTTCTGATCTCTGCCCACAAATAAAATTTGACACTAAACTTTCCATTTCTCTTGATTGGAACATTCTGGAAGAGAGAAAGTTCAGTACCTTCAGGGAAGCAGGCTAGAAAACAGTGGTAGGTGATATATGAGATTTCATGGTGCAGTCCGCCCAGACTACAGTCCTACACATCCTAGCCATAGGTGAAGGAAGGATACATAGCTCATTTATTTTTTTATGTGACTCTTGGAAGCGAAAAAAATTTCATTATATAAAACAACAAATATTACATAGACATTCATACAAATGCCCTAGTTCTATCAAGTTCATAGAAATAGAATATAGAATGGAGATAATAGAAGACTTGGAGGGAAATGGAATCAGGGAAACTTTAATATGTACAGTTTTACTTGGGGAAGATAAAAAAAACATCTTCTGGAAATGGGGAATGTCATTATGGTGTTGGCCCAATAAAATGAATATAATAAGGAACTGAACTATGCTAAAATGTGTAGAGTAGTAAATTTGTGTACATTGCCATAACTATAATTTTAAAGCAAAAGAAAAGAGATTTGTCCTGCACAGAACCTCTCCTCAGTGAGGAAAGGATGGTCCTGCTCACACATCAGTGGCGTATGGAAAGTCACAGCCACTTGCACCGTTGGAGCTGACTCAGACCTAGAGAGGCCACATTCCCGTTCAATGGCTCTTCTTGCCAGAGATGGCCTGTTTTTAACATCTTCTGTTCTGTGCCACATAACTCAGAGGTCAGAGGGAGAGCTCCAGTTTGTGGAAGTGAAAGCAGAGGAGGTATTTCCAATGAGGAAGAGTGAAGGCAGTGGAATCACTTGGAGGGAGGCAACATTCAGGGGTGCAGCAGAGTGAATCTCTTTAAGGAGATTCAGAAATGTGTCTTCAGTACACTTGCTGACAGAAGAGCAACGGATGGTGTTTACCAAGGGTAGTGTTCACACTGACAGCACAAATCTATCACTAAGTAAATAGCCACCTCTGATTTCTCCCCTGGAGTGGAGAAGCAGCAGCAGGAGATAGATGAGATGTATCATTTCACATGAGAAGGCATCAGAAATAGTACCAGAAGTACAGGACATTGCTGCCTTTTGTTATTACTTTCTGAAAAAGATATGAGACAAAATCTCACTATGTCTCCTAAAATTTTTTTATTTAAAATTTAAAGGAGTTTCTAACCTGAAATATTTCCCAATTTTTCTGTTTAAAGCTATCTCAACTTATTTATTATACTGCTATTTAATATGTAAACTGTATCTCTATACATTAAGTGAAGTATTTTTAATAAATATATAAATAAAATTTTAATTTCCTCTGGGAGGCAAGTAAATAACAAGCTAGCTACTATGTATTGATTGTCTTTTTATTTTTAATGAGATTATTCTTGAAGCAAGAAGGATCATATGTCCCTAGTCCCTGCCCTGCTCCATCCAGCTGTGGGAAAGCCCTGACCAGCAGGCACCATCAGATGGGCAGATGACAGAACTCAGCCTGAGCATCTTTGTCAAGGAGCAGAGTGGCACCCCAGTTCTTTCCCATCTGACTTTTGGGCTGTGCAAAGACCCTGCTGCTTACGTACAATGTTTCACAGGTGTGACTTCCTAGCCATTCCCTGAAAGGGTGGGCAGAAATCAATTAACAAAACTTCACTCCCCAAGCCAGCCCAGAAATTACAGTGCCAGCAACTTTGCAAGATCTCTCTCTCTCTCTCTCTCTCTCTCTCTCTCTCTCTCTCTCTCTCTCTCTCTCTCTCTCTCTCCCTCTCCCTCTCTCTCTCTCTCTCTCCTGTGTGAGCCAACTGCAACAAATGTCACTCTTTTTAAAAAGTGACCATAAACTGCAGGAACTGTGATCTTCAGGCAACCGCATATTTCAAAATCACAGTTACATCCAAATCTGAAAAGAGAAGCAGCTTTTGAACTCTGCAGCTGCTTCTTTTTGAGCACTGGAGTTCTGGGCCTTTGGTGTTTGTGTAACAAGTTCTCAGCCATGATGTCTTTATCGTCTTGCTCACTCACTTAGCTATTTTAAGGGTGTTGCTTGCTTATTGAGCACCAGATACTGTTCTAGAACACAAAGATGGGAGAAGTAAGTCTCTATTGCTAAACGATATGTTCTATGAAAGGGACTGGCCACAAAAAGCTTGATTGTGGTTGTCACGAATAGTAACATTGGCATCCAAAATTAAATAAGACAGGAAGAAAATTACGAAGGTAATTTAGCATATCGCATGAACTAACTTTTCAGATACTTTAAAACGTAGTATTTTAGGAATATGTGCAGATGGGTGACTCTTTTGGGTAGACTCAGGCTGACTCGTGGTATATTCTCTATGCAGATCCTCGTCGAATGTGAGCTGCTGTCCTGAAAGATGTGTTGTTGGAAAGCCAGGAGATAAAGAAAAAAAATACTAAGGAAAAATTATACCTGCCCTAATTATCAGGAGTCTAAGTTATTTTTTAAAAAATTTAAATTCAATAAATTGAAGCTCAACAATATAAGGGTTATAGTTGCAGGTAAATACGTGGAGAGACTCCTTAGATGTGGAGGAAGTATGCCTGCAGTGAGCCAGAGCCTCCCACCAAGGACATAGCTGATCAATACCCGCACTGGGCCAGGGTCATCCACAGAGCCTCCTGCCTTCCATCACAGCAGAACAAGTTTGTATATCTTCCTTGACGTTGCTAAAGACATTACAACATGGCCGTGATAGGGTTTCCATGGAAGTTATGGGTCTAACTCTTCAGGAATTTGCTGATGATTACACCATCAGAGTGACTGATGTGTTGGCTCTGCCACAGTCAGGAACAGTGTCAGTGGCAAAGCTATTGATCCAGTGTTCCAAACCAAAATGTCAGATATGCTAAAAACAAACAGGGATTCAGAGATGGTTGTTAGTTGGTATGCAGTCACCCTGGCTTTGGTTGTTGGCACTTGGTGTGGGTTTCAACACTCAGCAGAGCTCTGACACTTCTAGAAAGAGCTGTGGCAGGTTGTGGATCCCAGAGTTAAAAGGCAAAGTTGTTATCAATGCCTTCAGATTGACTGGTTCTAACATGACAATGGCCTTAAAACATGAACCAAGACAGCTTTAAATGTGAGTCAATGAAACAAACTATGTATCCAGGCATTAATAATTCAATTAATTCATAAACAGAAACCATTACTCTATTACTGTTCATTTTCAGTAAAAATGAGCCGAAACAGAAGATATTAAATTTGCCTAAGAAGAGTTGGGTGGAATGTTTGACACCTCAGAATTACAGTGAACATTTTAAACAAAGTAAGTCAGTGCCAAAAGAGATGTTAGAATTAACCAAGAGTTACAATAAGGCTGTAGAAGAAAACATGACACCCCGATGACTGGTAATAAGGAATGTTAGCAAGCAGGATCCCAAACACTATGTGGAAGATAATGTGGATGTACTTATGACTTCAAATATTGTCTAGTGTTTTGCAGCCATGTTTCATACTGTTGCATTTAAGTAAAGCAACACAAAAAGCTGTTAGCAATACATTTTGGTGTCTCTTCTTCCATTGCTCCTAAAGTTCACAGTCAAAGGAACTCTAAAGGTGTATTTGGTGAAGTATAAGACATGTGTATCGTTTCAGCACTGTGACACCTCTGGTCTCAGTTACACAGTTACTCCTGTTACTTTAGTCAGGATTTTGAAGATTCCAAAGCTGTGTTAAGAATACATCAAAGAGAATGAATTTTTTTAAGATCCCATTTGGAAAAAAAAAGTAAATTTTGACTATTAATTAAAAAATAAAATACATTTACAATAAAAAATAAGTATTTGAGCAATTTTGTATTTTTTTTCTCAAGCCTCCTTGAAGGATCTCATTAATTTGAACAGATTATAGTGTTCTTTAATATATTTGGACCTGTTCTTTCAATGACAACATGCAGTGTTTCTTATGGTGCCAACACAATGGCTCACATACAGTAGATACCAAAAGACATTGTGGAAGCCCACTGACTTTTACATTGGGAGAGCACTTTCATGAATTTCTTCACCTGAGCTGGAATTTCAGCTACTGTGGAAATCAGTGAGATCTGTATATCTTTCTTTCCCATTAAAATACAGTTTTGCATATACTAAAACTTTTGTAGTTTGTAATTGTAATTTAGGAGATTGGTAGATCACACTAAAGACAATCAGATGCTAAAATGAACAACTCTAGTGACCTCTTACTTTATTACTGTGAAAAATGACAGCCTAGAATGGGGAACATGGGGGCAAACAACGTCCCCTAAACCAAATGCACCTCACTTCTCACTTTTTCATATGCTGTGAACTAAGAACAATTGTTGTGTTCTTGATGGTGCATTTTAAATGGTTGTGTAAATACATGTTGACTTCAACTTTACCTCTCAGCTTTCAGAGTCTAAAATAGTTACTATCCAACCTTTCCAGAAGAGTTTGTCAAAGTTCTAGCCTAGAATGCTTAGATAATATTTCTCTAACTGAACAGAATTTAACAAACAGAATTGCCATCACCTGATTGATAACCCCTGGTCTTCCCATTCCTCCTATTGATTAAAGTACCGACTTAGGAACTGATTCAGAAAACAGAATGAGGAGTTGTAAAACTGAAGAAGTAATTTCTCAGTTACATTCTGCAGTTGTGAGGAAACTGAAGCGCAGCGGAGTTAGTGACTTGACATAACACATTTACACAAGAGGCCAGGCTGGCTTCTAGAATTCAGATTGTATGTTAGTGACTTACTTTTAAATTGTATCTTATTTCTTTCCACATACTAGGAACATACCATTAGTTGTAGATAGGAGATAATAGCATAAAAGGACTTTCTCAATAAAATTAATTGAACAAGTGTTCTTGAGTTTTATTTATGATTTTAAATATTCAAAAATTCTGTCATTTGACTTAAAATTGGAATTACAGTGATTGCAACATGCGCTGAGGGTTCAGTTCAGTGGCCAAGTGCCTGCCTGGCCTCAGCCGGCTCTGGGTTTGCAAAAAGTAAAACAACAATAAAAGGACTTAACCTCACTCTTATCTCCCAGATTATTTTGAACAGACATCTTTATAAATTCCTCAGTATGTGGCTGCTATCATAATTTCTTTGTACTGATTAGGGTTACCAGAATGGTTTCAAATGATATATGATGATATTGCTAATAATAGTAGTAAAGGGTTTTGACATTAAAAAACCACATCATTTTAAAGATAAGTGCCTGAAAAGTGGATATAAATCTAACACCAAGTCTTCTATGATGCTGGAAACAGAATTCATTTCTGTTTTTCTTTGGAGGAAAATTCTGAAGTAATTAAATAATATTTAAAATCTAACACAAACAAGTCTTCATCTTCAGAAGCAAGTGCCTCACACAGGAAGGAGAAGGCAATTCTTTTTATAATGGAGGGTTGTGCTCAAAAGGACGTGCTTTCTTTTCATAGCATCTGCTTCTGAAGATTCCAAATTAGATCCAGACAACATCAGGAGGCCTCTTTCTACCACTGCCATTTCAAGAACCCCTACCCCAAGGCTTTGCCACTCACCTTGAAAAGCCAGGTCTCCAGTCTGAGTGTAGAGTCCAGGCACAGGTCTGAGCTCCACAGAGGGCTCTTCTCTAGCAGCACGGCTCTTTCCATATGTCCACTCTCTTTGTGCACAAGGGCCCTGAACTGCTCACTGAGCAAAAGGAAGCTAAAGGGTTCTGAGTTCCTCAGGGTTTCAACAGACCTCAAAACCTCAAAGTCATTTCAAGTACACTAGCACAAAAAAAAAAAAAAAAAAAAAAAAAAAAAAAGAAAAAGAAAAAGAAAAAGAAAGCTATTAAGGATGAACGGTCTAACACACAAATAACAGAAAGGCTAACTATCACGAAATATTTATTAAGGTTTATTGATTACTCTGACTTAAATATTTCTCACCCAGCTTTGTGGAAAATAAGAGGTAAAGATGATGCTGTCAGAAATAGAAACAGAAGATAAACTGTGCATTGTATTTAGGGTGAAGTGTGTGTGTGTGTGTTTGTGTGTGTGTCTGTCTCTGCGTGTGTGTGTCTGTCTGTCTGTGTGTGTATGTGTGTGTGTGTGTGTGTGCGTGTCTGTCTATGTGTGTGTGTCTCTCTCTTTGTGTGTGTGTGTGTGTGTGTGTGTGTGTGTGTGTGTGTGTGTGTGTGTGGTGTGTAGTATTTCCTACACAGATAAACCAGGGCTCCTTCTCTTCTAACTTTGGTGATTAACTCTTGCCTTGATATCTTTTTTAATATACAGCAGTGACCAAAATAAGATACTGTAATCATGTCACAGAATTGATAGAAAGACTATTTAAAATCTAACTACATTCTAGCAATGGATGAAGAGGACATGTGTGCACAAAGTCACTTTTCTATCCATCAATTTATTGTTGTTGTTCATTTGAGACACAGAGAAATAGGAAGGGGAAAGAGATAGAAAGAATGGAGTGGGTGTGCTGGAGTGTGTGTGTGTGTAAGTCAGAGGACAACTTTGGGGAGCTGATTATCTTCTTCCACTTGGGTTCAAGGACTGAAATCATGTCACAGGCCTATAACATAAACACTGAACCACCTCTGTCCCAGATTCACTCTACATTCAACAAAATCTCAAAAAAAAAATCTATACATATAGTCATAAAGATATATGGTTCTGAAAGAAAAGTAAGTTCTTTGAATCATGCTAATGTATATACTTCATGTCATTACTATGGATTACTATTTTTTTTTTTTTTTGGTTTTTCGAGACAGGGTTTCTCTGTGTAGCTTTGTGCCTTTCCTGGAACTCACTTGGTAGTCCAGGCTGGCCTCGAACTCACAGAGATCCACCTGCCTCTGCCTCCCGAGTGCTGGGATTAAAGGCGTGCGCCACCACCGCCCGGCTGGATTACTATTTTTAAGTTTGAATTATTTTTATTTAAATTGTATAATTTTTATTAGATTTTATTACATAAAATAATTTTTAATTTAAATATATTTTGGTTATATTCTTCCTACTTCAAGTCCTTCTAGATCCTCTCCCCTGCCCTACCCACTCAACTTTAAGTTCTTTCTCAAAAACAAACAAAAACCCAAATTAACGATAAAATTTTCCAAACCAAAATAAAATAAAATAAAATAAAACAAAAAACACCAAACTATAACCAAATCAAAGCACAAACATACACAAAAAAGAAAGAAGGAAAAGAAGGAAACAGTGGAGTACAACACTGTGTTGGTCAACTACTCCTGAACCTGAGGCCTGTCCTGGAGTGGTTGATATGTCCCATGTCACTCTATTGGAGAAGACTAATTTTCTGTCTTCCAGAAGGCGTAAGTCACAGTTTAATCTTTACGTCTTTACCCTAGTGGCTAGGTGTGCATTCATTCATTCATTTTTTAAGCATAACAAAAGAAAATATAATACAATAAAACAAAACTATCACATCAAAGTTGGACGAGTCAGACCAACAGAAGGAAAAGAAGCCAAGAGAATGCACAAGAATCAGAAACCCACTTATTTTCACACTCAGGAATCCCACAAAAACACTAAACTGGAAGCCATAATATATATGCCGAGGACCTAGTACAGACCTGTGAAGGCCCTTGCATGCTGCCTCAGTCTCTGTGAGTTCATATGAGTTTTGTTCATGTCGACATAGAGGGCCTTGTTTTCTTGGTGTCCTCCATCTCCTCCAGCTCTTACATTTTTTTCTACCTCCTCTTCTGTAGGGTTCCCTGAGTTCTGGGGGGGGGGGGATTTGATGGAGACATCCCATTTAGGGGTGAGTGTTCCAAGGACTCTCACTTTCTGAGTAGTGTCTGACTGTGGGTCTCTATATTTGTTCTCATATGCTACAGGAGGAAGCTCCTGTGATAGCACTAATCTATGACTATAGCAGAATATCATTAGAGGCCATTTCATCAAATTGTTTTAGACTGATAGTACTTGGTTTTGCCATAGGTCCCTAGTCTCAGGTTCTTGGTTATCCAAGAAGTATCAGATATGGATTCCATCTCACAGAGTGGTCCTTAAGTCAAATTTTAACATTATCATGACCTTGTAAATCACATAATAGTCTATAAACCCATGAGTTATAAGTTGTTTTAATCAACATCTTAAACAAACCTGCATTTTAAGCTGTATTTAGACATATCTGTATTTTTAAAAGACATTATGAGGCATCAAGTTGGTACTATCCTTGAGTTCTCTTTACTTAGACATAAATGGATCATTTCTGGTGGTTTCTGGTATCCTTTACAATGCTGGAGTGTTAATATTTTGAGCCAGCTTCAAGCAGTGCGTTTGTCATTCTGGTGTTCACATAATACAAGTATTCTGATTTGTAATTTGAAGAGAAGGACTTTACATCAGGAAAGTCTTGAATTTTAGCAGATAAACACTGTCTCTGTCACATGAGTAAAAATTAAAACAACTCATGTAGAGGGATTTCCATTTTTAGCACTCAGAGTCAGTAGATTAAGGGAGGGAGCTATGAGGGGTGGGGTCTTGAGCAAGTTATCCAGGCACTAAGAATTTAAGTAAATTTGAGTAAAACCTGCAGGACGGAGCGCAAACAGGTACCTGATACCCAAACATGCTTCTCCCCCCAGGGAAGGGCTGACTTCCAGCTTAGCATTGAGGACCAGAAAGAGCAAAAAGAGAGCAGAGACACTAGGCAGAAAGGACACCAGCTTAGGGACAATACAAGAGTTCAGAGGAGTTAGTCCCTTACCATGTGAAATTCTGAAAGTGCTACACTCAGAGAAGACATGAACTGGAAATGGTTATTACCCTATTTGTAAATCCCAATTTCAAAGTTACTGATCGAGTTAGATAATAAATTACTGGAAAGATTAGGGACTTGGCACTAATCAACACAGCTATACTTGTCCATCATGAAAAATCTGCTCTCTGAATGATGACATCATCCAGATTAGTCAATTCTCAGTAAAGTTAACGAAGTTAACGAAGACGGCTGATGCACAGGAGCTTTAGGGAGAGTACTGTGCTTGGGCAGAAGAGTCAGCACCTGTGGTGACTGCTAACATCCCTTCCCACTGGCTCATTGCTTTGGTTTCATTGGCTTTGGTTGTTTTATTTGTCTCAGAAAAACTCTCCAAAGAAAACAATAATGAACATATTTAAACTAGTGTAGACCATAAAGTACATCTGCAAAGTGAGTACACTTTGTTCACTGAAATCTAATTCTAATGTTAAATTCTTAGGCCTGGAGACATTCCTGTCTAAAGTTTTTAAACATGTAATATATGACAAGACATGATTGTGAACTTCACCTGTGCAGGAACGTACCTGTCACCACATGTAATGGCCAGTCTCTCCAATATTAATGTGCATGTGTCTCTCCAGCAAAATATCATTTTTTTTTTGCCTTGTTCAGAAACACTGCTTTAGGAGGCTGTCCTCTGCTCTGCTCTCTTCTTACTTGTTACAACTAGTATGTTCATGCTCCTCTGTGCGTGCATGTGCATGTGTGTGTGTGTGTTCTGAGGATCAACCGCAGGGCCTCTATCACTGAGTTACACCCCAGACCTCTTCCCTCTACTACTTCCTTCTTATTTTTATTGACCGCCCACTCACCAAATGGGTGAGCCCATTTTGTTGTTACAAAAGCACGAAAATAAACAGAAAATAGAAACAAATGCCCAGAGAGGTCTGGAAGTGATTAGCTTAAAAATAACTGTAATTACTAGTTTGAATAAACAAAATGGGGGGGGAGGAGTCTATACTGGACTTAAGTTCTAAAATGAATTGGAAATTTCTGAAAACTAAAAGCAATAAATAAAGCAACTAAAATTAAATACTCAATTTATGGGAAGTAGTAGAAGACCAGATATGGAAGAAAAGCCATAATGCAAGTCTATAGAAAGCAGCAGATTGAAGAACAATTGTAGGAAAAAGATTAGTTATGTAAAAAGAAATCACGCAAAGGACACAAAAGAAGAGTCCATTTTGCCTGCAATTGGTAACTGAGAAAGAACTTGGCAGAAGCAATGGGAATTGGGGGCAGGGGAAAGACTGAAAGAAGTGGAGGGAAGGGAAACTGTCGTCAGGATGTAATGTATGAGAGAATAAATAAACTTAAAAAACTGAAAGGCTTCCATTACTAAAATGTGACACTAGCTGAAGAACCAGGTGAATCCTAAACAGAGTGGGAAAAACAACAAAAACAATGCACAGATCAGAGTTATTGAGAGCCAAAAATTTTTTTTCAAATCTTAAAATAAATTTGAAGGTTGAAAACTATTTGTATGTCTGTAGAATGTGGGAATAAACACATGTTTTTAAAAGTGTGTAGGTGCAGGGTGTGTGTGTGTGGTGTGTGTGTATATATGTGTGTATGTGTGTGTGTGTATGTGTGTATATGTGTGTATGTGTGGGTGTGTGTGTGTGTGTGTGCGTGTGTGCGTGCGTGTGTGTGTGTGTGTGTGTGTGTGTGTGTGTGTGTGTGTGTGTGTGTAGACTAGAAGTCAGGCTCCAGTATTGTTCCTCATGATTCATCCACCTTGGTTTGTTTTGCAGAGGTAGAATTTCTCACAGAGGTCTGGGAATTTCTGTTTTGACTCAGCCGGCTGTCCACACAGCCCACAGCATCCACCTGTCTTCAATTCCCTAGGACTGTAGTTGTGAATATATGTTAACACGTCAGCTTTTCACATGGGTGCTGGGAATCAAACTCCATCCCTCATGCTTGTAAGCAAAACACTCTACTGACTGAACTGTGTCCCTACACCCCCCAAAACACTTCCAAATGAATGACAATGAACAATGAAATGTCTGTTTGTTTGCTTTTTAACAAATAGCAGTAAGATCCTGAGAAAATGGAATCGTATCACTCAAATTATGGATGAGAATAGCTGCCAACTTAGAGTACTCTATCCACTGGAAATATTTACTCCCTACTAAACTAGTCATATGAATCAAAATGATAATAATGTGTATCCTACTGACAGGCAATAAGGGAAATAACAAACAATGATAAGAAAAACAAACAGTTTGGGATAAGCAAGGGGAATCTAAGACTGGAGCCAGGATATGTGGAGCTGAAGCATTAAGAGAAAGTAAACACAGGCTAAACCTTAAAATATTGAAGATGTAAGGTAATAATTGAAACAATTGCTAGTAGTGTTTGAACTGCAGGCAGTATCAAAGCACCTAGTTCTACCAGGAAAAGGCCCAGGGAGAAGAAAATTGAACTACATGTTCTCAAATGTATACATCTTTATGGGGCAGGTGAAGTACTAATTTATATTTAATCTGTTAAGAATGTTCACTGTATACACAAGGAACATCCTGGATGCTGACTGTATGCAGATAGAAATGAGTAGAACTGTTCAATGGTAAACAAAATGAGAGAAGTGAGATTATATGTGCAAACACTTGGGAATTTGATATTGTGTAAATGAAACCAGACACGAAAGAACTTCTTGTGTGGGGACATTTCCATAAAGTTTAATTACAGGCAAAATTGATGTACTGTATTGCAAGCCTGGCAGCCTGGCCAATGAGGACTAGTGGGAAGAATAAAGGGGACTCTGTTACGTCTGAATTGGTGGCTGCTTCACTTGGTCTCTGGTGATTTGTCACTTTTCTATTAATACATTCTACTTAAATAATGAAAGATTTTTTTAATGAGGCACAATAAAATTTCAGCATTTCAATAAGTGGTTATTTCACAGTCCCATTATTCCTAAGTAGTGGTCTGGCCAGAGTTCTCTTTCCTCCCTAAGGACTTGAAATCAACTGTCTTTCTTTTCCAGATTTCTTGCATGCCAGGCTCATTTTCCAGAGCATGGTGTTGAAATATCCCCTTCCTCATTTTTAAATAGGCTGGGCTGATGATTTGGCTCCATTAAAGTAAGTGCAAAAACAATTATCTCCAAATCCATATTTAGAGCCAATTTGGAATTAATTTGCATATGGTATCTGTGGGCTTCCAATTCTCACCCATTAACTCAGTATGCAAAACAGACTCTGGCTAAACTCTGCTGCAGATCTTCAAAACCATGTCAATCACATAGAAGGACTGGTTCCAACACTGGGGCCATGCAGAAGTGAGTACGGTGAGATTACATCTGAGTGTTTGAAGAGCCAGGAAATTATCTGTGAAGTATAAAATCTCAGTGCTCCTAGATGCTGGGACCATCTTTTTATGTGGGCACTTAACCCATGTCTGTCTGCTGATCTTACCATAACCCTGGCAATTGCCCACAAGATGAAATGCAGCCTTCTACCAGATACTCTAATCTCTAACTTATAACCACAGAGAAAAGTTAGTGCTGCATGACAGGCCTAAAAGTCCCAGTAGCGTTGGTGTTGTAAGACCTGAATCCTCTCTTCTCCATGTGTGAAGCTGTAATTGTTTTAATTTCTTTTCTTTTCCATTTTAAATATAGTTTTTCATGTAACATATTTTAATCATATTCTTTCCCCTTCTCCAACTCCTCCCAGATCACCCTCACCTCCCTACTCACCCAACTTCACTTTCTTTCCCTCTTTGTTTTTCTCTCTCTGAGGAAGAGAGGAAGGAAGGAAGGAAGGAGGGAGGGAGGGAGGGAAGGAAGAAAGGAAGGAAGGAAGGAAGGAGGGAAGAGGATGAAGAAATTCAAACCAAACAAACAAAAAGCTCCATAAGACAAAAAAAAAAAACTAAAATCAAACAAAATGTCCACAAAACAGCATGAAGTCTGTTTTGTCTTGGCCAACTAGCTCCTGGGGTTGGGGCCTGTCCTGGAGTGTGGGTCATATATCCAGTGATACTCCTTTGGAGAAAACTGATTTTCCCTTTCCCAATAGATAGCAATTGCAAACAGCTTCTTGGCTAGGGGTGGAACTTTGGATACACTTCCTCGTCTCTGTGCTGGAATTTTATCTTAGCAGAATCTGTGTAGGTCTTGCACATGCTGTCACAGTCTCTGGATTTTATAGGAACATTAAAAGTCTGAAAAACAGAAACCGTTTTCTTGGAGTCACCCACCACCTCTGGTTCTTCCACTCTGCCTGCTACCTCTTCCACATAGATGTCTGACCCTTTGCTGAGGGATTGATAAAGACATGCCATTTAGGGCTGAGTGCTCCAAAGCTTCTCACTCTCTACACACTAGCCAGTTGTGGGTCTCTGTATTAATTAGCACCCAGCTGGTGCAAAAAGAAGCTTCTCTAATGAGGTTAAGTGATGTACTGATTTATGAGCATAGCAGTATGTCATTAGTAATCGTTTATTGCTATATTCCTTTAGCAGAATAATAGTAGGTTTCCCCCTACAACCCATTTTGTCGTGTTCTTGGCTACTTTAGCAGTCTCAGGCATGGGTTCCGTCTCATGGAATGGGCCTTAAATTCAACTTTTAAAAGTGGTTGGTTACACCCACACCGTTTCTACCACTGTTGCACTAGTGTGTCTTGCAGGCAGGTCATTATTGTAGGCCTCAACATTGGTAGCAGGGTGATAGTGATGATTACTTTTCTCTTTTGGTAGCATGAAGAGACCTCTAGCATCAGCTGGGGTGAAGCTTCTGTTTGGGATCCAGTTAGATTTCTCCATGTTTGATCGCATGAGGAAGTGGTATCTTCAGCAAAAGGGCCTTCCTATCAAGCTGTGGAGAGGAACCAATAGCCTTGGCAATAGCTTGTGGTGTTTAGGGGTCTAAGGAGCACCTTTGGCCAACAGCTTATCAAAATTTATCCCATTCTTGGCACTGAATGTTTTACTTGATAGCACAAGATATCAAGTTGGTGTATTGTCTTTCCCATTACATGGTGACTTCATTTTTAATTCATTTAAAATATGTATATATTTAAGAAGCTTCTACAGTGGCAGGTTTCCATATGGCTCTTCAAATAGACTTTGGTGTTAGTTGTCCCTGCCTATATTCCTTCCTTTACCCTGCTCTCCCACCCTCTCACCACGTAATCATCCTCTTATAGTTCCCCCTTTGTCTCTTTATAACACTATATTCGATTTCCCTTATACATCTCAGTAGCATTGGTCTTGTCTGACCTGAATCTCCTTTTCCCAAGGGTGAGGTTTTGAATGAATTCCTCCATACTCCTGCCCCCTCTCTTCTTCTAACTTCTTCCTTCTTACAGGGTTCCTCCAGAGCTGTACCAAATATTTCCAATGATCTCTGACTCACCAAATGAAGTTGTTCTTTTATTAGATAGCACTTTTTAAAGGAATTATCTATAAGCATGTCTTCTACCAACCTGTGTTTTTGAATCTATGAGAAGACTCTGACATTGATCTTTATGAAACTTGTTTTGCTCCAGTCTTTCTTAGTTTTTGACTCTTGCCTCTGACCACTGTACTTACATTAATCCAATACGGTAGACCTTAGCTTCAAGTTTTCCACTAGCCCCCTAAAGCTTCCAGTTGAGTGCCAGTCCATTTATGAGTATTCTGTTCCTGAAGCTATTCAAACATCATACAAGCTGAGTTTCTACCAGATCAACATGGCAGCAGCATCTTGCCAAATCCTGGCCCCAAACCACATAACCAATTTCCAGTAGATATTATCCATCTGCATTTTTATAGCCTTTTGCTAACTAACACTAAAACTTCATATTTTTGTTTATTGGTAAGAGATTTCAGCCTCCTCACTTGATGGGACCCTATCCTGGAGTTCATTTTCAGTGGCAATTCCCTTAAATCTAGCACATCTTCAAACGAGAGGCCCCAGACTTACTCTGAGAATTGTTATCTCTTTCCAGAGAACAATAACAGTTATGGAGGCTTTTGCATTGGTCTTTCCCCAAATGTCTTGTTCTCATTAACAACAATAAAATCTTGCTTTATATAGCTTTTTTCTTTATTTTGAGTTCTGTATATCCAGAGCACATTTCATCTAAGGATGAACTTATTAATTAGTTCAAAAACTGCTTCTTTCTAGTCACTGTACTATCACGACTTCAGTTCTGCCTGTGAGTTCAGCTCTGCTTTGGCTGGAGAATTGCCATTTGCTGTGTACTGTACATCACTCATGGGCCTCATTGAGCAGGTCAGCACTTTGCTAGACAAATCTCTTTGTCTTTTAATTCCTTCACTGTTTACATCAGTCTCTCCTCTCCCACACTCTCTCATTCTTTACCTTCCCAGCCTACACAACAGACCTTAATTTATCTACCAGAAAAAAAAAAACTACTTTGCAGCCTGGAAATGTATCTCAGTGGTCAAACAACTGAATAGCATTGCAGTACCCTGAGTCCCATTCCCAAACCCCACAGAAAACTTTATAATCTGTTTAGATTTCATGTGCATACAGCATTTGCTTTTTACTAGAAAAGGGGTTCTAGGAAGTTAATGATTATGATTTATGTACAACTGATTGACAGTAATAGAAAACACATGACATATTGTAAATACTCAGTGTTTGCCTACTGAATAGGTAGTTAGATAAATACTGACTGAATGTCAAAAGAAAGTAAGAATTCCATGGATTTTTTTTAATATTGTCACTACAACAATTTTGTGGGCATGAATCATTAGTCTTACTTTACAGATGAGAAAACCAACTAGAACGTTATGATAGTCTATCCAGAACATTGTTAACAAACAATATTATAACTTAGTATTATATTAGCCAGGATGTACTAATGACATTTATTACTCCAATTATCCAGTATTTATTGAATCAGTGCTGTCTTACCTAGTCCTCAAGCAACCCTGGAAAGTAGTGGTTTTCTTGTGTTCATTCTGTATGCTTTTTAATACTACACACAGGTGTCCTATGAGTATGACAGTATGAATGGGAGATGATAAGTGTTATCTTCTCAGTCCACACTTGTCCCTCCCTGGCCAAGTGAGGAAGTAAACATACAGAAAAAGCTTCTGTTTTCCTGGAAACAGTCTAACCAAAATAGAATCTCTTTCTATCTCATCAGTTGCTCTAGTCCCTCATGATTGGAAAAAAGTCTTGTAGATCACTCAAGTGCCTTCACCAAACAACTGCAAACCTCCAGACACCATTAGTAAGGGGATCAGGATAGGAATTCAAGGTTGCTGATGATTTTATTGTTCTTTTATATGTAAACTCAGTGCCATTGGGCAGTGGCATGAACTGTAATTTTGTGCCCCCCAAAATCAGTGTGTTAAAACTCAACTCCACGTGATGCTGTTTAAAAGTGGGAATAGGGTCCTCATACACAGAAGAAATGAGATCAGAGCTTGATCTCTACCATAGAAGGACAAAGCAAGAATCCAGTAGGAGGTTCTGTACCATGGGTCAAATGAGCACAAATGTGATACTGGACTTCCCATCTCGAGAACTATAAAAAAGAATTGCCTTTTTTAAAGTCATACAGTCTGGAGTATTCTGCTGCAGCAGCCTAGGCAGATTGTGTAGAAACTTATGAGTCATCCTGAGAACTTTTTATTTTACTCTGGATAGCATAGGAAGCCATGTAAGATTTTGGACAGAATAATGACATCTTCTGTCACCAGCCTAGAGCCTGTGATGACATGACATCTGTAGGTGCTTTGTGACTGAAAATAGGCCAGGGTAGAGAACAATAAAAAGTAACTGGAAATATGCTGCAAGGGAGTTATAATGGCTAAACCAACGTGGTAGCCATAGAGATGGTGAGAACTGAAAAATTCAGAACTACTAGTAAGTAGATTGGATACAGGATGTGACCAGGGAGGAGACAAGACCAGTATATAGCTTTGGGCCTAAGTTATTGGCATCTATCTTCACTGGGGTGAGGGAGTCTACTGGAAGGTTAAGTTTGGAAAACAGTAAGAGTCTGGTTCTGAACATCTTAATATGAGAGGCAATTAGACATCCAAGTGAAAGGCTTTATTAGAAATATGAATACATACATCTATTGTTAAGCGGAAAGTATTTGAAAATACCTTGAGTTATGGCTTTCATTTGTCCTGTTACTATGAAATTTAATGGAACAGTTGTGGCATTGGAACATAGTAGTGGGTGTAATTAAATCTGTGCTGCCAGTCAGAGCCACAAACAAATTTGGGTCTTATTCCTTTAAGGTGAGAGCCATTTTTTAATATATGTTTGCAAAGTCATGATCCTGAATGAGAAATGAAGGCATTAAACAAGAAAGCTAAGAACTAAGCTACAAGAAGCTGCGGCATTTCAAGGGAAGAGAGGAGGAGGAGGATGCAGGCAGCCAATTGAAAGGGTACAACATGATGAACTTGATGAATACTACAGATGACTCTTCTCAAGCTTGACAATAGCCATGTCATCAACAGCCTTGGCCTGGGCCTGCCTGTGTGCAGTGCTCCTCCCGTGCTCCCAAGTTTACCAGCTACTTCTTGTTCTTTATCTCATAGCCACCTCCTCAAAAAGTCCTTCCCTGACTATACCAAGCCACTGAGCTCGGTCACCCAGGCTTGCTCTATGCTCTATCACGTGACCTATTCTGATTCTGTCCAGACCCATCTGAACTGCTCCTGTTTGCTTGCTTGAGTCTATCTTCCTCAGGCCCTAAAGTTAAGACCCACGTAAGTGAAGGTGACCAGAAAGCCTTCATCATGGCTGAAGTTCCATAACCTAGAAGATTAATGGTCAGCAAGTGCTCAATGGAACAAAAAATTCATCAGCACCAAACACCATGGGAGTGACAAGAGTCCACAATTCAACTTTCTGGTTCTATTGCACTAGGGTCTCATAAAACAAAAGACTTTTTTGTTCTTTTATAGTTAATAAGACTTGATTTATGACCTACAATGGGAATAGAGAAGGTTCCATGAGCTTTGCGTGTTCGGGTTTGAAATGGTGTATATACATAAATGTGTGCGTGCGTGCGTGCATGTGTGTGTGTGTGTGTGTGTGTGTGTGTGTGTGTGTGTGTGTGTGTGATCCTTTGATCTACAGTGTAGCTTAATGCCACAGTTTCTTACTTAAATTTTAGTTTAACTGACCTATCTGGAAATGAGAATGGGGGCATTGAAATCACAGACTATTTTATCTGTCCTTTTAATATCCATTAGTGTTTGTTTTATGAATATTTGGAAAGTTTTACAATTGTTACATCTTTTTAATGAATTGTTCCATTTGTTAATATGCAGTGACCTCCTTCATCTATTCTAGTGAATTTTGATATGAAGTCTATTGATCATATATCAGAATAGCAATGCCAGCTTGTTTTTAGTATCAGTTTTAAAACATAAACTTAGGTAGATTTTTTTTTGTACAGGGAAATCATATGGGTTAAAGATAAAAAAAATATGAAACATTGGAGCAGCTTCTGTCTAGGTCTTCAAATACTGGAGACACCTAATTATCTGCCTGAAATGAAAGAGATGAGTTAAGTTGTGGACTCTTTGCTGTGGTTTAATATTGTTACTGAGTCTGTATTGAGCAAGTGGCTGACATCTGCAAGAACTGGCTTCCGTGTGATATTTTTCTTTTCATAGCAGGGGCCTCACTTTTGCATTCTGTTTTCTAGGTAGGTTCTCTCACCCTGATGAGATCCCCCAGATTGTATTCCTTGGAGTGACTGTTTTCATTGAGGGATGTCTCGCTGGTACACTGAGATTGTGGGTGTTATGATCACCCCTGGAACTTCAGAGTTCTTGGGTTCTATGTCAGTGAGTAATAGTTCTGGAGTTTGATTCACTGGTGACCTCAGGCTGAGAGCTGTGAAGCTACATGGTTGGCCCTGTTGATAATCTCTGTACTTGATCACCAAAGGCAAGGCTTTCTCTCCCTATGCACTGCCCAGCTTGAGCCCAGCCAACTGCCACCCGCACCCTTCAGCATGTCAACAGGTAGCCTTGCTGCTCTGCACAGCTATCTCTCTGAGTTATCTCTCACTCAGGGCAAGTGGCAGGCAAAACTGAGGCTCCCTCACCTGCATGTGTTCCCTGATGGCAGGCTTCTCATAAGGCAGTTTTCAGCAACGCATTCTCTCTCAAGATGGTCCCTGAAGACCGCCCTCCCACAAAATGGATTTTCTGTCCACTGCTGACATTCCTGCAAAAAGAACCATTGTCTAATCAAAGCTTCCACCAGAATTCAGGGTCTTTGAAGGATGTAGACTTGCTTTGAGGGTAGGAGTTGTCCACAAGGGAGCTGTGCTCCTGAGGCTGTGTTTAGCTAACTTCTCTCCTCTTTGGCCCTTTCTAGTGGTCTCCTCAATTATTTCAAGATTTCCCAAGCTCTTCCTCTATTTCTTTTTCAGCATACACACTATTGCTTTCCTGTTCTGGTTCCTTTTCCAGCTCATGCAGAGGTAGCCTCTGGTCTGTCAGCTTACTCAGAAGTCAGTGAAATTCAAGTATCAAAGTTTGTCATTCTCAATGGCAAATTTTTAAGTGACTGGTAAAAATACCTGTATCGGACCTTTCTTGCAGTCCTGATACAGGTATACATGAAGAAACTGAAGCATAGAGAGTAAGTCCTATGCCCAAGTTCAGTCGAGTTTATAACTTGGATTCAAGTTCATCTCTTCCTACCTACATTATATCCTAATGCTGAGTCATCGGTTGTAAAAGGTTAAAGAAATTATAAAAACCAAATACAGAACTCTATTTCTAGAAAGAAGCATATTTCTGTATAAAGATAATAAAAATATTTTTTATTGAAAGAAAAAAGAATAAATCACCCAGTGATTAGTGGTACTTAAATATTACCCATGTGAAAAGTTAAATTTTCTGAGTGTGTGAATCTGCTTATGTAAAATTATTTATATAGAAGAGGCCAGGTGGTGATGGCACACACCTTTAATCCCAGCACTCGGGAGGCAGAGCCAGACGGATCTCTCTGAGTTCGAGGCCAGCCTAGTCTACAGAGTGAGATCCAAGACAGGCACCAAAACTACACAGAGAAACCCTGTCTTGAAAAAACCAAAAAAAAAAAAAAAATTGTATAGATCACAGTATGAGAAGTTAAAAATAAGATTTGAGAGGTAAAAAGAGAATTTTCACATTTTCTTCACGTATATTTTAAATGTAAATTTCTTTTCAGTGTTACATTAGCAAAGCTAAACAAACATCAATAGTATGTAAGTAGAATTCTAAGAAAATTAATTAAACAATACCCTTGCACACTTCAACTTGCTTGAAGTACATCTGAAGCGTTTTTTGCACCTCTCTGTTCCCATGTATGAGACACCTTCATGAGACATAGGGATGCAGACTTATTGCCAGGCATGTGAGGTAAGAGTGTGCTTGTTATATTTGCTGTGTTATTTTCATTGGCATTGTTTTCTTTTTCAAGTGTGGGTTTGAACTATGTAGAAAATGAGAACTGATGCTTTGTGACTCAATTTACCATAAGAAACAACAGCAATACATTGTTCCTTTATAGCCACATAACTAAGCCCAGGAGTCATGGCCACAGTGGTCTGCTGCATAAATACAGAAAAGCTACAGTGGGAATGCAGCATCAGAACCGGGTACCACTGTCAGAAAGGGCAACTCTGAAGTGCTTATGCCGTAGATCTGTGTGTCACTGATGTTCACCATATTCTAATATGGTGATACTCACACATGAATATTTTATATTGTTATCTAAGGGGCATGAAGAAGAAAATAAAATTTAAAAAAAAAAAGCCAAACAAAAAAAAAAGAAATTCTTCCAGGATCCACTTGTGAGAACACTGGGGAATTTATAGCAGTTTTAAAGATACTGAAGTGGGGGAATAGCTCAGTGGCAGAACTTTAACTTAGCATGCTAAGTCCCTGGGTTCCATCCGAGCACTGTAAGCATAAAATAACAAAATACAGAGTAAGTATTACAATTCTGGCTCCCACACTCAAGATTGGAAGTTTAAATTCAAGGTATAGTAGCTATATAAATACAATGTTAGGAGAGACCCGAGGAGGCTATGTCAAGTCCTTCAGCAGAGCAGAGTCAGCCTCCACCATCACTGCTCACCACCAATACAGCCCTAGAGGAAACGGCACTACCTGCCTGTCACCACCTCCAACACCTGCCTGCCCTGTGGCTGCAACGAAAGGAAAGAATCACTGGGCAGAAGGAACTCACCTCTCCAAGGGGGCCACTCTACACTGCCTCCCAACAAATACTCCCTGGAGGAACCGGGAGGGTCTGAATTGATCCTGGGAAGCAGGAATGTGGTTAAAATGACAGAAAACAGGCTTCAAGAGCACCAAGTCATGGTAGAGGTGTCCAAATTTTTAAGTATTACAGTAAATACTAAACTTGGCTTTGTAAACTTACCCAGGACACCATCATTTCAAAAACCCATGGAAATGATTATATGAAGACTGATTTATGAGTTTCATGGGGAAGATTTTGGATGGCTATATTACTAAGGAAGCTTAAACAATCCTGTCCCTACAGGCTGTGGGCGGTGAGATCAATACTTCGGCATGTCTAGCTAATTTTGCTAATGTAGTGCAGAACATGAGCTTGTGCCAAGTTGTTAATGTTAGCATCAACAACAGTAAGAGCTGTGGGGTAAGTGAGGGCAGGGAGCACTATCGTAGGAACTATTGTCACACCCACAATGTAGGATTCAGTATTTTATGCATGTAACTCATACACGGTATTGTCTGGAATTAGTTGTCACACAGCGGCCCTTTTCTAGAGTGAAACAGAGTGTGCAGCAAACAAACACTTCAAAACAGTATTTTTAGAACTTCAAGGTTAAGGTGGGTCTCTCTGAAAGGCTCATTCTTACTTCTACAACCAACCTTGGGGTCTTTTGGTAGATTCAAAGAATATTTGTCTATCAACTTTCAAAATATAGGGAGAAGTTACACTCACATCTTAGAAATTTACTTCTGTATATAAGTCCGTGAAATACTTGTACAACAGACAAAAACAAGTTCTGTTGATTTTTCAGAAATCTCATTTGGGGCTGTGGAAGGTAAAATTGCCCTGAGGCTTGCATGTTGCACCCAACAGTATGTGTAAAACCTTCTTCCATTTTGTTGCCCTGCAGAAGTAGACCACAGCAGAGCAGTAACCACACGCATAGGGAGCTGTGCTAGCAAGGAGCCCCATACACAGTGGGACTCAACATGATACTGACATCTACTAAGTCTGACATTTAAAAGAAATTGGCAAAAAATTCTTCAGTGATCTCTGTGACCACACCTAAACCATAAACAAGAGCCTTGCCATTTTCCCAGATGCCCAAGCCTCTAAGCTAGAAATCCCAAAGATCCCAAGGATTATCACTATATAGAGGATTTGTTTTGAATCCCCAACAGATGTACGAGAACCCACAGGGAGAAGACTGCCAAGTTTCTCATTCCACTAGACTGTAAATTTTTCTAACAATTAAATCTTTCCAGCGGGGCCCCTTAGCGAGGACAGCTACGGGACTTGACCACTTCCTGTTTTCTGGCTCCTCTGCTAGGTGTCAATGCCAGCCTAAACCACTATGATTTGTTAGAAAGCTAATTTTAATTTTAATCACTTACCTAATCCAGAAGAGTGCTTAAGCTAGCCTTGCCTCTTAAATTCTATACAGAAGCACGAATTGCTTGACTACATACATTAATCCACTTAATCGGTAGTCAAGGATTCCATTTCTAGTAGCAATGAAACAGGGCCCATCTTGCAGCTGATTCACTAAGTAGAGGAACATTACAGAAACTGATCCCAGAGGCCTAGCCCAGCAAGGCTAACGTTCTCATCAGGCTCAGAAAAATTAGGCAAACCTGAAAGCAGCACTCATCTTGGTATTGATGGGTTAAAGAATTCAGCTAGCTTACTTCCCCAAAAAGGCATGAAAGTCTAAAGGTATTTAGAAAAGAAAAAAAAAAAAAAAGCAGGCTGTTGTTGTGATAAAACTCTATGACAACTGGAGGCAAAACACGTGGGGAAAGCAGGCAATGAGTCATCTCCAGCAGACATGATTTGAAGGCTGTTAAGCATTTCCTCTTACTACTTTGTTTGGGGAGCCCAAGGCAACCGGTCTTTGTACAACACTGACCATCCACTGAACATATAAACTTCTCTCATGAGGTCTGAAAGCTATACTAATCTATAGGCAAAGGGATATGAATTTACAGAGCAGTTTTGAGACTTACCTCTTTAGCAAAATAATAGTCATAGTTTCCCTACTGGGGCCTGTGAGCTCTCCAAGACCAGTGCCAGGTATGAGAACCTCCCTCTTGTGTTGTTGGTCAGAGATGTCCTAGAGACACCCCCAAAACAATACAGGCTATTGCCAGTGCACTTGGTTGCACTTACCACCAGAACTTCATGGTAAGACCTGGTTGCTGAAAACGCCATACACTTTGGTCACAGGGCATGGAGAAGCTCACTGCCAGCTAGCTAACTCTCAGAGTGCTGGCATGTGCTGTGCAGAGTACTAGGAGACAAAGGCCATCCACAGTTTTCCCCAGCTATGAATGCTGTGAGCTACAACAATGACTGTCGCGGCAAGGTAAGTCCATGGGTCTAATTACCGCACAAATGCTGTGGGGAGAAACAAGCACTTTCTCATTAGATTTAAGGAAGAAACACATGCTTGGTCCTGCAAATCTGACATGATTTTTAAAAAAATAAAGGAAATCACTAACCATGCCATCTCCATTTTTTTTAGAGTAAGAGAAAATGTTTCACCAATGAGAACAAAAAGTCACTGCTCATTTTTAAAATACTGTGTGATAGAGTAAGTTGTGCAGAGTCCTACCATAGGGCCAAGCGTAAAGAAAATAATCAATGAAAGCCAGCCCTATTTAATTCCATGAGCCGATTTAGAAAATGTTTAGTTTGACTTGTACCCCACTGTGAAATCATGACTATTTGTTATGACCTTTCTTCCTTTCCTTGTTTATTGTTTTTTGTTAAGTGTGTTATGTCACATAATTCTAAGGGAGAATTTAAACTAAAGGCAGAAATTTTAAAAATAAAAATAAAATAAAATACTGTGGGATAACCATGATCTCAAAGACAACTATGATCCAAGCAATTTTCTTTCTGAAACCCTTGCACAAAGCTTCAAAATTACTTCTGACACAAGCTGCCACAAACTGGAGGGTTTGGAAGAGTAGAGATGCGTTCTACAATATTCCTACAGTCTGGAGCTTGAACTTGTGGCAGCAGCAGGAATTATGGAAAAATCTCCCCTTATCAGTTCCAGCGCTTGGGTACCCCAGGTTCCCTGACTTCTGGAAACATCTATCTTCTGACACTTCAGGAGCCCTTCACTATGTATCTTCTCCTTTTGTCGCTTTCAAGGCTACCATATAGATGACCTCTCTTCAGTATCTTTACCGTAATTATATCTTCAGAGATGCTTACTTTGAAGAATCTTAACAGCAGTATACTTCCCAGCTTGTATCTTCAGAAAACTTACTCAACTAGAGTAAGCAGAATGTAAGCGACCAGGCAATGTTCTTCATCAATTGCCCAGAACATGATTCAGGGATAGTGAAAGGCTGTCCCCATACAAGCTCAGTACTGTAAAGGAAAAAAACGGGGCTCACTGGAAAATAAAGAGCTCTGATTTAAAAGAAGAAAAGTATGTAAACACTGACTAATATAGGGGTAGAAACAGAGAAAAAACAGAGAGGGAGGTACAAGTCCCCCAGGATGGTGGCAGGTAGACACAGGGTTAGATATTAGGGTAAGCTATGACTTGAAGGAAGTTAGTTCTCCCCACCCAAGAACTGAACAAGACTTGAATCCTCACAGCCATTCCTAAATTGCACTGAGAGGGTGAAAGCTTAATCCAGTTGTGACCTTTGGAAAATGATTAGATTAAATTAGGTAAGATTATAATGGGGTTCCTATGACTGACTTGTGCTAGATTTATTAAAAAGAAAGAGACCACACAAAGAAATATACGTGTTCTGTCATGATGTAATGCAGCCAAGCAGGGCTCTGACCACAGCCTATTCCATGCTGTTTAGACTTCTGGCTTTCAAACCCAGTCTAATAAAGATGTTTTCTTATAAAGATGTTCTCTTATAAAGCAGTCAGCCTCAGGCAGTTTGCTACATTGTGTTTGTAATGACAAATGAACTAGTATAGTCAATAAAGCAAGTAGTCTGGGTTGGATCAAGATGAGTACAAAGAAAGTTACAGACTTTTCCTCTTAAGTACCAGATAATAGATATTTTAAGCATTGCAGAGTCAAACGATCTCTATTGAAACTAGCAAACTTGGCCATTGAAGGATGAAAGTGCTCATAGACAATATATAAATAAATGAGTACAGTTGTGTTCCAATAAAATTTTATTCACATAAGCAGGATATGCACCATTAATACTCATTTGGGGGATAAATGAGAACATTATTTCCAGAGTTAGAAAACAGTAGTTAGTAATTCTATCTTAACACTTGTAACAATTTTTTTTTTTTTCCGTTTTTCGAGACGGTTTCTCTGTGTAGCTTTGCACCTTTCCTGGGACTCGCTTGGTAGCCCAGGCTGGCCTCGAGCTTGTAACAATTTTTTAATTACTGTTGTCATGGATAACCAAACCCCTCACTGGACCATCTCTCACTGGGTGGTACACTGATAAAATGGTTTAGGTATTGCTTGTGGATTTCAATCTCATGGCAATGGAACACAACCCATGAAAGAACCTAATGGTTTCCAGGCAACATAACTAGTCTCTAAAACACTCTAAACAATCATTGTCACACAGCAAAATCTCCAAGAACTCCATCTCTGTCTCACTTGCTCATTTGATGCAGGAGAATGTATTCTGGAGATGACACAGTACAGATCAGTGAGCAGTCATAAAATGTAGTTTTGGACTTATCCTTCAGAATCAACAATGAAACCTGCTGCTTTGGTGCAGTCCTGTATTCTAGGGAACATCCTAGGTTCTCCATCTGGAGACTTGTACTCAAGATAAGAGTGATTAAAGTTAGGAAAACTCTGATAGTATTCCCAGAAATGACATCATTACCCATAGAACACAGCACAGGCTCATGTGGCTCAGTTTTAGACTTCCCTATTTACATATTTGACTTCCATGCCGTTAATTGAACATCAATGTGCCTTCCTTTGGGGACAGAGACTTGGCTGAAGACAGAACTCCAGTAAGATCCACTGAATCCTTACAGAGAAACCAAAAGGATGTATCAGTGGTAGAGTGGTAGCGCTGTTGTGGTTCAGCATTAGCGTTTGTTTCACTTGGGTTTCAGGAAGAAAAAAATTATTTATTATATGACGTGGGGCCGTGGCTTGTGCAGTAGCTAGAGGACAGCCAATCATTCTCTTGAGAATATCTTAGCAGAGGTAGCCATCAGCAGATGATAGATCAAAAATATGATCTGCCGGGCGGTGGTGGCGCACGCCTTTAATCCCAGCACTCGGGAGGCGGAGGCAGGAGGATCTCTGTGAGTTCAAGGCCAGCCTGGTCTACAAAGTGAGTTCCAGGAAAGGTGCAAAACTACAGAGAAACCCTGTCTCGAAAAACCAAAAAAAAAAAAAAATATGATCTATAAACAAGACACAGTAGTCTTCTTCAGCCATAGAGAAGAATAAAATTATACCATCAAGTTTCAACTTGATAGTAAACAAAATCAGCTAGACCCAGGAATCTTCACATATATGTGGAGACTAGATTATGCGCACACACACACACACACACACACACACACACACACACACACATACCCATGTACAGGAACTAGGAGGGCTGTATGAGAAAATAAATGGAACTAACAAGAGAAAGATTAAGGGAGAGGAGAGATCCACATAGACACATCTGGTCTAAGTATGATACACTTGAATAAGAACAGCACTGACCACCACTTTGTGTAATGAACATGTATTAATCTTAATTTTTTAATGAGGGAAACCAGGCAACACAGACAATAGAAAGGGTTGAAACACTCACTTCCAGGAGCCAAATGAGAAGGTTCCTAGGGTCATTGCCTTGTATAAGGTGCTGTTTTGTGCATAACAAAGACTCTAAAGTTTAATGACTTCAAACAACAAACCTCACTTGTCACAGTGTGGTCCAGCTGGACTGGCTGAGCTCTTACTGTGGTCACCTGATGGTTCACTCAGCTGGGACTAGGAGTCCATGCATGGCCTTAAACAGTTGCTAGTGTTCACCAGGCTGAGGCACAGGAGCCCTGCTTGCGTAACCAAGTCTGCAGAGGTGACTGTGTTTCTCCTTGTGGTCCGTCACACTTTTGGAGGTCAGGCCTGGCTTCTTCACACAGTGGCAGAGAGGGTAAATACAGAGGGAAGGCATTTTCCAAACCTGTTTGACTTCCATCACAGATGTCCTGTCAGTCAAAAGTCCCAAGGCAAAGGTCAGGATTCCAGGAGTCATCAGCAGACTTGGAACTATTTCTGCCTTGTAGCATCTGGCCAAATGGGTGAATGTGTTCTGTGGCTTATTTTGGTACATCTGAGATGAGGGGCCACAGGAGTCAGTCACTACAATGAATGGCAGGGAAATACATGTAGACCGGGCACACAACTTCATCACTGCTTTCTTTTTTTTTCTTTTACATTTTTGAGGGGAGTGGTGCATAACTCAGCACACACGTCACATCATGGTCAGAAGATGACCCTGTTCTCCTCTCTCCACAATAAGGATTCCAAAGTCTGGTCACCAGGCTTAGTGGCGAGTGCCTTTACCCACTAAGGCAGCTCACTGCTCCTCTACCACATTTTCCTGTGCTTGGGAACAGAGCACTTCTCAGAATGAAGTTATACATTTTCTGGAAACATAAAATTCAAGCTTCTTCCAATATGAGTGTGTGAGTTGCATTTTCAAAAAGGTCAAAATCCAACTTAATTTTTCAGGACTTCAATACACAAGCCATTTTCATGAAGATTTATTTTTTCGTTCACTGTATCACAAAAATGAAATTTGTGACTGTAGACTGAATGGTGCCTATGCACATATCAGTTCATAGAGTGAAGTCTATTATTGTTATTTTTCTCCTAGCTGTGACCAAATGCCTGATAAGAAGCAGCTTAGGAGGCATCAGAGCTCAGCTTACACTGGTTTTTTGTTTGTTTGTTTTGTTTTGTTTTGTTTTTATCTGCTCAAGTGGACTAAGACAAACATTTAGAAACTGTTCCTGTGAGGGTCTCCTCTCTTCCACTTTCTTCTTCTCTGTGAAGTCTGGAAAGACTAGCTCATTCACTTTGGAATTTTTGTTCTTCTGAGGCAGAAACACTCCAAGCTTCATGAGAACTCCTACGGCCTGTGCCCCCCCACCCCCTCTTTCCTATTTCTTTCATGACAGTGGCTTTTTCATGTACACCTTCAGATCTCTCCAGGATCATTTTTACTGCCTTGCTAGTGATCTCAGATATTTCCTTTAAAAACACCTGCCATCTTCCTTCTGTCAAATGGTCAGTTTTACAGTTTTTAATGTACAAGTCTTAAAAATGCATCCAAATCCTGATCAGCCTTAATCATGATGACGGTGATTCTGAAAAGGAGTCTACTTAGCAGCCATGGTGAGGCTTATGAAAAGGGAGGCTCCGCCAGGCCCTGACACCTCCATAGTGACACAGGACAGTCCCCATCCAGAGTAGGCTACACCATAACCATAAAGAACCTGCACTGTCAATATGCGCAGGACTGACCACCAATAGCCATGCTGCCAACAAGCTCAGTTGCCACAGATGCACTCCTCAGAAGGACCAGAGTACAGTTCATAGAATTCATGTGCTAGTATTTATGACCTAAGCTGCAGGTGGGATCACAGCAAGGCTCCACTAATTGAAATTAACCTGATTTTCATCTGCACCAATGGACCCATTCACATTCTGTATAGGCTTGTTATCTGCCCTTCTTCTGCCTCTGCATCTTCAGAGAGTGCAGTCTGGGATATTTCAGGCAGGGGTCAGAAAATTGTTTCTGTAACTAGCCATATAATAGCTGGTTTTGTCTTTTTTAGCTATATGGGCTCTGTAGGTAATAAAATTCAGGATTACCAACCTTGAGGCTGCTAAAAAGTTTCAAATTGTTGAACTTTATCTGTAAACTATGTGGGCCAGCCAGACATTTCACCACCACACTGGCATTCTTAGCATCTTGGGACAGTGGGCAGTCTTCCTCTGAATTCATTAGTGTTGATTTTTGTACTCTCTAAGCCTATAAGCTGCACATAGCTCACTGCTAAAAACTTGACCAGAGTGAACATGCCATCTAAATGTTACTCTGAACACTTTCCAAATTTCTCATTTAACTTAAAGTTGCCCATCTATTCAGCAGACATTCATGATTTGGCCAGCATTCACCATAGCTCTCCAACCAAAGGAACAAAAATCTCCCTGAGCAACACCTTGGGACCGACTATTGCAGTTGCCTGTGAAGGCGAGTGTCTGTAGTCAGCTATAACATGCCAGTGGATAAACTTATCCATCTAAGTTAGAGCCCTGCTAAACTGTGCAGCAATACCCACCAGGTCACTGCAAAGTGATCTCATTACACAGTCTTTGAGAAATTCATAAAGACTTTGAATCACATTTCCAGATCAATTTCCTATCCCTCTCCTCAAATTGTGTCAAAAGAAAAGTGACCCCCCTTTTTGGCTGCCAGTGGCTGTCCTAAAACAGTAATTTCCTTTCAAAATGTCTACGCAATAGCCATTTTAGATAACATGGTCAAAGAAACAATCTCCTCTCTTCACCTTTTCAAAATGTAAGAAGAAAGTACCTATTTGTTATGCCAGTCCTGTAGACAGGCCCAAGGAAGCCGGTGGCACAGCTGCTTCAGACAGGTGGCTCCCTGGGGACATACTGTCCTACCCAGATCCACCTTGATGATCTGGCAGGACATTCCCACAACAGCTGCCCAAGCATCAGACTAGAGTAGGAGGTTGTTTCAAATGCTCGGATGAATTTTTCACCTTGTAAATAGCCTAGAGTCGTTATCACAAAATCAGCTGCTTTCCTCGTAAGACACAACATCTGCATTTGATCTCCTACAGTGACCACAGCAGGGCCGGTATTTTGAGCCTGCCTTCTCCCCATTTGGTACTAGGTATGAGAAAGCTACTCTGAGTCCTGACTTATATGAATTATAAACCATCCCCAGAAGACGTTTAGACATAATCAGGCACAGCGGTCCTGTGACATCCATCTCACAAATCGCCTAGCCAATGTTGGAGAAAACAGTGAGCAGCAGGTAGTGGAGGCTAACAAGGCATCTGCACAGGAAAACACACCTATGCTTTCATTTGCTTGGTCAGCAGCAAAACCTTAGCACAGAAAAAAAGTAACATGAAAAGAAGATTAATTCCTACAAAATGCATGCTATGCCAACACTCAATACACAGAGCCCACCTCAGCTGGAGTTTCCCATTGTTTACTGGTGCACAGCTGTCTGAATATACAGAACGCAATAGCTTAGTTTGGGGTATGAGTGACCCAGACAACAATTTTCTTTTCGTATGATTTGGGATTAACACCTTTTGGGTAATTGTCTCCCATCATTGTGACCTGATGTTAAAAGTTGAGTCCCCAGCCTAAGGCACTATTAGGATGTGTCAGAACCTTTAGGAAAGTAGATTACTAGTGGCATGAACTTGAAAAGCACACTAGAAATCCAACCTTGCCTCTTCTTTTCCTCACTTTGGTCCCTGGCTTCCAAGGGGTGAGCAGCTTCCTCTGCCCCAAACTCCCACTGGGATGCTGTGCCTAACAGGTCCAGAAGTAATGTAACCAAGGGTTGAAATCCATGGAACTCTGAGCCCAAAGTAAGCTTTTCTTTTCTATAAATTTATTACCTCTGGTATTCTGTTACTGTTACTGAAGCTGACAAACTCGGGGTGGAGGGGGGGCAGTCTCCCAACTTGTATCTAGTTTTCCTTCTGCAGTAAATTCTGCTGACTGTGTTCCTTTTATCTTTTGTTTGTTTGTTTTGGTTTTACATCTCTACTGCAGTCTCCCCTCCCTTCTTCCCCCTCACAGCACCCCCCCCCCCCATGTACTCTTCCTTCTCCTCCATTTCTCTTTAGAAAAGAGCAGGCCTCCCATGGATATCAACCAGCCATGGTACATCGAGTTGCTGAGAGACTAGGCACTTCTTCTATCAAGGCTAGATGAGGCAATCTGGTAGGAGGAAAGGGTCCCAAAAGCAGGCAACAGTGTTCCTTTTATCTTTAGAACTACTGATACATTATTAGTTATGTCAGCTCCACTATTTAAAACATCTACTGTTCTTTTTTAATTTCTAATAACTCGTTTTCATAAGTTAGGGATCCTTTTGTTAATGTTTTCTGTTGTTCCATCAAGGAACACAGTCCTGTTTCCTGCCCCCCCCACACACACACACACTCACATCTGTTTCACATTGTAGTTTCCAATTTTGAAGTTGTAGAAATCTATGCTCCTTTTGCAGTTGAGTTTAGATGAAAGTACTATCCATCACAAATCAATTTTCATTACTCAGAAGATGCATCCATTTCCCCTGTGGGAAAAGTAGTGGGAAGTGTTGATTTAGGCAGATGCCGTTTGTTGAGAGGAGAGTCTAACGATGAGACATGGTGGAGGTGCAGCTGGATATGTGAAGAGAAAAGCATTCTCCATTCTTCATGCTGACAAAATACTTCCTGTTTTTGTATTATCAGTTTCTCACCTTGGCTTTCATCTTCGGGAGAGCGGCTGGCATCTCTTGCTCCCTTCCAGCTCTAATTTGCAGCTTCCCTCAAGATGCTGCCATGTCTGACCTCTCAGTACAGCCTGCACTGTCTACAGAACCACCTAGAGTGGCAGGGGAAGTGGATGAGCAGAGGGCCTGCCTGGACCAGCGCTTTCAAGGAAGGTCTTTCACCGGCTGTACTGGTGGTTGTCTGTATTTGTTCATCAAGGAAGGCCTTCCACTGGCTGTACTGGGGGTTGTCTGTATTTGTTCACTGGCTTTCAAACTTCTCTGGTGCTGTTTGGGGAAGGAAGATTCCCGTATGGTGTTCTTTTCCTCCAGCATATATTAGCACTGTGTTTTTTGTTTTGTTTTCAGCTCTGGTTCCTTCAGGATTGCAATGAGTGTAATTTCTCCTCCCCTGACTGCAACATTTTGTGTTTTTCCATCACTGTTGGGATTGATTTCTTTTAAAACCCAATTTCCAGTTCTGTCGATGAAATCTGGGACAGGAGAAGAAATAGATGTAAGTGCTGTGTCCTCCATCTAGAAGAGGTATTTCAAGAGTTCACTTATTCTTGTCAACAGAAGACAACGCTTGGATGAGAAACATGGATTTGCTTTATTGTCAGTGTGCTCTCTCCCACAGAGATAAACTGTATGTTGCATGTGCCCATGCATATTATAAACATACTATGATGTATAGGTTTTATGTTTTCTAAACTTTAAAATGATCCTTTTAGATCTTGATTCCACTTTATAGGTGAAGAATTTTTATTGAGGCTTCAAGATTTTTTTATTCAATTTCAACTCATTAGGGAAATATGTGCTATACCTTATCAACTAATTAGGGAAACACATGTTGGCTTTTATGTATTTCTATGTATTTTTAATGATTTGTTGCAACTAGATTGAACCTCAGTTGTTTGGGGATAATATTTTATTCCTCTTTGTCACAGGTGGGATCCCACTGTCTCTGGGTGCAATTTAAGGAAACTATTCTTATACAGTCTTGCCATCTGGCCTGAGATAGCCCTAGGTAATAACCTACACATCCCATAACTGATGAAAACTACCCTCCTTGGCCAAGTGCCCTAGAGTCTAGAACACTAGCAGAGCAAACTGCAAGTCTCAGCTTCGCTCTTTTCTCTAATTGCTTTCCTGGCATCCTACAAACAACACATACATTTGACAGAGTCACTAGATGTGGAAATATGATGACACAGTGTCAGGAGCAGCAGCATCTCAACAGCTGAGGCTGCTCCAGGACTGTGATTGGACAGTATCCGATCATGATTAGCATATGTGCTTCTGTAAATCAGCTAGCACCGAAGTTTTGCTTGTATTCAAAAGGAGACTGTATGTGCAGGTCTATAAGTCTATGTAAAGACATAACAGGGCTGATGGAATTTAAATATCTGCCAATACTGAGCCTAGTCTGAACTTTCATCCAAGAGTAAAACAAAATCCAGCTGTTGAGTGATATGGTCACACAAGCCTGATGAGCAAGTTCAATACCTGCATTCCACAACGGAGTGAAAAAAACAACTCCTGAAGGTTAGGAAGGTTATTCTCTGACCTCCACACGTTCCATGGCAAGTATCCTCATAGCCATGCATGTATATCACACACACAATAAGAGTAACAACAACAACAATAATAACAACAAAATAGAGTGAAAAACATTTTGCAAGAAACACTCTTAACTTAAACTTGGATAGGAGCAGAGTGGCTTAGATTCCCACATATTAAATAAAGTTTAGTCTAGAATACCATATCTATCTATATTACGATGGCAATATTCCTATCTCTGTTCAGAATACATTAACAATCTGACTCCAGCCTTGTAATTTAGTGCAACTTAGCAGTGACATGATATCCATGGAAACCTTGAAGCTCAGCAAGAGATGGTGGAAACCCTGTGAACCTTTGTGCACAGTGCCTACAGCTTTCAGCCTGCAGTTGTAACACTGTGAGCACGGATGAGATGCCTCACAGGGTTTCTTCAGAATTTTCTGGAGAAAATAGACTTCATAGCAGACTGAAACCATGTTTTAAGAATTAAAGGAAAGAGCCAAAAATAATCTAAGAACTAATATCATGATTTTACTTTTACCTCCAGCTACGGGGGGGGGGGGGGGGGGGGGGGTTATTATGACTATGGCTTTATTTCCTTTAGTTTGACCATCTTTTGCATTTCTAATATGAAGTATGTTTAGGGATACCACAGCTTTCTGGATGAAGTAGCTCTGAAGTCTAATTGTCCTTCTAGAAATCCAGTGTTGCCATTTGCTAGTTTTGTTTCTGCCCTAAGTTTATCTGCTTACTTCTCTGTATTCACTAAAACTTCTACTGAATAATACAACTGGCCCTCTGTAGTGATGGTTTCTGTGGCAGCTGTGGATTCTATCAAATGCAGATTGAAAATGCCCTTTTAAAATGGCATGTATAAACTTTTCCTGTTGTTCTCTAAATAATACAGTATAATGCTATTTTCATGTCATTGACGTGGTACTTGGCATTACAAGTAATTTAGATGTGATTTAAACTTTGTAGTAGGATGTGTATAGGTCAAATGCAAATACTATGATATTTCATATGCCGGCCTTGAACACCCATTTATTTTGGAACCCACAGGGCTATGGAAACAATCACAACAGTAGCTTCCCCAAGGAATCACTTATTTATTTCATTTTGTTACATTTATTATCATCATAATTACCATTTATTTCTTCTCTGTTTAGGACATTATATTAGTCCAGCCTATAGACTTAGAAAGCTTTCTAAAATGGTCAGATGTGTGTGAAAACGGGACCCTAGCTGTGAATTCTGTTCTTTTTGGAGGTATAGCTGTTCATTGGGAGATCAGTGCTTATACTATAGAGAAAAATTAGTGAAGCCAATGGGGAGTGTAACAAGTGATAACGTTATAAACAGAGAAAGAACTCTTTGCTGACAGTGGAGCCAGGGGACTTTCAAGCTCATGGCAGGACAGAAGCAGCAGAGTTATCAAGGCTCTAAGACAGCAATACAAGAACGGCAAATCATCTAGAAGTTTAACTGAGAACCAGGGAACAAACTCACCAAGAAGGGCCCTTCAGGGGTAAAACACAGCCCCTGCAATGTGGTCTCACTCTAATTGAATCAGACTGTGAGCAATTGGCAACCTGAGCTATTATCAAAATAATGAGCAGCTATGTATCAGTGGAGGCTAAGAGCTAAGTGTGAGATCAGCCTAAATCCTAATGCAGTAGTCTGAGGACAAACATGATTTTAATTGACTACAACTCTTTGTGACGATGCTTGGGAAGGGGAGTTAGGGAAACTATGCTGTTCTCTCAAGGATCAAACTCAGACTCTAAATGCTGTAAAAGGAAATATGATCTGTTGAACTTACCTGGGGTGGGATATTTCTATTTCATTCTGAAAATAAAACTTGCTTTGAGTCAAATGGCAGAGCTAGCCACTAGCTAACCAAAATTAACCATAGAGGCTAGCCTTGAAATCACAATGATTTTATAGTTTTCTTCATAATCTTGACCTCATGCTTTATTATCTAGACACACAGCTAGAGAGCTATAAAACCATTGTATGAACTGGGTGTGGTGGCACACTCCTTTAATCAGAACACTTAGTGATTGCAAGGCTAGCCTGGTCTATACAGTGAGTTCAGAGGCTACACGATGACACCCTGTCTCAAAAAAGAAAAGACAGCCTTGGTTTCAACAGATGGTCTTCTTTATACAGAAGGGTCTTCTAAGAAATCCCAAATTAATGACTTAAGATGAAACTACAAAATTTAATGGTGTTTTCACATAGTTGAAATGAGTACTACAAAGATTAAACTGAGAAAATTTTGCTTACAAAAACTCACTGTCTTCTTTATAAATCGAAAGTCATCCTGAAATTTATATGAAAATGAAAAGGTCCCATTTCATACTCAAAATCGTAACAAGGGAAATTTCTCCATTTTAAAACTTACTATGGTAATGAGATAAGGATAAGAGATAAAGATCAAGAAAACAGAATTAATGATCCAAAATTAAACTCTCATATTTACATTCAACTGATATTTGCAAAAGTGTAAAGATCATTCAGTGGGGAAAAAAATGATAGAATAAATTAATGGAGTAGTGGATACCATTGTACAACAGGGAAAAGATAGACCCTCATCCCCCTACCATACATAAAACATTAATTAAAATATATATATAAGAATTGAAACTATAAAACTGGGCCGAGCATGGTGGCACACACTTTTAATGCCAACGCTCAGGAGGCAGAGCCAGACTGATGTCTATGAGTTCTAGGCCAGCCTGGTCTTTATAGCACAACCTTATGGAAATACTAAGGATCACATAGAAAAATTTACAATGAGAACGCCATTTAAACTCATATTTATCAAAGGCTTCTACAGAAGTAGGTTTTCGTATTTTTTTAAATGTCTTTAGTATTAGTTACCTCTCCCTGTATTCCTTCAATGACTCCGTCCTCCCGTACCTACTAAGCTCTTCCTGTGCCATTATTCCTCTTCAATCTTCACACTGCTGCATTCTATCTCCCACCCCTTGAACCCCACCCATGGTCTCAGACTAACTTCCTGAACTTTATGGTTAACCCAAACAGAACACATGTATCTAAAGATTCAAAGCTACCATCCCCAAATGAGAGAAAATGTGTATTTATCTTTCTAGGTCTGGGTTACTTCACTCAGAATAATTGTTTCCAGTTCTATTCATTTACCTGCAAACTTCATAATTTCTTTTTTCTTTTTCTTTTTTTTTTTTGAGACAGGCTTTTTCTGTGTAACAACCCTGACTGTCCTGGAACTCTCTTTGTAAAGCAGGCTGGCCTCGAACTCATAGAGATCTACCTGCCTCTGCCTCCCAAGTGCTGGGATGAAAGGCATGTGCAATTTCATTTTTATTAACAGACCAATGATATTTCATTATGTAAATATATCATGTTTTCTTTATCCATTCATCAGTTGATAGACAGCAAGGCCATTTCCATTTCCTCAGACCGTATAAAACACCTGCATGGAGAGTGGAGATGGACACAAAGTCCTACTCCTACCTAAGGAGAAACTGACAGTTGATGGCTGCTGTAGACAGAGGTTGGATTTCTCTATGGGTGCAGCCCCCAGTGCAAAGTTGGATGGGTGAGGAAGAGGGTGTGGTCAGAGAGGAGAGGAGGAACCAGGAAACATGATCAACCTTCATTGTATGAAATTCCCGAAGAACTAAATTTTTAAAAGTGGGAAACTTTGGAGCACTGAGTCCTAAATAGAATGTCTTTTCAAACCTCTCCCCTCAAGGCTCGGGGATCTATACAGAAAAGGAGGGAAAAGACTGTAGGAGCCAGAAGTGGTGGATGACTCCAAGGAAACAGCATCTTCCAGACACAACAGGGCTGATGTTCATATGAACTTACAGAGACTGTGACAGCATGCACAAGACCTGCAGAAGCTCAAACCAGACACAATCCCAGCACCAAGAAGTGGAAGTGGGCACAAGAAGCTATTTGCAATTGCTACCTTCTGGAAACGAATAAACCCATTTTCTCCATGAAGTAACACTGGGTATACAACCCCACACTCCAGGGCAGGCTCCATGCTCAGAAGTATCTGGTCACCCATTGTGTGTGTGTATGTGTGTGTGTGTGTGTGTGTGTGTGTGTGTGTGTGTGTGTGTGTGTATGTGTTTCTTTGTTTTGGTATGGGTTTGGGGTTTTTTTGAAATAGAGAGAGAGAGGGAGGGAGGGAAAAAGAGAAAGAGAGAACATGAAGTTAGGGGGCTAAGAAGGAGGGAGAGGGATCTGGGAGGACTTAGGGGGAAGAATATGATCAAAATATATTGTAACAAAATTTTTACATAAGTAAATAAAATAATGATTTAAAGTGGTGAATATAATGATATGTGAATTTTAATTATTTTTCAGTAAAAACTTTTTTTAATTTTATATGTACCTACTATATTTACATCATTTCCTGTCTTCTCTCTCTAAACCAGTGGTTCTCAACCTGTGGATCGTGGCTATCAGAAAACACATATTTCCAATGGTCTTAGGAATTGAGACACTGCTCAGTAGCAAAATTACAGTTATGAAGTAGCAACGAAAATAATTTTATGGTTGGGGGTCACCACAACATGAGGAACTGTATTAAAGGTTTGCAGCAGTAGGAAGTTGAGAACCACTGCTCTAAACCCTTTGGTGAAAAAATATATCAATACAGCCTGCTGAATTCATATCATGTTGCTTGCAAATTTTAACCTTTAATGATTTTGAATCCTGGTTTAGGGCAATATTTCTTAACCATAACATCAAATGCACTAAAATGTAAAAATGTATTTGAGGGATAATAAAAGTGTCCTATAATTCAATCGTGATAGCTATGTGACTGTAACTATACAGAAAAGCTATTGGGTGGTTTAGTATACACATCACATCTCAACAAAATTCACAAGTGAAGAACATCGGGAAACTGTGGTCCAGAGGACAGGTACAGCAGACAAGAACGGAGGAGGAGATCAGGTCACACTCAGCTTCCTTCAGCCAAGAAAGGGATGCTGAGTGTCCGGGTGGGACAGGAAGGGTTGTAAGTAGACAGATGTGACTAGATTCAAGAGATTCATAGTGTGGAAAAACCTGCAAAATATGGAAACAAGCATGGGTATAAATACCAGCAGTCTGTAAATGAACATGGTATTGGAATAATTTACTCTAATTAGCTCTTCAGAGAATAACTGCCAGATAAATCTAAATAAATAATTTAGAGAGTGGCTGCTTTGACTAAGAGGCCGAAGTATTCAGTGAATGCTTTGCATAAAAAGCTACATCTTTCTTGATTGCTCTTGGCAACTGTTCAGAAAATCTCATTTAATTGTTTTTATTGTGAGGCAAGAAGTCTTGCTGTACCTTCTAAAACCTCCCTCCTAAATAGAGTCCTTGTCAGTGACTTAGGATAGGAAAACCAATGTGGGTGTTCATGATGCCTCCAAACAAATAGAATACCTTGTATTTCAGAGATGATGTTAAAGGATTTAATAAATGGAGGCCTGTATTTCAAATAATTATTTGGTTAACAGTTTCCATGTAGACGGCAAAGAAGAAAAAATATGCTGACATTGCTTATCTATAAGCAAGCAGGTCAGCTTCAGTCCCATCAGTAAAGCTTGTTTTAATTTATGGCTTTCTCTTCATTATTTTCTTTACATAATCTACTGAGCCTGATTTCTGTACCTGAGATTATCTCATTTGGAACTCATTTGATGGGACATCATTTTAACATCTGACTATTTAACAGCATGTGTTCAGAATGAGATAGCCTAAAGACAAAATGTTTTGCTAAGCTGGTGGTGAAAATAGTATTTGTAAAGGAAAATCTGGGACTTGACAGTTCATTTGATAAGGATTCTTAAACATCTTAGTTGGTTGTGCCCATCCCTGTCCTTTACATTCATTGCAGTCAAAGCCAGTCTTCCCCTGCAGGATACTAGCTAGCACTTTGTTCTGCTTCGTACCTGTAACTCGACACTAATATCAAAACTAATGTATTTTCTATTTAATACTTGTGCTTGGGCTGGAGAAATGGCTCAGAGGTTAAGAGCACTGACTGCTCTTCCAGAGGTCCTGAGCTCAATTCCCAGCAACTACATGGTGGCTCACAGTCATCTATAGTTGTATCTAATGCCCTCTTCTGGCGTGCAGGTATACATGCAGATACTCATATACATAAAATAAATAAATAAATCTTTTTTAAAAAACTTGTGCTTTAGCGGTAACAGAATACAAGAGTTTTAATGTAATAAGCTCTACACAGTATATCTAGAACTTCCAGGGTCTAAAAAGCAGGTATCCTCAAGCCAAACAGCTTTTGCTGCAACAATCTTAATGTAGCTTATAAAAAATACAAGAAAGAGGGCTAAACAAATTACAGATAAGAAAAAAAAATCAAGGCAAAGTTGATAATATAGTTTTTTAAAAGGCAATAATTAGGTTCTTATAAGATATACTCAATGAAAATTTTAAAAAATGAAACGGCATCAGACCTGGTGTACCTGACTGGAGTGTGTGTGTGTGTGTGTGTGTGTGTGTGTGTGTGTGTGTATACATATATACATCACACATTTCAGTAGACTCCAGATATATTCAGACTTGCTTTACTGACTGAAATGAGATCTCCTACCCACTTGGATAATAGCACTTTAAATTAAATCACTCTACATATTTTTCCTTTACAATCAAATAGGTTAGAGGAGAAGAGAATGTCAGCAGTTAGTTTGTGTTTATCAGAGTTCTTGGTCCCTAATCTATAAATTGTTTTCAAATTTAGGACATGGAAAACTTCATTTTCCCTTCTGTGGTTGTATCTGTTAGATAATAATGTCCAAATACTCTAGGCCAAACCGGTACTGAAATATAAAGCTCCCAGATAGGCAGCAGAGAGTTGAGAGAATGCAAAGAAACTGAGAGAAAATGTTCACAATTACTTGCTGATGTTACCATAGCAAGTACTCCCCAGGGCAATACAAACATGTGTCCTCTGTTCTGCTCTTGTAGCATTTCAGGCAGGATGGGGCCATTTTTTTTGCTGCAGGTTCTCATTTTAATATCCTTCTTAGGAAAGGAGTTATATCCTTGGAGGCAGAGGGTCAACATTTCCAGTTATTTAGTCTCAAAGAAGCACAAAGCATGGTGTACTACACTTTGGGATAGACACATGATGGGCAGGTATTCAAGAAGACAGAAGCCACCATTTCTTGACTATATATTTCATCTACATCAAATACCCTATCTGGAACATTGTGTAATTTACTCCTCATAGCAAAACTATCTCCTCATTTTTAAAATGCCCAAAGAGCAAAGTTTGTTACTATACCAAAGTCCAATGCAAGCAGAGTAGAAATTTTAACCCAGGCTTATCTGTCTCTAAATTGTAGGCTTTTAAAAAATTATTACATCATGCTTCATCATAAAAATGGTTTATTTCTCTAAAATAAAAGATGAGGATACTCAGTGGCTATTAAATTATATAAAGTACATTTATCTTATGTTAACAATTATGAAGGAAATCTTTATGAGATGTAAATGTATTTACTTTTGGATTTCATATTGTGCTTCAAATACACAATCTCATATGAGTTAAGTATTAGTTTATGTAAGAGGCTCAGAAAGCTCACATATTTAAGTTTAATGAGAGTCAAATCCTTGGGGTCCTTAGTGATCTTATAAATTCAATGTTCAGGGAATGATCTTTACATTTAAGAATTCTAGTAATCAATGCATAGGAAAGAAAGAACAGGGTTTTCTTTTTCTTTTTTAATTTGTTTATCTACTTTACATCCCCATGGCAGTTTGCCCTCTCTGTTCTCCTTCCAGTCCCTCCCCCAACCTCCTCTCTGCCCCTCCCTCAATGCACTCCTCCAGTTCTATTTAGAAAAGGGCAGGCCTCCCGTGGATATCAACAAAACATGGCATATCAAGTGACAATAAGACTAAGCACCTCCCCTTGTATTAAGGCTGGGCAAGGCGACCCAATATTAGGAATAGGATGGAATATGAGGAACCTGAATGGCCTCTGGTCCAGCAGGGGGTTGCTACCCAAGTTTGGGGTTGGAGTCCTGGCTATGTGCATGGCCTCTGATCTAACCAGGGGTCCTCTGGGGTTAAGGATCCTGGCCTGGCCTCTGGTGTAGTAGGAGGCTTCTACCAGAGGTGTGGGCCAGGATAAGGTGACGAGGAGAGGAGAGGCCCTTGGGGTTTTGCTGGGTGGGCACAGGCAGGGTGGGGAGAGGAGAAGCTTACTTGGTTCTCGGAGAGCTGGCCTGGCCTTTGATGGGGTAGAGGACTTCTGCCAGAGGTGTGGATCAGGATACGGTGATTAGGAGAAGAGAGGGAGTTGAAGTTACACTGTGCAAGCGAGGACAGGGTGGGGGGCAGTCTTACCCGGGCTTCAGGATGCTGGCCTGACCTCTGATGGAGTAGGGGGCTTCTGTCAGAGGTGTGGGCCAGGATAAGCTGACAAGGAGAAGAGGGACGCTTGGGGAGGCACAGGCAGGGCAGGAGTGGGGTGAAGTGGTGGTTTACCTGGATTTCAGGAAGCTGGCCTGGCCTCTGATGGGGTGGAAGGCTGAGAAGGGTCTTCTAAAACAAACAAACAAACAAACAAAAAACTTCAAGAATGCTTACTACACATTGTGAAGAAGGAGTTCAGATTCTTGGCACGTAAAACACGGAATTGGCATGGCAGTTCCTCCACAATCCCACCACTACACGGTAAAGACAAGGGGCTCCAGAACAGCTGGGAAGACTAGCCAAATTGGTGAGTTCTGGACACAAGCAAAAGGCTTAGCCTCAGCCTGGCGGTGGTGGCTCACGCCTTTAATCCCTGCACTCGGGAGGCAGAGCCAAGCAAATCTCTGAGTTTGAGGCCAGGCTGGTCTACAAAGGGAGATCCAGGACACGCACCAAAACTACACAGAGAAACCCTGTCTCAAAAAACAAACAAAGCAAAAACAAAAACAATAAAACAATAAAAAAAAAAAGAAGGCTTAGCCTCAGCACATAGGTGGAGGAGAGACATCAAAGACCCCAGACACCAACCCCTGCCTGTCCCATACATGTGCACACACAGGCGCATTTTCTAGTAGAGGCAAGTGAATTGCAAGAATTTATTGACTTGTGCAGTCTTCTCACACAGTCAATGGTAAAGCCAAAATCATGGCTTCTGGCTCTGAGTCATCTTATTTCTCTGGAGTGCTTCTGACCATGAGAAACTGGAATCAGGCCTTATTATTTTACTGCCCACTGAGCTTGTATGACCTTATCCACAGCTGGTCTCCTAGTGGCCACCAAGGAGATGACCACTTGGTGGGAACATTGCCTCGTCCTACAAAAGTCTATGATAGTATCAGCAGTGGGAGCTTTTCCCTCTCAGGATTTTGTGTATTTGATTGTTTATGTTTGTTAAAAAAAAAAAAAAATTAATGAAAGATACCTTTGAGGGATATTATGCTACTTATAAAAACAGGTCAGCTTTTTTTCCAGTTTGTAACTTAAAGGCCTCTCTAAAGATACGGAAAAACCTCACAAAAATGCACCATGAAGGACTCAAATGCAGTGTGTGCTGCACACACCTGTGAGAGTCAAGGGGGGAGGTAGGAGAGCTTTGACAAGTGGGATCTGGATAAAATCCAGTTCCCTGATCCCAAACTCTGCACACACAATAGATAGCATGAAGATATGAAGGCAAAGGCTGGCTGCTCACCTAGTCCGGGCAAAGAAGAACACTGATGCTCGTAACTGTGAAGGGGTTAAAAGGGCTGTCACAGTGGAGAGGGCAGGACCAATCCCCTGAATTGAGCTCTACCAACCAAAATGGACAAGGCAGGTGGGAGGGACAGCTAAGGACATTCATATAATCCTTATTACTGTATGGCTTAGTAAAATAGCATAAACATTGACCCAGGTCATTAGAATATTTCACAATTAATAAAGTGAAGGTAAAAATGAATAATAGTGACTACAAGGAACGTACTGACAGATTTGAAGAAAATATGTGTGTGCACATGAAACATACAAATATAGTACACACACACACACACACACACACACACACACACACACATACACACAGTACTATAGCTTGGAACTTGGATGTTTCCCAAAATGCCCAAAAGCTAAAGGTTTGTTCATTCTGTGGTGCTATTGGGTAATGGTGGTACCTTTAAGAGATGGTGCCTAACCTCCGGAAGTTATGCTATTGGGGTGCACCCTTGAAAAGATATTGGGTGGCTCTTTCCCTCTGTTGTTTGCTGTCACTAAGTGAACAGGTTTCATCTCCCATGAATTTCCACCATGGCACACTGTGCCAGCAGAGGGCCAAAGCAACAGGGCTCGATGATAGTAGACTGAAGGGCATGAGCTGAAATGAGTCTTTCTTCCTCATGAATTATATGTGGCACTTTTCACAGTGGGACAAAGTGATTTTTAAAAATATATACATCTCCCCCTGCAGTGTGATCAGGATCTATCCCCGGTACATGAGCTGGCTTTCTGGATCCCATTACCTATGGTTGGACACCTTGCTCACCCTTGATAAAGAGGGGAGGGGCTTGGTCCTGCCTCAACTGAATGTACCAGGCTTAGCTGTCCCCCCATGGGAGAACTTACCCTATTGGAAGAGGGGATGAGGTGTGGGTCAGGGAGGGGGAAGATGGGGGAATCAGAAGGAGGGAAGTGGTTGGTATGTAACATGAATAAAAAAATTAAAAAAGAAAAATTAAAAATTATTTAATTAAAAATTTTAAAAATATACACATCTCTAGAGAAGGGACAAGTAGAACATAGGTGATAAGAAGAGAGAAATGGGCCGGGCAGCAGAGGTGCATGCCTTTAATCCCAGCACTGGGAAGGCAGAGGCAGGTGGATCTCTGAGTTCAAGGCCAGCCTGGTCTACAAAGCGAGTTCCAGGAAAGGCTTCAAAGCTACACAGAGAAACCCTGTCTTGGAAGGAAAAAAAAAAAAAAGAGAAATGGAAAAAACACACAGGGCAGGGAGACTTAACTGGGAGAGGAGGAAGGTTAAATAACACTAATGTTTGTAAAAGCCATAGGGAATCATATAATTTTATGTTCACTTACAATTACATATACAATGAATGAATATATACATACAATGTACTTAGTATGTATCTATGCATATATATTCAGACAATTTAAATGAAGTTACACCATTTGGGATGACAATGATCCCCACCAAAGCCAGAGACTATTAACAAAAACTCCAATGCCAGGCTTGGGAAACCTCCTCCACTCAAGTTGTTGCTTAGAAGAGCCCAAAAGTCCCCCAAACAATATAGGCTACAGCCATTGCCTCTGGTTGCCTCCCAGAAACTACAGGGAAGAAGACGTCACACACTTCAGACATGGGATTGGGGGGAATAGAGTTGGAACTGACGTGGAAGCCTTCTCCCTGAGGACTAGCTCTCATACTACTGGATGGAGCCATGCCAGCTGCCACAGGAGAAAAGCAATCGATAGCCCTACCCAGCTGTAATGCCTGCAAACAACGGCACTGACCAGAATGGCAAAATATCCTGAAAGGTTCAATAGAGGCTTTATATCCTAGGGGGTACACAACAGCCATCTCAATGGACTTGAGGCTTGCTCAACATGAGGAAATTTATGCTTGACTGTGTAAACCTAGCCCACTACCACGGCTGGTGAGGCTGGGGGTCCTAAAGGAGAGCCTACTACTGCCACTTCCCTAAACCAATATAATTCCTAACTTCATTCTAAATACTTATGCTTATACCCACAGGCAAGTGTAGCTCTCTCCCCTCATCAAGAAGCTTCTTTTGGCAGCATGTAGAGACTATTCCAGAAAACCACAACTGCTCAAAATGCAGGGACCAATCTGGCCACGGAGTGCCTGGCATCAGTTAATGTACTCACAATACAGCCCCCACACCTAAGGCTCAGGGGACATCTTGGAAAAGGGAGATGGAAAGATTGTAAGAGCCAGAGAATCAAAATGTCTTTATGCATGACAGGGAAGCTGCACCCAAGAAATTTCACCAATGTGGTTGCCTAAACAAAACCTGAATAATGATGATATCAACTGGCATGCCAACGTGGATGGGGGAAAAAAAATCTCACAAGGCCCCACCCCCAGATCATTAACTACAAACAACTAACAGCTCCTAAAACAGGAAGAATCGGTCTTCTCCAATGATAAGTCCAATGAGAGGTTATCCAATCTCAAGTGGTCAACCTTAAACATATATACATATGCATAATACTAAATGAATTCGTAAGATGTATGTACGAATATATATGGACTCATATCATATATGTAACAACAACTACAGAATAAGAGACCATGAATTTGAGGAGGAGCGGATGGACATGGGAAAAGTTGGAGAAGAGAGAAGGAGAGAAATTACATAAATATATTACTAATATATGAAATTCTCAAAAGAAACCACATATAGTATACTAATGTAATAGTATATATATATATATATATATATACTATTTGTAAAGTATATATTCTTTGTTTATATAAAACACTTAGCACATTATTTATGCATTAATTCATTCAGGTGTCTAATAAATGCTAGCTGTATAAGGTTTTTTGCCCTGCTCTCTCCTTTCTTATCTTAACTTGATTTTTCTCTCCAATAGCTCTGAATCCCTTTTGCTATTTTGCATTGAAAGCACATCTCCGTTGGTTAAAGAAATCATCTGCTGTCTGCTACTTGAATAGCCAGTAAACGCCTGTATCAGCTCTGCACCCTTCCTCTGAAGAAGGTAAGCGCTTCTGAGGTCAGCCCACCCTGTGAGCCTCAGACACCCACACACAAACAAGGGAGGGGCCAACAGCACTGCCCTGGCTGTGCCCACTTCCGGCTGCTCCATTGTCTCCTGCAGCAGTGTTTCCTGACCAGCCCACAGCATTGCCTTGTTCTGAGGATGTTGAAACGTCAACTCTGCATTGTTGCCCTATGTCTGAGTCAGATTCCTTCCCTGAAAGATAAGCCTGTTATTTGCTCTTACAGTGTGTGAAGCTGTGTCTCTGAACCAAGTCTAATCCTCCTCTGCCTCCAAGTTTACACTGCTGCTTTCTCACCTCCAAAGCTTTTAAACAACTGTTACAGCCCTGTAGATCCAATCCTGCAGTACCTACATGATAGGAGAGAAGGGTGCTAGTAAAGACAAAATCAGCTTGGGAAGAAGTCGGAAGGCAGAGACCAGACTGGAAAGCCCTTCACCAAGGCTGACATCTAGCAATGCACGTACAGAAAAACACAGGCAGAATAAAGGCCCTGCTTCCTGTTTCTACCACCTAGCCGTGTGTCCCTGCCCTATTTTTTGTTCTGATACACAGGCACCTGGAAATCCTAGTGAGCACCCTTTGCAGTCAAATATCTCAGGTGGCTCTCCGCCAATGCACAGCTCTACACTAGTAAGGCTGCTCGGGATCACTGGGTTCCTTGTCATACAGCACCACCACCACCCCATCCAAGGAAATGTGCTGTTATTTTAAAGCATGTGCTGTAGGTTGCAACTGTGTGTGTATATGTGTATTCATTTCACAAATAACCATCTTTTCCACAGCCCATCATTTAGGTTGCTTAAACAGTATGTGATTTCTCCAATATGACACTTTCTTTGAGTGTCATGCCTGGTATACATTGCACACACATGCATTTGTTGAATAGTACTATTTCAGTAATGACTCAGCAAAACAAATCATTTAAATAAATACTCCTAACCTCAACTATCTGGGATAATGCTGAGTATGTGCCAGTACAATGGGTCTTCATTGTAGCAGTACCTAAGATAGCCAGGGTCTTAGGAAAAGTCTAGGATGTTAGATTCAATCCTGGTCAATCCAAGTCTTTTAAAGCCCATTTTGCATACTATGCCTGGTGCTAACATTCATTCAACACCCAGGAAAATATAAATTGTTCTCTTTGTGCAATGACTACAGCCTTCTCTTTTAAACAACAGGTACACATCAAGGAAAGCATGTCAGTCTCTATAGCAGCTCTGATGTTTTGTGCATTTTATATGTGCCACTTCCAGAAAGGAAAAGTTCCTATATCTACTTATCCATAGCCCCAAAGCATCTGCCAGTCTAGAACACACAGCCAGCAGTTCTGTGACCACTTATTAACACTTGTCAAATTATTGCATGCATGGCATATGGGCAACTGTAGATTTATAAGGATGTGTTTCATATTTATGTGATTCAGAAAGAAAATAGTGGCTAGAGTCAAATCCTGAAAGCTGGAATAACAGGAAAGTGATGAAATCAAAGGAGTTTGAGGGGCTGGGGAGACAGCTCGGTGAATAAAATGCTTGACAAGCAAGCATGAGGACCCAAGTTTGCATTCCTAGAAGTCATGAAAGTCCTGTGTGGTAGCACAAATCTGCACTACTACCGCTTCTACAGTAAGAAGGGAGGTAGAGACAGAATCTCTGATGTATCTGGGCCAGCTGTCTTGGCGTTAATATGACAGTGAGCAATAAGGAGACCCTGTCTAATACAAGGTAGAAGGTGATATGCAGCACCCGAGATTGTCCCATGACCTCCACGTATACACCATGGCTTGAACACATAGTGTACTCACGAACACACTCACACAGACAGGAATACACACATTCAGGAACCTGTGTTAATTACTGAAACATGTTGTTAGCTCACTATGCAAAAGTAAACTTTCTGGTCTTCAGTGGGTCAAGAACTGGTTACAGGGAGGCCTCTAAAAACAAACGCTTTCCAGGGGATCTCTGGCTTCAGCATATGAAAGCCTGAGAGAGAGAGGGAGAGCGTTCACAATGGAGAATTATAAGTAAGTATAAGAATATAAAGAATAGTATAAGGAACTACAAGCATCCATTGTTTAAGCTTCAATAATTTTAAATATGAGACATATCTTGTTTCATTTATCTCTCGATCATTTCTCCTTCTAGAATTACATTTTTGAAGAAAATCACATATATTATAGCACTTTATTCATAAATGTGTCTGTCATAAATGTAAGAATTCTTTTTTATCATAATATATTATTTTCACACCTAAAATCATAGTTTCTAGTATCTTTTCAAAATTTTCTATTGAAAATAGATTCTTCTCTAATACAATACATCCCAACCATAATTTTCCCTCCCTCCAACCCTCCTAGGTACCCCCCCACCTGTCCTCTCCCCCAGATCCACTTCTTCACTTTGTTTTCAGAAAAGAACAGTACCTTTTAGTATTCTTAGCATCTTGAAATATCCCGTTAGAACTCAGCTTTTCCAAAATATTCCATAGAGGTTTTTGTTAGTGGCTGCTTTTCATTGTGTTCACCTTTACAGCTGACTTGTTTGAATCAAAATTCAAGCAAGGTGCACATTTTATCCTGGGTGATACAGCCCAGCATTAATGTATACTTCTATCTGCAGCTCCCCCTCCCTCCTGCCCCCTCCCACTCCTCAGCATTTTTATTTGTGATTCATCCTGTGATGCAAGTGGATCACTTGTTCTCTAGCCTTGAACACACTAGGCTTCCTGGATGCGGCACAGCTCATGGCTTCACTTGCTTTCCTGCCCCTGGTATTCCCCGAGCACTTGCAGGCCGAAACGGATTTGGGGTTGACATCTGGAAAGAACATTTCATAGCTCGTACTTCATGGGACATTAAGAGATACGTGACATCTCTTAATTTTTTTTTTTTTTTTGTGTGTGTATTAACATCAGTCATCAGATTCACCTTGAAAGGGTCATTGTCAATCTGAGCTATTTTTTGTATGTGTGTACAAGTATATATTTGGAACCCTAATTTACAGTTAGCATACAAATGCCAGTATAAATGTTTTCCTTTTGTTTATCACATGTTAGGGTGATTCCTCTTCATCTCCCAGTGGTGCTCATTAGGTTTAAGTTACTGTAGTTCACAGCACCATTAAGGACTCATGGATTTAAATGTATTTGATATGTTTTGAGTTGTTATCATTAATAATATCCATATCATATTAATATCCATATCAATAGCCCAGTTATCCCTTTTTTAAAGAAAGTAGGTTCTCAAGTCCTTTAGATATGACCTGGGTGGTTTCCAATTACTTCCTAACCTGCCAGACTGAGGTTCCAGGCTCATTTTTGCATAACTGCTACTACAAACATGGAACGATTATTTCTAAAGAGAGCTTTGATTCCCTTTATGAGAATCAGGATTTAGGGACTATGGACTTGACACTTGAGTTAATCGTTTTCTTCAAGCTGTTCCTAGACTTTTTCAGAGACAAAACTGAGAAATGTATAGCTTTAAAAAAATGCACTTGGTGTTTATAGAGTCCACAGTGGCATTTAAAAGTCAAATTCAGAAGCACACACAGCCAGGAAATTTCTTTGACTTCGTATTTTAATCTCTTTCCTCTTACACTAAAAATATTGATTTAGATCCTAACATTAGCATGACTAACATAGTTTCCTTTACTCCAACACATACATGTTTACAAGCATATGCACATATACATGCATGAACAGCATAAATACATATATACATATCGAATTATCATTTCAATTTGACAATGCTGTTAACACTATGGTTACTAAACACAGTTTTAAATTCCTTAGTGTGATTGATCTCCTTGGGATCTATCTTTCCAGAGAATATGCTAGTAAGTCATTGTTTTAAGAACACTTGAGTCATTTTTTTTCTCCAACTCACTCTGGAGTTGGGCATATTCATGTTATTTTGCCTCTTTTTTATATTAATTTTTTATAATTGTGTAAATAGTATATATAAATCCAAAGTTAAATCTACTAAACAAGAGGTATACTAAAATGTCTGTCTTCCAATGTTATCTTTTCCATTCTATTTTCTTCCACCCTTAGAAAAAAATTCTTTCTGGTGTTAGGCTTAACCTTTCCCAACTTATGAATAAGAGCAAATTCTCCTATCTCCTCCCTTTTTAGGTAAAAGATCACAGTTTTCTTACTTGATGTTGTATAGGGTTATTGTCTAAAATTTTGGTGTTTTATTTTGGTTTCAGTAATCTGCACTTTCCAGTTTTACACAATGAATATGCTATGCTTGCAATAACAAAGGCCATGATAATGAATTATTTCAATCATGAATGGAATTGCACCAATAACACCAGTTACCTTTAGATAAAATGAGCATGAGGAAATCTCATTTCCTGTCATGTTTTCTATGTCTACACCAAGCAGGTAAAACTTCTGTAATCTAAGCACAAAGCACCATCTTAAAGACCACACTGAGATACTATTTGCTGCTCATACAATAGAATCCAAGCTTTATTAGAAAATTCATAATTATCTGGATCTTGTTCACATCACAACCCTCTTGTTGCCTCCTCTGCTATAGTCCAAATTGGACAGAATTGTCTTCAGTGCTTAAAAAATGGTTTGTTCACTGTCCTCTTGGGAGTTTCTGTAGTTCACATGCCCCTTCCAGACCCCTCTCCTTTTATTGAAAATGTCTCATCTTTCACCAGACAGTTCAGTGGGCCAGGTACTCTGAACACAGGACAGACATTGTGACTTTAATCAAGGCCTGTTCTATTTTCTCTGTGCTTATCATTCTCTGTTCCTAAACTCTATATTCCCATAGTGTGGTATCCAATGATGATAAAGAATATCATTCCTAACCAAGGTAATCAAGAAGGCAATGAATGTAACCCATCTCTCATATGCCTAGAACATCACTCTTAACTTTATCCCATTGACTATTAACCAATTATTACCCTCCATTTCTATATAAAAAGATCAAGATCCAGAAAAGTTTAGAAATTTGGATTGCTCTCAACAGCCCAACAGATAATGAGATTGTTTACAGAATGGAAGCATGGACATTGGACTGGAATGCAGCCCAGAAGTAGAGCACTTGTCAAGCATACATGAAGTCCTGTATTCAGTCCTTATTAACACACACACACACACACACACACACACACACACACACACACACCATTACAAATGTACAAGGTAAGTGTCAAGCACTGTGAAAGCACTACTAAATCTGCTGAGATCATTGTTGATATAAGTGGTACATTCTTAATGGCCATTTCTCTTAAGAGAAAACTATGTTAAGATTTGACTTAGGTATATGAGTCGTTAAACCAAAGGCACCTTGCTAGGAGGATGGGTGTGCAAATAAAAAACAGGGATAGTTTTATTTGAATGTATGTTTTCAGGGCTGACTGTTTGGCACTGGACAACCAATTGGTGTGCTCTTCCTGGGAGAGGGCCACCCCTCCCACTCCTAGATTACTCAGTTGCTTGTAGCTCTTCATGAAGCATTGAAGCCTCAGTTGATAGTTCCATCTTAACCATAAAAGCTAATCTAAAATGGTGGCACAAAACCACCTATGTTACTTCATACGCCTCACACGTTTAGGCATTCCTTGTCTGTACTCTCGTCTCAATAAGAACTTACATTTCCTAAAACGGATTTGTTCTAAATCAAGTAAAAATCTACAGTTTTTAGAAAGAATAAAATAGTCAAATAATTGACCAAAATTTTTAAAAAAGGAAATAGGAATAGTTTATTTATCTTTCCCTTTATATTCTGAATGCTTCAGATGGCTACATATAGTGATTGGATTCATCTGCATTAAAACCCCTTGAGAGTTTTTTAAAGTTGAACTAAAACGGAATAATCAACTGAACTCTTAGGCAAGGAGACAGAGATATATGTAGAGAATGATTTCTCTCTGTTACTTGGCCTTTAGAGAATGTGCTGTGATGAGCTCCAAGAAAACGCATTATTGATGTGTTCTAATAAGGGACGCTTTCTTCTCTGTTCGAATAATGATTTATTTTCTATTAACCATGCCATGAAATACTGCCGCTGAAGGTTGTTTTTCAGCACAAGGGAATTGTATGCGATTCCATACCCTGCCTTTCCATCTACCACAGCAGCTCCTGGGCTTTGTCACCGAGGCGTCGTTTATGTCAGGACTCCAGTACTCGCTTTCTCATTCAGTGGGCAATCAATGGAAAACTGAAGGATTTTTCTTTCCCTAATCATATCTTTTGTTCCCTACCTTGAATATTCTTCAAATTCCAAGTGATTTGTAGCTCATTCATGCTGCCACCACGTTTCATTTATTTCATCTCCTACAAAAATAAGCCTTTAGCTGTGCTACCATTGAGAAGATAGACATACTAAAGAATAATTAACTATCTTGTTTTTTAAAGGGTCGGCCTGTACTTTGTGTTTTGAACAATGATGCATTCCACAGCCCATTTTCTAGTTGTACATGCAAATTACAGCTGCACATCAGGCACTTGCTGGGGCACCGTGACAAACTCAAACTCCAAATGAGCAGATTTTATTTAAGAGTACAAATTAGATGAGAAAAGTTAATTCGTATTTACTGTGAAATTTATGAATGCATGCTACACAGTTGTTAGTAATATTTAGCCCCAACGACATCTGATAATGGTTCATTTGTCTTCTATTAGCATTCTGTTGGCACTAACTTATAAATACACACTAGTAAGCACATATTTCTTCTTGTTCTTCCTGCAATGGGAAGTCTCTGTGTGCCAAGCACTGTTCTAGACATAGTCCTCAATCTGACTAGGCTGGTGGTGTGGGAGAAATCTGATGACTTTATATTAATGGGTATGCCATTGCAAACTGAGCTGAGTGTCCTACGGAAGAATACAGTCATATCACCTTCTCCAGGCTAGGACAAATAGCTGAGGCCTAAGGATGAAACAGACTTAACAGGTCTTCCCCTATACCTCACTTCTAGCTCTACTCAGGCTCCTTCAGATCCTGAAACTAGATGAACAAGATAGTTGGATGAGTAGAGGCACCTGTGTGCAAGCCTAACTTGATCCCCAGACCCCACATAAAGAGAGAAGGGGGTAACTGGCTCCACAAATCTATCCTCTTACTCTACATGTGTGTAGTGACACATGCACACATGCACTTATGTGCACACATACAGGGAAAAATCACACATTTCTTAAATGAAACAAATCCTAAGATTGCATCTGAACGCTCTGTGAGGCTTCTACCATGCCTCCACACATATCCAGGTGTTTTCACTACTAATGCTTGAGATGAAAAACATGCTAGACCTAACCCAGCCTGACCTTAAACATTCAGTGCTCTAGCCAATCAGAAAGCCTTCTGCTTCTGCTGTTGGCACTGCGACACAGCATAACTGTAGACATGAAATACCGCATCCCTGCTGAAGCAGCTGCCCTCCTGCCAGTGCTTCATGTGGAGAGTGTGGTCCAGAGCGTTGGCAAGTTCAGAGTCAGGAGAGGAAAGGGAACAGAGGTGAGGCGACGTGGACAGGTCTGGGAATTCAGCAGCCATGAGCAGGTATTCCTCTACAACTCTGCCACAGTTTATTATGACTCACAAGTAAATGCCCTTCACAACTTCATTTTTGTGCACACACACACACACACACACACACACACACACACACACACACAACCTTTTATGTAAAATGTACATATTTTATCAGAAACATTAGGTAATGACAGATATAGCAAGGTGCTCAGTGTCATCTTGGAAAAGTTTAAGTAAGAGAAGAAATAGAATAAGATTTTTTTAAAAAGGCATTTTAATAAATGTACATCCTCAAGATAGATATTAACCCCTGGGGAGTATTATTAGTCAGAATTGTGTATATGTATATATATATATATATATATATATATATATATATATATATATGGGAATTTATTGGAATGACTTACAGGCTGCAGTCCAACAGCTAGCTGTGAATGGAAAGTCCAAGAATCTAGTAGTCCCCTAGCAGTGGTGGATGGGGTACCTGAACTGGCCTACTCCAGTGATCAGATTGGTGAATGCCCTAACTGTCATCATAGAGCCTTCATCCAGTAACTGATGGAAACAGATGCAGAGAGCCATGGCCAAGCACCAGGCTGAGCTCCGGAAGTCCAGTCGAAGAGAGGGAAGAGGGATTCTATGAGCTGGGGGCATCAAGACCATGATGGGGAAACTTACAGATACAACCGAACCAAGCTAGTGGGAACTCATGAACCTTGAGCAGGCAGCTGTGGAGCCTGCATGGGACTGGACTGGGCCATCTTCATGGACGAGACAGTTGTGTAGCTTGGTCTGTTTGAAGGACCCCTGGCAGTGGGATTAGGATCTATCCCTGGTGTATTAGCTGGCTTTTTGGAGCCCATTTCCTGGGGTGCAGTGGACACCTTGCTCAGCCTTGATGCAGTGGGGAGGGGCTTGGTCCTGCCTCAACTGAATGAACCAGGCCTTATTGACTCCCCATGGGGCACGGGAGGGAAAGCTTGGGGAGAATGGGAGAGAGGGATGAGAGGGGAATCTGTGATTGGTATGTAAAATGAATAAGAAAACTTCTTATATAAAATTGAAAAGAAAAACGTCTTACGTGATCTTTGGAGCTGATTGGATAGAATAATCAATCTGTGCTTAGCTCTTGCCCTTGGGTAAGGTTGGTTGTTTATTTACAAATCTGAGAGTGTCAAGATGCTGGAGTGGTATAAGATGCCAGACTCAAGCTTTACAAATCTAATTACTTTCATAAAGTTCTAGAGGTTACCTCCCCATGAAGGAATTATTTCATAGCTGTCACTGCATATTCAGATGACAAAAGCTACTACTAGACCTGGAGTCACCTAATACAGTGCCCAGGTATACAAATCACAGCTAGGGGCTGTGGCAAAGTTGAGAGGAAACTCTCCTAATGGAAGGAAGCAATGAGGAGAAGCTGAGAGCACGTGGATATTATGTAGGGGGAAGCGAAGCTGGTGTCCGGTGACTTTAAAGAACAGAACTGTCTAATGAGAAGGTTTAAGGTTATTTTCTTGGGTGTATATAGTATAAACACCTCACTTTGCCCACTAGGACTCTTCAGTAATGTTTGAATCGTCCTCCAATGCTTTCCTATTAATAGGTTCTTCGCAGGGAACCAGTCAAGTGCTGAGTCTGATATCTGTGTTGGTGCCCAGCATGGACAGATGCAGAAGCTGGGGAAGTGATTCGGCGTCAACGGGCCAGCCATTTCATCGGAACGTGCCTTTTATCATGCTGAGGCTAAGATTCCCATGTCCTAGACATTGTGGGGAGGAGTTGAAGAAAGAAAAAGGGAGAATAAAGGGAGAGGGAAAGAAAGTGAGCAGTGTGGTCCACAGGGCTGCTGACTTCCTTCTGTACGGACAGTTTCAAAACTGAGCCTGTCTCTAATGACACAGCCAGGATTTTCTAAAGACAAAGTCTTGCTGGATAGCCAGTCCAATCTCAAACTTTCTCTTGGTCATATTCTTCATTTTTCACTTCTGATTCTTTTTTCATGTTTTTGATGCCCTTTGAACATCATACATTATACACAAGATCCATAACTGAAATATATACATATAAACATGAAACACATATAAACAAATCATATGACAGATAAAGTTTATTTTTTCTTTCCATTTTCCTTCCTATAACTTGTTTATATTTAGTTCACTTATTTTTTTCTTTTTATTTAAAATAGAATTTTTTTTATCTCACATAATATATTCTGATTATGGTTTTCCCTTCCTCCCCAGTTCCTCCCAACCTCCCCTCCCATCCAGATGCACTACACCACCCCCCTTCTGTCTCTCATTAGAAAACAAGCAGGCTTCTAAGGAATAATAATATAATATAACATAACATAATATAATACAATATAATAAGATTAAACAAAATCTAACACATCAAAACAGAGTAAAATGAACAAACAAAAGGAAAAGAGCCCAAGAAAAGGCACAAGAAACACATATAGAAGAAGAGACCCACTCTCTCATACACTCGGGAATCCCCTAAAAACACTAAACTGGAAGCCACAATATATACACAAAGAACCTATAGGGTTAAAAAAAGACTATATGTATATTATATATGTACATACATATATGTATATAATTTTTTAAACAAGATTTTTTTTTTTTGATTTTTTGAGACAAAGTTTCTCTGTGTAGCTTTGTAGTCTGTCCTGGAACTCGCTTTGTAGACCAGGCTGGTCTCGAACTCACAGAGATCCACCTGCCACTGCCTCCCAAGTGCTGGGATTAAAGGCGTGTGCCACCACTGCCCAGCTAAATAAGATATTTTTTAAAGCCCTGACACAACATTATCAGACGAGGAACCTCCAAAGACGCCGTTGACTTCATTTTGTTTTGACCATCTACTGCTGGGCATGCAACCTACCCTGAAGAGTAGTTTGTTTCCCAGTAAGATTCCCTTGGAGAAAACTAAATTTTCATCTGCAGGTAGATATCAATTGGAGATTGCTTCTGGGTTAGGGATGGGGCATGGGTCTACTTCTTTCAGGTCTAGGAGCCTACCTGGTACAGACTGGTACAGGGCCTGTGATTGCTACTTCAGTCTGTGTGTCAACCTTGTTGGTTTAGAGGGCCTTGTTTCCGTGGTGTCTTCCATCCTCTCTGGCTCTTACACTCTGTCCATCTCCTCTTCCTCCTGAGTCCTGAGGGGAGGGATTTGAGGGAGATATCTCATTTAGGACAGAGTGTTCCAAGGTCTCTCACACTCTGCATGTTGTCTGGCTGTGGCTTTCTGGATTTGTTTCCATCTGCTGCAGGAAGAATTATCTCTGATGATGGTTGAGCACGTCTCTGATCTATGAGTCTAGCAGAATATCATTAGGAGTCACTTTATTGCTCTGTTGTTGCTGCTGTTGTTGTTTAAGAGCAGTAATATTTGGTTTTCCCCTAGGTCTCTGGACTAGATGTCTCATGACACACCCAAGCTGTGTCAGGTATGGGTTCCACCTCATGGAGTGGGCCTTAAGTCGAATTAGATATTGTTGGCTACTCCCATAAGCTTTGCACCACCAATGCACTAGTATATCTTGCAGCTCCCAATTATTCTCACTCTACCTGCATGCCTTTGTTTCCATGCCTATCTCAGCATATGCCATTCTTGTGTCCTGTATAAATCTAGATAGTGTGGGGACATAATCAGCTGCTAATAGACTCCAATCACCAAGAATTTAAAGACGATATGACTTTGGCATTATCTGCAGTAGACCTAAGTAACTAGACTTGACAAAGTACTCCCTCTATGGTGCGTGACTCAGTGGTAGATTTTTTTTTCCCTTGGCATGAATGAGGCCATGGGTTCAATCCTTAGCACAGAGTTTTAAAAAGAATTTGCAATACCAAGTTCTCCCTCTCAGAGGCACTCCAGCTTATTGGCATTGTAACAAGACATTGTCATCTATGAAGTTGACTGTTGAAAATTACAGTGGAATTAAGAAAATACCTTAGAAAGATTTTTGTTTTTTTCTTTTTGAAGTCCTGGGTATGAACTTTAATGCCTTGTACATTCCAGGCAAGCTGTACCACTAAGCTACAGCCCCAGCCAACAATGTATAAAGCATTTAACCTTTTAATATATTGGACAGCATTCATATCTACCCTTGGTTGCATGCAGCCTGTGAGCCACAACTTAGACTGGCCTTGAGAAGTTTCTCCTGACAAACAGAAAAGTCCCATCAGAATGACTTAAGGCTACAAAGCCAGCATGGTCTTCAAAGTTGCTCCTGTAATGCTGGTGCCTATGCCTAGATAGGAGGTAAAAGGATACACATCAGGAAATGCCCATGACCTCACTTCATGCCCCAGCACTCACCTGTGGTATCTGTGTTCTATTCGGATTCTGTACCTGAGGTGAGTTACATGGGCACATTATAGAAACTGGCGGACACATATGGGGTTTCCAGTTTCTCAGTCAAGGTCTTCTTCACACAGACTTCAGGGTGACAGATGTGTTTAGCAGGACTCTATACATACAGAAGCCTCTACCTGATGCCTTCATTGGTACAGAGACGATTCCATCCTCCCAAGAAGTCCATATGGAAGTGAAAGAAGGATTTGGTCTATAAAGTATCTTATTTATTCTACATGTACTATACCCATCTGGAAATAAACAAATTACTAGGAGATTTATGTCCTTTTTGTTATCCTTATTGCCAACACTATTCTTCAGAGCCATACACTGCCTTTCTTTAAAATGCCCCATATTGCTTCTCTGAACACAATAGACCACAACGAAAGAGTAGATACTGAGTGCTGGGTTCTATTCCTGCCTAAAAAGCTTCTTAAAGTCCCACATCATTTGAACATGATGGATGAAAACTAGCAAAAAAAGAAAGTAGGCTAGAAAGACATGGAGGACCAGAAAGAAAGACAGAAAATGAGTTACATGGAGCCTGAAGTTTCTAGAGAAACAAAACTACACACAGAAGAGTGTGCACCACCTGGCAGAGCAGATTGGCAGAAAGACATAGAGCTGGCAGGAAACGGCCTCTATCCATGCCTGAATTGGGGCTCCACTGGGCTAAATGGTATCTAAGAGCATTTCTTCTTCAGACTATCACTTGCTTACTCTGCTGCTATAACCACCTTCCTCCTTCTCTCCCCTCTTAGAGGGACCCAACATGGCATGAGAGCAATGAGGAGGTGCGTCTTACAGTAAGATTAACAGTCAGATTCCAGAAAAAATAAAGTGGGAGAAATATCTGGGGAGAGGAAAAGGGATTAAAAAATGCAAGGATGATGATGCTGTTTTCAGAATGGCTATCTCTAGGAGGCTATTTTCTCATTCTGGAGTAATGTTGATGGGAGCAGCATGCACATGGGCTGTACCTCACCTACACTGTGCATCTGGAGAGCTGGGAGGCCTTTTCCTCTCCTGCCTGTAAGTATGGCATCAGCCACTGAGACACCTGAGTGCCTCAACCTTTGTTACTGACCCTTTAAGTGATTGTGGCTCGCATTTAGGAAGTAAATGTCTATGCCTACAGTACTCAAGTGGCACAATATTCTGCAACTCATTTGCAAATGTTTCCATAAAACAATAAATAATATAATGAGTAATAAAAATTTAAAAACATATACTGAGGAAGAGAAATGAAACAAATATCACACAATATTAATAATTCTTGACTACACATTGGGCATAGAGTTCTATCTCTCAGTATTTCAGGATGCTTGAACTTTTCTCTTACAAAATAATTGCATGAGTAGATGCAATTATTATGTCAATTAAAACTGTAAATGATCTTTTTAAACTTGGAATTTAAAAACTGTAAAATAAAGAGGCAGAAAAGAGCAAAAGCAGTCCCTTTCCTGAAGACGGCGGGAGTTGTTGCACCTGTTCCTCCTGTCTGCTGCTGCCTGTGCTCTTGTTTGGAGTCCTCAGCAGTCCCCAGAGCCATCGCATCTCCATCTTCGCTTAGTGTGTTTGCCCACGCTGCTTTCCCTCCACCCAGCATTAACTCCAACATGGAATAGAGTGGCTTCTTCCTCCATTCACAGAAACACTCAACCTCAGGTAGTTGACTGCCGTCCCTCAGCAAAGGTTGGGGGGTAGCTTTCTCTTGCATATCTCTGAAGGAGAAATGAAAACTGAATGCAGTCATCCCTCAGTGTCTGCAGGAGCTTTGTCCCAGGCCCCTGTGGATACCAAGGTTCCATGGATGTCCAAGATTTGTAGATAAAATGGTATAGTATTTCCCTGTAACCTACACATACCCTCTCATGTCCTTTAAATAATCTCTCACTTATAAAACTAAATGTAACATAAATAGCCGCTATACTAATCTGTGTAGGCAATAATGCCAAGAGAAAGTTTGCATTGTAAATAAAACATATAAACACATTTTTTTCCAAAATATTTTGATTCTAACAATGGTTAAATCTAGAAATTCTAGATTTAACACATTTGTGTGTTTTAAAATCTAAAGTTACTAAAACTCAGTTTGCCCTTGTGGTTTTTAAAGGAATGACATAGTTCAGCACTTAGTTCAGAGAAAAGAACAGGAAGGCAGTGGCACTGTGCCTTTTAGAAGTCCCTGCTGGCCCCTGCAGGAGAAGATCCTTGTTTGTTTTTCACTGGTCATTTCTTCTCAAGACCCAGCCTCTGACCCACTGCTTGGCTCAGTTGACTCCCTCTCCTCTGCTTCTCCCTGCCCCCATGCATTCTTTATTCAACTCAATTCCTTATGCAGAGCCATCCAGTTCTCTCTGCATTCTGCCCTCTGCCTCTAAATCACGGATCTGTGCATATGTTAGGGGAGACTGTCCCAATGGCTGCTACATATCTATTAATTCATTTGGTGAAGTGAAAATTCATTTGCCCCTTGAGAGCAATTATGCTGGCAGAGGGCAGAAGCATAGTTGACGTGCTTGTTTTAAAGCAATTTTTTAAATTCTTACTACTCTGAACTGCAACTTCACCAAAGAGCCCTATTTAAAATGTGACCGGCACACAGGGGCAATTTGTATGGAAACTGTCTGCCAAGCCTGCCACAGGAAAGCGGTCCTACTGAAAACAAGTTGGAAGAATGCTACTGTCGCTGCATTTCCCTGGGTGTCTGGCCTGAAAACGGACAATTGAGAAGATGCAAAGAAGTCTACCTCCACCCCACTTTCCAGACCCTGTTATCTACCCAGCCTCATTTGCATTCTTCACTCAGCCCTCCAGCTGACAGCTCTATTCAGTATTTTTGGACCTGGATCTTAAGCCCCCTGAAAAGCCCTACTTTGCTCTTTTCTCTGCCAGGATCCAGGACCCCTAGGGGCTCCTTCTTCCAGGAACTTCTGTTTTCTGTGCGTTGTTCCCAGTGCTCTCTATGATATGAGCAGGGTTTGTCACTTGTATCATTTCTGCCACTTGCTCCTGTCCATGACATTTCTCCCTCGACACAGCTGTCACAGGGTGCTTCTTGCAGTTAGGATAATTTCAACATTCTACCTTGGAGAAGGTGAATGCCTCCTACCTCTCTGCCCTGCTTTTGGAAATTTGGATTACCAGAGAAAGCTACCAAAATATTAATGATCTAAAACCACCCAAAGGCCTCTCATTCTGAACAAGATTGCCTTAGAGCCTTCCATTTGCAATATAATGAAAGCTTCATGATAATAAGAAAAAGAACATTATCCGAACGTCTAAATTTCCCATACCCCATTACATGAAGCTTCAGGAAGTACTCAAACAACTGCACACTCACCCCTGGCTAAAGCAGGGTCATCAGCCACAGGGCCATCTGATCCCTGAAATGCCCAGACCATTGTGTGTGGGCAAAACTACCAAAGCTATATGAGTGATCAGTGCAACTGGTCCCAGGGCAAAACAGTTACCTCCACCTTCTGACTACTATTAGGGCCAAACTTTACTATCAGAAACTTACATTACCAGTTTTGGGACACTCTGTAATAAATGTCATCATAACATTGGTAGAATTATAAAAGCAGGTACGTATTTCTAAATGTTAGTCTTTAGTCTATGATTTACCCAAACCAAGTATTCTCCTTCATTATTGTAATTTAATTTATCTACTGGACATTTAGATCTCATTGTATTTCCCCAACAGTCTATTGACCCATCTTCCCTGATGGAGTCAGAAGGTCTCCGGGAACAGTGGCATAGTACCCAGTGGTACCACTGCAGAAAGGAAGGGACTATTCTTAGAAGAATCTTCCTCCTGCCCAATTTCTCAGGCACAGCCATTTAGTCAGCCTCTGTAGCTGATCATGAGTTGACAACCTTTTCATCCTGGGACAATCAGACTTCTTCCTTTGGAGTTGCATAGCTTAAGTTTGGAAGATGCAGGCCTGTCTTCTCTAGAGGTAAGAGTTAAAAGTCATAGGTACAGTGCACCAGCCACCCCTGTGCCCACTTCATGTCTCCAGCTCACCTATGAAAGACAGAATGAACACAACACAAACAAGAGAAGCAAAGGTAAGTGAGACCAAGTGTGCTGAAGAGCATTGGGAGTTCTCAAAAGAGCCATGGTAACAACCTCCCCAGGGTCTGCTCTTGGGCTGGGTTGGTAAATTGGCTTCATTTTCCTGGTGTTGATTTTTCCTTTTTGAACTATGTTAATTCCTCTGGTAAACTTTGTTTTGTTTCAACAGACTCAAGCCATTTTCTACTACAATGAAGTTGGAGAATAACTGACCAATATCCTATAATTTAATTACTGTATCAATTAATGACTGATGCAATGACTGTGTGCCAGAACTTGGGTCAGGTCTTGGAGAGGTGGAAATGAACAGCATGCATCATACCATTGCAATGTCAGAGTCTGAGGGAAGCAGATGGGTAGCTCCCCTTCCTGAGCTGCAAGACAGACACTCCCTGTCCTTGCCTTGCACTGCTGCTGTCCAGTAAAATCATAAAGGACCTGGAAGGACTCACTGGGGGAATAGGTGGTACTCAGTGAGATTCTGTTCTATGATTTCTAATCCTTTCAACAAACTATGTCAAATGTCAGGACTGCCCTATTGAGGGTTCATACAATAGAAAGTTCATACTCAACAGTCATCATATCCAGGCAAAAACATCCCAAAAGGCCTTCAAGTCATTTCCCTTTTTTATCTAATCTTAATTTGGCTTTATAAATAAGCTTCCTTAGTGAATAAGAATGAGCCAGTGGTGGAGAACTAGGGAAATGAAAAATAGAAAACATATTTAGTCAGCATGGTTTAATTTCCTGAAAATATATTAATTAGTCTTGTTTACTTGATTTTGTTTTGTTTTGCTTTGCTTTAAGACAGGGTCTGCCTGTGTAATTCTATGGGACACTCAAATTTATGATCCTCTTGCCTCCACCTCCCAAGGTGCTAGTATGTACCGCATTCACCTTATATTAGTTATGTTAAAGACCTAATTCTCCAATAGTAAGCAGACAACCAAAGTTGAGGATGTGCAAATTTATAAGGCCACATGCATTTACCTAAAGAGTAGAATGAGGATTGCATGCCAGTGTTTACATGTCAATAACACACATCCTTTCTGTTTATAAAGGGCGTGACTGTTCCCACTCTTAGGAGTTCAAGGCCCAGTACAATGGTTCTGAAATTGACCTGTGCCCTGGATTCACCTAGAGAGTGCCACAAAATATGCTATTTTTAAACATTGTGTGTGTGTGTGTGTGTGTGTGTGTGTGTGTGTGTGTGTGTGCTCACATATGCTCAAGCACATGCATGCACCAGGTGATGCTAGTGTGCAGTTGAAATTGAGAGCCACTTATCCAGGGAATCACTCAGAAAGGAACAGTGCATGGTGAAATGGACCAACATGAAGTCCTGTCTACTCCAGCTTAAGAGGCCACAAAGTTTTCTCAGTGAAGGCATATTTCAACAGAAACCTGACAAGTCATGAGAACTAGTCAAGCAATAATGTTAGAGAAATGGGAGATGAGAATTACAGGTAAAAAGGACAGTAACTAAAGCACAGGAAAGTTCCCTGAAAGAAGAGAACCTGGCATGTTAGAAAAGCTTAAGAACATAGGATCTTTGATTAGTGTGTAAAAGGAATGAAAAAAATTTCTCAATGAAAAAAAAGAAAAGAAAAGCTTACGAACAAAAGAAAGAAAGCCTTACAGCAGAGAAAAGACAGGAGGCGATGAGACGAACCTGCAGAAGGAAACAAAGATCACAATACAAAACTTGAGATTTTGACATATAATTCACTCATGGAGCAATGCATTATGAGGCCTGCTACAGGATACTGGAAATAATTATGAGTGAGGTGGACAGAACCATCTCCCTCTTGTTGCAGACTCATTAGAATGCCTCCTATGGCCAGGCCTATAATAGAATGGACCTAGCAACAGCATGGTCAGTGCACATATATCACTGTGTTAATGACAGATCCTTCCCTCTTTAAACGCTATCTCTATCTCACCATTGTGCTTGATGTATTTATATGCTTCTTACCCTCTCCAGGACACCAAAGCAGGTGTGCGTCTCATTAACCTTCACTCACCACCCCTGGAGGACATGACGAGGTAAATTATATTAGGGAAAATTGGAAACACTTACAGTTTGAGGGACTTGCCAAAAACTCAGTATGATAAGCTGAGAAAATGCCAAGTTCTAGGACTCTTTTATCCCCTGATTCAGAGACTCCAATTCATCTGTAAGGTGACATTGTTGAGAGGAACATGTCAGCCGGGAGTATCTCCGCTGAGCAGGGCATCACTGAGCTTCAAGCTAACCTGCACTTAGAAAAAATAAACAAACTAACAACTAACTAACTAACTAACAAGAGGGAAACAAAATTGTTTATTTCTGCTCAGGAAAACTCTTCCATTTCAACTACAGAGGAAATAGTTATTTCGTGAACTGAGCTATGAGGGGAGGAAGAACCATTCGGGTTCCTGGGGGATACAGATTTGGAAATCCCCACTGGTAATAAAAATATTCAGCTACTTTATATTTGCCCTCATGGGTAAGAGCTTAGATACTGCTTGTCTAAAGCTAAAACACTTTGGATTTGATTTGGCCAGGTAGTTTTTGCTAACTCAGCAACTATGCATTGAGCTTGGCTCATTTACTCAGTTTGAGTCAGTCCACTTATTTCCCAACAGCTGCCAAACTGTCACATGGCGGGATCTGGTTACTCGGACCCCAGTCTTGCCTCTTACCTGGTCACTGCAGAGATTTGACCCCTCTGTTCCATCACTGAGCTCAGCAACAGCCTGAGTTCAAACAGAATGAACTCAGAGAATGGACGAAACCTTTTGAGGTGCATTTGATGCATTTGGTGTACCTCAAATCACTTGCAGACTACAGATTGATGCACCCCAAATTGCCAGCAGACCACAGGTCTGAGATTCTGCATTTCCAATGCACCTCCAAGTTATACTCGCTCATGAACCACTTTGGCTCCACTTTTTCTGAATTTCTGAATTGGCCTCTCCCCTCTTTCAAAACTCTCTTTCCTATCAGCCTTCTTTGGATTCCATTATTAGAGAGAATTTTCTGGCTATGAAAGGCCTTTGCCCTTCCAGAGCCTCCTGCAAAATACACTCTCTCAGAAGGATTAATATTTGATGCTCTTTCTTTCAGCTGATAGTATTGGGGATTATGTTTCAATTGATTGAAATCCAAACCAAAATGGAGTGTTATTAGGACTATGGATATTCAAAAACCAAAGTCAGCAGGGGGCAAAGAAAAGAATACATTGATAACAACATTCCCCTGAAGAAAGAGAGACAATCAAAAATGAGATACTCAGGAGTGCCACACCAGAGGATGTCACAGAGATCATGCTGGAGAATTAGCACTGAGACTGTATCCCACTTCTGTTTTGAGGTAAACCCACCAGGGACTACCACACAGACACTGTTAAAGCCAAAAAGGAAGTCTTTATTGCCGGCCAATGGCTGCATGGGGAACTTGAACAAATCACTCAGCCCCGATCTTTGTCTTTTGTGCACAAAAGCCACATCCTAGTTGTCACACTTCAGTTAGCAAGAAGCAGAACTACAGAAGCCAAAAGCACTACATTTAGGGACTTTCCTGGAACTACGGACTACGTCTTTGATGGATTAGGTCTTTGTTCCCATTTGAGCAGATGATGGGCCTACATGCTGAGTTTTAAGGTTGGAATAGTGATTCTAACAAGGTATTTGTTGTGCTAGGGTCTGTGGGCCTGCTACACTTGTGCCCTAGGAATGGGAATTGTGAAGCTTTTTACATGTGCTTCTAAATCTTTCCAATGGAAATGATATCTACCTCCATCCTACCCCAAGTAAAGAGGATTAAAAATGGTGTGTGTAATCTTAAGTGTGGTGATGCACTGAGTATGGTCACTATCCTAGTTTGCCTCTCTGCTGCTATGATAAAGCCTTTAACCAAAAGCAACTTGTTTAGGGCATACAGGTTTATTTCATCTTACACTTCCAAGTAATAGTTCATTGCTGAAGGAAGTCTGGTCAGGAGCTTGAAGCACAAAGCAAAAGAGGAACACTGCTCACCAGCTTGCTTCTTCTGACTTCCTCAGCTACCTTCCTTATGCAAACCAAGTCCAGAGATGGTATCCTTATTACACTGTACTCTCTTACATCAATTAGCCTTAAGAAAATGCCTCCACAGACATGCCCATAGGTCTGTAAGATAGAGGTAATTCCTCAATTGAGATTCCCTCTTCCCAGGTGTGCCAAATTGACAACTAAAGTTAACTATGACAGTCATCTAACTCATTCTACATAATACAGTCAAAATGTATTTAATGCATGGAAAGTTAACAAAATTCTGACTAGCAGGAATTTGGGGTGGAAATGATACCATTTAAGATATCCCTTTCCATGCCGGGCAGTGGTGGTGCATGCCTTTAATCCCAGCACTTGGGAGGCAGAGGCAGGCAGACCTTTGTGATTTCGAGGCCAGCCTGGTCTACAGAGCAAGATCCAGGAAAGGCGCAAAGCTATACAGAGAAACCCTGTCTCGAAAAACAAAACAAACAAAAAATCCCTTTCCAGTTCACTTTATGTGCTCCTATATCTTGTATTTCATGAGAATCTTCTCACAATTTTTCCTTTGGTGCATAGAACTATATAATTTATTTACAGGATTTCCCCCTGGGAAGTGCTCCCATCAAGAAGAAAAAGCATCATCAGTTATCATGGATAACTCATGGAATATTTTCCTTAATTAGACATCAATGGTGGAATATTTTCACCTGCCCTTTTCCAGCTGAACTTAGTAAAACAAGTTTCCTCATCCTTGGTGATTTAGAGGGCCATGTGAGATATCTGTGGAGTATTACACACCACACAGCCCTGTGATTGTAGATTGTAGCTCTCTCTATTTCAAACCCCATCAATACCCCTAGCATCTAAGGACCATTTTCCTTAGAAGCAACCACACACTAAATACTGATCTTGGCTCTGTTTTCTTGTGCTTTTCCAGATTTTGAATGTTCATTCCTGTTCTTTGAGCCCTTACCTAGATAATGTTGCCAATTATTTCCCAAGCTGTAGAAGCTTTAAAAAAAGAAAATAGGGGGCTGGGGAGATGGCTCAGAGGTTAAAAGCACTGACTGCTCTTCCAGAGGTCCTGAGTTCAGTTCCCAGCAACCACATGGTGGCTCGCAACCATCTGTAATGAGATCTGCTGCCCTCTTCTGGCCTGCAGTCATACATGCTGTATACATAACAAATAAATAAATCTTTTTTTAAAAAAAAAAAGAAAAGAAAAGAAAGCAAAAACTGATATTGTACCACCTGAACTGTGGCTGATGCTGCAGAGGTGCTCTTTTTAAACAATAGTTCTGAGTGGGGAAATTCAAATGTCTAGTCTAAGGAAGCAGAGTCTCAGCAACTCAACCCTCTGATGGAGCTGCTTTCAAAAGCTGGAGATGTTAGGAGTATTGCAGCCATATACTACGGTCTCTCCTCCAGAACTCAAATGGCCTCAAGCCAAGAATCAAAAGCAAAATTGCCAACATATGCTTTTTCCTTCCACCAAATGATGTTCAATTTGGTCCATGATGATGTTTTTAAAATCTCATTTAATGTAAATTCTGTTTTATATGAGCTAACAGATGAGCCTAAAAGCTACTGAGCAGAATGTCTATATGGTGTTATAAGTCACATTAGCAGGATGACAGACTCTATGCATCTGTATAGTTTGAGAAGCAGTTAAGAAGTATAAGGAAAATTAGGTTACCAATTATGGTGAAAAAAATCATAATTTACAGGTCCAGGAGCTGTTGGTCTAGGTCATTTTAAGACAGGAAGTAAGGTGCTGTGATCTACATTGGATAGAGAACCGTATTTCAATCATATAATTTCTCTGCACAGTTACTTTAATTTGTAAAATGAGATTCATTTTGAGTCAACCATGGAGTAGTGCTTTCATCCCATGTACAGTCTCTAAATAACCCCATGCCAATGGCTTCCCTGAAGACTGCCTGGAAAGTCCAGGTTCTACATTAGTCAGATTTCTCAGAAAAAATAAAATAAAGAATTGAGAGTGCCTGTGTATGATTTATTATCTATGGCCTGTAAGCTAGACACTCACAAATGCAGCTCAGGGCTGGTGAGCTGGTGGTGTAGACAACCAGACTGAGTCTGAAGGTCAGATATCCAGGAACAGCTGAGGGCAGGAGACCCACCCGCAGCTTAAGCAGACAGGCAGAGAGAGGGTAGAAACAGCACTCCTCCACCAATCTCCAGCAGATTAGAAGAACATTGCAGAAGGCCATCTACTTTCTTTAGTCCACTGGTTCAGGTTCTAACTTCTTCTGAAAACACTCTTAGAAACACCCAGAAAAGGTGTTAAATCTGATATATGGATATCCCATAGACTAGTCAAGCTGGTACATAAAAAGACCCTTTCTGGACTGATAGCACAATAGATCATTAATGCAGCCACATGTCTCTTAACAGCTATATGCTCTGAGAAGTGCATCAGCAAATAATTTTGCCATTGTGTGAACACTGTAGAGTGCCTTCACATAAACAAGGGTGGCTATGTGTCAGTAGGCAATAAAATAATTATGGAACCACTGTCCTATAGATAGTCCAAATGTCGTTGTGTGACAACATGATTGAATCTTTCATGAGTCCACAATAAAGGTGGTCATATTTGTTTGAAAAATCACTTACAACTCACTATGTAGCCCAGGCTGGCTTTGAACTAAGTACTTTGAACTAAGTACTAGGATTACAGGCAAATATGCCCAGCTTTGCCTTTCATTAGTGTGTGTGTGTGTGTGTGTGTGTGTGTGTGTGTGTGTGTGTGTGTGTGTGTATGCATTCGTAAGTGTACACCCATATGAAGGCCAGAGGTTGACTTCTGCTTAGACACTCTTCACTTTTTAAAAATGTCTCTAACTTTTTAAAACAACTACTTTTGTTCTTTAGTATAATGATACATGTACATAATGCATTCTGATTACTGTCTCCAAAACCCCACTATCTTCTTTCCATTCATACCAGCTCCCTCTCTACAGTCCCCTTACCCAATTCATGACTTTTGGCTTGGTTTTGTCACACATTTAGTTTAACCCACACCAGAAGTGTGACTATCTGTTAGAGCCTAGCAGTCACCAGTAGGTACATAAATGAAAACAACGACTTACTCTCTCCCTAAATTAGTTCGGCAGTGACAAGAAGAGTCTCAAGTCCTTTCCATTCTTGCCTGACTGTTTGACACACCCGTTCTTGTGAAGATCTAGGACAAGCGTCAACCGCTGCTGTGATTTTGAGATTGTGATCACCGTGTCTGTCCCAGAAGACAGCATTCTCAGCTCTTCTCTCTCTTCCAGCTTTTGCATTCTTTCCATCTCCTCTTCTACAGTGTTGCTTATATGGCCTTGTTTGCTTTCTGTTGCTCTGAGGAACACCATGACCAAAAGCAACTTGGAGAGGAAAATGTTTATTTGGCTTATACTTCCACTACATAGTCCATTGTTGAAGACAGGAACTAAAGAAAAAACCTGGAGGCAGGAACTGAAGCAGAGACCACGCTTACTCAGCTTGCTTTTTTGTTTGTTTTGTTTTCTGAAATAAGACCTCTCTATATAGTCCTGGATGTCTGGAGCTTTCTGTGCAGACCAGGCTGGTCTTGAACTCACAGAGGTTTACCTGCCACTGCCTCCCCAGTGCGGGGATTAAAGGTGTGTGCCGCCATGCCCAGCTTGTTTGCTTTTTTAATATAACCTAATACATCTGCTCAGAGGTGGCACTGCACACAGTGGGCTGGGCCCTCCCTCATCATTCATCAAGAAAATGCCCCCACAGTCTTGCCACAGGCCATTCTGATGAAAGCATTTTTTGAGTTGAGGTTCCCTTCCACAGATGATCTTTGCTTGTGTCAAGCTGACAAAAAACTAACCAGCATACTGAATCTTAGCAGGGTGAGTAAAATGTGTTATGCAAGGAAGAGCACAGGCCCTTCACTGGCTCTCAACACCTTGTCCATCAGTGAGCCTCTGCATTAGCAATTATTCACTGCACAGAAAAGCTAAGGCTGAGAGTAGCATTTGTCTAGTAATATAAAAATATCTAGAAGGCAATTTGATTTTATGTCCATTTAACTAAACTACAGAATAAGTTACCTCTGGGGCCTACAACCTCCCCACCATGTTCTTTTTTTAAAACAGGTTTAAAGTACCAGAATTGGATTCTCTCCCATGGAGTGGGCCTCACAAATCAGAGACCATTTGCTTGCCCCCACAACAGTATGTTACTTTATGCACAAGTGGGCACATCTTTCCTGTTGTGTTAGTCTCATAGTTCATAGGAGTCACAGCTGGATAAGACTACTGCTGCCTGTTCTCTCCTAGCAGCCCACATAGCATCTTCCAGCATCATGAGTGCTAGTTGGCAGGGAAGAAGCTTCCAGATCAGTTCTAGCTTGATTTATTTATATTGTACAACCAAGCTGTGGGGTGTCTTCAGTTACAGGGTCATATCCTCTAGCTCTTCTACCTTATTTGTTGAAACCACATCTCTCATCTAACCTGAAGTTCACTTGTTTAACTCTTCTGGCTGCCCAGCAAGCTCCAGTGATCTTCCTTTTTTCACTCCCAAATCCCCATGCTCCCAGCACTGGAATTAAAGACACTGCTACATCCAGCTTTTCAAATGGGTTCTGGAGAGCCAAACTTAGAACCTTGTATTTGAGTGGTAAGCTCTTTGCCAACTGAGGCATTTCCCTACCCCCTGCCATGAGTTTTTCATAGCCATTGAGTCTAATTTATCCTTGACAAGATGAAGGAAATATATAGAAAGGGAGTAGTGTATTAGTTTGGGAAATCCAGCTGAAAGTAGAATTGTGGTGATATACTGTGTATCCTAATAAATTTGCATGAGGATCAGAGGACAGAGCTAGCCACTGGATTAGACAAAGAGGCCAGATAGTGATGGCACACACCTTTAATCCCAGTACTGGGAAGCACAGATGTCTTTAATCCCAGGAAGTGACATGACTGGGTGGAGAAAGGTATATAAGGTGTGAGGAAACAGGAACTAAAGCAGTTCAGCTGAGATCCTTTCGGGTGAAGACTCAGAAGAGTTCAGTCAGGGGATTCATGGAGTTGACAAGGTGAGTTGGCTGTGGCTTGCTCTGCTTCTCTAATCTTTTAGCTTTCACCCCAATATCTGGCTCCGGGTTTTTTTTTTAATTAAAAGATCGTCTAAGATTCGAACAACAGAGAATCACCCCAGACTATAGCTGAGATCTGCAGACTTCTTGAAGGTTCGCATGCTGGAATTCCAAACACCAAATGCAAATTCAAGTCCAGACAATATGTGTGACACAGAGCCTAAAACATGCTCATTTTTAAAAAATCAATGAAGATGAAAGTCCTCACGAATTCTGATTCTCTCAGCAATTATAGCAAGTTGAATAAAGGTTGCAAAAAGTATATTCACTTCCTAACTCCTAGAACATATGAATGTGAATTCATTTCCAAAAGAGATCTTGGCAGAAATAATAAGAAATTGGGTCATTGGTGGTTATTAAAGTAAGCCCTAAATCCAGAAATAGTAAAGAAAGACATAAAGAAGAGGACAACAGAGCAGGAGCACAGAGGGAGGTTGGAATAACATAGTCAAGAAAGCCCACAAGTATCAGCAAACCCAGAGGCTGCAAGATGCAAGGAATGATGTGCTCTTGAGTATTAGGAAGGAGTGTGACCCTGCCAAAAAACAAACAAAACAACAACAACAAAAAAAAAAACTTGCCTCTGGCTTATGGCCTCTAGAACTGTACAAGAGTAAATTTCTGTTTTCTCCAGGCCACCAAGTTTGATGTAATTTATGACATCAAAAGGAGACTATTCCAACACATACAGAATCATAGTGGCCATACAGTGGCCCAAATTGAGCCACAGAAGGAGTTGAACATTGTGCAAAGGACAATGGCAGAGAGCTCTACCTTCCTGCTTCCTCTGACCCTCTGACAGTCACTGTTGCATTCCCCAAGTTGTAATCACTAGGCAAATTTATCTGGGCCTCACCACTGACCTGCACTGACTTAGCCTCAATGGTATCCCTCACTCTCCCTTCAAGGTCTGCTTTAATCTTGGCTATGTGCTACAGTTAACTCAGCTACAAGTCTAATGGTTCACCATAATTCTGACTGCACAGAATGTCCATGTCTATGTTGGAAAACATACTGCCATGCTTTACATCTCCCCCAGCACTCCTGTATTAACCGAAGAATAATGTCCAACTACATGCACATATCTCTGAAGTCTGGCCAGCGTTTGGCAGCTGAAGAACGGAACAAGAAAGAAAGCACAGTAGCAAACAAGCCCCATAAACTGCTGGATGAAGAATTATTCCCTTGCAATACAAACACGTGAGGGGTGAAAGGGTCATTTCTGGAATTTCATCTTGGCTTCAGAATTTCAATTTGCAGGAACAACTCAGAGTAGGAAAAAGTGACCCAAGTTGTTAATTCTTTTGGATATTTTCACCCTGCCCTGTCTTCTAATGATGGTTTCACTGACACATATCAAGGAAATGCACATCCGAGCAATCTCTCCTGCTGGAAACAATGTACACCCACCTTTGCTTCTGACATCATTCTACAACCACTTCCTTCAGAAGGCCTCCTTCAGAAACACAAGTTGTCGTGTGTACTTCGTCTTCACAGTCACGTTTCCCCCACTGTCACAGATCACAGCAAGGAACTGCAACATCATCTGGTTCAAATCTCTTGATTTAGGATGAGAAATGTGAGAATGACCATGTGTTCTACATGTTATATATTCTTTTTAATATGATAAAGTACTCTATTCTACTTTTAACCATCTGTATGATTTCTGGAAACTTTTAACTTCAAATATAGGGAACATTGGTTTATAATTATAAAAATGGAACATCTTATAGCTTCCTTGTGTGATAATTGTGGGAATAAACATACTTAGTCCTCAGCTTACATACAAATTCTCAATAAATAGTAATGATTCCAAAGCTGTCTCTGGGCTTGTTAGTTTATTATTTTAAAGTTAGTTAGTTAGTTAGCTAGTTAGTTAGTTAGTTAGTTAGTTTATATGTTTGGGTGTATTGCCTGCATACCACATGTTTGCCTGGTCCCTACAGAAGCCAGAAGAGGGAATTGGATACCCTGGAATTGGGTTTACAGATAGTTGTGAGCCATGAGGGTACTGGGAATCAAGCTCAGGTCCTCCAGAAGAGCAGCCAGTGCTCTTAGCTGCTATAATATCTCTCTAGCCCCTGTGACTTGTTAGAACTATCCTAGAGATATACAATGATTTGTTCCCTACAGCCTCACCTCGCCCACCACCATCTCTGCTTCTTTCCCTCTTCCCACAATTGTTTATAAAACAATTAAGGGAGGGATGAAAAAGGTTAAAGAAATACAATCAAAGTTTTTTCCTACTGGACCAGAGAAAGAGCCATAGCTGTTGAGAAACTAAGGGGAACGTTTGTTTCTCAATCATTTTGCTTAACTCTATTTTGTATTCTGTATAGAGTCATCATTAAACACTTTTTCGAAGGAAAAAAGAAGAAGAAGAAAGCCTCAGAGCATCCAGAAGTCATGGCAACTGAACAGACCCTTGGTTCCCATATTCCTTCATGCATCTGCTATGATCCCCTCCTCTCTGCCACTGACTCATCCTCTCAGTAGGTCCACCTCTGTCTTCACCTCTGCCTCTAGCTACACCCTTCTTCAGCTGTACAGCCCTGTCTTACAAGAAAAGTGCCAGTGATGAACTGTACCTCTGACCTCTTTAGAGAAGTCTCAACTTCACTGATTATTCACACTAATTTATCTCTGCTTGATTATAAGCAGGCACCACTGGGAAGTGTCCTGATCGTCTCACTGGAGTGATCCTCCAATCTCCCTGCAAATACTATTCCAAATCCCCAACCTTCACCTTCAAGGGAGGTGGAAAATATATCCTGGAAATGAACCTGAGGAACTAAGTCCACTGGCATGGTGGCAGCTGATGAACCATAACTGTGGTACCAGCCTCAAACTGTACCACTTCCTCTTAGGTCAGTCACTTGGTGTGTTAGCTGACTAAGGCCACCATACAAAGCACCAAAGAAAGAAATGTACTGTCTGACAGTTATGAAACACACATTTAGAATCAGGGTTTCACTGCAATTTGTTTCCTCAAGATCAGAGAAAACTTATTTCAGAATTCCCTCGGGTTCCTGGGAGTCTTGGTCACTTGTTGGCATGAAGATGGTATCCTCTTGGTCTTTGCATAATCTCCCTCCATATGCGTTAGCTCCTGTGACCAAATAGCCCCAAGTAAGATATCAGCCCTAATAGGCATCATGAGTGAATGTCCACTGTATTGGCCTCAGCTCACCCTGACCATCAGCAAATACCTTATTTCAAAGGCACGAGAGGCAAGGACTCCAACATCCGGTGGAAATACTCATTTCAGCCTTTAATGCTTAAGCACAATATATTATTGTTGTAGGAAGCATAAATACCTGAATAATTTAATATAATTTAATAATTTAAAACTTTTGTAGGACAACAGTAATTTTTCAAACAAAAATAATAAATGGCTACAATACAGCAGGATAGAAGGATCAATATTTAAATGTCTTTATACACAAGACACAAGTGGACAACATGTGTGTCCTTTAAGACTTCTGTGTTTCTAATCATCTTCTCTGATGTTTCCCTGGGGACTCATTTAAACTTGTTTCCTGGCCGCTACAGTGGGCTTTGGCTTGTAGAATAGAATTTTATATAAGTTCTGTAACAAAGTTACCAGTTTCCACCATGATTTTTTTAACACAAGCACAGTAATATGATCAAAAGATATCTTGGATGATGTATATGATATAAAAAGCTTTAAATTTTTAAGTAGCAATGAATATTAAAACAACACAAGAGTGAACAAAATCCCTTGCAGAAATTCTAGTGCATTTAAACCTAAGGCTGACCCCCCACTTCTAGCCAATGACAGGGTGTGCTAGAACTGGCCTGCTGAGGGGCATTGGTGCAGATGGCATAAAATCGAGTTGGTCCTGTTTGAAACTGAGTGGTTTTTAAATGGTTTTTAATTTGGAAGGTCCACATTTTATTCTTCAAATCTGGCCAACTAATTATGAGTTTGTCAATATTTTTTTCTGTTATATTTTTTCAATTACCCAGGCCAACTCTGTACTAAGGGTCACTGGACTATGTAGCAAGCACTTCTTCTATATAAAGAATCATAAAGTGAAACTATGCAAAGGAAACAAGCTGGAGCAGATGAGAGATGCATGTGCAGCTGCTGAGGTCAGCCTGGCATGGATTAAGGTATAAGTAGGTCACAGGCATTTCTCAGCTCCTTGGCCTTCATATTTTTCACTGGCCTTGCCTAGACCTCAAAGCTACCAGTGAAGGAAATATGACCTTTGTCTTGTGTTCTCTTGGCCTCTCTGACCCCAGCCCCCAGAATAGACCTGTCATCCCTGTGTATATCTCAGCTAAGAAATCAAAATTACCTGAAGGCAACACAAAGCACTAAAGTACCTAGCAGTGCAGTGTCCTGGTGGTCAGGGACAGAGAGCCCTTAGCTTTGGCTTTTAGTTCTAGCTCTTCTATCCAGCAGTTATACACCCTGAAAATACTTATTTGCTCCAGGAACACCTTTTCCCCATAGCAAATGGTTTTACACATTTTTTAAAAATTTTGGCTAAGTTAGTAGAATACCAAAGGGAATACACTAAATGTTTGACGAATCTTTTTATAGAGATCATCTGGGTCATGCCATGAGGATCTCAAGTCATGAGTCCCTTAGATCTTGACTTTTTGAGTTTCCAAATAGTTCTAGGTCTAATCCATAGAGAACCTTGAGCAGCTCAGCCAGTCAGCATTTGTCTCAGCTCTAATGGCCTCACTCACAGTACTGCCTTGTTCTTGTGTACACCTTCACTCTAGCCCCAGTAGGCAAAAAGAGGTAATGAATGCCAACAGTGCTGTGCTGATCTTTATCTTGACTGCCACCAGGTACAGGGGAGATCAGCATGACCTCCTAGACAGAAGAACCTGGGTGGGTGTGCTGTCCATGTTTCTAAACCAGATCACATCACTTGTGTCAGCCAAGATTTGTAAATTTTGAAAGTAAAATAATCTTAAAAAAAATGAATATCAAATCACAGTTGGTTAAATCTCAAATCAATTGTCTTATTTAAAAGAATGAAAATGGGGGTCTGAGGGGATGGCTCAGAGGTTAAGAGCATTGGCTGTTCTTCCAGAGGTCCTGAGTTCAATTGCCACCAACCACATGGTGCTCACAACTATCTGTAATGAGATCTGGTGCCCTCTTCTGGCTTGTAGGGATATATGTAGGTAGAACACTGTATACATAATAAATTTTAAAGAAAAGACTTAGGTGGGTCTGTGTGTGCATTGGCACAATGAAGAAGAAGAAGAAGAAGAAGAAGAAGAAGAAGAAGAAGAAGAAGAAGAAGAAGAAGAAGAAGAAGAAGAAGAAGAAGAAGAAGAAGAAGAAGAACCAAAATGACATTAGCTTCATCTACACACTTGTTCCAATTAGTGAGGACAGGGCAGGATTCCCTTCTTCCACAGTCCACCATGCTCTACTATTTCCAAAACTGAGTGCCATTTCTTCTCTACAAAACCTTTTCCCCTCTGCATAAAAGAAGATAGGTTTTAGGCAAGGCATGCATTAAAGTATTGGAGGTTTGAAGTCAGCCATGGTAAAAAGATTTCTCCAAGCAAGACTGGTGTGTGAGCTGTGCATCCAGAGCCAGGGAAGCTGAACTCATGACATTTCAACAATATGGTCACCTAAACAAGACTTTCACAGTGACAGCACCAGTAGACATATCAAAATAAATGAGAGAAATCTGACAAAGCTCCACCCCTTGCTGAAAGAGGAAGAATGAGTCTTCTCCATGGACAAGTCCCTTTCTAGATTATTCAATTCTAAAAGGCTAGCCTTAAGTGCATACACTCAAATATCACCAAATTCACTCAGCCAATGGTTGCATTATATATACCAACATATATATGTAGCATTTGCAAGCATATAAATATAACAATAATAAGAAGAAGAAAGAAAGTTTATGAATAGAGAGGGAGTTGGGGGGCAGATGAGTTCAGGGGAAGAGTGGAGTTTGGATATAATGTAAATAGGTACACTTGTATGATTTTCTCAAAATTACAAATAAAATAAACTGAATTTGATTTTCCAATCGGGAACAGATGACTTTAAAACAGTATTTAAGCCAAGTTTAGATAAAACTATACTATTTTAGAACTGTGAAATTATTTCATGATTTGAAAAACCCACAGGGTAGTTAAATAATCTAATATGTTGAGATTTTTGATACCTTTCTTCTTCACAAAAGGTTTATAAATATGAAAATGCCATTGATTTTTATTACTAATCTTATACTAAGAATATGTGACATTCTTCATTTATTATATTTTCCATGTGTTATTTTTTGGTTGATATTAAGTGTTTGGGTTGTTTTCTTTTCTTCTTTCTTTTATAATAATAATTGAGTAATACAGAATTAACTGTTCCATTTACTATAAAATATTTTGTGCAACTTGGTCCCAGGTGTGGACCCCCTATTTTATCACACTGGCACTGCCCAAACACCTCTAAACTTAATGCAATTTTGTTTTGAGGACATTCCTTGCTGGAATACCTGCAGTTCCAAAAGATTAAAAAAAAAAGCTGAAAGTGATGAAGCAGTCACATTGAAATGTATATTTCTCTGTCAAACAAAGAGCCCCATGTATTACATAAATGGATATATGATTAACTCTCAGAACTGGAGGTCAGTCACTGATTAAGTTTTTGGAGAGAAAGAAAAGTTTCCCAGGACTAAAGGACAGCATCAACAGCAGCAATGGCAGATGAACCTTGAGGCATACCAACAGAAATGAAGCTCTATGGCTGCATATACAAAGTAGATCCCAAAGAACAACAATCTTAAATATTAAAAGGTTCTTTTCAAGCTAAGAACAATTTGTAGTGATCAGCAGTCAGCCCAAGGTTAGTGAGCCATAAGAAAAACCAGTCCCTTAAATCCAAGGCTGTTTAATGCCTCCAAGTTTCCTGGGAACTCAAGTGACTCATACAATTCTGTTTAATAAGTGAGATGTTCCTATGTGGTCTTCTGTATGCAGGTGTTCATGTGCTTTCCTAGAAAATCAAATATGTATTAAAAATAAACTCTCTGAAACCTATATTCATCATCATCTATTGAAGCACAACATCAATTTTTGAAACTTAAATTGAAATGCATTGTCAACTGGGGATGTACCTAGCGTACTTCAAATGTTATATTTAAATTGGTATTAAAATTTGAATCCATTTTCTTTCCTAATAAAATTTATCTCCTTTGAGAAAAAAAAAGAAGACATTTCTTTCCAACCTCATGGGAAAAAAGAAACAAGAAGACCTCTCCTTCTGGTCTTTAGAACATCAATGTAAAAATACACCCCACACATTGAATGAGGCTTGTTCTATCAATCGAATCTTCCAGAATGATAATTCACATAAAGGTTTGGTTCTGTACGTTCCTGATTTATGCTCAACACCTGTATGGGTTTGCTTCTGTTTGGTTGTTTCTATTCTCATGATGGCATTGGACAGTCAACTTCTGTCTGCCCTCACAGCATTGGAGGCAATTCCTGCCAAAAAAAAAACCAAAAAACAAAAAACAAAAAACAAAAAAAGAGATAACAGAAAACAAGAAAAACTGCAACATCTGTGAGCCAGCTCTCCTTAGATGTGATTTAAATCTTGAAGATAGAAAGGTGAAGTCAGAAAAATGAGCTTCAGTGAGGCTGAATGTCTTCCTATGAAATCAAAAGTTCTTGTAGTCATGAGGCTCATGCTACCTATTCATTTTCTATAAAACACTGCTCAAAAGGCAGTTGATAAAGAGGTCAGGACACATGGAGACTGCAGAGCCCTTTGGCAATACCTTCTGTGCTCAAGAAAAGGCTTGTAGGAGTTGCAATCATGTCTAGCGCCTACTAATCTTCAGGAGAAGCCATTTACCACACCCAAAGCCCACTTGTCCCCCGCTGGTTTGCTCACCTGCTTGCCTTCATAAAAGAGAAACGTGCATATGCTCCTGGACACTGACATTTGTTTGGATCCAACAGTCTCTCAGACAGCAATCTCCTGACCTGCAGCCACAGGGTATCTAGACACCCTCTGGGGTCCTGATCTCCCTACTCCCAGCTTCTCAAGCCCAGTCTGTACTTTAGAGAAACCTGGGCTCTTCTTACCAGTGTCTTTATTTTGAATAGATATGTGGTGGTTTGTTTTTGTTTTTTTTTTTCAAAATAATCAAAACCTGTAGTACTAATTCTCAAGGTGAACTTGGGCTACTGAATAATAACTGTAAACTCTGTGACTTGCAAGCTTGAGTGACAACCTGTTTACAGTCATTAGATGACTCTAGAGACTTGATGGCCTCTCTGTGGATTTCTTAATGTGTTCTTTAATATTTAAGAATAGAATTCTTGAATACTTAAAATAGAATTTTCTTGAATGTTTAAAAATAGAATGTTTTTAGAGGACATCATTAGGAATAATTAACTGCTTTATATGTCTTAATATATGTACAGTGAACCCTCTATATTTCTGGGTTCTACATCTATGAATTCAATGAACTTCTAATTAAATATAATTGCTTATGTATTGAACATATAGACTTTTCCCCCCTATTCCCTAAAGGTTGAAGTGTATGGACTATTTAGAGATACAAGCATTGTATTATATATTGTAGGTAATCTGGGATAGGTATGGGCTATATTATACCATTTTATAGAAGGAACCTCAGCATCCTTGGATTTTGGCATCTTTGGTTAAGGTAAGGTAGTCCTGGTACAAAGACTCCACAGAAACTGGACAACTCTGCTTAGCCTTTATCAGTACCTTAGAGGCATCATGATTAAAATTAATAATGAGGAAAATCAGACATTCTGAACATGTAGACATTTAAATAGGCAGCACTTCTCAATGGCTACAGAATAAACTGTGCAGACAGCCTTTGCTTAAACCCTGGGTAATCTTGGGCAACACTGCTTAGTCTTTCTGAGTCTTAGTTTCCCCATTTACAAACTGGGGTAGACACAAGCACATCTCCCCAGATGATGACTAGTATGAGATGGTAGCTCTCATCAAATGTCTGAGCATGACTTTATATCTCAGGTGCTGTGACCACAGTTTGTGAGATGCTGTTACTTGACTTGAGAATCTGGCTATTGCAGATCAGAGAGAGAAAGATACCAAAGGTAATGGTGGTTTGTTGGTGATCCTTGGAGAAATGGGAGAGATTTCTATCTCAAGACACACAGAAGTCTACTGCTAGGGCCAGGGCAGAGATCAGGTTCACAATGCATGCTTAGCACAATGAGGTCTTGGGTTTAATCTCCAGCACACACATACAAAATCAACAGTAGGCCAAAATAAATTAAATACTTAAATACAAAGACGAACGTTTACTTAGAAGAAAATATTAAAGTATATCATTATGGTCTCTAGGTTGGAAAAATTCTTTAAAATCTATTAACAAATGCAACTATGTTAATATTAAGAAATGCTCATTTAAAAAAAAACTTGAAAAGATAGGCACAAATATGAGAAAATACTTGTAGCTTATTCAGCAGACAAAAAATTAGTATCTGGAAGGAAAGGATGTGCCAATGGATTGTCCAGAAAAAAGACAAACATCCTAATTTAAAAAAAGGAGCATAAGATTTGAATAGGCATTTCCCAGATATTTTCCAAGAGGAAACAGCAAAGGAAAATACCCATAAAATAGGCTCCGTGTAGTCAAGGTAATACAAGTTAGAATCACAAGGGAATACCATTTTACAGCTACCAAGTGGGTAGGTAGGTACCAACACAGTGTGAAGAAGAGAAGTAGAGGACAGGAGCACAGATGCCCTCAAGTACAGGTGCACAGGCACAACTATTAGCAAAATATTAGGTCTGCCAAATAGTAATGAAAATACACGGCCCTACAATGCAGAAGGACCATGCCTAAGAATATGTCCCAAACCTAGCTACACAGCACAATCACTTGGAGTGTTTTTAGAAATCCCAGTGCCCAGACTGCACCAACACTAGTTAAATGAGGATATCTGGCTATAAGGCCCAGTCATCAATTTTTTTTAATGCATTCAGATAAATCTAATGCACAGTCAAGCTTTCACACCAGTGACATGCACTGCCCGGGGCCCTGCCTTTGGCCTCTTCATGGGTACCAATGTGAGTAGGTCTAGAATTAATGGAACAGTCAACACACATGAAGCATACAGAGTGAATCCTGAACGTATTTTTGTCCACAGCAGTGTGCACAGGAAAGAGGCTCTTATCGCCTGGATGTCACCTCTTTTTATCACATAAAAAAAAGAATTTCTCCAGTAGCCCTTTGACCCAAGACACAGTCATAACCTGCTTCCCAAATACCAGCTGGGTAGTGCTGCTCAAAGTAGGCAGTTTGAATGGCTTCCTAGGCTGAGGGCCAGGGAATGGAGAATCAGGCAGGCTTCCTGAAAGGGTGGCTTCAGTTTGATGTCTAAGCCCATACCTCTAGTAGTTTGTGGCTACCCGTTTTGAATAGGATGCCTACTGTATCTGTGAAAATCTACTTAGTAAGTAAGAGCTTTCTCATAATCTTCAAACATTCGATTAAAATTTTTATAGGGCATTTTCAACCTAAATGTTCTAACAGAAGAGAAGGAAGAGATGTTCAAATTTTTAAGTATAATCTTTAATTATTAAATAGCTTTAAATTTTAGATTTTTTTTTAGTTAACACAAAAGTAAGGGGTTTGTTATGGAATCTTGATGCTTACTTATGTGTTTTTATGCTTTGTTCTCATTTTATTTTATTTTATTTTTTGCTTCCACCAGGCTCTTCCTTATAGCCTCTCCCCAAGCTTTAGATTTGACTAAAGACATGACTCAGTAGGTTAAAAGGGTTTGCTGGTAAGTTTCATGACCTGAGTTCAATGCCCAAGACTACATGGTAGAAAGAGAGAACTAACTCCAGCAGGTTTTCTCTGACATCCACATGCATGTCACAGCAAATACAGACAGACAGACAGACAGACACACACACACACACACACACACACACACACACACACACACACACACACACACACATACACAATACCTATCTTAGGAGCAATGTTTTTTTTAACAATGAGAACCTGCAAGAGCATAGTTCTCCAACACCAACATGACCTCAGGTGGCAGCCCAGACCCTGGGCATCTCCACAGCCTTCAGTGGTAACACGAGCCGTGGACATCAACACAGACCCCAGCTGCAGTAGGGCCATGGACCCAGACATGGCCCTTGGAACAGCACAGGCTTGGACATCACATGGCCCCAGGTGGCAGCCCAGGCCACTCACATCAGCCTGTTCCTCACCACCAGTCCACCTCAGTCCACAGCACATGAATCTGCATCTCTTTCTCTCCCATCTCTGTACCACATATTTGCTCATCATAATGGTGTCCGCCCACCTGGGCTGCATGGTGCCGGGTGGGCCTGTGGGTGATTTCCTAGATGTGTTATTTTTACCAAAAAATGAACTCATCTTTTCATTCAGCCATCCTTCAACCCCAGCGGCTTTACACTTGCTGTTTGGCTCTACCTGATGCAAATCTAAATTTTTCCGCCTCAGATAGTCTTTCTCAGGAGTTCTTGGGCTCTTTCTTCTATACAATTTCATTTTTGCTCAAATTCTACCTTATTTGTGAATCCTTCCTAGACAAGTTGATACAAAATTGCAGTCAGTGTATTCATACATATATAATCACCCATACTAGTTACACATACCATACACACATTCCTTTACCCACTCCCTGTTCTGACTGTCTGGAGAATGATCCACACTAGGCACACTTTGGATTTTGAATTAGTGAGTTTATAAAGTATACAGCAAGCAAAAGTAAAAGAACAAATTACAAGTAAGAGAAAAACAGCAGACAGGCAGCAAAATATCACGTTGGGAATTTACAACATCCAGCAGTGAAGACTGAAGTCGCCTGGTGGAGTGAGCCAATAAACGTAACATCATTAAACCATGGCTTACAAAAACCAGCAGAAATTGACTAGGGAAGTTGAAGCAATCAGCTGGAGCACCCAAATTGAGCTCTTTCTCTCCATGAGTGAGCTTCCAGCTTCCTGTTCCCACTCCATGCATTTTGTACCATGATAAACCCCAGCAATGTCTGTTAGAAATGGTTTGCCTTCCAACTGTTCTCAAGGACATGATGTTTTTAGTATTCTTAGATGCTTGCTGTTTTTCTGCCTCCACATTACAGAGCCAGGGGGACTGCCTGACCTAGGACAGGGAGTTTTGAAGGAGATGTGATAATGTACCACTGTGCTAAGCTCCTTCCCAAGGAGAGAGGAATCCCTTGTCCTGGGAAATAACCTCCCTTCTAAAAGAAAAGTTGGGGGAGTGGGGCAGGTGGTGAGTATGCTAAAATTTTGTATTAAAAGCTGGTGAGGGGGAGAACAGAGTCAAAAAATGCAGGTTAAAGTGAATTTTTTTTATTTTCTCAACCAGTGAAATTTGGTGTGAGAAGAAAATAAAATGTAACAGTAACCAAGAAGAAATAAACCTCCCTCAATTTGCAAAGCCCTTAGTAGGTGGCATTAAACAGTGTATTGCTGAACTGGAATTTAGTAGGCCAAGATTAAGTCTTAAATACATGTCATTTGGTTCCCATAGTGTTTGCTGAAGTCCTACTTTGTACCAGGAACTGTTCTCATCCCTAGGGAGATGGCCATGAGCGAAAGAAATCATTATCTTCTTGAGTGGATGGAATAGAGGTGAAACAATAGTCAGATGTGTCAGGAATTCAGTTCTATCAAGAGAGTGCAGTGTGATTTAGATTGGCAAACAGTCCTGTGTTTGCTGAAAGTGGACTCTGGGAGGAAAGAGACCTCCCTTTCTCCTTCCAAGCTCCCTGGCTGGGTCAACACAAAGGGTAATGTATTTGAACTCCACTGGGAAACTATGGACCCACAAATCTGGATTCACGGTTTCGAGCTGGGCCTGCAAGCTGCCCTTCTCTCATCAGAGTCGTTTCCTACATGGCATGACATCACAGGGATGGAGCGGGTCGGAAACCGCCCCGCCGCAGGCGCAACGCAGATGGATGCTGTCAGTTGTTTTGTTTTCCAGTCTATTTTACTTTCGTTTCACTTTGTTTTTTTCATCTTAACTCTTGTACAATATCTCTAAATGGTCTTATTTAGTTTTTATATTATTCAGTCAGGTTTTATGACCATTTGTCAGGTTTCTACAACCCATTCTTTGGTGTTCTCTGTACCATACCTATGCACAACCCACGCACTTCCCCTGGCATTGCTAACTCCTTTCACGCTCTCTCTCTTCCTCATAGCCCTTTTTATTTCTTAACTATCATTTTCCATAACTTTAATAATAAAACCTTTTACCTTTTACAATATCCGAACTGTGGTGGTTTGAATAGGAATGACCCTCACAGGCTAATATATTTGAGTGTTTGGCCATTAGGGAGTGTTGCTACTTGATAGGGATTAAGAGGTACGGCCTTGTTGGAGGAAGTCTGTCACTGAAGGTGGGATTTGAAATTTCAGAAGCCCAAACCAGGTGCAGTGGCTCTCTTTCTCTTCCTGCTGCCTGAGGATCTGGATATAGAACTCTCAGTTCCTTTTCTGCAGCACATCTGTCTGTGTGCCATCATACTTCCCACCATGCTGATAATGGACTGAACCTCTGAAACTGTAAGCCAGTCCCAATTAAATATTTTCCTTTATAAGAGCTGCCATGGTCATAGTGTCTCTTCACAGCAATAGAGCATTGATTAAGACATCAAATTTTTACTTCCTTCTACTTTTCCCTCCTTGTTTTTTTCCTTAATGGATATAGTAGTAATCCCTATCTTTATTCAGCCTATTTTCCTGCCACTCCTAACCTAGTGACAAATGCCTTGATATATACCATACTATCCTTGTTCCTTTATCTCCTATAGGAAGACTTTTTCAACTAAATAATAGCTATTTGCATAGTAAGTCTACTCCATAGCTGTGGCTGCTTTTACACTTAATGTCATACATTAGAAGTGACAGTAGTTATTCATGCCTTGTGTCTAAGCATGAAGGCTAAAGGTTTAGCTACTAAACTATACCCCTAGTGCACAGGAAGGAACAATAGCTTAATCACACTACCATCTAATTCAACTTGAATGTTACAAGTACTTCACGTGAGAGAATATAGCTTATAGAAAAAACAATCCACCAAATAGAAAACCCTGAGATGTACCAGTCCCAATGCAGAACTATAAGAAACATAAATAATTCAATATGAATGTATGACTGCAATAGATTCCAATGAGAGTGAATGAAATTAAATCTTCAGCAAAGTATTCAAAATAATGAATATAAGAATATTTAATGAAATGAAAAAGGTACAAATCAGCTAAAAGAGTAACACAAATAAAATTTTAATGAATAAGCAAGTTGATATAGGGCATGAAAGAGGAATTCATTAAAGATAAAAATATTGAAAAATAGAAAATTGAAATTTTAGAAATGAAAAGCTCATTTAAAAAACTTAGTCAAAGCCTTATAACTAAAATGGATCAAGTAGAAGATAGAATATAAAGGATAAAAGAACATTCAGATATTGACAAAGATAAAATAATTACACATGAATAGAATATATGATGTCTATAGGACACCATTAAAAGACCAAATTTCACTGAAAACCAGGAGAGCATGGAACAATAGTATTCCAAAGTCTAAATGACAATAACTATCAACCCAAATTATTATATCCTGTAAAACTATCCATCATAATGAAAAGACAAAAAAAATTCATTAAGAATATAAAGTAACTCATCACTGCTAAGTCAGCACTACAGAGATTGTGGAAGGGATACTATATGTTAGAAAGAAATATAAATATATCCATCAAGCTACAGAAAAGAAAAATCGTGGTAAAACAGTAGATAAGCCAATGAGGAATAAGAAACTACAAAACATTTTTAAAAATCAGCAAAATGGCAGGAACTGATATATTTAAATAACTGGATGCCAGTGTTTTCAATTCTCCAACAAAAAGACACAGACTATCAAATTGGGTTAAAAATAGAATGCATCTATGTATTGCCTCAAAGAAATGCGCCTTGTCACCACAGACAAACATCACTAGAGTAAACAGCAAAAACGCATTCCAAAAAAAAATGGAACCAGAAAGCAAGTAGCTGTCACTGTTCTGTTATCTTACAAAATAATGCTCAAATCCTCTTGTATAATATTATAGGGACCAAGCCTTAATATTAATACTTCCCAGGGCTCAGAGAGAAACTACAAATGGTGTGGACTATTTTTGGGCAATAGAATCTCAGCACGCTGAGCTCTGTAGTCCACTTGCTTTAATTCCTCTGGGATAACATCCTATTTACACAGCTTCAGTTCTGTTCTTGTGCCTAGCTCCTTTCTTGCCTGATTTCCCTCTGTATTTATCTACTGCTCCCTCTAAGTTCTATCTTAGTTCTCTTGTCTTAAATCTGCCTCATTTAGGTCCTTTTCATCTTGTTCTTACCCAGCTAGTACTTCCCTGTCTGACTCTTCCTCATCTACCATCTCGTTCGCACATACTCTCTGGTCAAGATCCTCCTTATCAAAAAAAAAAAAAAAAAAAACCCTCCTTATCCCTCTCCATCCCTCTTCATTCTCTGTCTCTAAGTTCTCCTCATTCCTCCTAAGTCTCCCAGGAATCCAGTTATAAACCCAAGCAATAGCAATCCCCTGGTCAAGCAAGGTCACCAAGCTTAAATTCTATGGGGTCATAAAAGCAGGTAATAATTTTCCTCAGGCAGTGACCACCAGGCTTTCTTCTACAATCCAAAATGGGAGTGGTAAAAGAGAAGATCAACTGAGTGCTAATGAGCAGTTAGTATATCAAAAGGGAAATCTATGTGCTCAGTCTACATTTCTAGAAGTAGTTAGGTAAGAAGTTAGGGGTCTATTAGTAAGATTGTATAAGAAAGGAGGGTCTCACCCTAAATTGCACAAGAAATAAAGCTATCCACCTGACCTAGGAGACAGGTGTAGTTTTTGTTCAGCCTTGGATGCTTGATAGGCATTTTAGATAAATACACTGTTAGGAGTTCTTGGAAATACACAAGAAAATCATTTAGGAACCAGCTAATATATATATATATATATAAAAGCTAAAATATCACCAAGACTTCTTAAGCTATGGCTTGACCTTTGGAGAAGTCCTTGACTTTTCCAAGTAGTAGCTTTTGTGACAGTAGTTAAATTCTATTATTTTCCTGTGGCTTACAGCAAGATCCAAGTAAATCAGAAGATATAAGGATCACTTTATACTGATTAAGAAAAAATAAGCCATTGAACGGGTACAACAATTCTAAACATATACTCACCAAACATCAGCATACCTAATTTCATAAAACAAACACTAACGGATGTAAATACACACATTAACCACAATACAATAATTGTGAGTGACTTCAATACCCCACTCTTACCAATACACATCACCCAAACAAAACTACAAATAGAGAAACACTTGAATTAAATGATATTCTAGATCGAATAAACCTAACAGATACCCATAGAACATTCCATCCAACTCCTACAGAAAATTTTTCTCAAAATCATCCAAATCCTTCTCAAAAAGGCACGGGACTTTTTCTAAAATAGGTCATATGGTAGGATACAAATTCAATCTTAACAAATACAAGAAATTTGAAATAATTTATTATATTCTCTCTGGTCAGAGTGGAAAAGGCTAGAAATTAAAAGCAAAGGAAATGATAGAAATTGTACAAACTTATAGAGAGTGAACAACACACTGTTGAGTGATGAATGAGTCATTGAAGAAATCAGAGAAAAAAATTAATTCCTAAAATCAAATAAAAGTGAAAACGTAATATTCTAAAAATCAGACAAAATGAAAGTAGTCCTAAGAAGAATGTTTATAACTACATGCCTACATTTTTGTTTTGTTTTGTTTTTTGAGGCAGGGTTTCTCTATGTAGCCCTGGCTGTCCTGGAACTTGCTCTGTAGATCAGGATAGCCTTAAAGATCAGTATGCTTCTGCCTCCTGAGTGCTGAGATTAAAGATGTGTACAACCACAACTGGCCCTGATAACTACATTTTTATAAGAATCAAAAAGATTACAAATAAGTACATTAATGATGCAACTTCAGGTCTTGGAAAAATAAGACAAACCAAACTCAAAATCAGTAGACAGAAATAAATAATAAAGATCAGGATAGAAATTAAAGTAAAAATAATACAAGAAATCAATGAAACAAAGAGTTGGCTCTTTGAAAAGATAAGCAAGTTTGACAAATTATTGACTAAATTATTCAAAATAAATAGAGAGAATTAGTAAAACTGAAGATAAAAACTGAGACATTATAAGATATTTCAATGAAATTCAAAATGCCATTTAAAAATACCTTAAAAACCTGTATTTCAATAGTTTGAAAAATCTAAAATAATGGAGTAATTTCTAGGCATATATGAGCCACAAATACTAAGAATGTATACACAACTTTCAGAGATGTACAACAAGCAATGATATTGAAGTAATAATTAAGGGAAAAAAAAACCTTCCAACTTTAAAATATGTCTAAACTTAGACGGACTGACTGATAAATTCTACCAAAACTTTGAAGAAGAAATAACACCAGTGTTCCTCAATTTCATAAAATAAAAATGGAAGGAATGTTACCAACCTCTTGTTAAAGAACCAGTATTATCCTGACAAAGTACTGACCAGTATTCATAACAACAATAAAACAATAACAACAATAACTAGATTATAAGCCAATCTTCCCAGTGAATATAGATATTCTAAGGATGCAAGGTTGGCTAACCATACACAAATCAATAAATGCTGCACAACACATAAATGGACTCAAAGACAAAAATCCCATGATCAGTTCAATAGACAAAGAAAAAATTTTTTTACAAAGTCTAATACCTTTTGTGATTAAAAAATCTCTGAGTAGAAAGAATATACCTTACTATAATAAAATCTATATTCAAAAACCTAGACTCCAGATTATCCTAAAAGAAGGAAATAAAGCTTTTCCACTAAGATCAGGAACAAGACAAGAGAGTCTTCTATTTCTCTATTATGTGAGTAGTGCTTGATGTCTTAGCTAGCACATTTAGACAATAGAAGGAAATAAAATGGGCACAAATCAGCTGGGTGGTGGTGGCGCACGCCTTTAATCCCAGCACTCGGGAGGCAGAGCCAGGCGGATCTCTGTGAGTTCGAGGCCAGCCTGGTCTACCAAGTGAGTTCCAGGAGAGGCGCAAAGATATACAGAGAAACCCTGTCTCAAAAAACCAAAAAAAAAAAAAAAAAATGGGCACAAATCGAAAAATCAGACATTGAAGTGTCTTATCTCACAGACACTATGATCCTACACGTAAAAGGCCCTAAAGACTTCACCAGAAAACTCTTAAAAGTGATAAACACATGCAGCAAACTAGCAGGACACAAATATCAACACACACACACACACACACACACACACACACACACACACACACACACACACACACACACACACAATCAGTAACAAGCATGCTGAGGAAGACACTAGGAAAGATATTAGGACTGAGTTTGAGTTCCCAGAACTCATATAAAAGCCAGAAATGGTGGCACACTCCTTAGTTCTTGTACCGGAGGTTACAGACAAGTTCTTCATAGACTCACTGCCAACCAGGCTAGCCAGTTTTTGAGGCGAGGGTTCAGTGGCCACACACACACACACACACACACACACACACACACACACTCATACACACACACACAAACACACACACACACACACACACACACACACACACACACACACACTACAATATACTTGCACACAAAAATATTTTTAAAGGACATGGGGCAAAATTATCTACGGACATCTGTAACTCATCTCTAACTCTGTCAGACCGGTTACCATGTACTTCATTGCAAGTGTTACAAAACCACACAAGCGCTTTGCACATGCCTCAAATTGTACTTTTGTGATATTTTTATGTACAAATGACTTTTTGCTACTTTTTCTAATCCCTCCTGTAATGGAAGTTTCCCTGAGTTACTACTGAGCATGGATTGGAGGACCAGGTGCTGTTGGTCTTAAGGCACCTTTAGGTTCTGTGATCTGGTTGGGATTATGTCACTTAGATTGGGGACATAGCTTCTGCAGCTACACTCTGGAGATTAAGTCCTGACTCTACCAGTCTTAGTAAGTGAAACCACATAAATTGTTTTAACTGTTTGCCTCCGTTTCCTTGTATCTAATATGGAAATATAATTAATCACACCTATAGCTTAGGATATATTTAAGAATTATATGAATATATAATGTTTCATATTAATATGTATAATCCTGAGAAACATGGCTAGCTTATATTAAGGGTCCCATAAATTGTATCTTATTATAACCACTTCATTATCTTAGGACTGCTATGGTAATTATCTGAACCCAGTTAGAAGCTTCAAACCACCTTTGCTTCCCTATTAACCAATGTTTACAAGAGTAAATTTGCCACTGCTGAGTCTTAGCTTCCTTGCATGAGCCTTAAGCAAATATAAAGTGCTTTTTCTCATTTACCATGAAAGCACTCAATGTAAATAAGCAAGATGTATTATTTTGCACATAGTTCACTTTTAATTGTAAGCCACAGATAACTTGGGCTCACCCCTCAGGACCCAGGTGAAATGTCCATTCCAGTGATGTCTCTCCATTTCCCCTCATAGGCCCCATTACTGTATTCCCACCTTCCAGGAAGCACTGGGCCTACTGGGCCCATAGTTCATCTACCTGTACATACATCCTCCAATTGGACTGTGTCTTCTTTGGGGATTGTGTTTTATTTATATCTAGACTCCAGCACCCTCTGCAGGGCCTGGCACTGAGTAGAGAGTTGCGTGGATGGATGGATGAATTTGTAGGTAGCTGGGAGAAAGGGTGGGTAGGAACCTAGGGGAGTTTCATAACTATCTTTCTGTGGACAGATGAAACACCAGGAGACAGATATTTCCTGTGTCAAGCCTATGGTTGCACAGTAGTGTTGGGTGCTTTGAACAGCACATTGCTAGGTAAATAGTGCATAACCCCAATGCCTTGTTAATAACGAACTGTTTTCTCCTTGTTGCATATATAGACAGATTATAGAAATTTTATGGAATTTAGTTAGTGTCTCCTTCCTTACTGAAGATGAGATATACAATAGGATTATTCAGAGTTTATGAAAATTCCTAGGAAGGAATCCTTGGTCTGTCTGATCCGCTCCCTTCTGTTTCTGGTCCTCTGTATTCCTGCAGTATCTCCTGAGACCTGAGCCATCTAAGAACACTTTGAGGATGCCCTGTCATGGTCATTCATCCCTTCTCTGTAGTCCTTCATAGCACTGCTGTATTTTATCCATTTGTTTTCCTTTCCAGAGATTAAAAAAATGAAGAATACAGAGATTAAGTAATTTGCCAAAGTCACAGAGCTAGGAAGCTAGGAAGAAGAAGCAGGCTGTCTAAGTCCCAGAGTGAATGTTCTTGAACACATACGTGAACGTATGTTAGTGGGGACACCAACAGATTCTGGGAGAACACACAAGCTGCACTGACACAATCCATTTTAAAAAAAGAATGAATAAAAATCATGTTATAAGTTAGTTATTTTCATTTTTAGGTTATCGTGGTTATGTTATTTGTAAAAACATACATAGAGTCAAATTGTGTAGACAAATTTATAATTCATATTTTCTAAAGCTAGAATAAAGCCGGGAATTCTAGTTAAAAGTAATGATTATTCTTTAATTAGCTTTTCACCACTTTATAGAATTGACGCCAGCTGCCACACTTCTTCTCAATCTGTTTATTTCAAGAAATCCCTTGAAATGTCACACGTGTTATAATATTTGGAATTCTAGTCACTTGGTTTCTGAGTACTTCAGATGAGGCTCACTAAGACCCTCAGTTGTCATTAGAATGGCAATGTTATTCTCTTAATTCACCAAATTCATCATTTACAGTCCAAGTACAAAGCAAGCAAATGCCTGTGTCCTTTATATTTCCTTAGAACCTGTTCTAATGTCAGTCTCTGTCATTATGATAAAACACTCTTACCAAAAGCAGCTCAGGGGAGGGGTGGGTTTATTTCAGCTTACAGATTATCATCCATTATTGAGTGAAGTCAGAGCAGGAACTTGGATCAGAGACCATGGAGGAATTCTGCTTGCAGCCTTGCTCATGTACCATTGTTTAACTAGCTTTTTATACAGCCCAGGATCACTTGCTCAGAGAACAGTGTTGGCCACAGTGAGCTCAGTCCTCCTAAGTCAATTAACAGTCAGTACAATCCCCCACAGACAGGCCCACAAACCAGCCTAATCTTTGAAATTTCTCTCTCAGATGACTCTAGGCTGCATTAAGTTGACACTCAAAGCTAACTAGGACAGAATTCTAGACTCTAAAGTACTTTGGGTTGCTCCAGTGTCACCAAAGATTTACTGGAAAACATCCCCTTCTGTTTGTACCTAGAGACTCAATCATCGGGGCATTGGCTTGTCCCTAGTGTGGAGTCCCCCTCTACTTCCACACCCCCACATTCCCCAGCACACACTGTCTATCCTGTGAAGGAGAGTTAGAGGACATAGGTAGAGAAGGAAATGCCAGATTCCTGACATAGTGGCTTCTTGCAAGGAGAAAGGGCCAGAGGGACAGGAGCAGGTATCTAAACAGGATCAACAGGGAAAGAGGAGGACCCATGGACCCTATAAAGTACCCTATAAAGACAGTGCCCGGTTAGGAGATTTCCAGGGTTAGTGCCACTCCCATCTCAAAGAGAGAAAGCTGTTTTTTTCCCTTTTCCCACAGGTTTGTCTTCTGTATTTCCAGGACATTCAATTCTTTGTTCAACCCAGGGCAGACAGACTTGATAAGAAATTCTGCTCTGACAGTTTTTTATTTATACTTGCATATTTATACTTCTTTCGCAAACAAGAGCTTTCTGTATTTTATCATGAGAATCTTGGCTGGTAACCTTGGAGACAGGCAATGCTAGCGTTGCTAATTGTCCACACCAGAAAATGAGGAAACACAGACAGGCATCAGGAAATACAGACAAAACATGACCATGTCCCCTAAAAAAGGCTGCCTCTGACCGCCTTTAGCGTGGGCTGAGTGACCCGGCAACCACTCCAATCACAGCTTTCTACTTCAATTACGTATGAGTCCCTTAACCAGCAACTTGATTAGGACAAAATGTTCCTTTTCTAAGTTTAGGACAGAGAGAAAAAAAAATGTTTCCAAACACAAATCCTGAGGGCTTCAAAGCAATCTGCTACACGGGCGTGATGAGAGTGGGCGGAGGCTGTGAAGGAGAGCTTCTGACAGTGGGTCTGGGTTACCTCACTCAGGGTGATTTTTTTTTCTAGTTCCATCTATGTGCTTGCATATTTCATGATTGACGTCATTTTGAACAGCTGAGCAATACTCCATTGTGTAGATGTATCACATTTTGTTTATCTATTCTTCTGTTGAGGGACATCTACGTTGTTTCCAGTTTCTGGCTATTATGAATAGAACCACAATGAACATGGTTGAGCAAGTGTCCTTATAGTAGGGACTGTTTCCATCTGCCTGGCATTGCTTAGGGCTCTGCTGGAAGGACGTTTATAAGACAATAGGAACTTCCCACCAGAATCTATGGTTTGGTTGTTAGTTTCCACTTACTGTTATTTATGTATTTATTTATGTACTTATGTATGTATGTATGTATGTATGTATGTATGTATATTTCAATATTGTCCATACTTCCCAATGTAGCCAGAAGGACCTATACCAAAAATTTCCAATGGAAACTCAGTTCCCAAAAATTAAAGTCTCTTACTTGGGTATATAGTTTTAGGAAATTTGAGTGAAACAACATTTAAAAGATCTTAGTTTCTTTTTCTTTGCTGCAATATTTCTCTAGTTTTTACTTTTTGACAGTGTTAATATCTATGAAAATATCTCTATTTTCTCAGCTAAGTTCTCCACAAAATTCCCCTTTCCAAAATTTTAAGACCCAATTTTTAGAAACTGTGCTTCAGAAAACATGGACCTTGATTCATTGCATGGGTGTTTCTACAGGAAAAAAAATGCATTTTCTCTCAAAAACAATAAAGTCAGAAACAGGTCTTTTAAGCAATGGCTTAAAATAGCTATAATATATTTAGAACTTTTACATTTTTTCTTAAAAATTTCACCGTGTAAGAAAATTCAAGATCTCTTCACACCTTAAGTCGAGAAAAGAAAGATATGAGAAAGACCAGTCTGTTACAGGGACCATATAGAGCCATGGACAGTGCTACCAACCTAAAGGAGGGAAGAAAGGCAGATGAAGAGAGGGTCACACTGAACTCTGAGAGAGGTGACTTCCACCCATGGTGCTCTCCATTTCTGGAGGGTGGCCTTTGGACTCAGGGACATATGGCTTCCTAAGCAGTAGCCCCTTTGGACCCTGCCAAGGACTAATAGAACTCTTTTCTAAACACAAACTTTGGGGAAAGTAGGAAACAGTCTGTGCCTAGGATTGGTGCAGAATTCCCAAGAACACAAACAATCAAATGCAAATCCTTAGTCCTAGACCTTCCTGGCCTCTGGGTCCATGTCCATTTCTCCAGACAGTCAATGCTATGGACTGAATTGTACCAACTCAATTCATGTGTTGAATCCCTAGTTCCCAATATGACTGTATCTAGAGGAAAGTCTTTTAGAGTGGGGATTCAGGTTAGAAAAGGGCATAATGGTGTAGTGATATTTTATTTGTGCTCTAATAAATAAAGTTTGCCTGGAGATCAGAGGAAAAGACCAGTCATTATAAGTAAACACAAAAGTCATGCAATGTTAGCACATGCCTTTAATCCTATCACTTAGCAGGCAGGGATCTATCTGGAACTCTGAATTCAAGGCCACACTGAGAACAAAGCCTGGCGTTGTGGCACACAGCTTAAATTTCAACACTAGTTAACCATGGAGGTCTGGAGGTCTGTACAGACAGACAGGAAGTGACAGAGCTGGGCAAGAAGAAGAAGTAATGTAGCTAGACAGAGAGAGAAAATCAGATGGCAGAACAGCAAGGCGTATAGGCATGGGTAGACGGGAAGCATCTCGCTTTTGGAAGAAAGCTGTGGAGTTGGTGAGGTGAGGTTAGCATGTGACTGTTCCTATTCCTCTGATCCCTCTCAGGTTTTCACCCCTATATCTGGGTCCGTGTTTTCTATTAATAAGACCGTTTAGAAATTTGTCTACATAAAGGTGAGGTCCTAGCCGGGCGGTGGTGGCGCACGCCTTTAATCCCAGCACTCGGGAGGCAGAGCCAGGCGGATCTCTGTGAGTTCGAGGCCAGCCTGGGCTACCAAGTGAGTTCCAGGAAAGGCGCAAAGCTACACAGAGAAACCCTGTCTCGAAAAACCAAAAAAAAAAAAAAAAAAAAAAAAAAAAAGGTGAGGTCCTAATGCTACAGGAGTGGTATCCAGAGAGAAAGAAACCAGAGTACTCTATCTATCTATCTATCTATCTATCTATCTATCTATCTATCTATCTATCTATCTCTTTCTATATCTTTTTCTTTCTTTCACAATCTCTCTCTTTTTTCTTTCTTTATATCTCTCTTTCTCTCTCTTTCTATGTCTCTCTCTGTCTCTCTCTCCCTCCCCCTACCTCCCAAATAATTAATAAAAATATTATGTGAGGGCAGTCCAGGCAGACAGAAGACAGCCACAGTGCTCTGTCTTCCTAGTGCTCTGCAGCCTAGGCAGGAGGGTACCACTACAATGAACAATATATGAAAATCAACAAATGTACATAATCTACCATATAAACAAACTGGAAAAAATGCACATGATCATCTCATTAGATGCAGAAAAGGCCTTTGACAAAATCCAACACCTCATCATGACAAAGGTCCTGGGGAGATTAGGAATATAAAGGACATACCACAACATAATAAAGGCAGTTTACAGCAAGCCTAGCCAACATCAAAATAAATGGAGAAAACTCAAAGCAATTACACTAAAATCAGGAACAACATAAGGTTATCCACTCTCTCCATATTTATTCAATATATCACTTAGAGTCTTAGCTAGAGCAGAAAGACAACTGAAGGATATCAAGGGTATAAAAATTAGAAAGGAAGATGGCAAAGATCATTATTTGCAGATGATATGATAGTATACATAAATGATCCTAAAAATTCCACTGGGGAACTCCTACAACTAATAAACATTTTCAGCAAAGTGACTGGATACAAAGTTGACTAATAAATCAGTAGCCTTCCTACAAAGAAATGACAAACTGACTGAGAAAGAAAGTAGAGAAACAACACCTTTCACAATAGCCTCAAATAATATAAAATATCCTGGAGTAACTCTAACAAAGCCACTGAAAGACTAGTATGATAAAATCTTAAAGTCTTTGAAGAAAGAAATTGAAGAAGATATCAGAAGATGGAAAGATCTCCTATGCTCATTGATTCTTAGGATTAACATAGTAAAATTGGCCATGCTACCAAAAGCAATCAATGAAATCCCCATAAAATTTCAGGACAATTCTTCACAGACTTTGAAAGGACAATTCTCAACTTCATATGGAAAAACAAAAATAAAAATAAAACAAGGTAGCTAAAATAATCCTGAACAATAAAAGAACTGCTGGAGGTCTCACCATTCCTGATTTCAAGTTGTACTACAGAGCTATAGCAATAAAAATGCATGATATTGGCATTAAAACAGACACATTGATCAATGGAATCAAATTGAAGACCCAAACATAAATCCACAGACCTACGAACACTTTGATTAAAAAATTTTAAAAAGCCAGAAATAGACATTGGAAAAAAAGAAAGCATCTTCAACAAAAGGTGCTGGTCAAACTGAATGTTTGCATGTAGAAGAATGCAAATACATCCATAATTATCACTCTGCACAAAAGTTGATTCCAAATGGATTAAAGATCCCAACATAAAACCAGATGTACTGAACCTGACAGAAGAGAAAGTGGAGAACAGCCTGGAACACATAGGCACAGGAGACAACTTCCTGAACACTGATAGCACAGGCACTAAGATCAACAATTAATAACAATTAATAAATGGGACCTCATGAAACTGAAAAGCTTCTGTAAGGCAAAGGACACTGTCAATTAGACAAAGTGGCAGCTACAGAATGGGAAAACATTTTTACCTACTCCACATCTGATAGAGGAATAATATCCAAAATATGTAAAGAACTCAAGAAACATGATATCAAAAAATCCAATAATCCAGGTAAAAATGGTATACAAATCTAAACAGAGTCAACTCAAATGTCTGAAAAGCACTTAAAGAAATGTCCAACATCCTTAACCATCAAGAAAAATGCAAATCAATATGACTGAGATCCCGTCTTACTCCTGTCAGAATGGCTAAGATCTAAAACACTAATGATAGCTTATGCTGGCTAGGATGTGGAACAAGGGGAACACTCCTCCATTGCTGGTGGGAGTGCAAACTTGTACAGCCACTTTGGAAATCAATATGGTGGTTAATTAGAAAGTTGGGAATCAATCTACCTCAAGATCCAGCTATACCACTCTGGGGCATATACCCAAAGGACACTCTACCCTACCACAAGGACACTTGTTTCACCATGCTCATTGCAGCTTTATTCATAATAGCCAGAAACTAGAATCAAACTAAATGTCCCTCAACAGAAAAATGGATAAACATTACACAATGGAGTATTACTCAGCTGTTAAAAAATGACATCGCTGGGCGGTGGTGGCGCACGCCTTTAATCCCAGCACTCGGGAGGCAGAGGCAGGCGGATCTCTGTGAGTTCGAGGCCAGCCTGGGCTACAGAGCAAGATCCAGGAAAGGCGCAAAGCTATACAGAGAAACCCTGTCTCGAAAAACCAAAAAAAAAAAAAAAAAAAATGACATCATTAAATATGCAAGCACATAGATGGAACTAGGGAAAAAATATCATGAGTGGGGTAACCCAGATTCAGAAAGATAAATATGGTATTATTTGATTATATGTGGATATTAGCCATTAAGTAAATGATAACCAATCTATAATCCATAGACCCAATGAGGTTAGGTATAGAGAAAGGGTCTAAAAGGGATACATGCATCTTCCTGGGAGGGGAAGGAGAACAGATAGCCTGAGTATGGGTGGGGACAGGAAGAGGAGGATCATGTGGGAAGGGAGAAGGGAGATATGATCGAGGGAGAAACTGGTGGAACTGAGGGGCATTTGAGAGATCATACGGAAACATAAAGCAATGGAAACTTCCTAAACTATATGAAGGTGATCCTAATAATGTCTCCTAATAATGGGTGATACAAAGTCTCAAAAGGCCTCTTTTTTACCTTGTCACCAAGGGAGGCTTCCGGTAGCTCGACTGGGTTGCATTCAATTGGGTTGTTGACCAAGGGAGTCCCATGGAAATCCCCAAACAACCCAGGCTGTTACTAAGACAATGTGTTGTTCTATACAAACTGATAGCAGGCCCCCTGCCTAGGACAATATCCACACAACTCATTGAACACACACCCCTGTGATTTTTTTCATCATTTTTTCTTGCAACGTATGTGGCTAGAAGATATCTACGCCAGGGTCCAAGAACCTATCAATCAAGTTCTCTAGGTACTTAAGCATTCTCTGGGCTTATCTCTGGGCTCCTTCCCTTTCTTCATATGCTCCCTCCAACAAGCTTACCTGCAATCTGCTTCATAAATGTCATGCAACCACCATCACCTCCCAGAACTCCACTCTTCACTAGTTCCTGAACCAACCACACCAACTAAAGAAGACGAAAAGACATACAGAGAGCTGGTGCCTGCTTGGAGCCTTTACCCTTGTATGCTAGTGTTTTTGCAGAAGGTACTCTGCAGGCAAAGAGAAATATAGACATCAACCCAGCCACAAAACCTTTGACTTGCAATCTGTCCTGCCTGCAAAATATGCTAAGGCAATGGTGGCACAGAACTTGTGGGAGTAGCTAACCACTGTCCAATTTGACATAAGACCCATTCCACGAGACAGAACCCATACCTGACACTATTCAGGTAACCAAAAACCAGAGACTAGATGGCCCAGAGACCTCAGGTAAAACCAAACACTAGTGTAATGGTCTTTAAAAAAGAAAAAGTATCAACAAAAATGACTCCTAATGATATTCTGATTTACTCATAGATAGATCAGTGTCTTATCCAGTCATCATCAGAGAGGCTTCCTCTGGCAGCAGATAAGAACAGATGCAGAGCCCCACAGCCAAACATTGTGTGGAGAAAGTCTGAATGGGATGTCTTCATCAAATCCCTCCCCTCAAAGCTCAGGCAACCAGTGAAAGAGGAGAAGGAAAGAGTGTAAGAGCCAGAGGGAATGGAGGAAACCAGAAGAACAAGGCCCTCTGAAGGAACTAAGCAAGGCAGATATGAGCTCACAGAGACTGAAGTAGCAAGCACTGGGTCTGTGCAGGTCTGCACCAGATCCTATGCCCATATGTTACAGCTTTTAGTTTAGTATGTTTATGGGACTCCTGAGTAGATACCTGATTCTTGTGCCTTCTCTTGGGAGTCGTTTCCCTTCTGTTTTGTTGACTTGTCCAATTTTGAAGTGATGACATTTGCTTTATCTTATTATGTTTTATTTTGTCATGTTTCATTGATATCTCTTAGAAGTATGTTCTTTTCTAATGAGGGACAGAAAGGGAGTGGATCCAGAGGGGAGGAGAACTGAGAGGAGTAGAGGGAAGGGGAGTTATAATCAAAATATATTGTATGAAAAAGAATCTCTTTTCAATTAGTGGGGAAAAAATGAAAAAAAAATGTATCCTGTTTTCACAGGCAAATGGAGCTACCAAGAGGCCCGGTGAACCAACAGCCTAGCAGAAGTCATAATGGGCCTGCAGATTCTAGGCCTTGAAGACTAGACTGACAGGCTTGCACACTTATCCAATTCCCAGCAGGTAAACAGCAGACAACAGACACAAACTGAGCTGCATGTTAATGTCTAAAACTACAGAGGAAAAAAAAGTAAGACAAAGGAAAGAGCTGTGTACAACTATGCTGTTTTTTGGTTTCTGGTTTTGGAACACAGTCTTGATATGTAGCCCAAGCTGGCCGTGAACTCATGATCCTTCTTCCTTAGTTCCCCTAGTGCTGGTATTATAGACATGCACCTCCACACCAGGCTGGAGGTTTTAAAGTAAAGCAGCATTCCTCACTTTCCAGGTGTAGACTTTCAGGTTGTTGTAGACATTCAGGTTGTTGTAGATTTTCAGGTTGTTGTAGATTTTCAGGTTGTTGTAGACTTTCAGGATGTTGTAGACTTTCAGGTTGTTGTAGACTTTCAGGTTGTTGTAGACTTTCAGGTTGTTGTAGACTTTCAGGTTGTTGTAGACTTTCAGGATGTTGTAGACTTTCAGGTTGTTGTAGACTTTCAGGTTGTTGTAGACTTTCAGGTTGTTGTAGACTTTCAGGTTGTTGTAGACTTTCAGGTTGTTGTAGACTTTCAGGATGTTGTAGACTTTCAGGATGTTGTAGACTTTCAGGTTGTTGTAGACTTTCAGGTTGTTGTTGTAGACTTTCAGGATGTTGTAAACAAGTTACAAGCTCATAAACTCAGTTGTTCTGCTTTGTTCACCCCTTTGCCGATTTGACACAAGCTAGAGTTGTTGAGGGAGAGGAACATCAACTGAGAAAATGCTTCCTGTAAGCAAGTCTGTGAGGCATCTTCTTGATTAATGATCAATGAGCTGAGCAAGGGCCCAGCTCACTGGGTGGTGCCATCCCTGGCTCCCGGATAGTGTCAAAAATCAGGTTGAATAAGCCATGGGAAGCAAGACACTAAGCAGTGTTCCTCCATGACCACACTTCAGTTCCTGACTTGGCTTCTCTCAACAGACTGTGACCTAGGACATGCATGCCAAGTAAAGTCTTTCCTCCTGAAGTTACTTTTAGTTGTGTTCCTTATGACAGCACTAGAAACCTAATGAAATTGGTCTTTAAGATAAAAAGATCAATCTAGGCATATTGTAAATGCTCTATGTAAAAAAAAAAAAAGATTTATTTTTAAATAGGAGGGAAGGAAAGTAATGGAATGGATTCTTCTGAATGACCATCACATATCTACAACAGAGACTATCAGCCTTATAAATACATCTCAACACAGCCATTCTGCTTTAGTGCTTGAAAAGTTCCATATGACACTCGAGGTTGGAGGATTGGCTCAGCTGTGGGCTCACATAAGCATTCTGAACATTTTTAACACAGGCTGTGCTACCATGCTCATTAAGTTATACATTCAATACTTTTCTTTTTACTAATGTATACTAATTATACACTATAGTGAGTCTTATTAAGGCATTTTCATGTGTATGGTGATGTATTGTGTCCCCCAATATCATGTACCCTAATTAAAGTTTATCTGAGGATCAGAGGAAAAAGTCAGCCATTATATTAAACATAGAAGTCAGACAATGGTAGCATATGCCTTTAATCCTAGCGTTCAGGAGGCATAGATCCACCTGGATCTCTGTGAGTTCAAGGCCACACTAGGGAACAGAGCCAGGTATGATGAGACATGCCTTTAATCCCAGCACTAACCATAGAAGTCTGGGGGTCTGTACAGACAGACAGGAAGTGATGTAGCTGGGTGGAGAGAGGAAATGAGATGGCAGAACAGAAAGGCATATAAGCATGGGTATACAGGAAGTAGGTCTCTTTGGAGACTGAGGTGTCGGTGAGGTGAGGTTGTCTGTGGCTTTTTCTACTCCTCTGATCTCTCAGGTTTTTACCCAATATCTAGCTCTGGGGTTTTTTTTATTAATAAGACCTTTTAAGGTTCATCTTACACATATGTGCACATAACGTATTTTTATTTTTTCCATCCCCCATTTTCCTCTCTTGTTCCTTTCCCACAACTAGTCTCCTAATGATGACTGTCTACTTGCATGGGCTTTTTTGGGGGGAAGGGAGGGGTGGGCTTCTTTTTGTTGTTGTTCTTATTTTTGTTTGGCTAGCTGGTTGGGTTTTGCTTTGTTTTGTCTTCCTTTGCTTTGTAACCCATTGTACTTTATTAGAGTTTCTTACAGGATCTTGGTGAATGTGGGCTCCTTACCAGTGGTTATACATTTGAAGACATTGCCTCTTCATCTCCTAGCAATGACTACCTACTCAGAAGGAGTAGGACCTCATGATCCCTCCCCACTGATCACCATTATGCCCTGGATATATGTCCTCAGGAAGAGAAACATTTGTAGTTAGCAACATCTAGCTGTTATGCACAAGAATCTCCTGAAGTCTTACAAGGAATACATGAAATCACATGGGTCAAGGGCCTCCCTCTTGTCCACACTCTCTGTGGTGATTCCTTGCTACCAGCAGTTTTTCAAAAGGTCATAGTCTTCACATGCTCTCTCAATCCTTGTTTTGCTCTGCATAATCTACAAGTCTCAGCATGCCCAGAGTCTCTTGCTGATACCCTTCTGTTCCCTGTCTTCACTCATCTCTCTTCTAGGCACTCTGCTGTGTCTTTTCACTGCTTGCTCACAGCCTCGCCTCGTATCCCCAGCCTGAACACACAAATGAATAAATTAAATTATGCATTAGTTCAGAAACTATACAGAAAGTATAGGAAAGTTCATTTCCTTAAAACTTAGAAAAGAGTAAGAACGGCTTTCAATAGCAGAAGGATGGAAGGAAGGAAGGAAGGAAGGAAGGAAGGGAGGGAGGGAGGGAGGGAGGGAGGGGGGAGGGAGGGAAGGAAGGAAGGAAGGAAGGAAGGAAGGAAGGAAGGAAGAAAGGAAGGAGGGAGGGAGGAAGGGAGGGAAGGGACTACAAGAAAAAAAATGGGAGGAACGAGAGAGAATATTTTAATGTATATTGGTCAAAAACACATTGAGAGTGTGACTTTGAGGAAACATTACCAAAGAAACACAAAGACAGAAGATGAGAAGAAAACAGACCTGTGAGGGGAGACTGTGAAACTTGACAACAACAACAAGAGACAAAACACAAAATTCAAGTATAAAACCAAGACTTAATAGGTGCTACAAAAAGTAATCTCTCAGGCTGTAAAGATGGCTCAGCAATTAAGAGCATTGGCTGCACTTCCAGAGGACCCAGGTTCAATTCCTAGCACCTACATGGTAGCTCAGAACTGTCTGTAACTCCAGTTCCAGGGGCTTTGGCATTCTCATCTGGTCTCTACTGGCAACAAGAACACATGTGGTGCACAGATATACATGCAGGGAAAATACCCAGGCACATAAACCTAAATAGTTTTTAAAAAGCAATCTCTCACCTCTCGTACACCAGGGCCCAGCTTCTCCTCATTTCCTAGGCTAGGCTACAGATTCCCAATATTTCTTCTACCTACCCCTCTTTTTGGGTCACTCCTCCAGCTTCTAGTTCTTGCTGGGTTGAGGAAGAATCTCAGCTGAGTTTGACAAGGTTTGTAATTAGTAACTGAATCAATTGGGTTTATAATTAGCTTTCCTAACGAGTAATCTGATAGACTTTGGTGACTGGATGCCAAAAAACTGACGATAATAAATCATCAAAGGAAGAGAAAATAGGAATAAAAGTAGCAGTGTAAGTAAAATTAGGGACCATGATCCATTTCTTTCATAAAATAAATATTTTGCAATTTTAAAGATAGTAAAAGTTATGTTTGCATATAAACATTAGAAGATTTTAAAAATATCCCAAAACAAGTATTAAAATTTTAAGCTATCTAAATTGCCATTGTTAACCTTGAGATTTGTATATTTTAAAAAACTTTCCATACAAACTCCACACCCATTCACAAGTCTACACCATTTCTTTAAATCTTTATAGAAGACATTTTAGTAGAGTAATTAAATCTAGCTGCTATGAGAGATGAGCCCAGAAAACTGTATGTTAAAATACTGGGAGTGGTGGCCTCTTTAGAGGTCAGATCACTGCCATCAGCAAAGAGATTCTGCTTATCACTCCAAGGCCTCATCCAGATTATGATAAGTGGTGTTCTGAAGCCATATCAGCACCATATCTCAAAGGTCATAAGAAAAAGAAAGGGGTAGGTTGACATGAGTCTCTGCAGACAAGGCCTCAAAGGGGTAAACATCAAGTCCATGCATGTTCAATTTAGTCAGTTCCAATTATAGAGTACCATTTAATTGAAAAATAGGTTGTTGGTTGTTTTTTACTCTTTTTCAGAGTCTGCCACCCAGCTCCCAAATAAATCACACACAGAGGTGCTGTGGATAGCGCTCTGTATAAATAAAATGCTGATTGGCCAATAGCCAGGCAGGAAGTATAGGCAGGACAAGCAGAGAAGAGAATTCTTGGAACAGGAAGGCTGAGTCAGGAGACACCAGCCTGCCATCCAGGGAGCAGCATGTAAAGGCAACAGGTAAAGCCATGGAACACGTGGCGACATATAGATTAACAGAAATGGGCTGTGTTTAAGTGTAAGAGCTAGTAAGCCTGAGCTAATGGCCAAGCAGTTTAATTAATATAAGCTTCGGAGTGATTATTTTATAAGCAGTTGCAGGGTCCATTGTGTTGGGCAGGACTGGGGATAACTCCATCTACACAGAGGCTTTTCTTACTTATAAATGCTCAGCCTTAGTTTGGCTTGTTGCTAGCCAGCTTTTCTTTTTTCTTTTTTCTCAGTGAAGAGGTTTATTTGGTGGGGGAAAGAGAGAGGGAAGAGAGAAAGAGAGAGAGAGTGAGAGAGAGAGAGCTTTTCTTAAATTATTCTGGCTACAGTTTACCTCTCGGCTTTACCTTTCTCTTACTTCTGTAAACTTACTTTCACTCTCACTCCAAGGCTTGCTGTGTGGCTGGGTGGCTGGCCCCTAGCATCCTCCTTTCCTTGTTCTCTTGTTCTCTCTTCTTTTGTCCTCCCTGATTTCTCCTTCTATTTATTCTCTCTGCCTGCCAGCCCCACCTATTCTTTCTCCTGCCTCACTATTGACTGTTCAGCTCTTTATTAGACCATCAGGTGTTTTAGACAGGCAAAGTAACACAGCTTCATAAAGTTAAACAAATGCAACATAAAAGAGTGCAACACATCTTTACATCATTAAACAATTGTTCCACAGCATAAACAAATGTAATATATCTTAAAAAAATATTCTACAACAAAAATGAGTAAAATGTAAACTGTTGCCCTGTGCCCCTAAACAAGCAGATCCGGTGAATATTCAGTCTTTAGCGTATGTGGTCATGATGCATCCAAAGACTCTGATATATTCCTCTTCAAAAGGGAGACTGCAGTTCTCCTCTGAGTGTGGGCATGAATTCTAATGTGACTGCTAATGAAAGAAACAGCTCTCACCTCAAAGGATTAAAAGAGATAGTTTATTTTAAAGCCAAAAATGAGTGAGTTTGACCCAGGAACACAAATTTAGATTTCTTCTAAGAGCATGCTCCAATCACATAGCAGTTTCATGATGTTTTTATAGAAATGGAAGAAAGAAGGTCATAAATTATGACAATTTTCAAATATGTTTCTGGAAACATGAGATGGGTGGGTTACAGCAAATTGGAGAAACCTCTGTTATAGGCTTCTGATGCTGTCTGATGATATCTTTAGCTTTGGGGTTAGTGGAAGCTAGTGGTCTACTAAATTAATACATTTCAAAAGGTTTCACCTGACCGCCACAAGAATGTTGGATCATAAACAGAAGTGGGAAAGAAATGGCTAATAAGATAGTCCAAGATTAATTTTCAGTATTTTTATAAATTGTTTGAGAATTTCATAAAATACGTTTTGAATATATTCACCTCACCCCCAACTCCTCCTTATAAGCATCCTCCAATCCCTTCCCATCATCACTGAGATTTCTTCTTTTTTTCCCTCCCTGGCATCAAGTCCAGTTTGTGTTGCCCGACTAATCCTGGGAGTGGGTCTGTCTTGGAGTGGTAGGGTCAGCCTACCAGGAGACACAGTATTAAAGAAATTGATTCTCCCTCTCAAGTCATCAAATGTCAGCAGTTCTGTGGTGATATTGTGTTCCTCAAAATATTGTGCACCCTAATAAACTTATCTGGGGCCAGAGAACAGAACAGCCACTAGATATAGAGGCCAGAAAATGATGGCACACACGCCTTTAATCCTAGTGTTCCAGAGGCAGAGATCTCTGTGAGTTCAAGGCCACACTGGAAACAGCCAGGCATGGTAACAAGAGCCTTTAATCCCAGGAAATGATGGCAGAAGGCAGAATAGTATATAAGGCATGAGGACCAGGAACTAGAGCTGGTTAAGCTTTTAGGCTTTTGAGCAGCAGTTCAGCTGAGATCCATTCGGATGAGGACTGAGAGGCTTCCAGTCTGAGGAAACAGGATCAGCTGAGGAATTGGTGAGGTGAGGAAGCAGTGGCTTGTTCTGTTTCTCTGATCTTCCAGCATTCACCCCAATACCCAGCTCCAGCTTTGATTTTGTTAATAAGACCTGTTAAGATTCGTGGTACACAGTTCGTCAGCTAGTGGTGGGATTTCATGCCCACCTCTCCCTGACTATGGTGGTATTTGTTTGGCTGGAGCTTATGTGAGTCTTGAGCCTGCTTTCCCAATTACTGGACATTCATGTGTGCAACTGCCTTCTTTTGTGTCTATGAAACACTACTTCAGTGACGTTATCCACCACTTCTGGCCCCTGCAATGTTGATGCTCCCTCTTCAGCAAAGATCCTTGAGGGGAGGAGTGTTATATGTATGGCCCACTTAGGGTTATAGACTCTAGCACTCTACAGTCTCTCATTCTCTGCATGTGGACCAATTGAGGGTCTCTATGTTAATTGCCATCTACTACAAGAAGCCTCTCTAGTAAGGGTTGAGACATGCTATGATTTATGGATGTAGCAATGTCATTAAGACTCATTTTAATACTATGCCCATCTAGCAGAATAATAGAATTATGTTCTCCCCTAGGGCCTATGACCTGTCTAGCCGCAGGTGTTTGGCCCCTTTAATAATGTCACATATGGGTTCAAACACTTGGAGTAGGACTTAGATCCTATCATAAAGTGATTGGTTGCTCCAATAATATTGTGCTACTATTGTACCAGTAGGCTTATCTTTTCAGGGCAGTCATTGTTGCAGATTACAGAGTTCATAGGTGGGTGAGAATGACTTCGGGCAATATACATAGAACCTTCCAACACCATGAAACCTAGTCTATGGATTAACACTTCAATGTAAGTATCAGTTTGTTTTCTCCATGCTCTAGGACTCAGTGGTATCTTTTGCAATAGTGTCTAACCATCAAGTTCTGGAAGGAAGCCGAAAGTATGGCAATGGCCTATAATGCATGGAGGTGTAAGTGACAACTGAAAAAAAGGAAATCCACTCCTGGCACTAGGGCTTTTATTTACTAACATAAGGTGTTTAGTTAAAGTATTGTCCCCAGTTGTAGGATAACTCCATTAAATCTTGTTGCATGTATATGCATATATGTATTTGTGTATGTTCATGTATACATTTATGTGTATATTTTAGGAAGCTTTGACAGTAGTAGGTTTCCCTTGGTCTTTTTCAAAAGGCCTTCAGTGTTATTTGTTCCTCCCCATATTCCCTTCTCTGCCTTCCAGGCCCTACCCCAATTTAACCCTCTCTGCCCCATTATTCTCCTTTAAGCCTTGCTCTATTTCCCTCCATTAAAAGCACTTTCTCCCAGTGGCCCTTTACTAAATTCCTGACATCTGCATATTCCAGATGGAATATCTGAAGATTGAATTCTAACATCCAGATATGGAAGAAAACAACCAGTGTTTATCTTTCTGTGTCTGAGTTAGCTCAATCAGGATTATTGTTTCAGGCTTCATCCACTTACCTGGAAATTTCACAATTGAATTTTTCTTAACAGCTGAATAACATTCCAGTATGAAAATGTACCATATTTTCATTATTCACTCATCAGTTAGTGATCATATTTGCTGTTGCATTGCCTGGCTATTGCAAATAGAGCATCAATGAACATGAATGGACAGGTATCTCTGTAGTAAGATATAAGCATCCTTTGGTTATATGCCCAAGGGTGGTATAGCCGTATCTTGTGATAAATCTGTTTTCAGCTTTTTAAAGACCCTCCATTCTGGTTGTTGTAGCGGCTGCACCAATTGGCACTCCCACTAGCAGGATAAGTGTTTCTCTTCCCTCACATCTATGCCAGCAACTGTTGTCATTTGTATCTTTACTTTTGGCCATTCTGATGAGGGAGTAAGATAAAAATCACAAAGCAGTTTTTATTTGCCATTCCCTGATGGCTAACATTTTTATTTGGTTGGTTTTTGTTTTTGTTTTTTTAGACAGAGTTTCTCTGTGTTGCAGCTCTGGCAGTCCTAGAACCTGCTTTATAGACCCAGCTGGCCTCAAACTCACAGAGATCCACCTGCCTCTGCCTCCTGCATGCTGGTATGAAAAGGCGTGTAGCACCACTGCTGGGCAGGATACTGAACATTTTAAAAAGTGTTTCTCAATCTTTTGTATTTCATCTTTGGAGGCCTCTCTGTTTCATTCCAGTTTTCATTTTTTAACTGGGTAGTTTGTTTTCTTGATGCTTAGATTTTTATTTTTGTTTTTGTTTTCTGTTCTTGTTTTTTTTTGGGGGGGTTGCTTTGTTTTGTTTTTAGGTTTTTGGAGGGGCTGTTTTGGTTTTTTTTGTGTGTTTTGTTTTGTCTTGTTCCTTGAATATTCTAGATCTAATCCATCATTAGATGTGTAGCTGGTAAAGATTTTTCCCCACTCTATAAGCCACTAGAGTGATGGTGTCCTTTGGTGTACAAAAGTTTTAGATTCATATGGTTCTATTTGTTGGTTGTTGGTTTTAATGCCTGTGCTATCAGAAAGTCCTTTCCTGTATCTGTGACTTCAAACATATTTACTGTCTTTTCTATCCAATTCAGGACATTAGGTCTTATGTCAAGATCCTTTATCCATTTAGAGTTGAATTTTGTGTGGGGTGAGAGATAGGAACTGTCTTATTCTTCTTCAAGTAACTATCTAGTTTGAGCAGCACAATTTGTTGAAGATGCTGTCTTTTCTCCAATGTGTGGATTCTTTGTTGTGAGAGAGAGAGAGAGAGAGAGAGAGAGAGAGAGAGAGAGAGGGAGGGAGGGAGGGAGGGAGAGAGAGAATAGGTGGACATAGCTGTCTAGATATATCTGGGTCATCAATTCCATTCCACTGATAATTTTGTCTGTTTTTATGCCAATACCATGCTGTTTTTATTTCTAGAGCTCTGTGCTATAGTTTAACTCAGGATCACTGGTTCTTTTATTGGTCAGGATTGTTTTGAGTATCCTGGACATTTTTGTGTTTCCAAGTGGAATTTAAGAACTTTTTTTTCTGTGATGAATTGAGTCAGAGTTTTTATGGGAATTATGTTGAGTCTGTAAATTAATTTTGATAGAAAGACCATTTTCACAATGTTAATTACACCAGTTCATGATCACGGTAGGTCTTTCCATCTTCTGGTGTATTTTTTAATGTCTCGATGTTTTTGCTACATGTCTTTTACACCCTTAGTTGGATTTAGTCCAATTTGTTTGAGGCGATTGTGAAAGGGATTGATTTCCTTCTTGGTATGTATATAGTATTTGTATATGGTAAGGCCACTGATACTTGTGTGTTAATTCTGTTTCCTGCTACTTTGCTAAAGAATTTATTATCTAATAGTTTTTAGGAATTTTCTGATAGGCTTTCTGAATTTATATATATAAAACTTATCACCTGTAAATAAGATGTTTTCACTTTTTTTCCTGTTTGCATTTCCTTCATCTCTGACTTGTCTTATTGCTCTAGCTAAGACTTTAAGCACTGTATTGAATAGGAATATAAAGAGTAGATTTGTTTTGCTTTGTTTTTCAAGACATGGTTTCTCTGTGTAACAGTCCTGGCTATCCTGGAAGTCACTTTGTAGACCAGGCTGGCCTCCAATTCACAAAGATCCTCCCACCTCTGCCTCCCAAGTGCTGGAATTAAAGGCGTGTGCCACCACCACCCAGCAAAACATTCTTATCTAGTTCCTTACTTTACTACAAAACCTTTGAGGGTTTTTTTCATTAGCATGATGTTGGCTATGAACTTGTATATTGTCTTTATTATATTTAGATAAGTCCTTCATAGCCCTTATCTCTCCATTACTTTTATCATGAAGGGATGTTGGATTTTGTCAAAAGCTTTCTTTCTGCATATAATAAGATTGCTGTGGGATGTTCTGTATGCTGTGAATGTGTTGCTCTGATTGGTTGATAAATAAAACACTTATTGGCCAGTAGCCAGGCAGGAAGTATAGGCGGGATAAACAGACAAGGAGAATTCTGGGATGTGTAAGGCTGAGTCGGGAGATGCCAGTCTGTTGCCCAGTCCACAGCTGCTCAGACCCAAGTGAACACACAGAGGCTTATATTAACTAAAACTGCTCAGCCATTAGCTCAGGCCTACCACTGACTAGCTCTTACACTTAAACTCAGCCCATTTTTGTTAATCTATATGTTGCCATGTGTTCTGTGGCTTTACCTGTGTGTCACTACATGCTGCTCCCTGGACAGCAGACTGGCATCTCCTGACTCAACCTTCCACTTCCCAGAATTCTCCTTGTCTGTTTATCCTGCCTATACTTCCTGCCTGGCTACTGGCCATTCAGCATTTTATTAAACCTGTGTACAAAGCATTATCCCATAGCAACCTTTCTTTAATCTTATAGGTGATATAAATCAAGAAATTCATCCATTTCTTTTAGATTTTCCAGTTTAATAGAGCATAAATCTGTTTGTTTGTTTTGTTTGTAGAGAGACAGGGTCACCCTGTGTAGCCCTGGATATCCTGGAACTTGCTTTGGAGACCAAGTTGGCCTTGAACTCAGAGATCAGTTTGCCTCAGCCTCAATAGTACTGGTATTAAGTGTGTCCTTAAGGTTCTTTGCATTTCTTCAGTATCTGCTGTTATGTTTCCCTTTTAGTCTCTGATTTTATTAATTTGGGTCTTCTCTATTAATTATCTTAATTTAGATAAAGCTTAGTCAATCTTGTTAATCTTTTCAAAGAACCATCTCTGCTTTATTGATTCTTTGTACTTTTTTTTATATTTTTCTTTCATTTATTTTCATCCTTTACTTTTATAGTCTGTTCCAGTCTACATTTTGGATGTTGTTTGTGCTTGTTTTTCCAACGTCACCAGATTTTTATGTATGCACTTAGTGCTGTAAACAACCTCTTAGGACTGACTTCATTGTGTCCCATAGATTTTAGTATGTTTTGTCTTCATTTTTGTTCAATTCTAGGAATTTTAAATTTTCCTTCTTGATTTCCCCCTTCATCCAAGTTTCATTCAATGGTATGTTGTTTAGCATATATGAGATTGATTGCTTTCTGTCACTTCTTGTTTGTTTGTTTGTTTGTTTGTTTGTTTGTTTTTCAGACAAGGTTTCACTGTGTATCCCTGGCTGTCCTGGAACTCACTCTGTAGACCAGGCTTTCTGTTGTATCTATTGTTGTAGATATCTAGCCTTACTACTTTATGGTCAAATAATATTCAGGATGTGATTTTAACTTTCCTAAATTTGTTGAGATTTGCTTTATATCCTAATATGTGGTTGATTTTGGAGAACAATCCATGGGCTGCTGAAAAGAACACATTTTATTTAATATTTGTGTGGAATGTTCTATAAATGTCTGCTAGATCCATTTAATTTATGACATCACTTAGCTCTAGAATTTCTCTATTAGTTTTTTTGTCTGGATGGCCTAAGAGTAGAAGACTGGAGTCTCCCACTGTCACTAGTTAGAAATCAATCTTAGATACAATAATGTTTGCTTTGTGAAACAAGATGCCCCTATATTTGGTGCATAAATGTTAAGAATTATGGTAGCCTCTCCATGGATTTTTTTCCTTCAATGAGTGTGAAATATCTTCCCTGTCTCTTCAAATTAGTTTTGGTTTTAATTGTATTTTTCAGTTATTAAAATAGTTACCCTGATTGTTTCTTTGTTCATTTACTTGGAATGCCTTTTTTCATCCTTTTACCTAAAGAAGTTTCTATCACTAATAGAAATGTGTGGTTTTTGGAGGCAGCAAAAAGATGGATCCTGTTTTCTAATCCAATTTGTCAGTCAGTATCCCTTGTTGGAGAATTGAGACCTTTAATATTGAGGGATTTTATTGAATAATGCAAATTAATTACCTTTATTTTGTTATGGTGGTGGTGTTTTCTTAGTCATCTTTGGGGAAAACTATTCTGGGATTACATATTCCTTGTGTCCTCTTTGGTATGTTTAATTTTCAGACCAAAGTTGTCCTTCTATTACTCTCTATCAAGCTGGTTTTAAAGGACTCCTTCTTCTGCTGTGTGGGTTAGTACACAGTGTACAACAGTAATGTGCATGTAGGCAAATTGAATCTGTTTTTATCATGTAAAGTTTTTCTTTCTCCCTTGATTGTGACTGATAGTTTTGCTGGGTATAGTAGTTTGGACTGCCATCTGTGAACTTTAGAACTTTTGAAACACCTCAGTCCAGCCTCTTTTGGCTTTCGGAGTTTCCACTGAAAAGTCATGTGCTATAGGAGATAAATAGATCCATATCTATCACCCTGGACAAAACTCTAGTCCAAGTGAATCAAAGACTTCAACATAAAACCAGATACACTGAACCTGACAGAAGAGAAAGTGAGGAACAGCCTTGAATGCATTGGCACAGGAGACAACTTCCTGAGCAGAACACCAATAGTGCAGGCACTAAGATAGACAATTAATAAATGGAGCCTCATGAAACTGAAAAGCTTCTATAAGGCAAAGGATACTGTCAATAGACAAAATGGCAGCCTACAGAATGGGAAAAGGTCTTCACCAACCCCACATTTGACAGAGGGCTAATTTACAAAACAGGTCCTCTGCACATATGTTACAGTTTTATAGCTTGTGGAACTCCTAACAGTGGGAGCAGGGACTGTCTGTGACTCTTTTGCCTGCTCTTGGGACCCTATTCCTCCTACTGGGTTTCCTCATCCAGTCTTAATATGAGGGGAAGTACCTAATCTTATTGTAACTTGATATGTCATGTTTGGTTGACATCCCTGGGAGTCCTGCCCTTTTCTGAAGGGAAATGAAGGAGGAGTGGGGTCAGAGGGGCTGGCAGGAGAGGAGGGAGGGGAAACTGAAGCTGAGATGTAATATATGAGAAAAGAATAAAAGAAAAAAAAGCATGTTACTCTGATGGATCTGTCTATATGTGGTTTAGTCTTTCTTGCTGTTCTCAATATCTTTTCTTTGTTCTGTACATTTAGTGCTTAATTATGTGATATGGGGATTTTCTTTTCTGGTCCTATTTGTTGTTCTGGATGCCTCTTAGAACTTAAAGGCATCTCTTTCCTTAGATTGGGGATTTTCTTCTATGATTTTGTTGAAAAATATTTTCTGTGACTTTGACCAAGGTTTCTTCTCCTTTTTATACACCTATTATTGATAGGTTTTGGGGTTTTATTGTGTCCCATATTTCCTGCATGTTCTGTTCATTGTTGTTGGTTTTGGTTTAAATCTAACATTTCCTTAGACTGAATGATTCATTTCCTCTGTCTTACTTTTGAGACCTGATACTCTCTTTTCCATTTGACCTAATATGTTGATGAGGCTTTCCTCTGAGCTCTTTGTTTGACTTCCTGAATTTTTCATTTCAAGTTTTGTTTCGTTTTCACTTTTCTTCAGAGATTCTGTATCTTTATAAAATCCATTTTTATATCTTGAATTGTTTTTCTTATTTATTAAACTGCTTGTATTTTCATGGTCCTCATTCAAGCATTTGTTTATATCCTCTTTGAGTTCCTTGGACATATTTATAATTGTCCTGTTCTCAGGGAACAATTCTATATTGGTGCTAATGGCTAGAGAAGACATATTGTCTTGGTCACTCATATTATGTATGATTTGGCAATTGGTTCTAGGTATCTTAATTTAGGTCATTTGTGGTGTTTATTAATGTGGATATATAGGCTCCTCTTTGCTGAGTGCTTTTTTTTTAATTCTTGGTTGCTATGACCCCAACTTGTGAACTTGTGAACCAGCTGAATGGTGCTTGGTGTTCAGTTGTGAGGCCACTATGTGTTGTTTTACTAATGGCATGTCAGGATTGGACTCAGTTCAGTTAAGGATTAGTACACTTTCTGAACCTAGGAGTAAACCTTCTGTAGACACTGGAGATCCTCTATCCTTCATGAGTTTGAAGAGGGCTCACAGGGCTTTTTAGGTGGTCCTAAAGTTCCAGACTGAACTCCCCAGGGCTCTGAGACTTTGCTGGATGCTGCATCAGGTGACAGAGAAATAGATGGGGGAGTAGGCCCAGTAACCAACAGAAGTTCCAAGTGGATTGCATGTGATGTATATGCTGGTTGGGGTGGTGGGCTAGTTTACTGGCAGGCAGGCAAGAGTGGGAAGAGATCTAGGCAACCTAGTGACAGTTCCAGTCAGACTCCATATAGATCAGTGCCAAGCAGGGTGCTGTGTGTGGGACCCACCCCCACTTTTTTCCCCGGGGTACTTTTGAGCAGGGAGAGGTGGGAAATATCTAGATAGTAATATAGAGGGGAGAGAGACAGATAGAAACACAGGATAGTCTTGGGAGGGCCTGGATCAAAACCCACCAGCCCCTTCTGTCCCTGCTAAAGGGCTTTTAAAGGAATGCTCATGGGTGGAGCAAAATTTGCCTTGCTAGATCAAAGCATACTGCGTGGAACAGCCAAGTGCAGACCCTTCCAAATACCTGGTAATCATGCACGTGGTCAATCCATCCCCTTATGCAGTCCTGCTGTGTAAAGCAAGCTCAGCTCTCACTAGGAAACCTCTGTGGACCCCAACAGTGGTGCACAGGGTAACTTACAGGTAGGTAGACAGGCCAAGATAAACTTTAATTAGCTTTGGACCTGCAACAGTCCAACCTTCCACCGTCACTAAAGTTCTATTCAGTTAATCAGTCTTGCAGAAGGTTCAGTGGAAGACGAGGTTTCTTTCCAGGAACTTTCATTTACATAAGTTCCCCCCATAAGATAAGCATTACATTTTATACATGAAAACATTATTTACCAAATATAACTTAATATGACTCATAATCAGGAAGGTTTATTCCTGTGATAGCATGTAGATTAGGCTGAGTACTAGGCAAAATAGCAGTATTCAGGAGAGAGGGGTAGCTGGCAAAGTTATTAAAGAGAAAACTCTTGGATAGCACCAATGCTATCATGATTTGGATCTCACTCTTGTCTCTTTTTCTGTCCTCTACATGTGGCATAACATTTACATGTGATGTATACTAGGATTATTGTAGTTAAAACTAATCAAGAACACAGTCTGGGCTAATGAAATGAAGGTAGAAGATGATAGAAGTAGTCATCCCAACCAACCAAAAAATGCAAGCAACCCTTTGTATGCATTATCCTATTCCTTAACTAGACTACTTATGTGTTGCCTGTGCCCATGCCAACAGTCATTTGCACTTTATGAAATATTTTATTTGGTGTTTGGAGTACTTGAAATAATTCATTACCCTTTAATTCCAGTTTCTTCTACCTACTTTGATTCTATGAGTTAGAACTTCATGTGGAATGGCTAGCTCTATTTCCAGGAAAGACTGGTCTTCAATACCATGGTGGTTTGAATTGGAATGGTCCCCATGGGTTCATAGGTTTGAATGCTTGGTCACTAGAAAATGGCACTATTAGAAGGTGTGGCCTTGCTGGAGGAAGTGTGTCACTGGAGGTGGCTTTTGGGGTTTCAGAAGCCCAAGCCAGGCCCAGTGGCTCTCTCTCTTTTCCTGCTGTCTGTCGACCCAGATGTAAAACTCTCAGCTTTCTCCACATCTGCCTGCTTCTGTGCTTCCTGCCAGGATGATAATGGACTAAATCTCTGAACCTGTAAGCGAGCCCCAATTAAACACTATACTTTATAAGACTTGCCATGGACATGTTTCTTCATAGCAATGGAAACCCTAACTAAGACAAGTATCTAAGGTATTATAACTATTATTTGTGTATCACAGCTTCATATGTCTTGTCTTATTGGTGTTGTACCACATTCTAGTTTAGGGGAGTAAATGGACAGTTATGTTACATACAAAATCACATAACAATACAGTGCCATTTTTTAATTCTTTCCCAGCAGAATTGGCCTTTTCCCACTTAACAACTATGACAGCTATAGAAACCAGAGACCATACCCTGTGAGAAGTACGGATTTCATAAGTTTTGGCAGGGAGGGAAAAACCAAATCTTATGCCTCATCTCACAACCAGAGAGGGAAATGAAACTCCAAGAGGGGTTGTTTTGAAATATTGCCTTTCAGCTTCCAATTGGCAGAATTCCACTATTATTCTGTACTTTTTCCAATTCCAGCTAACTGTGAAGATGCATTCAATTGAGAAACATGGGCTCTTAAACACACAATGTCTTAAATTTCTAATTCTATCTATTATTTCCCATAATCAAGGATTTCCATATAATTTCCGTAGGTCATTAGCTCTAGCCTCTGCACTAAAAAACATTGGTCATCATCTCACAACTACCTCCGACTCATCTATATTGACAATGTCAGCAATCCTTGTTGAGTTACAATGCAGGCTTTTTCCCACCTCTGAGTTTGGGGATAGTCCAGGACAGTTGGTTTAATATTTTTTTAATGAACATAATATTTGTGATTGTAACCATTTTTAAGTTCACAATTCAGTGGCATGAATTATGTTCAAGATATTAATTGCACTCATGATATTCATTAATTACACTCATGATATTAATTACATTTGTGGTATTCATTGATTACATTCACAGTATTCATTCAATAACTATATTTATGATATTCCTTAATTACATTAATTGTATTGATTTATTACATTCATGATATTATGTCCTGATACTACTATCTGTCTGTGGGGCTTTTCCACCACAATCCATTCTTGCAATATATTATTTTCCTTTAATAGAGCTCACATCCCTTTTTCTCTTGAAATAGTATTCCCTTTATATGTCTCCTTTTGGAAAGTGAGTCATTTTCTAAGGAATGGCATTCCTCCTTTGCCATAAATTCAGCTTGTTCTAGAATTTATAATCCAGAACTTATATTTCCAATAAGGCCTCTATGGGCTCTATTATTTGGCCAATTTTGACTAATTTATAATGAATCCTGTTGCCATAGGAGACCAATAGCTTTTGTACAACTTGGATAAGATATCCTTATAAAAGTCAGTAAGGTAATAGTAACCCCAATGTGGGCAGATAACTGAGTATGCCATGAGGGTTCCCAAAGGCTTCCATGGTTGATAGTAATAGTAACATCATGTGTAATTGGGTCAACCAAATTACCTCCTATGAATTGGAGTTCATGTGGTCAGTAGGTATCATTATGTCTCATACTGTGAGATCTCTAGCAACATTTACAGCCACATTACAGGGCAAATAGTCATCAGGGCAGGTTATGCTGGGACAGGAGACACAGGCAGCTGACATAGATTTACCATTGTATCCAAGAATCTGTTGTATTTTATTATTTCCAATATCATTGGTAACATAGCAATCTAATTGGATAGACCCAGTTAAAACTATTTCTTTTTTCCTTTCTGGAAAAAATTTCTACCACTTTAGATATAGCAGTTATGGATATTGAAGAGAGGTACCCCCAAAAAGGGAATGTCTTTAGATTTCAGTTAAGACTCTGCTAGTCCAAAACCTGAGATTTTTTTTTCTTTATCAGAATTATACTGAATAATACAGGAGTCCTCCCTTGGAAGTAGTGAAATATTTTTTCATCTTTCAAAGCATAAATACATGGCTCAAGTAAAATGGGAGGTTTGGATAAATAAGCAGTTATAACAAAAATGTAGTTAACAAAATAGCATAATATTGTTAGTCTTTAAGATCAACATTTTTTCATTATTTTTATCATCTTAGGAAATATATTTATATTTTTTGGCCAAATTGGCCAGATAAAATTTAAATTTCTGAGAAATTTTCTAATATATATGTATTAGAATATGTATAATTTTGAGCTCATTTACTTGTGAATTTTAATTGACAGTAAGATCAAATGTTAGTATCTGTTATCCTTTTTGAAATCAAGGTGGATGTGTCCTCAGGAGGAGACAGTGAGTGTTTGAGGTGGGAAATGAAAATCTAAGAGTGCACCCCATGAAGTTTTATAGCACAAGAGGTAGTCAAAAGTAACTGGTAAAGTCTTTTCCAATGAGGCCAAAGGGAGTCTTTGATATGGTATTTTTTTCCTTTGGATGAAACATCCTGGCTTCAGTTCATTCAGTTCTTCATCTCCCAGGAGCCTGATACACAAAGAGCATACAACCAATTTGAATATGTTAGTTATCATTTCCAAAAGTCCCTTATGACTGTGTATAATGTCTCCTGTTAGCAGAGATGGCTCATGTAATTCTTCATCCATTCTCCAGTGTCTATGTCGAAAGGAGACAATTGATGTTTTGCAGAAGGGATGGATCTGAGGGTTAGGACAGAACTAAAGGGAATGCTGTTGGCCAGGAGAGGCTGAAGCTGCAGTTAGCTTTGCCAATTGTTTTTTCATAGTGCCAGTTGTTCACTCAACAATTCCAGGACACTAAGAATGGTAAGCAAGGTGAAAATGTTATATAGTAAGCCAAATTTTATAGGTAGCTTTAAACACTTATCCTAGTAAATGAGTTCCTGATCACTATCCAAGTAGGAATAACTCTAGCAGAATATTTCCTGTGGCAAGAGAAAGCTTCAACTAAATGGAAAAATTTAAATTAGCACTAAGACATATTTATTTTCTTTTATTCATTTATTTTTGTGTGAATGGGTGTTTTGCTTACAAGTGTATCTGTGCACTATATGTGTTATAGTACCAGAAGAGGGTGGCGGGTCCCTTGAGAATGGATTTAGAAATAGTTGCTATATGGGCACTGGGAATCAACCCCGGGTTATCTAAAAGAATAGTCATAATACTCTTAACCACTGAACCATCTCTCCAGCCCTCACTAAGACCTATTTCTATCATTGTTTTGGAGGCATTTGGATAAAGACTATCAAGTTTCAAATGGTCCATTTGGCAAGGTAAAAATGTCCATGGGCTATATAGCAAATAGAATATCTTCTTGAGTATACCTGGTGAGCTATTGTTAGGGAGGATTTCCAAAAACATTGTTTATTCTGAGAGATCACAATTTTGGGTGCCCAATGAGCTAAATTATGTATATATTCCAGAACAGACAATTGGGCACTTAGGGGTATTATGGGCTTGCCATTAGGACCCAATCAAAGATTGCTCTGCAGGTTGAAATTGCAAGCCTTCTGTTGCCAGGAGTCCAATTCTTATTGTTGTGCCATCTGTTGAGTGGAAGGAGGAGGTCAGAGGTAGAGAAGCCATAAGGAACAGGACACACCTTCTCAGAGCAAGCTGTTCTGTGCAGTTCAGCTCTTTTTCCTGCTTTATCTGTCAAATTGTTACCCTTTGCTTCTTCAGTGTTTGGTTCAGAATGTCCTGGGATTGTAATGATGGTTAATTGTTTGGGCAAATGGAAAGCATCTAATAATGCTGAAATTTGTTGACTGTTTTGAATAGACTGGCCACAGGAAGTCAGAAATTCTCTTTGTTTCCACAGCATCCCATAGTTAAGTACCACTCCAAATGCATAGTGATGGTCTGCATAAATGTTAGCTGGTTTTCTTTCTGCTTAATGGCACTCTCTCATTAAGGCTATGAGTTCAGCCATCTGAGCAGATTTAATACCAGGAAAATGGGTACTCTCGATTATCAAGAGTAGAAGTAATTGTATAAGCTTCCTGAAAATGCCCTTGTTCATCTTGTAAATAAAATGCCATCTGTAGACAAAACCAGCTCTACATTTTCTATAGGAGTTTCTAATAGGTCTCTCCAAGGGGAAAGAAGTCTATCAGTTATTTTATTTCAGTCATGTTTATTCTCTTTTAATTCATCTAGCAGAGTGAGTAAGACGACGGGATTAAGAGAGCTGCCTTGCTCCAGGGAAACATTAGGAAAAGAAAGCAGAAGAGACTCACAGAGTAACACTGGGTGTGACAGGAACTTAGCAAAAGTTCTATAGAGAGAGGGGAGCATCAATGATGAAAAGAGAGCCTAAAGCAAATTCTTTGGCTGTATTTAGTGGAGCAGCAGTAGCAAAGATACTCCTCATGTAGGAGGATGTCTTCCGGCTGCAGGTTCCAATATGGACTGAAGTACCTTGGGCCTGAGTCTTTCCCCAAGCTTCTGAGTCAGCACAGCCTAATGAATTTCCTTCCTTCTCATGAATGAATGAAGAAGGGAAGACCATCATTGAGTGCCTAAGGGCAAGGGTTCCCTTTAAAGCTATCTTTTGAGTCTTAATTGTCATCTCTTCCTCCAGGACTATTTGTATGATATCTGATTGGTCCTCTTTACACTTCTTATGTGGTGATTGGGCAATTAATGAGTAGTTTGGAAAGCAGTTTCAACAATGCAGTTAGTCTTAAGAAGCCCAATAATGGTTTTTCTTTGTTGTTTGTGAGGTAGGAAGTTTTCTAACAGAAGTACAGTAAGGATTTATGAGCAATCCTGTGGGACTCACTCTATGACATAGTATTTAACTTTCTGTTGGATAAGTTGTATTTTATCTTTTAATACTTTGTGGCCCTTGTCAGCGGGCTGCTGTAATAAGAAGATTGTATCTTTAAGACAGGCATCATATGAGGGAGAACACAATAGCAAGCCATCTATATAATAAATTAAAGCATACTCTTGAAAAATTGTACATCTTATAAATAGTGCTTAAGAATTTGAGGAAAAATAGGTGTGATCTTGAGGGATTTTCAGTGTATCCCTGTAGCATCATAGTTAACATACACTACTGTTCCTTCTGTGTGAGTGCAAACAAATACTAGCTGCTTGATGCAACAAAGATACTAAAAAGAAAAAAAATGGGACTGTAAACATCTGTTAATGAGAATAAGTTATATTTAGAGGACTGTTAGATAACAAGGCATGTGGATTAGGCACCACTGGATCGCAAGGGATGGCTATCTTATTTGTGGCCCAGGGGTCTTCACAAATCTCCATCCTCTTCTATTTTGTTAAGGGCTGGTGCAAGAGACTCTTAGCTCCTTTCTCAGTATTCTTCTATGATGAGTTTGATTTCTGTTAGGACTTCTTGATTCAGAGGATACTATTTATATTTGGCAAGGGTTTGTTTTTATCCATTATTATTCCAATCAGGTACATCGTAATTAGGGGTTTCTACTGCTCTGATAAAACACCGTGACCAAAAGCAGCCTGGGAGAGAGAAGGCTTATTTCAACTTACATGTCCCAGTCACAGACCATCATGAAGAGAAATCAGGGCAGAAATCAAGGCAGGAAATAAAGCAAACGTCATGGGGGATCTCTGCTTACTGGTTTGTTCCTCATGGCTTATTCATGCTTTTTTTTTTTTTGTACCACCCAGAAAAGACTGCTTGCCAGGGGTAGCACTCCCCGCAGTGGGCTAGAGCTAGAGCTTCCCACCTCACCTCCCACCCCTCATCCCCATCCCACTCCACCCCCCCAACCCCCAACCGCATCAATCATTAATCCAAAAAATGTCCCCTCAGGCTTGCCAACAGGCCAATCTGGTGGGACATTTTCCAAATAGAGGTTCCTTCTTCCCAAATGACTCCAGCTTGGGTCAAGCAGCAATAACACTAGCCAGCACAGGGCAGTGATCTTATTTGTCTCATGTCTGTTAAGAAATTTTGCCATAATCTCTCTGGTACTTGTTAGGTAATAAGGATCAAATGACAGCCTGATAGATAAGGGGCCATAAATAAACAAGATGGCCAACTTCCAACTTCTCCTTCACCAGGACAAACACTTCATGGGCTTCTTTTCCTGCCAGCAAACCCCTTTCTGATGACTTGACTGGACATATTTTTGGCAGGCCCTGGACACGGCTAAGTTTGCAAGGGCTGTGAGCCAATCATCTCACTCCCTTGTGTTCAAGCAGACCAATGTAAAACAAGGGGAAGGGACCCATCCTAGCCACCAAAAACCTATAGCAAGCTCTCCTGGGAAAATTGATTCCTGTTTCTGGATCCCCCCACCTCATGTGTGGTGTGTGTGTGTGTGTGTGTGTGTGTGTGTGTGTGTGTGTGTGTGTGTTCTTCACTTTTAATAAAATTTGGTTATTTGATGTGACTGCAAATTTTTCTGCCTTTTAATTTTTTAATCTACAGGAAAAAAATTAACCCAATTCTGGACACTAGATGGTAAAATCTGGAGAAGAGGTGGGTAGCTTGTCATCCTGGGTTTATTCTAAGGATCACTGAGTCATTGAGGTCAGTATGAGCCAAGTCAGACCATGAAAGGAGGGGAGAAAGTGACTGGATTGTTCTGGGCTTCTTCTTTAACTTGAGAACAGGGGAACACCCCCCCTCCAACACACACACACACACACACACACACACACACACACACACACACACACACACACACCAAGATTAGCATGGTAGAATTCCCAGGCTAGAAATATTTTCTTCACCTTGGCTGTGACAGGAAGGGTTCCTTTTGGAAGATTTTAGCTCTAATGTTATGTATCATCAAGCAAGAGAATTTTTTTAAATAGTTCTGACCAGAATTCTATACTGATAGCCACCCACTGGGGCCAAAGTTGATGGTCATTTTGTATTAATTACTGATTAGCTGTCTTCACAGGGAGAGTTCACGAGCTTTACTCCCAATGAGATTGAATTTTTTTTTAACCTTTTTCCTGCTAATCATAGTCTTCTCTGACTAGCAGTGGGATTCTGTCCGTATCTTATTGTCCCTCTCTGTGCCTATCTCATATGCCTAAGTCAGAATGAAAGGGGCCATTAACAAAGGCAGCTCAAAATATACAAGTGTTCTTTAAACCAAATTAAGTCCTTTGGTAATCTGGATGCTTATTTACCATTCCTACCAGAGACTTGTAAATAGAGACTAGATAGCTCCCCTACTGGCCTGAATGTGGTATGACTTGAAGTTTTTTATGAGAAAACTCCTTGTGGGACCAAAGGGCCATGATCTACAGAATCTCATAGGCCTAGGTGGTCTTCCCAGACTTTGTCCAGCATTGAACTAGTGAGGGGTTTATACTGACCCATTGGTGGCCAAGAAGGGCCTTTGTGACACTCTCTGATGGTTTTCACAATAAAAATATACGTACAAAGCTGACTGGCCATCTTAAGTGCCCTTGGCAAAAGAAAGGAACTTTTCTTTCATAAGAATATTTGGGCAGCCACCATTAGGTTGGAGGCAGTCGCCATTAGGTTGACCTTTGGTTTCTCCTTAAGTGCCTATACTACCCATACTTTCTGTCCCCCTTGTGATCCTGTGGTGGTTTGAATATGAATAGTTCCCATGGGCTTTTAATATTTGAATGCCTGGTCTCAAGTTGGTGGAGTTGTTTGGGAAGGATTAGGAGGTGTGGGCTTGTTGGAGATGTATCACTGTCACTAGGGACAGACTTGGAGGTTTCAAAAACCTCATACCATTTACAGTTAGCTCCTGCTACCACCACCCCTCTCCCTCATGTTTATGGATTAGATGTAAGCTCTCAGCTACTGCTCCAGCACCAAGCCTACCTGCCTGCTGCCGTTTTCCCTCCATGATGGTCGTTCATTCTAACGCCTCTGTAATTATAAGTCCCCCTCTAACTCTTCTATAAGTTGCCTTAGACATAGTGTCCCTTCAGAGCAATAGGAAACTAACTAATACAAACCCCAAGAGAAACTGGGCATAGGAAACAGGGAGATCCAGAGTTAGAGAAATGTCTTCCTTTTGTGTTTTACCTTAGGCACCATAAGCCTTTCCTATATCCCTGAATATCATCAGACTCTTCCAGAACTCATGTCTGACTGAGAATTCACTACCCTTCTTGCTAGCCAATTATTTGTTTAAGCTATTGTTTGAGTTGCTTTGGGCTCCATATGAAGGTAAGAGGTCACTTTACCCCCAAACAATAGGGCCATAAAGCATTATATGTAGCCTTTGGGAAAATAAAAAAGACCCTATCTCTCAGACAACAAGATTTCCTGACCTTGATCTACTCATTCACAGATAAGGGGTTAGAAGGGAACTAATGTACTTCCAGAAATGCAAACTATCAGAAATCTCTAGGTTACAAGGTGAAAATCTGAGGAATCAGGACAACAAGTGTGAGTAAGCACAAGTCAGTCCCATTCTGGAAGTCAATCCTGGGGACACCAGGTCCAATCAGGTTGCACAGATTGCCACCATCACAGGCCAAAGCTACTTCTCTGGACACAGGGCTGAAGTACCAGAGGAAGGATAGACAACCCTTCAGTCTCTATTTCTGTTCTCACTTTAGAAGCCTCCAAGATTCCTTCGGGTTTCCCACTGGCTTGCCTAGAAAGAAAGTCTCAGTCTTTTTCTCAACTAGTGTTAGTCTAAAAGCCCTTTGCATGTTGACAGAACATGGCCCTGGGAGGAAACTTACATTATAATACCATCCTCCAATTAGACTTGAGCGAAAAGTGAAGACCTCGGAAATCTCCTGTCTTAATCTTCCTTTACCTCACGATCATCCAGAACACTCCAGAGACTGTAGGATGGATCCCCAGACTTCAGCCATAGCAGTCTCAAGCCTAGGAAGAGATTCTTTAACAGAAAGAACAAAAACTGGAAAAACTCTCTCTCTCTCCTAAGAAAATCTGGTTAGGAAATAAAAAGTCCCTGGGTTCCTACCCTGATCTTCCAGAGAATCAAGACCTACAGTGTCCTTAATGTCCTGGTTCCCTTTTCCTAAGGAGAAACAAATAAAGCAGAGCCCTTCTGATGCCCTGACCCCAAGGAGGGGTATTTCCTCTTAAGGAAATGCTGGGTGGAGAAAACAAGCTCACTAACTTCATGCTTCCCTTTTCCTGGCAGAACTGAATGGCATCAGGAAAGAACGGGGGAAATTATATAGAGATCTAGACTAATGTGTTTAGTCATTTGAATGATTCAACCCAACACATGAAAGGATCTGGAGTGGTGTAGCACTATTACTAGCATAAACGCTAACCCCTTTAGAAAGAAGAAAGTGTTGGATCAAACTATCTAAGCTGGGGAATGATTTCTTCACTGTTCAAAGAATAAAGGACGGCAAGAACTTTCCTACTGGGAATATCTCCAATATCCCCTCCCAATATCTCCACTGATATCCAAACAATGCTTGTGAATGGTGGAGGAAAACACATTTCTTTGCTGTAACACAGAGAGCTTCAGGGAGACTGAAGTAACAACTCTTACCTATTCCTAGTCATCCCATACACTTCAGGAGGGCAAGGAGGCCTCCTCTGGTTATAAGAGGTCACAAGAATATATAGTAGCATAGCATCAGGCTCATGGGAGAAGGAGGTTCTCCTAAAAGACAAACTCTTAATCCAGTCATCTCCAGACATTTTGGGCAAAATAGAAAAAAAACAAAAAAAAATCCAAAAGTTGACCACTCACCTGAACAATACACAGAATTTAATCCAGGCTGTAAATTCAATTTTTTATAGCTGGAACAAGGAGAAAAAGAAAAGGGCCAATCACCAGATGAACTAAAGTCCACTGTGAGACCTCACCTGAGAGTGCTCCCCAAGGAGCACAGTCTATGCCAAGGAGCTGCTTCCTCTGTGGACAGGAGGGCTACTTCTGTGGGAATTTCCATCAGAAGCTGGAACCTCCCCCAAGATCTTGCCCTATTCGTAGGGAAATCATTGGAAGAACTGATGCCCTCAGACCCAATTGAGACCCAGGTCATCTTCCTCATAATGATGTTAATGACTGGCTTCCACTATGCTCATATCCCTAAAGGGGCTCTGTGCACTTTTGACTGTAGAGGACTGTAAGGTCAAAGTCATGAGATTCAGAGGCTTCTTTCATTGTCCTTCTGCCCTGGCCCCAGATCCCAAAGAACCACAACCATTCAGAACAACCTGTTGGACCAGCCACTAAGGTGTTACTTTACTTGAGCACTTGCCTGTTCACAGGGAGACTTCCACTTTACTCTTTTAATAGTTTTCCCATACCTTAAAGCCTTTATTTGCAAGGGTCCTCTTATCTAAGCTCAAATTCAAATTGATTCTTCCTCCTGGGAGCACTATTGCTTGCCTCTAACAAAGAGCAAAGCCAGAAAGCCTTAGTGTAGACAGATAGAAACAGGATAGGGAAGGCGAAATAGTCACCCCCCCCCCCCCCCCGGCTGTACATCTTAAAGATCCTGTCTTCTACACCAAAAACAATACTCCTTGAAGCCCAAAGTCAAAGAAATTGATCCCATAGTTCAAAGACTAAAGAAACAAGCATGATTGGTTGAACATTCTAGTCCATATAATAACACTCTCATCTTTAACAAAGGCCCAACAGATGGAGTTTAGTCCAAGACTTCCATTTGATTGCTACACAGTGTCCCCATTCTATCCAGTGGTTCCCAATCCTTACCTTCTCCTCACGCAGATTCCCCCTGATCTGACCCAGTATTCAGTATTCCTACTTGAAGACTCTCCCTTTCCTGCCCTGATTGTCAGCTTCTATTTGCTTTTGAGAACCCCCTACAGAGCAGGGCAAGTCACTCAGACTGTTCTTCCACAAGGATTTTAAGATAGCCCCCTTTATTTGGTTTAGCTCTCCCAAGATTCGATGGAGTGAACCCATCTGGAGAGCATGCTGATTCAGTACATAGGTGGCCTCCACCAATGTAGACCCACAGAAGAAATCACTTCCCAAGGAACAGAATCCTTCATCAGTGTCCTGGCTGACAGGGCTACACAGTGTCTCAGGAAAAAGCTGAGAGATGCAAAACCAAAGTTACCTACTTAGGCCTCAACTTGTCGAAAAGAACAAGAGCATTGGGGCCAGAACAGATCTGGCTTTCCTGATTCCCAAAACTTGTAAACAAGTGAGGATATTTCTGAGAGTTACAGGATATTACAGAATTTGGATCCCTGGTGTCTTAGTTAGGGTTTCTGTTGCTGCAACAAAACACCATGACCAAAAAGCAAATTGGGGAGGAAAGGGTTGGTTTTTTGTTGTTGTTGTTTGTTTGTTTGTTGCTTATACTTCCATATTGCTGTTCATCATCAAAGGAAATCAAGACAGAAACACAAACAGGACAGGAACCTAGAGGCAGGAACTGATGCAGAGGCTATGAAGGAGTGCTGCTTATTGGCTTGCTTTCCATGGCTTGCTCAACCTGCTTTTTTACAGAACCCAGGACCACTTCCCTAGGGGTGGCACCAACCACAGTAGGCTGAGCCCTCCCACATGAATCACTAATTAAGAAAATGCCCTACATGCCTCTCTATAGCCCAACCTTATTGAGGCATTTTCTCAATTCTGGCTCCATCCGTGACTCTAGCTTATGCCAAGTTGACATAAAACTAGCCAGCACACTAAGCCTCCTGCCTTGAGTGTGCCCACCCAATCTAAGTTTCACCTATATGTGACTAAAAGATGGGGCTCCAGTTCTTAGGAGGCAGAGATAAGCTACCCAGAAAAATCCTGTCTCAAACAAAACAAAAACAACAAACTTCAACAATCTTGGCTGGGTAGTAGTGGCCACATCTTTAATCCCAGCACTGGAGAGGCAGAGGCAGGTGGATCTCTGAGTTCGAGGCCACCCACCAGGACAACCAGGGATACACAGAAAAACCTTGTCTCTAAATACATACATACATATATACATACATACATACATACATACATACATACATACATACATACATACATAAAAGAAGGATGGAGCTCTGATCTGGGGGTAATTGTACAGTTCATAGGTCCTTTTCCACATCCTGTAGTATACCTAAGGAAGAAATTAAACTAGGTAGCCTGGTGCAACCTGGAATAACCCGGATTTCTACCAGTGGTTGCTGCTGCTGAACTCCTAATCCCTGAGGCCCAAAAGTTTACCCTTTGGCCCCCTCAGGCACATGACATAGGGGCATTTTAAATTCTAAAGACAATATATAGCTGGCTGACAGTGGGCTACTTAAATATTGGGCTCTTATGCTAGAGGGATCAGAGATTACTTCCAAGACCTGTCACATCCTTAATCCATGGGACTGGAGAGATGGCTTAATGGTTAAGAGCACTGACTAGAGGATGCCAGTTTAATTCCCAGCACCCACATGGCAGCTTACAACTATCTATAGCTTTTGTCCCAGGATATCTAAGACCCCTCATCAGGGCATTGCATACATATGCTGCACAGACATACACAGTTTACATACACATAAAATAAAAGTGATAAATTTTTAAAAATCTAGAATCCAGCTACCTAACAGTAAGAGGAGCCTCTCCACTTCTGTGATGAAGTCCTCATGGAAGACTTGCATCCCGGCCTGATCTCTCAGATCAATCCTTAGAAAACCCTGGCCTGCCCTTCTACGTTGGTGCAAGTTCCTCTGTAAAAGAAGGAATCTAATATGTTGGCTATGCAACAGGCACTGACTTCCATATACTCAAAACAAGACCGATACCTAAAAATTATAGTGCCTGGCTAGCAGAGTTGATGAGGTCTGGAACTTTCCCAAAAGAAAAGAATCAATATCCATACAGATTATAAATGTGACTTCCTCATCCTCCATGCCCATGTGGTTGGCCATATGAAGGAAAGAGGCCTTCTGAGTACAGATTGAACCCCCATAAAGCATCCTCAAGAAAAATTTAGGCTCCTGATGTAGTCAGTTTTGCCCACCCAAGTAGCTATAATCCACTATCCTGAACCCCAGAAAGGGGCTGACCCATGGCATACCCGGTACCATCTTCTCGGAGGAATTGCTACTGTCTTCCAAGAGCTCTAAGTATTGCTCAGAGGAAACGGGCTTTGCCTCTAAAGTGGGGTGTCACCTGGACTTCTGAGAATCGTGGTTATACCTAATAACCAGCTGTTTCTACCAAAGACTTGACAATGAAAAGCCTTAACATCTGTGCAACAGCTGTATCACTTGGGACAGGAAAACACACTCACCCTGACAAAACGGATGCTCACAAGGCAGGACTTAAAAGAAACATTCTGACAGGTGGTACAGGGATGTGAGGTATGTAAACAACGCCTTAAATGGACACACCCAGGCCCAAGGGATCAAAAAGCAGGACATTTACCCTGGGGAGGACTGGAAGCTGGCCCATTTCCAAGTATCTCTGGCAGATACCTTTTTAGGATGGCTAGAAGCTTTTCAAAAAAAAAAGCGGGGGGGGGGGGGGGGGGGGGACACAGAAATGACTAGGACGTTGTTCTCAGAAATAATTCCTTGATCCAGGCTATATAAAAGTCCCCAGAATGACAATGGGTTTGCTTCCAAGGCAGAAATCACTCAGGGTTTGAAAACCATTGAGTATTCAGTATCTTCTACTTGGTTCCTGGAGGCCACATCTTCAGGAAAAGTGGAAAAGGCTAATGATCCCCTGAAGAGACATCCAAAGGAACTAATTCAAGAAACCAAACCTCCATGGGTTAAGCTATTGACCCAAGCCTTGCTCAGACTTAGAAATGCATCTGGCTGCCAAGGTCTCATTGTCCTTCCAACATCTACATGGTAGGCCTTTCCTCACTAATAACCTTGTGTTAGACTCTGAAACAACCAGACTAATGACTTACATCACCCAGTTGGAAAAAAAATCCAGCAGATTTTGTCAGAGCTACAGGCAAGAGTTCCCAGGGAACAAGAAAACAACATCCCCTTTTCTGGGGACTTAGTGTCAGTCAAGGCACCAGACTCTAATTGCACCTGTGAACCATGACAGGTCCTCAGGCTGCTGTTCAAGGGCCAGTGTTCTATGGACTCAGATAAGTCCACCTGACTGAGTCATCCTGTTGAGACAGTACATTTCTCACTGCCTCTGCCGTCACTCTTGCCCTTTCGTTATCATGCAGTACAACATTCTCTCTGTTGTTTTCTTTAATCATGAGCTGATGAAATGTTGTTCATTGTAACGTCATTGATTCTGGTCCTATTGGGATATCTGTTCCAATACTAATACCTCATGAGGGACACATGCCAGTTTGCTGCTTCACTCCCATTCTTTAGGGGAACTTCTTGCTCTTAAGTAGAAAAAGATCATGCTAGACTTATACAAAGGAGAATTCTAGACCTTTACAAAGGAGAATTTGTCTTGGAAAAATTCTCCTATCTTGTCCTAGACCCAAACAAGACCTTTTTTTTCAGTCTCTTTCTGAATGATACCTTTCCAAATATCAAGACTATTGGGGTCCCTGTCTGTGTTGTTAATACAATGAGTGCTCCTGGCCACACTTGGCTAACCAATTGTGAGGTCCACTCTCAGTCAGGAATATTTATGTGTGAAGTTCATGAACCTGGTCTGTAGCATGAATCTTAAAAGTTCTTATTAATGAAGTCAAACCTGAGGCCAGTTATTGGGGCGAACAGTGGAAGATTAGAGCCAGAACAAGCCACAGCTATCTCACCTCGCCTGATCCTCAGCTGGTCCTGTTTCCTCAGACTGGAAGCCTCTGAGTCCTCATCCAGAATGAATCTCAGCTGAACTGTGTTGCTCCAAAGTCTGAAAGCTTAACCAGCCAAATGCTTAACCAGCCAAAATGCCTAACCAGCTAAATGCTTCTAGTTTCTGGTCCTCACGCCTTATAAACCTTTCTGCTTTCTACCACCACTCCCTGGGATTAAAGGCTGCTTTCTGGGATTAAAGGCGTGAGTCACCATGCCTGGCTGTTTCCAATGTAGCTCTGAACTCACAGAGATCCAGAGGGATTTCTGTCTCTGGAATGCTAGGATTAAAGGCGTGTGCTAACATTTTCTAGCCTAAGTATCTTGTGGCTTTTCTGTTCTCTGATCCCAGATAAGTTTATTAAGGTACACAATATTTTGGGGAACACAATACCACCACACTGGTCAACTATGTAAGATTCACTGCAACATAGAAAACGTCCTAAGAGCTTCCTATGCTGCACTTGTAGGATACACTGGAGTTCTCTGATAAATAACCTCAATTGCTTGGAGTGGCTCTGTGGACTCACAGGCCTCCAAAGACCAACTTCACCTTGCAGGCCAGGTTGAATGTGACTAGATGGACCCACAAATCTAATAGAACCAGCCTCACCTTACAGGCCCTAAGATCTTAGACTACCTCTGGTCCACCCAAACTTTTGCTTACCTGGGAATGAAACCGTTGCTACTACTCTCACCCTTCGGTGGGATCGTTTCAGATTCTGGACCCTTCATTTCTACCCAACTTCATTCAAGCCACAGCCCTCTGGTGGCCATCACAATCCAAGGAAACCACGGACAGTGGGTCACCCACAATTGTGGCCCCTCCTTTCCAGCAGAAGGGACCAACTCAGGAGAATCAGAACAGGCCTAGGACAATTATAATGGGTGATCTCAGAGGAGACACAGCCATTGGAAAAGGACTCTGTGGTAGTTTGAATGAGATCAACCGCTTAAGCTCAGTCCCCAGTTGATGAGTTTGGAGGTGTGGCTTTGTTACACTGGGTGTGGCCTCATTAGAGGAGGTATGTCACTAGAGGTAGGCTTTGAGATTTTAAAAGCCCATGCCAGACCCAGACTCTCTCTCTCTCTCTCTCTCTCTCTCTCTCTCTCTCTCTCTCCTGCCTGAGGATCAGCTGCTTCTCCAGCACCATGCCTATCCACATGCCACCATGCTCTTTGCCATGATAATAATGAACAAAGCCTCTGAAAATGTAAGCAAGCCCCCAATTAAATGCTTTCTTTTATAAGAGTTGTCTTGGTCATGGTGTCTCTTCACAGCAATAGAACTCTGTAAAGCCAGCTTATTAGTTCAATGGAGGAGCTAGAATACCCCCAACTAAGGAAAATTTGGGAGTAAAAGAATAGATAGCATCCACAGTGCAGATCTGAGAATATGTCTCCATGTTGATCTCGGAAAGAGTGGTATCCAGGTTGAACAGGCATGTTGGACATACTAATTCCAATGTGATCTGAATTAACTGTGGATCAATGATTCACCTTTTTAAATGCTGGTGCTAAATCTAACAATATTTGTACTGCCTTTGTTAAAAATAGCCCCTCATACCTGTAACAAGACACATGAGATTGAGGTGGTCAATCTCAAACTCACACTCACAAACTCAAACTCACGGGGTTAAAAGAATTTATCCAGAGTACCTGTGTCATATCCATGGGATATCACTAACAATCCTACATACGAAACAAAACTCGATGGGATAACATTTCTCTCTCATACTTTCAATTTAAAAATGGCATATACTCTGCCCCCAACAAAAATTGGATCCAAATTTCACATGAGTGTAGTTCCCTGGTGCCCAGTCCCACCAATAACTATCTCTGGTTCCTAGAAAGTAGCATGGCTTTGTCAGCAGGGCATGGCTGTTGGCACTTTTGCTCTCACTGAGGTTTCTAAACATTCCCTCTCCTCTACAGGACGCTGGTGCATTATTCAACCAATTGCACAATTACATTTTACCCTGTTAAACAACTATGTATTATCCATGTAGAAGAAGTCTCATTAACCTCATCTCTCCATGTTCCCCATGAGGTTCTGATAGAAGAGACCCAATGGCCTGAATTCAAACTAACTGATAGAAGACTCCTCAAGCTCTTGAGCAAGCAGCCTTCTTCACAATGTCCACCTTTAACAGAATTTTCCCAGGGGCCTTCCCTGAGAAGATTCTTCCCAGAGTCCTAGGAAAGATGCTACATCTGGCTTGGGGCTATCTGGGGGAAAAGAATCTATGTACACCATGCTCTTTTGTCCGTTTACTTTATTTCTCTAAGACAAAATTCTATCTATACAGCTTCAGTTCCATCCTGACACTCAGTTCCTCTCTGTACCTACTTTTTCTGTCTTCTCATAGTCCTAACTAAACTCCTATGCTTTTGACCTCAGATTCATCCTCTGTTCCTCCACCCTCCATCTTTCCTTCCTTGCTCCTTACCCCTGGCCCTGAGAAACTCTGTCTTCTTCTCTTTTCTCTGGCCACACAGCTCTTTCTACCATCTACAGAAACTGTCTTGTTCTTTCTCTCCTGGCCACATGACTCTGCTGGGCCAGGAGTTCCCTGCTCCAGTCTTTACTGCACCTGGTTATGCAAAAAAGCCCTGTTGTCCTGAGTCAATCATTCTGCAACACTACTAGGCCTGAAGGAAGGGAATGGTCTGAGCTTCATTTGCACAAGAAACACAGCTATGCCTCTACAGCTGGCCTGACTCCTAGGCCCTGCAGGGGTGTTACCTAGTGGATTAGCAGTAGGTCTGAGAAGCTAAACTGTTCACCAAATAGCCTAGTAGTATATGGGTGCACAAAAATTTCACAGCAGAAGACAGCTAATATATATTAATAAGCTAAATAACATCAAATATTCCTTGATAAATGGCTTCCTCCTGAAGAACACCTTGGTAGTGTTGTACCCATTTCGCAAACCCCCCCAGAGACCACCAAAGAGCTGGTTTCTGATGCAAGCACATAAGAGTCCTTTTATTCAGGTTTAACCTGGGCCACCACATGGCAGATGGAAGGAAATGTGGTGGTGGTCACGAGCCCAGGTGTAGAGGGTTTTTTTTAGGGAAAAACCACAAGCCAGGAATTGGCAACTTGGGATTAGGTAGAAGGCATATGGGGCAAGGTGATTTTTTGAAACTATTGGTCTAGACTTTGAGTGCAAAACCACATTTGAAACCATTGGGTTAGACTTTTGGCGGGGACAGGATTATCTGGACTGCTCAATAGGATTATCTAGATATCTCCAAGGGCCATAAACCACAGACAGGATCTTGTTAAGCGTTCCTTTCCTCTATAAACAGCAGACAGGATGTCTGCAGGAATATCTGGATCCTGTTAAGCTTTCCTTTAAACAGCAGACAGGATGTCTGCAGGAGGATACTACTCTGTATTCGTTCGAGTTATCATGGCATATTCCTGAGGTCCTTTCCCTAAGATAGAGCCTGTAAAGTCTAGGCCTTCACAGTAATATGGAGAAAATGAAGGACTGAAAGTTATCAGTATTCCCTAAGCTTAAGATCATCACTCCCTTTTGAAAGAGGAGATATGAGTGTTTTTTGTATCTACAAAATCACATCCTAATAAATGGACAGGGACACAACTCACCATAGGAAAATGTGATATACAGATTTTCTCCCAACTGAAGTTTTACAGTGTTTTCTTAAAGGCAGCTATGGTTATGTGAGAAAATCTCAGCATCTGAGTTTCATTTTCACACTGAGGAAGAAAGTTGTAAATACAGTAGAATTTAAAACCGATGAGTAAAGAGTCACCCCAACATCCACAAGGGGATTTGTTTCTTCTTATTAACAAATTAAATTATCTCTATGTGCCAGGCAGTGGTTGTACACACTTTTAATCCCAGTACTTGGGAGGCAGAGGCAGGCAGATCTCTGTGAGTTTGAGGCCAGCCTGGTCTACAGAGTGAGATCAGGACAGCCAGGGCTATACAGAAAAACCCTGTCTCAAAAATAAACAAATAAAATTATCCTTATATATCCTAAGGTGTTGATCAGGAAACAGGAAAAACTCCCTAGATTCCTTCAGAGCAGCCCTATTGAAGGGACCAGAGCACAGCAGGGTGCTCCCCTCTGGACACCAGATTAGGCACAGACCACAGGCAAACACCAATTTCCAAGCACAAACCAAACACAAAGAGGTCCTTTTTTGAGCAAGGCAAAGGGACAAGTTGGCTGAATCTCAATCAGACAGAAACAGCAGGAAATAGCTTTGTAAGTGTTAATTTTAAGGAGGAAAAGAGGAGGTCTGTGTTACAATGAGCTAGGATGGGTTGGTAAGTTCTGATTGGGAATTTTGATTAGGTTAGTCAAAACAATGAATTTTGATTGCTGAACCTGTGATGTTTTGATAGTTGGACCTTGGTGATCAGTAGCAGGAATGAGTCAGTGGCCAAATAAGGGAATGAATGGACCTTGATGACTAGCTTTAGGAATGTAATCTAACCATTTAACAAGGGAGAGAAGAGTGAAGGGCAAAACCTATGGGTGCCCTGCTTGTTTGCCATGCTTGAGCCTGCTAGAGCCCTTCACCTGTTCTAACTAATTTTCTTTTAAGTTCTCTCTTAGGGACCCACTGTCCCTTTTGAGGAAGCACCTGTTTCAGTTTCTTACAGTCTATTTCGTGGCCAGGCCCCTCTCAACAGTTACAAATAACTGTCTTTTCCCGGACAGAGATAGTTGGGTACAGCTCTTTGCCTGGGAGCTTACCTGCTTGAATTGGAAGCTCATAATTTTTGTAGTGATGTTCCTTTCTTTGCTCTATAATAATTCTTAAGGTTGGTCTGCTAAAGCAATAAGGGCATCAGTGGGAAATGAGACTGCTGCTGTGTTGTTCCATTTTACCAATGTGGGCAAATCTTCCTCCAGCCCTTCCCTAAGTACAGACTTTAACATGGCATCATTTCTGTGGTCCTCCAAGTTCTTGGGGGAAATTCAAGAGTACTGTTTAAACAGCTTCTACTTCTAACCCAGAAGTCAGGTTCAGTCACTCATGATCTTATCTTACATTGCTATATTTTGGTCAGTCAATGTTTTGTGGGGACAACTTCAGGATGATAACACAGAGGCAGATCCCGAACTCACAGCAGGTATTTTTAGAATTGGTATCTATTTTATTAAAATCTTCAAGGGGTTTTATTAAAATCTTCTGCCAAGCAAAACCATCCTGTGCCTTGCTTCCTAAAGCCAATGATTGAATTCATTGTTATAAGTCAGAAACTGAGAAGTGAGGTTCATTTCTCAGTAGGGTGATCTGAAATTATTTAGCAAATCCTAGAGTGTCTTGACATGGGTCAAGGAGCCCGTAAGCAATGATTTCAGCTCTTTTTTGTTGTTGTTCAGGGAGGGTATCTGGGTCCCTGTCGCACTGGGTTTTATCTGAAAACAAACCGTACAATTTTTGCTTTTAACATAGAATTGTGCTCTCCTTAGGAATTCTTTAAATCCCACTGGGAATTGTTAGAGTTCTCTTGGGAAGTGCTTGGGAAAAAGGTAAGAGTTCCAAGTGGTGAAAGAGGAGGAAGCTGAAGTTCTGATGGAGGAGGCAGGGGGAGGGAGGGAGAGGTGGAGCAGAGGGTGGAAGGGAGTAAGGTTGATTGGAAATTATCTCTACTTTTGTTAAATCTCTGTAGTCAGAAGTTTTGCTGTGTCCCACCCAGTCGGCAGTCACTCAGACCCAAGTAAACACACAGGAGGCTTGAATTAACTAAAACTGCTCAGCCATTAGCACAGGCTTCCTACTGACTAGCTCTTGCATTTAAACTCAGCCCATTTCTGTTAATCTATATGTCACCACGTGTTCCATGGCTTTACCTATGCACCATTACAGACTGCTCCCTGGACAGCAGGCTGGCATCTCCTGACTCAGCCTTCCTCTTCCAAGAATTCTCCTTGTCTGCTTATCCCACCTATATTTCCTGCCTGGCTACTGACCAATCAGCATTTTATTAAATAGGTATACATAAGCATTATCCCACAGCAAATCTCCTGTTCTTTGATGTCATTTCTTTTATCCTGATACTGTTTCCATAACTCTCTTAGCCATTTCCTGTAAATTAGCAACCTCATTTCTTCTTTTAGGCTTCTAAATTCCAAATAAAGTGAGCTGCTCATTCATTATCATTCCTTGTTGCCTAGGATTTCTTGTTTTGTATGCAGAAAATATACATAGAATAACCATAAAATCAGGTTATATTTGTCTGTATCTCCCCATTTTTCCAAATACTTGCAAGTTGAACGTCTGTAATTACCACACACAAAGCCAGCTAGGATACCAGATAGCAATGTATCTCCAAACATGTCCTCCTTTGAAACCTTGTGTCTGCTGCCTGTCTCCCCACCCCCATTTACCCACACCTCCACTTTTTTTTTTCTTTTTGCTAAAATCTTGCAAGCGTCTCTATGCTAGCTCAGGGATGTTATCTTTGCTTAGGGGAATGGACTTTATCAGTTTTCATTCTGAGACCATCTTCTCCCACTGGGTCTCAGGGTTATCCTGCATGTTTGGGAAAACACGAGGATGCTCAAGACATTGAGTGATGAAACCCTTATATGTGTTTTCCCAGATGAACCAATAAAGTTCCTTCTGGACAGGAACATTAGCCTCTCATCTTCAGCATCTTTATAAGCAAGCGCTCATAAAATTCCTACACTAAAGGCAGAAGGTTGCGATAAGTAGAAGCTACAGGAAAAAGCAGAATTCATCACTGGAGGAGCATCAGAAGACAAAGGTCAAATGGTAATAAATCACATGCTCCACAAACAAACAAAACAAAGACAAACCAAATATAACCCAAAATGCTCTCAAAGGTATGAAAACCACCCCAATAAAAATGAACACAGCAACCAGAAACCAAAATCCTTCCAAAGAAAACAAAATGGACACTTTAAAGCCGACAGTTGGAAAGCAAGCAAACAAACAAAAGCATTCACCACACAAGTAGGATCCTAAAACCCTCAGCTCAGGACAAAACAATAGCCCATCAACCAAATCTAGGCAGGTTCAAGCCCAAAGGGAGAACTCATCAATCTCCGTGCAAGGAAATAGTGCCAAAGGTCAGCTGCAAGGGAGCCCTGTACTGGTATCTGGCACTGCTCCAGCTGGTTCCTTCAAGTGAAAAATGGGTTATTCTTTGGGGGCCTCAAGTGGGGCTGCCAAGAACTGTCAAAGAAAGAAACATCTTTGACCTCAAAGGAATAAAGCACATGGTTTGTTCTGGAGCAAAATATATGTGACCATGGCCCAGGACAACAGACTTCAGTTGCCCCCAAATACCATTCTCCAATGAAGTGGCTACTCCATGACATTTTTCTAGAAACAGAACAAAGGCCACAAATCTAGGCACTTTTCAAATACACTGGTGGTAACATCTGAGAGGTAGTTAGAGCCTAATGGGAAAATCTGTGGCATAAGGCCTCGGATCCTATTGAATGACTCTAACCTTTTAGGTTTGTGGAAGCTAGTGGCCTGCTACGTTATTACACTTCAAAAAGTTTCCCCTGATAGTCACAGGATGTTAGATAAGACACTGAGATGAACCAGGAATAGCTAATAAGGGGAATTTTAATTGGGTTCTGGACCTGCAGCCATTCCAACCCCTCTGTCATGCCTGGAGCTCTAATCAGTTAAATGACTTTGCAGAAGGTTCAGCAGAAGGTGCAGCTCCTTTCTAGGAACATTCATTCACAAGCTAAATTATGGTTAACAGAGTATTGTAGCTGTGGTGGTATGTGGCTTCTGAGACTACACCACTGCATTAGAACTTACTGTTACTGTAACAAAATAACTGAGGCTGTGCAATTTTTAAAGAAATGCCATTTAGTTGACAGTTTTGTGGGTTCCAGAGCATGCTGCAGTATCTCTTCTGCTAAGGTCACAACATGGTCGATGGCTTCACGAGAAGGGTGTGTGTGAGAGAAGAATCATGGGGAGAGATGGAAAGCAAGAGATACAAAGATGTCAGCCCTGCTCTTTTCATAACAACCACCCACACAGAAACTCAGTGGCATCCCCCAGAACTCTGTCAATCACTTTCTGGGCTTAGTCCCTCTGTCAGTCCTATGTCTCTCCAGTGAACTGCCCACCACTCTCAAGACCCTACCTCTTAAAGGTCCCTCCACTTTTTAATATGCCACATTGGAGACCAAGTCATCAGCACATGAAACCAAGGGTGAGAAATTGTAGCTGTCAGAAGGATAAACCAAACTCCTCCCAACTCCCTCTCCCTTCATTCTTCAGCCACTTCCTCTGAGGAAATGCCAGCAGCCATTTGTGATACACAGACAGTCCTACCCTCAGAGCCTTTCTCCTTAGAATCTCTCTGGCCTGTGGCTAGGGACTCATGAAGAGGGGTAGAGAGCTCCTGGGATCCTCCCTGGAGACCAAAGCAAGTTATTTACACTCGTTTAGAGCTTGCTTTCTCTGCTTTCTGATGAGGGTCCAATATGCCCTGTCATTTCTAAAATAGCACATCTTCTCAAGTTCATTTTCACCTAATAAGATGTTCTACTTAAGTAAATAGAGTTACTCAAATGGCCAATTAAGAAAGTGTTTCCGAATTAATACCCTTCTAAGAAGGAAGAATGGACAGAATATTTAGTACATTGATTCTTCATATACAGCAAAGAACATTGATTGTGTGAGTTCAGAGTCCACAGTTAAATTATTAAATTAAAACTGCTCTTTTTTACTGAATTCTCATGAATATGTCTACTTCAGTAGATATCAGATATTATGTTATGCGTAAATTATCAACAAATCATAAACTTATGCATTTCAAAAATTACTAATATTTTATTAGCTCAGAATTTTACCACAATATGTTCAGATCATAGTCACCTCCTCTTCCAGCTCCTCCCAGACCCACCCACACTTCCTTACCCACGCAATTTCTGTTCTCTTTCCTCTTTTACAAAAAAATTGAGAGTCCAATTTGTGTTACTCAAATACTGTCTGGTGTGAGATTTGCCCCTGCAACATGGTCAGGGATTACAACATTAAAGAAAACTGATTCTCAAGCCAGGTGTGGTGGTGCACACCTTTGATGCCAGCACTCAGGAAGCAGTGGCAGGCAGATCTCTGAGTTGGAGGACAATCTGGTCTACAGATTGAGTACCCAAGACACCAGAACTACATAGAGAAACCCTATCCCAAAACAAACAAACAAACAAAGAAAAGGAAAGGATTCTGATTTTCCTCCCTCTCCCAACAGCGATCAAATGCTAATATCTCCTTAGCTAAAGGTAGGTCTTCATGCCCCATGCCACCCCTACTCTTTTCCTAATGCTGGAATTGTATCTGGCTTGAGTTTGTGTTGTTCTTGTGCATGCTTTCACACTCTCTGGAAGTTCATATGTGCAACTGCCTGGTTGTATCTGGTAAACACTCTCTCTATGCAGTCATTCACCACCCTTTATAATCTCCTGCCTTCCTCTTTGGCAATGATCCCTGAACCTTGGACACAGGGGTGTGATATAGACATCCATTTAGGGTTTGAATGTTCTGCAGTCTCTTATTCTCTGCTTGTTGACCAATTGAGGGTCTCTGTGTTAACTGTCCTTGACTTCAAGGAGAAGCTTCTCTGATGACAGTCAGTGACATATGGACAGATCAGTAAGTTATTAGGGGGTTATTTTAATACTATGCCCATTTAGCAGAGTAATCGTAGTAAGTTCTCTCCTACATAAACAGGGTTTATGACCTGTCCAGTCACGGTTTCTTGTCACTATTGCGCCCCTGGGAATATCTTTCCAGACTATTAGTTAGTTATTAAAGCTTTCAGGGTTCAGAGCTGACCAAGACTGATAATTATTTTTCTCCTTCAGTAGTTTATATAGACCCTTCCAGCTCTATGAAAAATAGCCAGTAGGGATGAAGCCTCCAGGCCAGTACCTGTTTAATTTTTCCATGTTTAGGACCCAAATATGTGACAATTCAGCCATAAAAACTTGCCGTCAAGTTCTGAAGGATAACCATGAGCAATGACACTAGCATGTGATGTCTGGAGGTTCATGGGACCCTGTTGACAAACAACTCAAAAAGAGATAACCCATTCTGAGCACTGGGTTTCTTAAATTTTTTTAATGCTCTACCAACTACAGCTGTTTGGCTATTGTCCAGCAGTCAAATCTTTCCTTAAAAGACAAACTTACATGCTGTATCTATTCCTGCAGGCATATGTAGAAAGGGATGGATGAGGAGGCTGGCAAGGAAGAAAAAGGTTGGGGAGGAAGCATGGAAAGAAAGCTCTGAGAATGGACAAAAAGAAGGCCAGGCTGAAAAACTTAAGGGACAAGTCACTGCTGCTTCTTCAAATAGAGCATGACACAGAATCAGACCTATGACTTCCCAGTACAAGTTGTTCTGCAGGCCTGTTTCTGCATCAGCATCAGAGAGCAGCATCTCCCCCCACCCATCACCCTGACTGCCATATTGAGATACTAAAATGGTTATAGTAATATAGGACAGCTGTAATAAAAGTGTGTGAACCAGCTGGCTTAAATACAGTCATTTTGGGATTGTCATCTGCTTGTTCCTCCAGTTGACTATGGGAAGCCTAAGATCACTGTGTCAGCATGTCTGGTGTCTAGCAGAGTCCTGATTTAGTTGCCTTGTATTGTTTTTTTGAATGATAGGGAAGAGGTTGCTTTCTCATATCTCTTGATATAAGGACATGGATTATATCACAAAGTCTCTATATTTATAACCTAATTACCTCCCACAGGCCACATTTATAAGCAATATCACACTGGGGATTAGGGTCTAACATACTAATTTGGGTGAAGAACAAAAATATTTAGTACATAGCACTGACTCCTTATTAGCCAAGGTTCTCCAGCAAAATAAAACAAGAAGAAAGAGGGAGAATGGGAATATGAGGAATTGGCTCATACAACAATAGAGGCTGAAAAGAAAAAAAGAATGGTTTGTTTGCTGTGTCTGTCATCTGTAAGACAGAGTCATGAGAAAGCTGGTGGTGGTGTGCAGTGCCGAGTGAAGGCTGAGGCTGGGGAAACCAAGGGTGTCTCAGTCACAAGACTGGAGGAGAATGATGCTCCAGCCCAAATGACCAACCAGAGGACTGAAATCTTCTTTCCTTGCTTTGTATTCTAATAAGACCCTCAGAAGACTGAAGAATGCCACCCACAATGAGGAATTGCATTGTTCGTTCCAATTTAAATGCTATTCTCACCCTTAAATATCCTCACAGATACATCGGAAACAATATTTAGCCACATATAGGGTCATCATCCCATAACCAGTCAAGTGAACAATAAAATCAACTCTCACAGTAGGTCACAAGCCTCTTAAAGGACAACCAAGGGTATAAAAAGTTATGAGGATGGAAAGGGCCTCTGGCCACACTACCAATTCCTAACCCTCCTTTGCCAAAAGTACTCCTGATGTGCTGCTGGGCACACAGGGGCTTCTCAAAGACACAGGGTTGTTTGGTTCCCTCGAAGCTCCTGTGGCAGACTGTCTAGAGCAGTGGTTCTCAACCTATGGGTTGCGACCCCCAAAGACCATTGGAAAACGCATATGTTTACATTATAATTCGTAACAGTAGCAAAATCACGATTATGAAACAGCAATGAAAATAATTTTGTGGTTGGGGGGTGGGGCACTACAACATGAGGAACTGTTTTAAAGGGTCACGACTTTAGGATGGTTGAGAACCACTGGTCTAGAGAATGAACCAAGAATATTTGCATCCACTCCCTACTATATCATACTCCAGATAATTGCCCTTCCCTACCCCAAAGCTGCATTTCCAGAATAGACACAAATGCTAGCATAAAAGACACGATAAGTCACTGTAATCTCTTTGAGGACACAGTTGCAATGGTCCAAACTACTGGTAAACTTTACAATTCTTGGCTCACCACTAAAAAAAAAAAGAAAGAAAGAAAGAAAGAAAAACAGTAACATAGAACTGTTCACTCCTTCTCCACCCACTCTCCAGGATAGTGAAATACCCTCTGCCTCTAGGACCAAGAATTTTAATGATGATATCCCAAGATCTTATCTAAAGTCAAAATGTCTAATTTTACCAAGGCCCCTGTGAGCTACAAAGACCCACACACTTGTGCTCTCCTAGCATGCCTCTACTCCTCTCTCCAATGTGTGATTATTAATAAAGCGTGTTCCCTGACCATCCTTTCCTGTTGTACCCACTCGCCTAAGACGTGGCGTTTTGATCAAAGCCTCGCAAAATGAATCACAGATGGTGAGAAAGTTTCTCTATATGTGGGTGGTTCCTTATCTTAGCAGTCATGACAATCTTTGCCACAGAGAACCAAAGAAACTCATTAATGAGGCATGGAACTGTAAATGTACTCTGGAAAGATGGGGGTGAAGATCAGTGTATGGGATACTATGTGATTCAGACAGCTGGGTACTGAAAAGCCCAAACCTGGGAAATACTAGGATTGTCTAAACAAAATTGGTTTGCTCTTGTCCCATAATAAGATGCTAAAAAATGGCCTCTTATTTGTATCAGTCCAGCCTGGCTTTGGGGGAGTTGGGAAAAGTCAGAGGAGTGTAAGTTTTCTTTAACCACCTCTAAATGACTGAACACAGATCTACTCCAGGATCTTCCCCATAGCCTGTTAAACAGGTGTCATAACATGAGTACCCAGTGCCACCAGGACCAACTCTTCACTATCTGAGCCCACTTGTCTGCTCTGAGTCTTTACTTTAGAACCTCCTTCACTGGCCACAAGATATGTATTTGCTGTGAGCTATCCCAGCTAGATTTGGGGAGAATAATCCCCACTATGAGTTTCTCAGAACTTTTTTTTTAATCATAACTGCCACCACAGACATGGATTAGGAAATCCACATTTATACATCACACCAAACAGTAGGCCAAATTTATGTCAAAAGCCCTAGAAGAGTGAGCAACTTTAGAGATAAGATTTTATTGTGGGTGGATAGGACTTGGTAATTTTATTTCCCACCGCTGAGCTCCACTCAGATTAATGAGGAAAGATTGTTCTCTGGAGCCTTGCAGCTATCTCCACCTCAACCCCCTCTTGCAAGCCACATGACAAGGGCACTGTTGATGTTTGTGGTAGATAACATGGTGCACTAGCCTGGGATCCCTTTAGAATGAGGATTCTTTGCTTCTGTTGCCTTTGGGGCTACCTGCCAAATAGCCTTCCACTTTTGGTCATCTTGGGCCCTGCCTAGGCTACAGGGAACCGCCCTGCCCAAGGCAGTTCTCTGTCGGTGACTGTACTTAGGACGACATAAAATACACATCTCTTTGCTAACTCAGTCTATCTGTGCTTCAAATTTCCCTTCCTTAGGGAAGTGTCTGCCCAAGCTGCCTCCTTCCCTTCCCTGTAGTGATATATTGTATACCCTAATAAACTTTCCTGAGGATCAGAGAACAGAGCCAGCCACTAGATTAGACATAGAGGCCAAGCAGTGGTGGCACACATCCTTAATCCTATCACTCTGGAGGCAGAGATCTGTCTAGATCTCTGTGAGTTCAAGGCCACACTGAAAACAGAGCCAGGCAATGGTGGCACACACCTTTAATCCCAGTACTGGCAGTACTGGGAAGCACACATGCCTTTTTTTTTTTTTTTTTTTTTTTTTGATTTTTTCGAGACAGGGTTTCTCTGTGTAGCTTTGCGCCTTTCCTGGAGACCAGGCTGGCCTCGAACTCACAGAGATCCGCCTGCCTCTGCCTCCCGAGTGCTGGGATTAAAGGCGTGTGCCACCACCGCCCGGCCACACATGCCTTTAATCCCAGGAAGTGATGTCTGGACAGAGAAAGGTATATAAGACGTGAGGAAACAGGAACTCACTCTCTTGAGACTGAGGATTTCCTAGAGGTGGGAACTTGTGGCTGGCTTCCTCTGCTTTCACCCCAATGTCTGACTTTGGGTTTTTTTTTTTTAATTAATAAGACCTCTTAGTAATTCGTGTTACACTTCCCTCTACAGATGTGGATTCCAACCAAAAATGCTTCAGAAAATATTCCCAGAATTTACTAACTTTCATCTGGAAACCCAACCTGTGACAGTGTTTCACACTATCTGTCATCCTGCCTCCGAGTTCTGCTGCTGCAACCATATTATTAATGTGGCACACAGACAGCTTCCAGCCTCAAGCACATACCACCTCCACTTCACTGCAGGTCACCCACGGGTGCAGCTGGGGGACTCGGAGCCTGTCCATCAGCTTGTCTCCCCAGTTTGGCTTTGAGTTCTGGGGTAAACTCCAGGTTCTCAGACAGTCACCAGAAGGACCAAGCTTCACCTACACCCACAGGCACCCTCCTGTAATATACTTTTCTCCACTTTGATGTCTCTGTCCATTCCACTCCTAAGTGCCCAGGTTTTGCCTCAGGGTCTGCTTCTGAGTGGCTTGGAAGAAATTAGGACATCTTTCTTCCTCTCTAATTGTGCTGGAAGCTTACCTTCCTAGGCATAAGAACTGGAAGCAGACTAGTCTTGGTAAGTAGGAGTGTAAAAGGGGGCAAAAGCCTTGGAGCACCATGGAAACAAGCTTAGGTGGCTCCTGACATGTCTGGCCAGTGTCCGAGTATTTCTCACTGGGATTTCTTAAAAGGATATATATCCAACACATCACCTTTGCTCCATTTTTTCTGTATTAGAATTGCCCATGAGCCATGAGGGGTGGGCCCTCCAGAAGCTGAATGACAACAATGAACGTCCTACTGTGTAGGTATCAGTGCACACATGCATGAAATATTGTTCAGAACCTCACCCCTTCACACTGGCAAAAATCTTCACCATTTCATGTATTTGGAAACTGAGACTCAATCATTTTCTATAGTCTCCTTGGCAATTTGAAGAGACAGAATTCAAATCTAAAGCTGGTCACCTTCAAATACCATGTTCCTTATCAGAAGGCAAGAGGTCCTCGAAAGCTACCAGGGCCCAAATGTACTTGTTAGTTGTTTCCTATGATGCAACACTTTACAAATGCAACTTAAGGGTAGGAAAAGCTTCTTTAGGCTCACAGTCAAACGGTACAGTTATTCAGGGTGGGGAAAGTATAGTAACAGGACCTTGAGGCAACTGTTTACATTGCATCAGTAGTTATGAAGCAGAGACTGGCGGATGCTAGTGCTCAGCTCTCTTGCTCTATTTATTCAGCCTAGAACACTACCTCATGAAATGGTGTCACCCACAGTTAGGTGGACCCTCCCACCTCAGTAAGTACAATCTAGAAACTCTCACAGACAAGTCAAGAGGTTTGTCTGCTCGGTGATTCTATATCCTACCAAGCTGAGAATCAATATGACCCATCCCACCATCCCACCAGTCAAGCAAATTCTAGGCAGTGCACGGTCGGAGGGGGGGAGGATGTAAACAATGTGGCCTGTGTTCACAGGAACGAGCCTGAGTGTTCCCAAAAGCACCAACACAGAGCATTAGTTGGAGTAGAGAAAGGGATAACATGAGATAACCACGAAATCTTCAAGGTCAGCAGCAGCCCTTGAGAAAGGAGCCCAGTGGAAGTCCATTCCAGGACAGTGAGGCCCTAACCACTGCTTTAGTTTCTCTCTAGTCTGAAATAAATCAGGAAGCAGAAATTAAAAAGTGAAAATTGACTTATTTAGAGTTCAGCCAAATAGTGGGGGTGGGCTGGGGAGACATCTAATTTCCTCCCCACTGTGCCTGTGATCGTCCTGTGGTTTATAGAAAATCATGAGACAAAGTCAGAGGAATGTAAATTTAGCCTTGAGACAGTTTAACCCATGATTTCTTGGAAGAAGTTGACTTGGTCCCCAAATTGACTCCCTTGGCTCCATTCTCTGAAATTAGATTGATTTTTTCTTTAAATACAAGTCCAAGGTTGGAGAGGTGTTCTGTCTTAATCACCTTCCATTTTTAAAAGAGAAAAGAATATCAAGGTTTCCATAGGATGGTGCAGATAAGGTTCCCACCTGTCTTAGGGTTTCTATTCCTGTGATGAAACACCATGACCAAAAAACAAGTTGGGGAGGAAAGAGTTTATTTGACTTACACTTCCACATTGCCGTTCATCACTGGAGGAAGTCAAGGGCAGGAATTCAACCGATAAGACCCTGGAGGCAGGAGCTGATGCAGAGGCCATGGAGGGGTGCTGCTTACTGGCTTGCTTCACCTGGTTTGCTCAGCCTGCTTTCTTATAGAACCCAGGACCACCAACTCAGGGATGGCACCACCCATCACGGGCTGGGCCCTCCTGCATTGATAATTGAGAAAATGCCTTACAGCTGGATCTTATGGAGGCATTTCCTCAACTGAGGCTCCTACCTCTCTGATGACTCTAGCTTATGTCAAATTGACATACAAAACCAGCCAGTACACCACCTGTTCTGAGCCTGGCAGAATTCTTTGTCCTGAAGTCCCCTTTGATGAGTATGGAGATGAGGTATTTAGTATTTTTTCTTTGGAAGTGAGATTTGAGCTCAGACTACTTTATGTTTGTGAAAAACAAAAGCATCTTCTTTAGAATTTATAGTCTCACATGATCCTAGGTACAATTGTAGGCGGACTGACTGAGCTCTCCTGAGAAGGGAATCCAGGTTCAACACTGTGCCATCCATCTTTCACCTTTCAACCAATGTTTACTGAGCACTCTTGAGATGGAGACAGGGAGGTGAAGCCAGAGAGTGACTGTTCTGGTGTGGAAGAACCAACAGCTAACACACAGACCCCGAGGCTCCAGAGTAAGAATGGTAGGTAGCTAGGCAGGGGTAACAGGCTTCAAGGTTTTTTGAGGATAGAACCTCATAACCAGAAGCTTGTAAAAACAGGATCTGAACCTGAAAAACCATGGGAGGAGGCTCTTTGCTTGCCCTGTGTGGACATAATGGCATTCTAAATTGCCCAAAAGAACATAAGATTACTATCTAGCCTAGCAGAGGCTTTCTGGAAGAGAAAAAAAAAACAAAACCAAAAACCACTATCATGACCTCCCATAAGAGTTCATCAGAATGAGCATGTCAGTCACCTGTACAGGAAAACAACACTCGGGGAATGCACCTGCTCTAGGGACTTTCAAAAATTATGGAAAGCCTACCTAAATGTGCAGGCTACCATAATGGTCACTTTGGCCACTGTCTACTATTACTTTTTTAAACTGTGCCCTGGCCACTGTCTATTCTTACCTATTAGAGTGTTCTGTTCTTCTGTTCTTCAGTGGTCACAAATGCATACAAGCATGTGTATGTGTGTGTGTGAGCTCACACACACAAATAAATAAATAAATGTAATTTCTAATTAAAAAAAAAAGATTTAGTTACCCAGAGAAAGGGTCAGAATTACCTAGCCCTATCTCTCTTGCTTATGGTCTCTGCTTCCTTCAAGACAATTTCTCTCTCTCTCTCTCTCTCTCTCTCTCTCTCTCTCTCTCTCTCTCTCTCTCTCTCTCTCTCTCTCTCTCTGTGTGTGTGTGTGTGTGTGTGTGTATGTGTGTGTGTATGTGTGTGTGTGTGTGTGCCTCTGTGATGACTAATCTTAGTTGTCAAGCTGACTACATCTGGAATCAACTAAAAGCCATGAAGCTGAGCATGCTGGTGGGAAATTTTCTTGATTAGACCATTTGAAGTGGGAAGACCCATCCTAAATCTTGGGCCATACTTGCCCACATAAAAAGATCTGGAAGAAGAAAGCTTTTGCTTTTTGCCTGCTTGGCCTCATTCTCAATATCAAGTTTATCAGTCTGTTGTTAAAGCATTCCTTTGCTGGTGTTAGAACCTCCATCTTTAGGATCCCAATGCAGACTGAAGACTGGAAGCTCTTCAGGAATTTTCTAAGACTGGAGTACCAGATTAGAACTGCTGAGATATCAGTTTCATGGACTGAACAACTACTGGATTTTTGGCATTTCCACTAGGAAACAACCATTGTTGGAAGACCCAGACCACAGCCTGTAAACTACTCTAATAAATATATGCATATACTTATGTAATATATATTTATACATAAACCACTCTAATAAGTACATAAATATATTTATGTAATCTATATCATATGTATACACATATATAATATACATTCATTCTATCGATTTTGTTCCTTTAGAAAATAATATATCATCCATTATGTGTTTCCACAGCCGTCCTCTTCCCCACTCTGGAACTATTTCTACCCCAGGTGGAAGTCTTTTTTTTTAAAAGACAGGATCTCAGGCTGGAGAGATGGCTTAGTGGCTAAGAGCACTGACTGCTCTTCCAGAGGTTCTGAGTTCAAATTCCCAGCAACCACATGGTGGCTCACAACCACTCATAATGAAATCTGGTGCTGTCTTCTGGCCTGCAAGGACACATGTAGGCAGAACACTGTATACATAATAAATACATCTTTTAAAAAATAATTTAAAAAAAGACAGGGTCTCACTGTGTAAGCTTCACTGGCCTAGACTCACCATGTAACCCAGGCTAGCTTCAAACTTGTAGGACACCTCCTACCTCACGCTTCCCAAATCTGCCACTATGCTCCATTTGCAAATAGAAGTCATTAAAAACCTTACTCAACCCAGGTAGATCTCACAAGGAAATCTAGAGCAATTGCTGAGAGAGTAAAATTTTCATTCTACACTCCCACCAGGGCAGGCAGGTGGCTGGTAGCCCTGGGACCCCCGTGCACTTGGCCCCTGCTTATACACACTGTCATAGCTGTGTGTGCCTTTCTCTAAAGAAAAAAGTAGGTCAAGCTATAAATGGAGAGAGCATGGAGCACCCGTGAAGCCATAGCTTTCTGCTGGGTTTCCGGAGGAGTGATCTATGTCACAAAGATGTGGAGGTGTTCTTGGAACTCAGATGAGCATTTAATGGAGCAGGCTCAGCTGGTTTCACTAGTAAATACACACATCACTTTTATGGCGGGCTTGAGAAGGTGAGTCTTCAGTGGTGTGTTTTATTTTTATTTTGTTTTATCTTTATTTTATAACCTACACTATGGAGTAGGAGATAGTTTTCAGAAAATGGATTGACCTTAAATACTTGTAAAATATTCTGCAGCCTGTGATATCACAACAACAAAACTCACTCTCAGCCCTATTCCTTAGAATGCTATTCTCATTCACTGCATCCTTGATATATGCCAATACATTTTTCTCATCTTCATTTGACTCAAATAGTTAATAAATATTTGCATTTCACAGATGAGGAAGCTCAAGAATTTGGCAGGGCTACATGAGGTGGAGATACGCCAGAGCTCTTCACACTGACTTCTCATAGTCTGGAAAGGAGGACGTCTATTGCCTGCCTGGATGCTCAGAATGAGTAGGTCCCACTATTCTTGGAATGCTTCTTTTTTACAGTTGACTACCTTGACTGGGTTTATTCCTTAGGAAAACCAAGGTGTTCTGATAACCAGTATGCCTGCCACATGCAGCTTGGTGCCTAGAAAGAGCTTGGGGTACAAGACCAAAATTAATGGAGGTGCTCAAAACAGAAGAGATTTGGTCCCGTTCTTCTGAAGCTTAAGATCTAATGAACTTTTAAACATGTGGATCAGTGACTTAAGCTGACAAGAAATAGAGTTAGGAATGGCATAATTCTCAGCTTTCATACCTCTGCATGCTGCATTGCCCTGTAGCCTACCCAGAGGGCTAGATGGGTACTACTCTGTACCATGTGTTACTTGCTTGGCTTTTATGGAAATCTGGTCAAATAATTTGTGTTGGAAGAATTTTGTGAACTAAGTCAGTCACACAGCACCATCAGTGAGCAGTGGGTGGAGAAGATCTAGCCAAGGCCATCTACGTGCCCATTTCAGTGTTTTTTATATGGTGTCAGCCTCAGATGATAATGATTACATTATCATCACCAATAGCAGTATAAACTACGGGGAATGCTTGTTGAACTTTCTCATCACACCAATCTCAATGCTTAGCACTCTCAAGCTAACTCCCAAGTAAAACGCTACCCTCATCGTTTACACATGCCTGTTCGGTAATCTCAGTACCCTCATTTTACAGGGAGGATGTGAGGGGTTTGGAACCTATTTAAGATACCTTAGGTGAAAGAATTGTGACTGTCAGGCATGTTTCTGTCTAGAATTGGCCATTTGGAATCCTATGCCAGGCAACTTTTCCTAAACTACATCCGTCAATGAATGAGAAGAAAAAAGAGAACAGAGGAGTACTCTTTGGGAGACCAAGTGTTTAACCAGATCCCCAGACATCATAAAACCTAATATCCTGTCTTCATCATGGGCATTGAAGGTTTCCAGACAATTCAGATTAGGGAGTGAAAGAGAACCAGGCTGTAATATCTTGAGTGACTCGGGCCCAGGCTGGGGACCACCAAGGCAAAAGCACTACATGCTACTGAGAAGCATCAGGTTCTATGTGGACCCTCCTGGGGACTAACGTGCTCCTACTTTCTCTGTCTTCTGTCCCCATGTTCTATATGCCCCCATTTCGCCAGTCACAAGTCAATCCAGTACCAAAATTAAGAATTAAGAATTGAGACAGGAACTTATAGATAAGACTGGGTATGTACCTCAATTGGCAGAGTGCTTGCGTAGCATGCCTGTAATCCCAGTACTTAGACGACAAATGGCGGGAAGCTCAGGAATTTGTCTATTTCTCTTGTCATCCTGGCAAACTCTTTTCTCTATCATGTGTTGCCATGATGTGCCACCTTATCAAGTGCTTAAAGGAATGGGCCAAGCTATCATGGACTAACCACTCTAAGAGCAGGAGCTAAAATACGCCTTTTCTCTATGTAACTTGGTTGTCTCAGGAATTCTGTTTCTGTAATGGAAAGTCAAGGACTGCAGGAGTTTTATGTGGAAGATCAGAGCTTGTTCTCGGAACCACTAGCTATGACTTTTAGTCTAAGGTACAAAGTTAGTTGCTAGTGGGCAGGGGCCATGGTCATGAAGCCACTGGCCAGATTAGGAAGGCTAATAACTGACTCTTCAGAACAGAATCTCTGTCATCCAACCAATCTGGAAGTGCTACTCAATTCACCCTGTTTGACCCTTCCAACATCAACAATGAGAAAGGTGCTTTGTTCCTTTGCCTGTGTTTAAATAACCAATAGATGTGCAGAAGGAGAACACCACCTCTCCAGTGACTGCAGGGGCTTGCAGAAAGAAAAAGAAATCAAGAGCTTGGTATTGAAAGTGCTGAATTAACATGGGCTGTGCACTGAATTTAAACATAAAGCCAGCTGAAGGAAGGAAATCAGTGCACATCCACCTGGATACCAAGGGTCCTGACTAGAGCAAAATGTCACTGTCATTTGTCAATGGCATCACCAAGGGAGGAAGAACTGGGGATTGTCTCCTAATGTCTGGGATTTCAGTCTCTTAAGGTGAAGGATGTGGTGATATTTTATTTGTGCATTAATAAATAAAACTTGCCTGGAGATCAGGGGGAAAAGGCCAGCCATTTTAAGTAAGCAAAGAAGTCAGGCAGCACACGCCCTTAATCCCTTAGCAGGCAGGATTTCTGTGTGTTCAAGGCCACACTAGGGAACAGAGCCAAGCATGGTGACACATGCCTTTAATCCCAGTACCAACCATAGAGACCTGGAGGTCTATAAAGACAGTGACAGAGCTGTGTAGGAAGAGGAAGTGAGGTAGCTGGGCTAAGAGAGCGAATGAGAGGGCAGAAAAGCAAGGCATATAAGCCTGGGTAGACAGCAAGTCGCTCTCCTTGCAAGCTGCGGAGTTGGGCTTTAACCCAAATTTCTGACTCCATGTTTTTTATTTAATAAGACAATTTAGAAATTTGGTTACAGAAGGAAGTTCTGAAGAAGGGTTTTCATGGCAGTTTCCTAACAACTGAAGTCACCACAGTGCTACTTCAGAGTGATTAAAATAGCAACTTTTATATCATCCATCTCCTTACATATATTTAATCACAACTTTTAAAATGGAGAAAGAAAAATAAATACCTGACTCATTCTCAGCATATGCATCCACAAGAACCACCAAAATAAAAAGACTCATCACATCTGGATGCACCTAAACCTCTGTCCTCTAGGAAGAATTAGCCCAGATGAATAAACGTTTTTCTCATCTTTGCTTTTTCTTTTCCTTTCTCTCATGCTTTCTTTCTTTCTTTTCTAACTCACAGAATATGCAAGCAATGCCCAGCAGAGGGAAGAAGAGAGTCAGTGTGGCACAACCGTCCCCACCCCCACACAGACTCTCTTGGTGTGGTATGTGGAGTGGGTCTGTTTGGGGGGATGGTTGGTTGCTTTCCTAATTTTCATCTTTTTTAAAAAATAAGATTCATTTTTTAAAAGATTTATTTGTTTTTGTGTTATGTGTATATGTATGTGTCTAAGTGTATGTATATGCACCACATACATGCAGGTGCCTCTGGAGGCCAGAAGAGGGCCTTCGAGTTACAGTCAGGTATGAGCTGGTTGATGTGCATGCTGGGAATTGAAGCCAAATCCCCTGCAAGAGCAGCAAGTGCTCATAACTGCTGAGCCATCTCTCCAGGCCCCTAATCTGCTGTCTTAATTTAATGTGTTTTTGTCCCAACAGGGAAAATGTTTCCAAGAGAGCTACTTTAGAGGACAGAGAACAAATGGCTCTCCCACAGAGTATGTTAGCTAAATTATCACATAATTTAAATTATCACATAAAAGTAATTGCTCAGTGGAGCTGAGTTTTGTGGTAATAATGGAGTTCTGACTTAACTAGTCTTCTTTGTTTTAATTTGGCGGTATATCATTTACCAGATCATTTTGCAAAGTACTCTACAAATAATTTTATTGATATTCCCACAAATTGACACTTAGAATTGTGTTTAGTCTCCATGGAAAATCTACTGAAACACTGCAGTGTGCTTAATAGGATCCAGGCTTCTAGATGTTCTTCCTCCGAGCTCAGCAATGTTACCATAACCAAATCCCATCAAAGTGCTGACATTCACATCAGCATGAACAGAAAAGAGTCTTCCTTGCCTTGATTTGTTCTTTAACCTTGATTTCCTAGAATATATTGTCAAGTTAGCCTTGCCACACTATAATTACTTCAAGGAGATTGTTTTGTGGCTTGAAAGAACATTGCTGTTTTATTATATTCGAAAACCAAGGGAGTCACAGTCAAGGAAGAAAGCTGTTTTAATGATAGGGTCTCTCTCTCTCTCTCTCTCTCTCTCTCTCTCTCTCTCTCTCTCTCTCTCTCTCTCTCTCTCTCTCTCTCCAGACTCTACAGCTGTGCTGTTTCATTTAAGGTCCAGGATTATTTGCGGGGGGCGGGGGGGGGGGTGTTTTGTTTTTGACTTCTCGCTCCAAATAGACTGGAATCTGCCAGTGTGGCACGTGAATCCACATGGAAGATTCTGTTTAATAGTTATGAGCATTAATTCTCTCTGCCTGGTCCCTGGACTGCCACTGACTGCTCAGGTTAAATGGCACTAATGGTAGCTTCAGGATCTGCCTAGTCAACTCTGTTTCTTCCATTTAGCCAAACAATTTAGGTTCAGACAGCCTTTCTCTTTAGTGCATTGAATATGTTCAAGGCCCAAATGTCCATTATTATTTCACTTGCCTTGAAATGGGAAGTGTAAGCACTCTGATAAGTGAGTTGAAAGGCTGCCTAATTTCCATAAATACCTGTCTGCTGTTTATGTGCATTTTTATTACATTGAAAACATTCTGAAATCCCTCTATGCATATTCCTGAGTGAGCTGATTGCAATGCGTTCCTTGCATTAACACTGCAAAAGATAAATAAAAAGAAGGTGGGAGATGATTTTTCTCCTCCTTGGGCAGTAGAAGAATGCTGCTCTCAAAGATAGCATGCTTGAACAATGAGCTTTTCTCTGTAGAAATGACAGAGCCTTTAACAGTGCACACCAGGACAGGCTTAATTCATTTAATTTATGTCCCCAAACATGCTCCCTTGTCAATACTAAGAATCAAGGTAAAGAGAGTAGAATGGAAGAGAGACTAGAAGATGGGTGGTCAGAAGAGAACAACTCAACTAAGCAGCCCTGTGATTTTAGCATCTGAAAACCTTGTCTAGGTAAATGAATCGTGTACTGTGTGTTATGTAGATATTTGCTGCCACATTAAAGACAGATCTCGCTCATCTATGAGACATCATCTATCAGTTGCCTTTTGCACATTGCAATTCACTCACAGCAAACTTCAGGAAAGTCAGTTTTCATGGAAATTACCCTCACAGCCCTACGTCCAGAATTTCCATGAGGAAAACATAAGCAAACTATAGACTAAATAAACGCATGGTAGTCATGGTGACACACACATCGGCAGTAGCTATATGCCACAGTAAACTGAAATGTAAGCAGCTTTGGGTGGTAGAAAACCCCATGGAGAAAGGGTATCTCACTGCAGAAGCCAGATCATAGAACAACATGTCTCGGTTCCTAGCAGGCAGCTAAAGCAAGTGGTGCTGGAATATGCATGCTCATCAGTGTCCTAGAAGAGAATGAGTGTGTCCCTGTGGACCTTCATCATAGAAAGCAAATGCCTAGCTCCTCTGAGGCACATTCCACTTGGCTTGCTGTCTGCAAAGATGACTTTTTCCTTTGGAGACTGCCCGTCAGCTTCTGATGAATAGTGAGAGAAAATATCTAAATCTGAATTGAGTATTCTGCATGTGCTGACTACTATCTCTCTTAATTAAAAGCAAAGGAAAATACAGAAACCTATGTGACAAACACTGTGAATAGATTTAAAATGCCAATAATTTGTTGTACTTGCTTTAGACCTTCTGAATTTGCATGAAAAATGCAAACTATCCCCATGAAAGTTAAAGCTCATCTACTGCCCTCCTCAGTCAACCCTCTCCCATACTCCCACCACCCCCAGTTTGGTATCACCATCCTGGCACTACGTCACTATTTTATGTCATTTAGTCCTTCTAACAACTCTGAGCCATGTTTCATCCCCACCCCACATATTAGGAAATGGAGGACCAGGAATGTAGCCATTGATCAAACTCACGCAGAGAGCAGGTTGAAGAGTGAAGTAATTTGAGTTTGCTCTTATTTAAAACTCAGTCTCTTTTTATTTCATTCTGTGTCCAAAGGTGTGATTCTCTGCCTTACATCATTCAGGGTTTATAAGAATTCATCCCATCTCAGTCACTTTCCCTCTTTGAACCTCATTGAATGAATTTTCCTTGATTCCACAATGAAAGTTCTTTCCTGAAGTATTTTCAAATTTTTTGTGCAAACATGTAAAGTCACCTCTATCCCAACACCACCTGTGCACACTTTATCAGTTGATAAATACACACTGGTGCATGGAACTGCCTTCCACCCTTCCCTGCTCCTGGGCTAGTAGTCTGTGAAGTAGTTTTTCAAACCTCCCCATGATCCTTATACTTTGTTTTATAATCACACCCTTCCAGAAACAGCTTTAGGAAAAAGATAGGGCAATGCATAGTTTGGTATCAACAGTGGTGATAGCACAAATTGAAAAGGTATTTTTGAAAAGCAATTTGGGAATACGTATCAAGAACTGAAAAATCACGCATGTTTGACTTATCTCTATTCATTTTATCAAAACAAGCACTATTTCAATTTGGATGGAGAGTGTCCCTCTAGGGTCCTCAAGGGACACTATTAAGATGTGGTAGAACCTTTAAGAGGTGGCATGTTTGGGGATGGGTTTAGATCACAAGGGGTGTGCCCTCAAAGACATTGTGGGAACCTAATATCTTCCTGTCCCTCTTCTCTGACTCTTGAATAATGAGGTGAATCATTTGTTTGGTCTGCTCACATCAAATTCTGTGAATATCTCAAAGAGTGGGGTAACTCAATCTATGACTGAAACCTCCAGATCAGTGAGCCAAAATGAACTTCTCTGTGAGTCAGTTTCCTCAGGTATTCCACTACAAGGATGGTAAACTGGCTAATACAAGTATTCTGAGTACACATCCTAAAGAACTGAAACAAATAATAGAAAAAAATGCATACAAACCTAACTTATTGTCACCAAAACCTAGAATCCAACTAATAGTATGACATATGTGTTAAATATGTTATAGGAGTCCATGACTGGATTGTGTGTTACAACTGTTCTGAAGGAAAGCAAGGCTTCCAACATGATTTTGCTAATTAGCCATGTTGAATCTGGCAAGCTAATTAGCAATTCTGTTTTCAGTTTTTTACTTGCAAAATTCGAAATCTGACATCCACCTTAAAAAGTTGAAAAAAAAATGAATGAGCTAAAATGCAAAGTGGCTTGTTTCAGTTGGCAGTACTGGGTAGGGACCAAAGATATTCTACCCAATAGAATAGCTATCTATGGAAGAACTACTATGTGAAATATGTCTAGGAGGGAAACTAGATTTGAATGTACAAAACTCCTAAGAACTTGATTTGGGGTAGTGACACTGAAGTCCACCCACATGCAGTAAATCTACAACTGTGTTGTTAGGCAGATTGATGAAGTGTTCAAGAAAAGTCGGATTTTCTAAGTTGTTACTGCGTAAACTGAGACATAGGAAGCCTTTTCAATACAAGAGGAGAAAGTTCCAGCACATTCTAGATTGAGAGATTGTTGTAGTAGAAGGAGCCTAGAGATCTCTCTAAGGACATCACAGAGAGGCCATCTGCTTTGTTCCACACCCAGTGGGCTGGGCTCTGCCGGTCCTATTTTCCTCCCCTGTAAAAAGAGACAATGGCAATGTCTAATTGCTGCATGTCATACCACAATCTGGATTACATCCACATGAGCTGGAAAAAAAAAGTCATTTGGTTTATAAAGCTTTGTTTATGTACATTAAATCATTTTAGAACAATCCATTCTTCTTAGTGAGTTGATATTTTATTCATTTGGTCCAAGAGGAAAGGGATAGTGATTAAACTAAGAAACAACAAGAAATAATACATATGTATTTACCTTCAGGGAATGCCAAGCTGACACCCATCCTGAGTCACCCCCATGGCTACAGTCTACATCAATACTGTTGCTTTAGAGACAAACTTGTCTTAACAGACTGAAGTCACGTCAGAGCCCGGTCCCAACTGAAAGAAAACAGAAGCTACTTGAGGATGCCCTTGACCTTGCAAAATCCCATTTTTTCCCCTAAGAACATTATGTGCTTAATATTTTGGCTTTGTTATTGTCATAGCTGTAACCACAATGCTTGACATGTTTATGGACAGAATCCGGCTGACGATGGGCTCCTTTTGGGTCAGGTAATCTTCAGTTATCGATATTTCTCTGTTAATTTAATCAAAGTCTCATAAAATGTCACCTTGTAGGCACACTCACACACACATACACAGTCCTTTGTAAGAAATGCTCCTCACTTTTGCAGACGTTCTTGGGGGAAACTAAGCAATCCATCAGTGTAGCCGCCAACTCTAGAACTGTTGTAACAGTGTCCAAGTGTGTGTAAACACTGGAGTCAAGTAGTTGGACAAAGGTTCTTTTGCATCACACTTCTTAAAATCAAACTTCTCATGTGGAAACCATCAAGTAACTAACTGTGTTTGTTTCAAGGCAGATAAACAGCTACAGGACTATGTTTCACAAATTTTCAAAAGAATTGATTAAAAATTCTGTCTGACTAAGAACTGATTAAAAATTCTGTCTGGCTTGTAATCCCAGATACATAAAAAATTAACACAGTCATAATACTTGTTAAAATATATATCTTCTTGGAGGCTTGACAGAATCTGGGATGATTTCTTCTAACTCTAATTCCAAAGTCAGCCAACTGAATTGAACAGGGTGACTGGTAAAGGCTGCTTTGTTTCTGAACATAACAGAGGCCTCCATTGTGAAATAGGCTAGATCAGTGGCTCTCAACCTTCCCAATGCTGGGACCCTTTAATAGTTTCTCATGTGTGGTAACCCCCAGCCATAAAATTATTTTTGTTGCTATTTTATAACTGTAATTTTGCTACTGTTATGAATCATAATGTAAATATCTGTGTTTTCCAGTAGTCTTAGGAGACCCCATGAAAGAGTCTTTGGACTCCCGAAAGGGTTGGAACCCACAGATTGAGAACCACTAGGCTAGATGAACGTCATCTTTTCCAGTTTCAAGTTCCTGAATTGGACTTCTGTAGTAGCACTTTTCAGCCAGCAGGTGGAGTTGGTACAGCTCCAAAGCAGGGCCTGCTGGTGATCTTGGCTGACTGCAGCTCGGAGATGGCGGGAGCTGGAGCCGGCACTCAGGAAGCAGGGGAGTGCCTGTTTCCTGGTCTTGGGGCTAAGAACTGTGTAGGCGTTCCCTGGTTATATGGAACTTTGCAGGCGGGTTTAGGTACCCGCTAGCCAGGGAGGAGGCTGAGGGTGGGAGCCACCCAGGCCTTTGGAATTTGCCCCACGTTGGGCGCCAGATATTGGTGAAATTATTAAGGCCACTCCACGTAGTTAAAAGGAGATTTATTTAATGGCGTAACTTACAAATTAAGGGATAGGTAGGTCGCGGGGTCTGGGGAAGGTGTATCGCAGTCCAGCGGTGTTCTCTGGAGCTCTGCTTGGCCCACCTCCACCGTCCAGGGTCCCGGAACAGAGAGAGAGAGAGCGCTGGCCCATCCAGATCTCGGTCTCCAGGTGCCTCCCTTGGCCCCACCTTGTAGGCGTGAGAGTTGCCGAAGTCTCAATGGGGGTTGGAACTTCCAGATCAAAGCTGGAATGGCTACCCACTACAGACTTCCATTATGCTGTCCCCTCAATGCTTAGACAGATGTTGTTGAGATGCTGTGGCATCATGAGACATTCCGCAGGACCTCCTCCCTCCCCAGCTCCAGGGCAGCTTCTGTTCAGCAGACTAAAGGGCTAGGGGGACACAGAAGTCCCACATTGGTAAAATCTGAGTGAGGGAAGATAAGTCTTAAACTTGCTCAGAGTGTCAGGGAATCTCAAGCCAACAAAAATTTCCTGAATGAAAGCCCAGGAAAGTCCAAGAAGTCATTCCTAAAACTGTGAAACGTGAGGATCACCATGTGGATATGAACAGTGTGAAACATGAGGTCCACCATATGGATATGAGCAGTGTGAAACATGAGAACCACCATGTGAATCTGAGCAGTGTGAAACATGAGGACCACGATGTGTATATGAGCAGTGTGAAATGTGAAGATCACCATGTGGATATGAGCAGTGTGAAACATGAGGACCACCATGTGGATATGAGCAGTTTGAAACATGAGGACCACCATGTGTATATGAGCAGTGTGAAATGTGAAGATCACCATGTGGATATAAGCAGTGTGAAACATGAGGAACACCATGTGGATCTGAGCAGTGTGAAACATGAGGTCCACCATGTGGATCTGAGCAGTGTGAAACATGAGGTCCACCATGTGGATCTGAGCAGTTTGAAACACGAGGACCACCACGTGAATATGAGCAGTGTGAAATGTGAAGATCACCATGTGGATATGAGCAGTGTGAAACATGAGGAACACCATGTGGATCTGAACAGTTTGAAACATGAGGACCACCATGTGGACATGAGCAGTGTGAAACATGAGGTCCACCATGTGGATCTAAGCAGTGTGAAACATGAGGTCCACCATGTGGACATGAGCAGTGTGAAACATGAGGTCCACCATGTGGACATGAGCAGTGCAATGGGCTCCCTACAATGTGTTAACTATCACTAGGACATTTTTTAATCCAAGGATAAATAAAGTAGAAAAGTGGGGATCATACAAAAAAAACAAAAAACAACAAAAAATATTACCCAATGCATTCAACAGAAAGGGAATATCCTTAATATCTAATGAAATCACAATTTTCTGAAAGGCTTACTAAAGAAAACCGTAAAAACTCATTTCAGCAAAACCTCGTCTTCATGAAGATGCTAGGAGACATGAGCTCCAGTCTTGTTTTGATTGTTACAGTGAGGTAATTTCTTAATCCATGTGATATGTATTTCTCTACTGGTAAAAAGTGAAGTTAAATTTGTTTTCTCTTACAGCATTGAGTTACATAAATACCATTAAGTAATTAATGGCATCATCTAAAGAAATGCTGAGCATATACAATTCTCAGGAAAACCAAGAGGGTAGAGGTTGACAGCAGCAGTGATGGGTTTGAAAGATGACAATATTTTAAGTGGAATGGATAAATAGTTGAGAATGGCTTCGTGTAATTTTCTGTGCTAAATAATATGTCCTAGTTACAAGATTATGACTTACTCAATTGCTTTTCAGAATGATTGTCCTATTTCTGTTCCCACCAGAAATGTTTCCTGACACCTTCACAATTTTTTAAATTTCCACAAAAATGGAGTCCTATTGCTAATTTAATCTATATCGTTCCTTTAATCAGTACATGTAAAATGTGTCTAAATATCCGTAGCTCATTTCTCTGTTAGTCTCTTATTCATTTTCATTAATCATCCTTCTAATATCTTAAATATAATTGTTTTTTAACAGAGACTAAAAGTGTCTTCCTGAATATATGTTTTTTGCTTTTATTTATCATTTTTTAAAGTGCAAGAGTTTTAAAATATCTTATATCTATAATCTTTTACCTTCAAACTTCACTTGCAATGTAGTTTTAAATATAGTGTGTGTCTCTTTGTAATAAATATCCATGATGTTTTCAACTCTATTTACTCCCCAATTCATTTTAGTCATTGTCCTGGCTAGTTTTATGTCAACTTGCTACAATCAAGGAACCTCAGTTAAGAAAATACCTCCATAGGATCAGACTGTAGGCAGGCCTGTGGGGCATTTTCTTAGTTACTAATTGATGAGGGAGGGTCTAGCCCTCTGTGGGTGAAGCCACCCCTGGGCTGGTGGCCCTGGGTTCTTTTCTTTTCTTTCTTTCTTTTTTTTTTTTTTTTTGGTATTTTTCGAGACAGGGTTTTTCTGTGTAGCTTTGGAGCCTTTCCTGGAACTCACTCTGTAGCCCAGGTTGGCCTCGAACTCACAGAGATCAGCCTGCCTCTGTCTCCCAAGTACTGGGATTAAAGGGGATTAAAGGTGTGAGCCGCTGCTGCCGCCGCCGCCGCCAGCAGGCCCTGGGTTCTTTAAGAGAGCAAGACAGTAAGGAGCCATCTTCCATGGCCTCTGCATCAGCTCCTGCCTCCAGTTTCCCATCCTTTTGAGTTCCTGCCTTGGCTTTCCTCAATGGTCTATGACTCTTGATATATAAGCCTAATAAACGCTTTCTTCCCCAAGTTTCTTTTGATCATGGTGTTTCATCTGAACTGATTTAACACAAGTTTAAATCCTGAAACAGTCATCATCCTCATACCAAACTCAAATGCTCTGTGCATCACATGACTGACACATTTGCATATGAAAGTTACAGATGTGTGATTTTTTTACACTTCTGCTTATTTACTTTTCTGTGGCTTAAAGGTTATTTTTTTTAATTGGGTGGGCATTGGTGGCACACACCTTTAATCCCAGCACTCGAGAGGCAGAAGCAGGTGAATCTCTATGAGTTCAAGACCAGCCGGGTCTATAGAGTAAGTTCTAGGACAGTCAAGGTTTTACACACACACACACACACCAAAAAAAAAGTTTTTTAAGTTATCTAAATATTCGCCAACAGTGTGGCAGCTAAGCTGAGTCAGGGTGTGTGCATGTGAGTACAGGTGCCCATGGAGGCTAAGGGGGTTATCTAGTCCTCTGGACCTGGCGTTACAGGCAGTAGGAAGTCATCTGCTGTGAGTGCTGGGAGCTGAACTCTGATCATCTGCAAGAACAGTGCACACTCTTAACTGCTGAGCCATATCTTCCGGCCCATTAATTTCTTTAGTCAAGTTATAGAGAAGCTGTATAGTTACTTTTTCTTTTTTTTTTTTTTATACTTCAGAACTTTATTGTACAGGACAGAGGGCCACACTTCTGCCTTCCCACCCCCAAACTTTTAAATTGTTATTGCTCTGAGATCGATAGTGACCCCCCTAGTTACTTTTTCTTATAGAGAAAAAGTATTATTCTTATCTCTTGCTTTAGCTAAGATTTGGAGTGCCATATGGAATACACACAGAGAGACTGGGCCTCTTCATTGCATTACTGAATACAGAGGAAATGCTCCCAGTTTTTCCCCGCTTAATATGATGCTACCTGTCAATTTGTTGTATATTGCCTTAATTTTGTTATTTCCTTCTATCCCTATCCTCTAGGCTTTTATTCCTATTTAAATATAAAGAGATGCTGGACTTTGTCAAAGACCGTTTCTACCTCTATTGATATGACTGTGTGAATACTGTCTTTAAATCAATTTATGTGCTGTATTACATTTATTGATTTTCACATTGTGAACCAAACTTGCATTCCTGGTTTTAAGTATTTTATTGAGAATTTTTACATTATTGTCATCAAGAAAATTGGCCTATAAGTCAGTCTACTGTAGAGATACTTGTAGCTATAATATTCACAGCAACTAAATTATTAGAAGTCAGCATATGAATGGGTAAAGAAAATACGGTTTATATTCACAATGGAAATTTATTCAGCCATTTTAGAAGAAGAATAAAACATTCCGTGACATTTGCAGAAAAATGAAAATAAGCCAGCCTCAGAGAGACATTGCCTGTTATCTCTCAAATGAATAATCTAGGTCCATATATGGAATATGTATGAAGGATATGATAGTAAAAAAGAAGAGAGCTGAGGAGAAGGGAAAGGGCAGGGACAGAGGGCGATGGAAAATATGTGACATGGAAGCAGAAGAGGAGACTTATGGGAAATAAGCCAGCAGTAGTGGGGAGGAGAGGAGCGGAGGGGAGAGGAGAGGAGAAGAAGAACAGAGTATAATGACATATTTATGAGAATTCCACTGTTTTGTATGTTAACTTTAAAGTTAATCAAATGCAGACGGGCAGTGGTGGCACACGGCTTTTATCCCAGTCCAGAAGCAGGCGAATCTCTGATTTCGAGGCCTGGTCTACAGAGCAAGTTCCAGGATAACCAGGGCTACACAGAGAAACCCTGTCTCAAAAAAACAAACTAAAATAAAGAAATTAAATTAAATTAAATAAATGCCCTGGCATGGTGATGCACACCTCCCATCCCAGTGCTCTGCAGAGTTTGAGGCCAGCTTGGTCTATACAGTGAGTCCAGACAAGTCAGGGCTACATAGTAAGATTTTGTCTCAAAAAAATAGTAAGTTCAAAAAAAAATGTAATAAGGCCAAAAACAATACCAGCATTTTAAGAAGTAATACTTTATTTTAACTACCAGCATACATTCATCTATCAGAGATTTTAAGTATCCAGTGTTGAGAAAAGTATACAAGCATGTGCTAAAGTATTTTGGAAGTCAACTAGGAGAAACATAAAAATATTCCACATGAACACATTGGATACCTGGTAATGGAGCTCTGAGAGTGTAAAGTGAGACCTTGGGTCTCAAGGATTACCACTTGAGAGACATGGATGCAGTGACACCAAACGCTCTCTGAGTGAGACGGAGAAGTGGCAGATGGAAGACCCAAGCCATTCTGAGATAATTCACTTTATTTAAAGAGAAATGACTGTTGAGCTTGGGAAATATCACAAGGATTAGGAGGAGGATTACAGGACCAATAGAGGGTAAAGGATGCCTATGTGTGTGTGTGTGTATAGATATATAAAAGTCTAAAAACAAGTCCAAAATGTCCACAAGATGAGCCAAATAGCCACTAAACGTGTGAACATCTTGAATCTTTGAACACAGTGTAGTTATCGAGTTCCTTCAGGTGTCACAGTCAGAGGGAAAAGTGATAGAAAGTTTGAGAAAGAGGTAACTCCTGCGTCCTTAATGGTTGCATCTATTTTAGAGAGCTCTTTCTCTGAACAAGATTATTTCAATAATTAATAAGTCTCTGTGTCCCTTTTTGTGAGCTGGTGGCCCAAATGAAAGCCCGACAACACTTCCATCTACTTCTGGGTGCTTTTGTTCTTCTGTGGTGCCACTTACAGACCACAGTGGCACACAGTTTTATTTGGTTTCTGTTTCAGTTAGGCACTCTCCCTTCATAAGCTGCTATTCCACTTCTGAAGAATGAAGTAGTAATGTTCCAAGTGCCTGAAGAATATGTATTTACAGATGTGTATTCAATGTACAACAATGGGCAATAACATCTTCATCCATCAAAATGAAATTTGCTATTGATGGTTCAGACGCACAAAGAAATATAACCATTAAGGATTGTGAATGTCCACGTTTGATGGTAGTAACTGTCTATGGCATACAGTTAAGCTTAAAAGCAAATTATAAAATATCAACTATACTGTTTCCATGATGTCATTATACATGTTTTATGCTGAAAACATAAATACCAACATTTAGAATAACATATTTCACACTTTAAAAGCTGGGGAATTTGGGGCTACTAATGGAAGATTAACTCTCCCCACAACACATACTCATATCCACTACAGCCTTCCCAGGGTGGGTCTCCACTCAGAGTGGGAGGAGTGGATAGAGGAGAAGAAGGAATCCGGATGGAGAGACACTACACTTTGGGGGTGGGACAGAGTTTCCTCAAAGGACAGAGGAAAGACTTGAAGTAAGGGTCTGAGAAGGTATTTGGGGCAAGAGCAGAGACTGGTGAAGAACAAGACAACTGGGACCCCAACATCCCTGCAAGAGCGTTTGTGGCCCAGACTCAGCAGGACATCACACTGAGGGCAAGGCTTCCATTATTGTCCTCATGACTGTGTTCCCTTTTGTGTCAATGACCCTTCACAACTTTGTGACAGGTCACTCCTCCCAGTCCCCAGCAAAATTCGTCTGTCCATCTGTGAAGAAAGGGTCATCTTACACGTTGAATCAAGGCCAGGGTGAGAAGCTGTGCTGACTAGTTTTTATGGAATCTTGACACAGGCTATAGTCATCTGGGAAGAGGGAACCTCAACTGAAAAGACATCTCCACCAGTTTAGCCTGTGGGCAGTCCTATGGGGCATTTTCTTGATTACTGATGGAAGTGGATGGCCTTATCATCCCACAGGGCACATTAGGTGCCACAACTGGGTGGGTGGCCCTGGGTGACGTAAGAAAGCAGGCTGAGCAAGCTACGGAAAGCAAGCCCACGAGCAGCACTCCTCCCTGGCCTGTGCTTCAGTTCCTGCCTCCAGGTTCCCGCCCTGACTTCCCAGACTACAAGCTGTAGGATGAAATAAGCCCTTTCCTTACCTAGTTGCTTTGGGCCATGATGTTTTACAAGAGCAACCTAACTAAAACAGAAACCAAATAAAATCGTGTGCCACTGTGGTCTGTAAGCGGCACCACAGAAGAACAAAAGGGCCCAGAATTGGATGGAAGTGTAGTCGGGCTTTCATTTGGGCCACCAGCTCCCAACAAAGGACACAGAGACTTATTAATTATGATGCTCGGCCTTAGCTCAAACTTGTTCTTAATTAGTTCTTATAAATTAAATTAACCCATATCTTTTAATCTCCATTCTTTCATGTGGCTCAGTTATCTTTCCTCTGTACTCTCCATCCTGCTTCCTGTTCATGTTCTCTGGCATCCCTCCCGAAACTAGATTCATTTCCTCCTGCCTCTGTATCCAGCTGGCGATTCTGCCCTTCTTCCTCTCTCTCTCTGTCCAGAAGTCCCTGCTACACTTCCTGCCTAGCTATTGGTCGCTTAGCTTTCTATTAAACCAATCACAGTGACACATCTTCACACAGTGTAATCAAATATCTTGCAGCATGGAAGTTGTGTCCACCACCTCCCAAATGTGAAAGGAAAGGACTAGGCACTGATGGCACCTAAGTATGAATATTCTAATTGCACTTTAAAATGACAAAAGAATAATTCAGTGACACCGAAGACACCCACACTGTTGTGCTCTCTTGCTACCATCTCTGTCACCCCCATACTCTCAGGCAGCCATTTTTCTCTTCTTCCCCCCAATCACTGACAATAATCTGTCTTTTGTTCCTATTTGCTTGTTCTATATTTCTCGTATAAATTAAATGGAATGCTCTGAGATCTCTTCCTCTAAGAGCATGTCTGGTTGCTGAACACTGAGATTCAAGAGTTGTCTTGTTGGTGCCATATGAACACCCCCAGTAAGTTCAGTATCTGTTGCACACACATTGGAGAAAGGATGCCTGATGTACTGTAACCAGTCCCTTTGCTACAACGGCAGACCAGTCACACTAAGATGTCATGGTGTAATAAAGGACAACTGTCAAAATAGATTATGCTCTTGCTATGCTACAACCAAAGTGATCACCTACTGAGGTCTTTTCCTCTTCTCCACATCTAAGCATGTATCTTTCACGGGCAGTCCTTTGAAAATTTTAGTTTTAGCTGTGTGTGTGAGCGTATGTGTGTGCACACATGTGTGTGGGTGCTTGTAGAAGACAGAAGAGAGTGTCAGATCCCTTGGAGTTGGAGTTGCAAGCATTTGTGAGTCACCAGTCATGGATGCTGGGATCCAAACTTTGGTCCTCATGATTGAGTAACAAACACTCTTAGCTCTTGAATGGTCTCTCTGGTCCCCAGAATCATGTTTCTGCTACTACAGATTGAACCTAGGGCTTAGTACATGCTGGTCAAGCACTCTACCAGTGAGCTAAACTCCTCAGCCAAGCAGTCCTTTTAATTAAATGAATAAGGATTTCTCCCTTGGGGATAGGTATAAATGAATTGCTAGCTGTTTTGAATAGCACCCATCTGTGACTACTGTCATGCTGTGCACATGGGTGGCAGTTAATTAAGACAACTTGGAAAAATATAATGGCTCATGAAGAGGAGGGAAGAGAAGGCAACGCCTCTCTCTCATGGTCTCAAAATTATTTATAATATCATGTTCGTCATATGCATTTGCGATGGTATCATCTTTAAGTGGTCTCCTTTTAAAGTAAGGCACAGTTTTCCAGAGTGTTTGTAAAAATGCACTCCTAATTTATGGTGCTGGATAGAACAAGGACACGTTTGGCTTCTCCTATTTTATTCATATAATCTTAGCACAGGAAATGCCGCAGGATCCATTTATGCTTGTGGCTTTATATTCAGCATAAAATTAAGTTTTCTGTCTGATGTCACTTGTCAAGTAAGCTTTTAAAGCTGTTATTTTCCTAGGTCCCTTGAAAAGGCAGCCTGTCTTTAAAAGCACAGAATGCCACATCTCCAGAGTTGTCTCTGATGAGATGAAACGATCTGAGAGTTGGGGGTTATAATACCAGCTGAGCACAGAGCCTGCCAGCTCACTGGCCAGCATCTTACCATAAAAGCAAAGATGTAACTACGAGTCTGGTGATAACTCAGAAAATTAAAACACTGCTACCCTATGTTTCAGTGCTGGAAGTAGGCAGACTTTCAGACAACATTGTGGATATGTTGAACATAATAACTGTACAAGGGTTCTCTTTGGGGAATAAAACATGCGTCTATCACATAAAAATTGTTAAATGAAAATATAAATATTTAAGAAATGCTACCCTAAACTAACCATTTGTTTCAACAACAAATTATTTTTAATATTTACACCTTTTGCTAAATGCTTGGTATTTAAAGGTACCTTGAATAGATTATAGTACATATCATCTCCAGAACCTTGGACAGAAAAATAGGATTACTCAGTCCTCCTTGAATTCAAAAGCAATTGAATCACTTTGCCCTCAGAAGAACCTGCAGTTACATCTCTTCTCGCTAGGTGGTGTGCTCAAGTTTAAGAAAGCTGTCAAGTAACAGGATGCATTCATTTCACAAGGTCAAAAAACAGAAGAGGGTAATTTTAAACTTGAAAAGAGGTGACTATGTTATATCCAATGCATTCAATAGAGAAAACAGACTAAGAGATGTTGAGAAAGGAAAGGCCTTTTCAAATAACCAGGATTTCTCAATAGGTCAACTACCACTAGAAGTGCCCACTGAAGACCAACCATGCTACCTCACCACCCAGCACCAGAAGGTGCCAAACAGCATGGGGAGATGCAGTGAGAACCCAGTGCACTTTCCTAACAGACATTTGATTTGTATGCAAAACCCTAAGAGCTGAACTCAGATTGTTCAGCAATTTCCTTAGTAAGAAATTCTAGTTAGTTAGTGAGTAAGTTCCTAGTGTTTAGAAAGCTTTCCGTTGCTTGTGTCTTGAAGGGAGGGCATGAGTCACAGATTTCCCTGGCAAAGTCTCCTAAGAAACTATAGTGATTAGCAGTTCAAGGAAATTCAGAGTGGAAGACTGAATCCTATATGGGATGGGGCATTTGGAGAGTTGTCGCAGCTTTGGGGTGTGGGGAACATTGTATTTTGTATAATGTACTAGAAATGGATCTCTTCTGGGAAGAAAGTGTAATATTAATGTTAGATATTCAGAAGTTAAACCACATTGATCTGTCTTTTGAAGTAATTGCATTGATCTCTGGAGTCTGTAGAAATTCATTGCTCATTCCCTGTGGATGCTTTCAAGGGCTTCTTTTTTTTTTTCTTTTTCCTTCTTTTACTCAAGCAATTTATTTCCTCTTTCGTTTGATTCACAGAGGAAAACATCTTCCTGAAGCACGGCTGATTATTGTGCCAAAGTACTGGTTTATGTTTGTATGTGTGCATGCTCGTGTGTGTGCATGTGTGCATAGAGGCTTCTGAAAACACCTTAAATTATTTTTATGTCTTTTAACCTTTTTTTAAAAGTCGTCTTAACTTTAAAATATTTGAAGGCATGCAGGATTCTAAACTATATTTTCCCATACTCCAATTTCACCTGAGGGAAAAGAAATTCAGACATTCCCTAAAGACAGCAGACTCACCATGACTATGAATTCACACCCAGTGTTGGAAAGGCAGAGGTACCTTCTGCCCAGCCAGGCACTGAAGTTGGCATGCTAAGGACTGCTCTAATCTACCCCTCAGAAACCCAGGCAGCTTTGCTCTGTGAATGATACACCTAAACTTCATGCTTTTCAGTTTTTCCCCTTACTTTCACATGCTATTTCGGGTTGCTAAACTACCTAAAGAGGTAGGGAGATCCTTCTATGCAGTTCTTTCCCTGCAGGGGCCTTGGAAGCTGGCAGCCAGGTTTGGGTTGTTAGAAGAAAGTGCAGCGTCCGATGGAGGTGAACAGGCCGTTATATAGACACCGGGCTTGATCCATGCACACCATGGAAGCTGCTTTGTGCTGCCTCCTCTGGCTCTGCTTTTTAATTATTTTCTCTTTTGATTGTTTTCCTAAAAGGCGAAACTGCAGGCGATTGCCTTGTGAGTATTTGAACTGTTATTTCAAACAAATCTTTCTAATTTATTTCTACTTGCAGCAATAATAATAGCATGTGTAGAAAAGCTTTGTGGGCGCCCCCAAGTTACACAAATCTGATGTCTGTTATTGTTCAGTGCTAATAGGAGCACAGAGTATTTCCTTTGTTGTTCACAAAAATGTCTGCTTGTGCTAGAGAATTCCACGTATAAGGAGCGCATATATTTCCATGACCTTCCACGCGTAAGGTGTAGGAACAAACATATTCCCCTTGGCCACTGCCAAACCTTATTACATAGTGTGTTTTTCTCTTCACACAGACCCATGACAAAGTTTGTTTGAAACTGGGCACATTAAAATTAAGATATTAACAGCCTCAACTAAAACAACACAACAAATATTGTACTAAAGCGTCTTTAAAACTTGTGAATTGGGCTGGGTATGGTGGGCCCCACCTTTAATCTCAGCAATGGGGAGGCAGAGGTGGGAGGATCTCTGAGTTTGAGACCAGCTTGGTCTTCAAAGTGAGTTCTAGGACAGCCAGAGCTACACAGAGAGAGCCTGTCTGGGGTTGGGGGTGGAGAACACAACAACATAGACTTGTGAATCATTTATATCTGCAATTCTATAGTCTGTGTTTTCAGACCACAGTTGACTGTGGGTCCCTAAAACCTTGGACAATGCAACTGTGAATGGAGAATGACCACCATACATGATATACATACACGAATGTACATGGGAGTGTGGACCTCAAGGCGCAGAATGAGGAAAGGGCTTCTTCTCACTTTGTGGGCAAAGCTTTTCTGGACTTGAATGTGTTCTCCTTAATTTTATTGCTTAACTATCTTTATCAAGGTCATTAAATGGTAGAAATGCTAACAAAAGAGGAATGCTGATACTTCACAAAGAAACAGTACCGAGCACTGTAGCTGTTTGTCTGCTTGCTCTGGGGCAGGGCGGAGGAGCTGGCAAACAAAAGCAACAGCTTCCCAGAACAATGGGCTTCTCTGTGACCTGCTGCCCAGCTGTCAGCGCTGGGCTCAAACCCTCTGTCCCCTCATGCACTCTCCCCGAGAAGCACTCCCTTCACCACATCCCCATCCAATACCTCACACCCGCGGAAAACTCTTTTCCTAAAGATCATTCCTTCCAGTGAACAGAGACACTTAGTGTTTATATTTTTAATTAATGAATGACACCAGTGAATCCACAGTGTATAAATACAGAGTCTGGCTCATTTGTGGAGATGACTCTTTCTGGAATTACTAAGGCTAGCCTGACTACACAATGGTGGTCTCCCTGGCTTGGCTTCCTGCTGGAACAGGGTAGGTAGCTCACAATTAGTCCTGAAAGTTACAAATGGAAACTCACTTTTGGGTGGGGCACAAGGATAAGTTAGAGCCATCTAGTATAAAAATGGGTTATTTGTGTCTACTACTGATGGCTCATTTCATGTCAAAGACTTTGAAAAGATATTAAAAATTAATGAGAAATAGATCACATATTACACTGTTTTCTTAAGTCTTTTCTTATGTCATTTAATCTTAATTGTAGAAAAATAAGAAAGTTGAGCTCCTTAAGAATGGAAGGAGCTGGTGGCACACACCTTTAATCCCAGGACTCGGGAGGCAGAGCCAGGCGAGTTCGAGGCCAGCCTGGTCTACAGAGCTAGATCCGGGACAGGCACCAAAGCTACACAGAGAAACGCTGTCTCAAAACAAAACAAAACAAGCAAAAAGAATGGAAGGAAAAGCATATTTTTTTAGAATGTGCACCGTCTCACTGAATATTTCTGTTTCTTGGTTGTTTTTTTGAGTCAGGGTCTCACTATGTAGCCTTGGTTGGCCTACATAGATCAGGCTCACTTTGAACTCATAGAGCTCTGCCTGCCTCTAGCAGGATTAAAGGTGTGCACCACCATGCCCAGTTTATATATTTGTCTGTAACTCATACCCAAATTTACACAATTGAGATGCTTATGCTTTTTTGTTTGTTTGTTTGTTTGTTTTGTTTTGTTTTGTTTGAGACAGAGTTTCTCTGTATAGCTTTGGAGCCTGTCCTGGAACTCACTTTGTAGACCAGGCTGGCCTCGAACTCAGAGATCTGCCTGCCTCTGTGCTGGGATTAAAGGCATGCACCACCACCTCCACTGGCCCTGCTTTTTTTTTTTTTTTTTTTTTTTTTTTTTTTTTTTTTTTTTTTTTTTTTTTTTTTTTTACTTTACTGCTTTTTCTCAAGGATTTCCTATGCCATTAAAGTCTCTTGAGAACACAATTTCAATGAAGCATTTGGAATACTGCGTTTTGGTGACTGTTGTACATAATGTTTGTGAGTGTCTTAGCAAAGTTTCTTTAAGGTAGACTTTATATTTCAGGCTTTCAATTGTGTAGTATTCCACAGCCTTCCTGTCTGACTATCGTCTGTCAACTAAGGTTCTTTCAGCAGTGTATGAGACTCATAGAGGAACCAGGCCCCTCCATTTTTTTCTTAGGGTTTTACTGTATGCCAGGCATCATATTCACAGTGTCATGTGCCGTCTGAACTATCCATAGCAATATAAAATAGATTCTCTTAAACCACTTGACTGGTGAGATACTAAGGCCACATTATCAGGTTGTAAACTCAGGTACTGGAAGCTCTAGAGCCTGGGGGAATCTTGCCAGCATTTACTGAACACACATTATTCAAATTTTGGCCAATTTGATAAAAGAAGAAGGTATCTCGTAGCTGTTTTTAAGGTCATCCTTTCAACGTTAGCTCCTTCCCTGACAGTTATTGGACAATTATATTTCCTCCAGAGTGAATCATATCTCTCCCTAATTTGCAATTGACTGGCTCTCCTATTATATAAATTTGTTAAACACTGAAAACATTCATCCTTGGCTCTGAATAGTGGCTAAATATTGTTCCTATTTGACATTTAATTATTTGTTTACTTTGAACACAGGAGATTTCTTTACTCCGTGCAGTCAAATGTGTTAATATTTCTCTTTGTGATTGTCTTCCTAGGATTTTGTGCTCAAAGAGCCATTCTCTAACCAAAGATCTAAACAATATTAACCTCTGAGCACTCTTTCCCTGTATACAACAGCCTGTCTGCCCTACTCCAAAAGTCCATTGCCAGCCCAGAGCCTCTACCTGTCTGAGGCTTTGTTATTGTAACAAATTGGAAACAAACATTTTCTGACATTTCTGTTACCCTGTAAATAGAAATTTCACAGCAACAAGTTTTTTCTCTTCGGCCCCTCACAAAAATGAGAAAGAAAGCTTTGCTTGTCAGTTACTTCTGCATCTCTGTGCTGAAGTCCTGACAGAAACAACTTCAAGAAAGAAGGCTCTGTTTTCATTCTCAGAGGGTTCAGTCTCACGGTAGGGGGATGATGGTGGAGCAAGGCAGTTCCTGGTGACTTAGGGAGCAGAGAAAAAGAAGCTTGAAGTCCAGCTGGCCCTGCCCTGCTTCTCTGATTGCATCCAAGCCCTGGCCCGGGGCTGGATCCACCCAGATGCAGGGTGAGTCTTTCCCCTTTGGTTCTTTCTCTCTAGAAATACCCTCACAGACACATAGGAGGTGTACCTCACCCTTGCCTAGGTGATCCCAAACTAGTTAAGACAACAATGATGACTACTCATCACACATAGATCAAACTCGCTAGAGAGAACGACATCCAGAAGATCTGTTTGGAGACCTGAAATTCAGGTTGGCTGTCACCACCATAAATTCCCTTGTCTGACCCTGCAGTTAACTTGGGTTGGGTCTCAGGGTAAGAAGCCAACGAGTAATTCATGAGATATTACTGTAGACATCCAAACAAGAACAGGAAGTAGTTTTAGCCAAGATACCTGACTTCTGAGCTGTATCCCAGCACAGCTTTGGGTCTACAGAGCTCAGCATTATCTGATTATCTTGCAACAAAAACTCCAAATGTCATGATCAGAGCTTCATTGGTTCTGTCAAGGCTGTTTGGCTGATAACTCTTCACATTCAAGCTTTGAGAGGAGCCACTTTTTTTTTCCAGTGTACCAATTTGAAGTACAACTGGGAATGTAATACTATACTTAAAAAGAAACACAGCCATGTTTTAGGGAGACAGCACACAGCTACTTTATCTACCTGAAAATCTAACCTTGAAAGTGTTTACAAGCAAATTTCAGGAATGTACTAATTAATCATTAGCTAAAGTTGGACTGGTATTAGGAAGGGTTAATTTGCTCTTGCTTACTAAAGCAATCTATAACAGCTAGGAAGAGAAAACCAACGATTATGAACAAGACACAAGCAGCCATGGTAACCAATAGATTTACTTTTTACAACAAATATAATTTCCCAAAACCAGTTAATACTCGTATATAGCTACAGATATACATGGATGACTGACTTTTTGTTACAAGCTTTTCCAGAAGCCTCTGACACCTTTTCGGAAAAAAGAAATTACTATCCAGGCAACACTAACACTATTTTAACTGACTTTGTTGGATGAGCCTACAGCAGGTTATATTAATTTTAGGCTTTACAATCCTGCAGCTGTTTAAGATCCAGGATTAGACTATTTTTGTCACAAGTAATCTATCAACAAACAGTTACTAATTTGAAGGTTATACAATGACTTATAATGTGTTTTGGGATATTGAGCAATTGCTGTTTAAAAATAATAACAATAGAAAACAAAATCGTTTTCTACATGTAATCAGCAGTTACTCCCTTTCATAATACAAGGCTAGAAAATACTTTTAATTTTATGTGAATCAACATCAAAAATATGTCCAAGGGGCTAGGAAGACAGTTCAGTTGAGCCTTACAGCAGTTAGATCATTTGCTCCAAGGTATCCTTCTGGTTAGGCTGGGATGCAGACTTAACCTGCTTGAATTCAAGACCTAAGCTCTTAACTGAAAGGTTTCCATACACTGATATTAAATCTCTCCGCAAAACGTTCCAGGACCTCAGAGAAGTGACCGGGAGAGGAGACTGGGAAAAACCATGGGACTGGTCTCCAGGAGGAAGTTTAAATACCCTATAGGCAGTGATCTTGAGTAGCTCTGGAAGAGGAGTCACAGTTTGGTGGGTTTTCTGAGGGTGGGGTCTGGAAAGAGAGAGAGAGAGGTGGGGCCCAGCTAAACATTAACTTCTGTGGATAAACAAATGTTGACAGATTTTGCTAATAAACCAGTGTTCACAGCTGTTAATTGGGACAGTTCTTCTATTTGTCTTAAATCTTTTTAAGCAGTCAACATAGTATTCAAAATATAGACATGCCAACAGTGTCTCCGTTAGGCAAGAACATGTTTAAGGTAACTGAAGTTGATGAAGTCCCATATATTTGAAAACCTATCTTCCCGAATTACGCATCACCTTTTGTATAGAACTGCTGTGTGGGAACAGACTTCCACATGGCCCAGGATGCTTTCGCTGAGAGGTTTCTTTTTTTGTGAATCATAGAAGCACATGCGTCACAGTCATTTTCAGTCTTTCCTGATGCAGCTAGCAAACCCAAATCCTAAAGCCCAAGCATGTGCTTGCTTTTCCGTGTTTATTCTCCCTCGCCAGTTCCCTGCTTTTTAAATGTTCTGTGTTGTATAAGATGTCATCCCTTGGGAAGGCTGAGTGATGGGAGCATGGGACCTCTCTGTAATTTTTTTGCAGTTGCTCATGAGTCTGTAAAAACACCAAAGTAAGGAGTTTGAAACTATTACCAAATTCCATCCTGCGGGGAAAATGAACCCATGTTTTTCATTTGATAATTTAGAACCAATCCAGTTTCCTCTTGGGGGAGTAGCCATCAATTTGAAGAAGCACTCATGCGAAATGGGCAACGTTTATAAATGTGTGAGGAACAGTGAGCTACATAAATCTGGGTCAGTGGTTCAACCACTTGCAAACCCCCCCCCCCCCCCCCAGAAATCTATCTGGAGACCACGTGCTTCTGATAAACTTTCAGATCTCTGATTTCGAGGCCAGTCTGGTCTACAGAGCGAGTTCCAGGATAGGCAGGGCTACACAGAGAAATCCTATCTTGGGGGGGGGGGAGGTTTACTCCTTCACTGTACCCAGATTTGAATCCTAGGACCCACATGGCAGACCCAAACTGCTTGCCATGACAGTTACAGGAAATCCAGTGCCTTCTTCTGGTCTCTACAGGCACGAGGCATGCATGTGGTGCATACACATGCACACAGGCAAATACTTATACACATAAAATAATAAAATAAATATTTTAAAAATGTTTTAGAAAATGAAAGTTACGAGGCTATGGAGCTGGTTTGATTAGAAAAGTACTTTTCCATGCAGACACAACGACCTGAGTTTGTATTCCCAGCACTCTTGTAGGAAGGCAGGCATGATGGTGCACATATGCAACCCTAACCTTGGGGAGACAGAGACAAGCAGATTTCTGGAGCTCCCTGGACAGCTAATCATTTGCATTTGAGAGACCATGTCTCAAAATATAAGGTAGAAGATAACAGTGTCCACATGTGCGCGTGCACACACACCCACATCCACCACATAAAGCCACACAAAATGAAGGTCAGCCTGTTGAAGAACCCCAAATCCCTCTGATAGTAATACCCCCCTTTACAAGAGGAAGATAACAGGTGACAGGGTGAGACCCCACCAGGTGGGATGGAACTGACTGTACTTCTCCTCTGGTTTGTGCTGTGAATACTGACAGGTTTCAGTACCAGGTTCTGACGGGAAAGACCATAGGAGTAGTGGGTTCCAAGAAGGGCATATGCAATGGAGAGGAAAAGCAGAGTACCCTGTGCTGCCGCCAAGCAAGGCCAACCCAGAGCAGAGTTCCAAGAGGGAACAGGAGCTCAAAAGTTTGCCTAAGAAATCTGCTCTTGATAAACTCCCTTGAGCTCCTGTTATGAGGAATCTACTGGAGATGACCACTCAGACACAGTTTATAGCCATTTGAAAGTCTTTATTCCAGCTGGCCGGGGCTACACTCAAGTAGGTATTGGGGACTCAAGTGTAATGCCAAGTGTTTAGGATAAGGGATTTTTAAATGCAAAACCCACAGTCTGGTATTTCACTCAGCAGCTCCTAAGGAAGGTTTTGTACAAGCAAGCTGTTTACCAGAAGCTAAGGGGTTAACTGGAAGGGGTAGCTTGCATAAACAGGCAGTTTAGCTCAAGCTGCCTGTTACCTTGGGTTCCTAGAATAGAGTTGAGTAATTTTCCATGAAGCTTTCCATCAAGGGGATCAAATTCTAGTTAAATCTAAAATGGCTTCAGCAAGAATACAAGATGGAGGAACCTCTGCACAGTCTTGCCTTCTTACACTGTCATAAACTTTTTGGAAGTGAGACACTAATTTGAATCACTAGTTTGAGGTACAAGTAAATGTCATAAAGACTCACTCTGAAGGTCCCTACAACAGTCTTCATATTGTTTGTTTTTTTGGAGAGTTGAGGGGGATTCAAACTGCTTTGTTTCATTAATGAGGCTGATCCAGGAAGCTCTTGCAATTTACTTCCATCAGGATTGACCGGAAATGCTGTAGAAGAAAACAAAAACATCAACACTCCCCTCACCACAATCACACTCAGGCAGGAATGTGTGCAGGGCAAGTATTGGGGGAAGTTTAACATGTACAGTATGAATTGTAGTTAGAGTTTTCCTGCCTGGCCCACAGTCAGGACAAATCTCTCTCACCTGCCAGTCCCACAGCTGCTCAGACCCGACCAAGTAAACACAGAGACTTATATTGGTTACAAACTGTATGACCATGGCAGGCTTCTTGCTAACTGTTCTGACAGCTTAAATTAATCCATTTTTATAAATCTATACCTTGCCACATGGCTCGTGGCTTACCGGCATCTTCACATGCTGCTTGTCCTGGTGGCGGCTGGCAGTGTCTCTGACTCAGCCTTCCACTTCCCAGCTTTATTCTCCTCCTTGTCCCGCCTATACTTCCTGCCTGGCTACTGGCCAATCAGTGATTTATTTATTGACCAATCAGCAACACACTTGACATACAGACCATCCCACAGCAGTGAACTCAGAGGTAAAAGATCTGCTAGCAGAATTTGTGAAGTAAAATAAAAGTACAGCGCATCTGAGGAACACTTGCACAAACTATCCCAGCCGTTTGGCAGACGGCCCTGAAAACCTTCATGCGTCCTCCATTGTCACCTTACCAAAAGCCCTGTTGGGTGACAATGGAAATAGATAGTTAAGTCAGCTTGAACTTTTCTGTTTTGTAGAATGGTGAGTCAAAGGGTTAGAAGACCATTGATTACATGGCTAAGTGGCCCAGGATAAAACCAGGTGATTTATGCCCCAAACCCATTCCGGTGAGACAGAAATGAAAATCCACACCGAACCTGCTCCATGCATGGGAGGATTCCAGAAAGCCGGCTTAGCAGCTTTGCAGACACACTGAAGGCTGAATGTGACTGTTCTTGGAAAGTAGGGAATGAGACTCCTCTAAAGAGAGAGAGTGCAGCCCTCAGTCCTGAAAGAAGGGGCCCGGTGGGCAGGGTGAGCAGCTGGTGGCCCTGCCAAAGAGGCCCAGGCATCTGGGAGTATGGCAGCCGGCCTGAAGAGCTATTCAGTTACTGCAGGATTCTTGCCAGGAGGTTTTCACCAGTTCCACGATTTATCAAGACAATTGGACCTAGTTCAAAAACCACCTTTGCAAATTGCCATCAAAGGAGCTGGCTGACTGGCTAGTGATGTCTGCTGCTTGGGACATTTGAACTCTTCTGTGAGGTCCCCATTTCCTCTGGGCTGTCATCTCCTGGAAAGGTGTAATCCCTTCCCTTCACCTTCCCTTCTGGTTTCAAAGGCATTCATTTTAGGGATTATGCAAATTCAGGAGCTTAATGGCCCCTAGGCCAATTACTTTGCATCTTTTGTGTTTCTTTATTGCATTAAGTCCTCTCAAATAATTTTCCTTCCTCCAGCCAGCTTCCACTACTTCTTCTTTTTTTTTTTAATACGATATCTATCAGTTTCTACTCTATAAACCAAAGCTGGGCTCTGGTACAGACCAATTGAAATGCTTTTCAAGGCAAAATGCTCATGCCTTGGTGCTTTCCTGAGACAGGTGGATAATGTTGCCGCAAATTTTCTACATTTTACTGTAAATCATCTTTATTCGGGTCTTGCTTGTCCATTGGTTCCTTCCTTCACATTAGCCTTCACTTATACAGTGACATGGCACCCAACACAACAGTTATTCAAAGAACAATCTCAATATTGTTGGCAGGAAGCCAGCTGACAAGTAGGAAGTCTGGAGTAGAGACAGTTTGTTAACTATATGCAGGGCAGTGTGGCATTTGCCATAAATCATTGGTCCTCAACTATTGTCATTATTGACAACCAACTAGCTATTGTGAGATGTTCAAAGGGTGTTCTAAGTAGAACACTCAAGACTGACAAAAGTAGGAATTCCATCTGTGACAGGTTCGACCAAGAAGAAACTTGTTGAAACCAAACCCTTTCATGGATAACAATAAAATCTGTAACTTATTATAGTTATCAAAAGCATGTATGTCCTTGTAGGCAATGACGAATCATCTTGTCTTTTACCCAAACACCTGAAAATTGAATTCATATAAGAATTTTTTGCTTTCTTAAAAAATAATCCATGTCTGTTCTCCTGCATGTAAGACAGTTGTAAAGACCAGCAACAATATAGATAGCCTTATCTTAAATGTGTCAATGAACTGGAGCTCTTCTTGATTGTTTCTACTCAAACTGTTTCTTATCTCAAAATGGTTGGCATTTTCTTTACTTCTCCTTTTTCAGACTGAGGGAAAGGAATTACTCCCAACACTAAGCAGCTGCCCTTCAATCTACATGGGGAGAATTCACTGAGTGAAGAAGAGTTTTGACTTAGAAAGAAGCTGAATGAGCCAGACAGTAGTGGCATACGCCTTTAATCCCAGCACTTGGGAGGCAGAGGCCGGCGGATCTCTCTGAGTTCAAGGCCATCATGGTCTACAGAGCAAGTTCCAGGACAGGCTCCAAAGTGACACAGAGAAACCCTGTCTCAAAAAACAAACAAACAAGCAAAACATTTAAGTGGAAAATGCTGAAGGACCACTGAACTGGATGTTGTATTTACATATCTATATCTGTATAAAATAATGATTATAAATGCTTGTTTAAAAAGGTGAAGTGCAAATGTAAATTTAACAAGAAGTTGTAGATTTTCAAAACTGTACACAAACTCCTTTGTTACAAATAAATATTTATGCTTCTAAAAAAAAGAAAAACAAACAAACAAAAAAAGCAGGAGAAGGAAGAGAAGGAGAAGAAGAAGAAGAAGAAGAAGAAGAAGAAGAAGAAGAAGAAGAAGAAGAAGAAGAAGCAGCTGGATGAAAATAGGGTAATAACTGGAACTTCTGTCAGGCTGGCTGATGTTGACATCTACCAAAGCAGCTGCAAACATGAGTGAAAGGTTTGAAAGATGGATGATGAGGGAAAGGTTGGTGAAACTGAAGGTGGGTGGGGGTATGGAGCTGCCGGGATAATGTGGTAAAGCTTTCTCACAAGCGTCAGTGCTGTGAAGAACACTTCTCTCCACTTCAAACTATGTTCTCTCTGGTGACTGACTAGCCCATGATCAACATGGATGAGCAGTCTGTTTTTTCTCTCATCCAAATAAATTCTAATTGCAATTTTTAAATTTTACTTTTTCTAATATAAGGTGTTCCTATCAGACTTGAGTCAAATTCAGCTTGGGTTTTTGCATGTTGTAATTTGCTTTGAGGTAGGTTATTATTTTGTTTCTTGTTTGTTAATGAATGTTTGTTCTCGCCTTGAAAAATAGTTTGTATGTTTATGGAACCAACAAACACCACAGCATGGAAAATTCCTTTGGCACACATAGGAGTATTCAGCCACAAATGTTCCTGACTTAAAAACTGAATCAAATAAAACCTGACAGCAAGGCAAAATATTATATAGGCAAAGCGACATTTTATAACAATAGACTAATAAATGCAGAGGCAAAACATGAATGAAGGCCAGCTCACATCCCTTGGATACTTCAAGGGTGAATCTCATCCTCACTTTTCTATTTCCATTGCTCTAATAATTGTGTCTATAGCTGAAGCACCCTTCCATTTAGAGGACACCAGCATTTCTAATCTTGTTGCCACAAATCATAACAATGTGTCTATCTGAAATCAGATAGATAGTACCTTGCAGAAGAGAAAACCAAAGAAACCCTTTATCCAGCACTTCGCTTTGGAACCAAATCAAACAATGTTTTAAATTATTCTGAGGGACACAATCCATGTAAAGCACATCTGCAAATTAACTTTGAATCATGTTACAAATGGCATTAATCAGGAGAAAATGTGCTGATTGCCTACCTGCCTTCATCTTCTACACCCCGCCACTCGGCTGCCACAACAGGCTACTTTTGGGAAATCATCAAGAGTCTATCCATCACTCTGCTGCTCCATAAAGCAACAGCTGCAAAGAATGTTTAAAACATTGATATTTAATGACAGAAAAGGAAACCGCCCAAGTTGGGCTTTACAAATTGGTTCAGGTCAGAACAAAGGAAGGTTTGGGAAAAGAAGAGAATTGGTGTGTGAATCCTCTCTGGGTGCCTGGAGCTGGTGTTTGCCTTCCACAAGTCCTAGTTAAATGTTCTTTGTGTTCAAGTGGCCTCTTGTCTGTGAAAAGCCCATCAGCCCTGTTTTCCTCATTCAGAAACCCACATTTCTACCAAAGGATGACCATGTCCTTAATGCGGAATAGCGATGCAAGGTGATAAGGAACTCACAGTCATCAAGTCAATAGACTAACAAATAATCTAGATGATGTGTTCATTGTCCATGCATTTAACAGATAGGTGACTTGTACTGAGGCTTACTTTGGTAAAGGTATGAAGTAGGGTCTACAAACAATCAGAATTGATCTAAAAATCTCATCTGGAAATATTTAGCTTTGTAAAGTCTACACTGGAAGCCACACTCGTGAAATTTATTTTTTTTAAACTCCTGAGCTGATAGCAAGGATGACAAGTCCAGAAGCCACTGATCTGAAACATTGATTTCCCATTGCAGAGATGCCAGGCAAGCTGGAGAGGCTGGAGGAGAATGTGATCAGAGCTGCTGCATAAATAAGTGGTAATAATTCATTTCCACACCTGCCAGGCAGCACCTCTGTGGTGTGTTTCTGGAGAAAAGATTCCATGCTTTTCACCCAAAAACCATATTACTGCTTAGAAGGTATGACACCACAAACAAGTCACAAAACTCCTTGAAAAATAATGGCATCCCATTTCCAGAATTTGAAAATGCTGTAAAGCTGAACAGAACATGGCCTCTGCCCAGTAGCTAGTACATGATAACTTCTGTGTTAGATACCATTTCTGACCACCCTGCATGTGACTGGATGTACCCTCCTGTTAGTTTCTTTGTGCCTTTTGAAATTGTTTTCATTCTCTACAATCCAGGCCCAGCCCACATGTCCGTGATCTTCTTGGCACCCTTCAGCCTCCACCACCAAGTCTCCCTGACCTCCCTCTCTGTAAGCCTTACATTCAGATCACATAGAAGGATGCCTAAGGGTTGTGCATTTGTCCCATAGGTGTGACCTGAGTATCATGACAGGAATTTAAAAACAAAATATAAAGACAATGTTTGCTTCCGCAGAAGTGCAAAAGGATTACTTGTTGGCTAAACCTGTTGGGCTGTTGCCATAAAAGCCATCTAACCACCAAGAGTAGAGAAAACTTCCACTCAGCATAATGCAGAGGAAGCTGGTCCACGCAACACTGCCACTGCCTCTGTAGGCTTTAGTATTCTGAAAGAATCCTCAGAATGTCAGTCTCCCTTCACACCCACACACTTATTCTACTGCGGGGGTTGGGGGAGAGTAAAAACCTGCATTTCTAGAGTGAGCCAGATTTCTCTATGCACCGAGCAAACCCAGTGTCTGTGTTTAGCATCCCAATGTGACAATTACGCCGCATCCAGTTTGCTCTGTGGCTAAAGCTTACATATTTAAAACATGGAGGAATGGCTAAATAGTATGGTACATTATTTTATTCTGCCTTTCATGTGATTAAAAAAAAAATCATCCAGATTGCTGAAATACGTCTGTAAAACAACTGTGGAATGTCAGGTGCGTTCAGAAGTTGAAAATTGGATAGCTGTGGGAGAAGGTGAACTGCAGGACACTGTGCTGGTAATGCACACACACACACACACACACACACACACACACACGGAGAAGTAGTAAACAGTGTTCATGTGTGTGCATGCATACGTGTGTGTATGTGTGTGTGTGTGTGTGTGTGTGTGTGTGTGTGTGTGTGTGTGTGTTGTGTTGTGTGTGAGAGAGAGACAGAGACAGAGAAAGAGAGGAGAAGGAAAGGGAACTGGATGGCTGTGGAGGAAGGAGATTTTATTAATAAATGGAGAACAAAAGCTGGGTTATGTAAGCAACACTGAATTGCTTGTATAACAAGAATAGAAACAAGGTATGAATATTCATAAGGAGAACTGAAGACATGCTTGCCTGTGAGAAGGAACTGGAGATGGAGTTCTGAGTTTTGTTTGAGCATGATGTCACCCAGGAAGCATTGCGTAGATCACATGACATGGCACAAAAATCACAAAATTAACTTTTTTACCTAAATTTACTTTTTCAACACAATGACCAGTTTAGTGATATTTCCTCTTGTCATTTAATTTGGTTTACATGAAATAATCAAAACTATGTAAGCCAAGTATACAATATCCATCAGGATAAATAAAAACCTGGTATATTCATACAATGGGATATCATTTAGAGGAGAAAGGCAATGTAATATTGAGAAATGCTACACTATGGAGAAACCTTAAAAGTTTTGTTAAATAAAGAAACCAAATTTAAGCAGTCATAAAAAGCATACATTGGGGTAAGACAGCAGATTAGAATCTGCCTCTGTGGCACCAGAGGAGGGAGAAAATTCCAGATAAAAGACTATAGACTCTATTCCTAGGAGTGAAAGAAGAGTTATAAAGAACGGAGTTATGGCAAGGTGAGATCTTGACAAAGATCTTGACAGTGGGGATGACTGCCAGTCAGCCAGGATGTCCAATGTAAGTAGAGGTTCACTCCCCTTGCAGACATGAGGACCCCAAGAATAGAGCTGGGTAGTACCCATTGCACTGTGCAATAATGACCAAGGACACCCCATCAAGGAGACAGAGGGAGGCAGAAGGGTGATGTGGGGAACTGACACTGAGATGCTCCAAGAACACTGGACAAGAAACCAGCCCATCCCCACCTCACCTCCCAGCCTACGTGAGTGACAGCACACCAAAGTGAGAGTATGCTAACAATGGAAGCTGAGAAGGGAACACCCAGGGAACAGAGGTAAACACAGGTGGGTGGGCCTTCTGTAACAGCTCTAAGGCCCAAGGGGCCAGGGAAGAATGAGTCCCAAACCTTAGAGACAAAGTTGTTTATGGCAGGCAGGGGTTCTCAGATCCCAGCACTTAACAGAGGATGGCATCCTCACTCAAAAATCTCTCCCAGCAGTGAAGATGTCTTTCATTACTTAGACTAGTAGCTTTCAGCCCACCTCAGGGCAGCCCACAGAAGACAGTCAGAGTGGGGACAGCCCTGTTCTTTCAAACTAGGAAGAAATACTGACTGAGGTTCTATCTTCTACTTTATTTTACTTCCTACTTTATTTATTTATTTCAATTTTTTATTTTGTTTTAGCTTCTGTATCTCTTAAATAGGCTTTTATGACTGTTCTTTCATTTCTTTTTTTAATTTTGTGGTTTTCTGAGACATGGTTTCTCTGTGTAACAGTCCTGAGTGTCCTGAAACCTGCTTTGTCGACCAGGCTGGTCTCGAACTCACCAAGATCTGCCTGCTTCTGCCTCCTGCGTGAGTGCTAGGATTGAAGATGTGTGCCACCACCACCTGGCTGCTCTTTCTTTTTTTTTAAGTTACATTTCTTCGTGTGTGTGTGTGTGTGTGTGTGTGTGTGTGTGTGTGTGTGCGCGCGCACACATGCACCTGTGCACGCTTGCACACGTGCATGTGCCACAGTGGGGGTGTGTAGATTAAAGGACAACTTGCCAGAGCTGCCAACCTGCAGGAGCTGGTTCTCTCCTTTTACCCTGTGGGCCCCAGTGGTGGAACTGAGGTTGCAAGGCTTGCCTTGCCTTTACCTGCAGAGCCATCTCACCAGCGCCCAGCTGTCTTTCTTCTTTTATACTTCCTCTGTAATATTTTCTCCCTTATTTTTCATACTTTCTACCTATACACTCCCTCTTTCATTTACACCTTACTTTTGTCCCTTCCCTATTCATCTTCATCTTACCACTAAATTATTAGAACCCTAATCTATAAAAAAACTGTTTATTTTCTAATCAGCATTTGAAAGCTGCTCTCTCTGAACCTGGTCAGGGACACAAGTGAGGCACACATATTTATTCTATTAAATGTGAAAAGCAGAAATGCTTTCAAATTACTGTGTCTCTTACCGTCGTCAGCTTTTCTCAAAATAGTAGGAAGCAACATAAACCCAACTTAAGACAGCTCACAAGGAAGAGACATATAACATCAAACAATCAAAAAGAAAAAAGGAAAAATAAAAAACTGGGGCTGGGCAGATGGATCAATATGTAAAGTGATTTCTGTGCAAGCATGATGGCCTGAGTTCAGATCTCTAATGCCCACATATAAAGGAGGTATGGCTATCCCCATATAGGACTCCAGCACTGGGGGGTGAAAATAAGTAGCTCCCTGGCTCTCACTGTCTAGCCAGCCAAGTCAATCAGTTGAGCTCCAGGTTCATTAGAAAGACCCTATCTCCCCAAAAATAAAGTGGAAAATAATTGAGGAAGATACTGAAGATCCACTATGCCCTCAACATACACGGACACACCGGAACACTTACATATGCATACAGCACACAGAGACACAGAATAAAATAGAAATAAAAAATAAAGACTAGAGGATATATCTATCCAAAAATATGGGATAAACACAAGAAAGAAACACACATACACACACATACTACATATATATATATATATATATATATATATATATATATATACATATACACACACATATATGAGAAAACAAGAGACTATGACAATTCCACAAACTGACAAAAACTCATCAATACTGGAAACCAAAGATAATGAGATTGCTGAGCTATCAGAAAAATATTTTAGAGTCCTGGTTTTAAAAAGATTCAGTGACTATATAGATGGTCAAGTAAACAGACACATAAAGTAATCAATTCAGCACATAAACATTAGCAAAGAAGTAAATGAAACTGTCCTTAGATGCAAATATCTTCAATTAATTATTCAAAGATGAGACTGACCAGATTAAGAAGCAACATCCAACTATCTGTTTTCTCCATGAAACATACTTCACTGGCAAAGACACAAACTCAGAGTAAAGGACAAAGGTCAACTTACCAAGCAAATTCAATGTAAAAACAAACTGATATGGCTATTCTGAAACCTGATTTTAAAAAAAAGATGTCACAGACATTGGTATGTCTTTTGCATACTGAAGGCCTCTCTGCCAATGCAGCAAACTGGATCAGAATGAATCAGGAAAAGCCCAGGTTTAATGGGTAAAATGTTCCAGTGTGATTCCCAGCCCCTCAGAGAAGAGACAAGCTGAGAGACAGAAAGTACCACGTGTCTGTTTTCTGGGATGCAGCTTATATACCCTGTGGAAGAGGCCTTGAGCCTCTCTGGGGGAGGAGCTGTGTTTGGCGGGCTTTGAAGAGGTGGGTTTAGGGAGAGAGATAGGGGAGGGGAGTTGAAGTGGATTTTCCACCAGACTCCTTTCAAACATTCTAGACTCTTTGAGCATAGGGATGCCAGGGTGCCAGGGGTTGAGGTGGAGATCCCACCCAAACAGACATCACATACCTTTATTAAAAGGGAGTAAAGGAAGCAATTCTTCAAGAAAATATAACAATTATAAATATTTATTTCACAAAAGTCAGGGCTTTCTATCTCATAAAACAAACACTAAAGGCCATGAAAGGCCACGTAGATCCTGCCACAATAATAGTCTTTACATAATTGTCTTTAAATGGGTTTTCCAAACAAAAAGTCAACAACAACAACAAATACCTCAGAGCCAAACTATACCAAAGGTCATTTGAACCAAGAAGTGAGGTTATTGCTATGACACATTTGACCACATGGTTCTTGGCTTGGGAAATTGTTTTGTGACTAGAGTATGGAAAAGTTTGGTACTTGGGGCTGAAAAAACCCAAGCATGCTGGAAGCAGAACTTAATGGGTCATTGTGGTGGGAACTTGAAAGAAAAGACTGCCTAGAGAGAGGTGAACAGTGGAAACCAGTTCATGAGCTTTCAAAGGAGCTTTCAAAGGGCACCAACGTCTCTATAAGGACCTGGGCTAGGGACCTTTGTGTGATATTTTGGCTAAGAATCTCCTTTGACTCTGCCAGCTCCTGGGAAACTGAATGAAGCTAGGTTTAAAGGTAGTGGATTGATTTGTTTGTCAGAGGACATTTCAAGACAGGAGAGTATTCAGGCTGCTGCTGAGAAAGCATCTCTCATTGTTAGAAAGATCAGCACTACTAAAGGGAAATGTTCTGAACTACAATGGGACAACAGGAAAGGTCCTGGGGGCAAGTCTCTACTTATCTCGAACTCTGTTTTGTAAAGATCCAAACACATCCAAAGGGAGAGAACATAAACTCAAATGAGGCTAGAGTTGAAGGGGTTCCCTGCGGCTCAAAATCAGCTGCCTAGAGAAGTGTTTGCCCAAGGCTGTGCCCACAGCAGCTGGTGTAGCTGCGAGGGTGCATGCTTGCGTGCGTGCGTTCATGTGTGTGTGTGTGTGTGTGTGTGTGTGTGTGTGTGTGTGTGTGTGTGTGTGTGTGTGTGTATGTGTGTATGTGTGTGTGTGTCAGGGGATCCACCCCATGCTGGTAGCAGAGCTTGGCAGCATTTTCCACGTGGCACTTGTTTTTCAGGCATGAAAGATGCAAGACCATGGGAATCATGGGATCTTATTCCATGGTTTTAGAAAGCTTATGAAGCCAGGCAGTGTGTGGCAGGTTCTGAGTCCTTGCAAAGAGGTCCTGAGAGGTCGTTGTATGAAGTCTCAACAAGTTTCCTCCTGCTCATTTGTCCCTATCACCTGTCCATCCATTCACCCACCCACCTACCCACCCATTGAAAATAACATTAGCAATGAGAGGACTGGGGAGCCAGACCAGAGCCATAACAGGCTTCTATAGCCCTGCCAGAAACCAGGCCTTCGTTTCAGTTTACTGGAACTAGCTGGAGCTGAGCAAGCAGTTCTCGGGAAGACCATAACTCAGGGGCAACCAATCAGCAGGCGCCCTCCCAGCCTTCTGCTGGTCCAGCAGGAGCCCCCCAGCCTTCAGCTGGCTCAGCAGATGTCCCCATCCCCAGCCTTCTGCTACCTAAAGATAGCTTTTCCTACCCTCCGGTCAACAAGCCCCTAACAACTACAGCCTCCAACCAATCAGCTCCCAGACTAATTTTTTCTTCACCAATCAGCACCAGATTAATCCCTCCTCTCTGGAATTCCCCTAACTCTGTTTAAAAGGAGTTTATGACCTCCCTTCAGGGGTTTCTATTTGCCACCCCATCATGCTGGAAATAAACACTCTTGCTAAATTGCATATGGGACTGTTGGTCTTTCTTGGAAGCTTCTCTCAGACCCTAACAAACAAACTGTTAAAAATACCCAGTACTACCAAGCATAGTGGCTCCCATCTTTAATCCCAGCACTCGGGAGGTAGTGGCCGGTGGATATCTGTGTGTTCAAAGACAGCATAGTCTACGCAGTGAGACCCAGGATAGCTCCAGCTATGTAGAGAGCTCCTGTCTCAAAAACAACAATAACAACTAAAGTATACCTCAGTATTGTTGACTACACGGAACACAGAAGTATTAGATCTCTAAGACCTATTCATCTCAGGTAGAACTTTGATCCTCCATCTATTTGTCTTGAAATTTTGGAGGCCCAATATAAAAGTGTCGAAAAGCAGACTGTAAGATGGATTGTCACTGTGATAAGTTTCTTCAGAGGTTAAATTGGTCGTATTTTTTCTCTTTTGTGAGAAGCCAAGAATGCAGAATTTGATTAGGCAATCAAATTCTAGATCATGAACTCCCAGAGCAGGCACTGAGATCAGGTATTGCAAAGGCAAGCACTGAATATGCCTCAGTGTGCTCATGTTATGTGTATTCAGTGCAGAAGGAGCCCTGAGCCTGTTGTTCCCAGACTTTCAAGGCTCATAGAAAGAGATATGGCGGGGGGACCCTAGGATGACTGTGGCTTAGAATAAGTTTTGGTTTTACTCAAATAAATAAATAAATAAATAAGTTGGAAAGAAAAAGAAAGAGAAGAAAGGGTGAGTTCTCTTCCACGTTCCCAGTGACTAAAGCAACCTCACATCTACCCGTTTTAACACATACCTTCTGCTTACAGAATGAATACTTCAGTGAAAACAGGTGCCAAGGCCTGCAGACCTAGACCATTTTACATCTCAGACACATCTTTTTGTTTGTTTTGTTTTAGTGTCTCTTTTTTTATTAAGAAAATTTTATTCATTCCACATAGCAACTGCAGATCTCCCCTTCATCCCTCCTCCCACTCCTCCCCCGCCCCCGCCAGTCTTCCCTCCCAGCCCACCCCCTAGCCCCTTCCCCTCCTCTGAAAAGTTATAGCCTTCCATGAGGAGTCAGCAAAGCCCAGCACATTCAGCTGAGGCAGGTCTAAGTCCCTCTCCCTGCATCAAGGCTGTGCAAGGTGTCCCACCATAGGCAATGGGCTCCAAAAAGCCAGTTCATGCACTAGGCATAGATCCTATTCCCATTGTCAGGGGCCCCTCAAACAGACCAAGCTACTCAACTGTCTCACCCATGCAGAGGGCCCAGTCCAGTTCCATGCAGGCTCCACAGCTGTCTCAGACACATCTTAAGTTGCTCCAACCTCACAATGATTTGGGCTAAATAAATAAGTAAATAAAATAAGTGCTGAATTTCAGTCACAGAAGAAATCTCACATGTTCCCAGAAGACTTACCTATAAAGAATCCCTATCCTGTATTTTTTTGGGGGTACATTGGAGTGTGTTTAGCACTTTTGCATAAGCTCAAGAACCAATCCCCACTTACTCCTTCAGCAAGCATCACGCAATGCAAGCATCCACCTTGGTGAGGAATTCCTGTCCTGTCCTTCCGCTTGATCTCCACTCTTTATCAGAAAGATCACCACCTGCAATCATGAGTGACAAAATGTCTTGCAAATTTCATTGTATTGCTTACTTTAAAATATGTGTGCCTTAGCACCTCACTGGAGGAAACATGGTTCCCACTGATCCTAATTCCCTTCCCACTGACCCAACACAAGCCCAGGAGAATAAGACTTTCTGGCTACATAAAGAAAAGAAAAAGACAACTCTGTCCTGCTTAGGTCAGAGACAGGGTCAGATTTTCTTTTTCTTTCTTTCTTTTTTTTTTTCTTCTTTTGATTATAGGTGTCAAAGCTTTAGCCTTTAGCTTGTTTGCAGAAGAAAGAGGCTTCTGAAAACAGCTCTCAGAATGAACCCTTGCTGGTTCCATGTGGTACCTAACAGACTGTGCCTTGGCCTCACCCGGCTGCCTGATGAAACGCCACGCAGGACTTGGGGAACAAGGGCACCTCAGACAGATGGCCACCACATACCGACAGCAGGACTTGGGGAGCAAGGACACCTCAGACGGATGGCCACCACATACAGACAGCCCATTTGGACAGTCACACTAACGGGCACGAGGAGTTTGGCATTTGTTGAGCCCAAACCAGTCGCGCAATTGAAGGAATGCTGCTCCTCTCACTGAGCGCAGGGCCTGGGTCTCTCCAGTCCCTTCATAACAAGCGTCCTTTTGCTTTGCGCATTCTGGGTAGCCAGCCACTTGAATAAATTAACTCTGGTTGGAGCTGTAGCTCCGTGGCAGAACATGGGCTGAGAATTGGAGAAGTCCTGGGTTTGGTTCCATAGCTTCAAAAACAACATAACCAACCCATTCAGAGAACAGGGTAGAAAAGATTAAATATTTAGATTGCTTTTATTACTGTGTCCTGGAAATACTACTTCTATATGAGTCTGTATGGGTTCTGGTAATAGATGGACTGTCTGACCAAGGCATCCTCATCCCTGCGTCATGATGGGTGTTTCATGGGGAGCTGGATAAGGCCGAGGCAGACCACTAGTTAGATGGCACCTGCAACCAGCCATGGCTCATTCTGAGAGCCAGGTTTTCAGAAGGCAGTTTCTGTGTCGTGGCAAACATTATCTTAAGTTCAAATCATAAAAAAGTAATGATATTTTGTTTACTGGTACATAATACCTAGTGCCTGAAGTAGTGCCTGGCACATAGGGGATACTCAATGTGTATGTTTGGAAGTTTATTAGATATAGTTTTAAAGATCACTTGAGCCACAAATGAATCCAAATCATATATGTACTTCAGCTTCTAAGAGTATTTAGTCACAGGATTGTTTAATAATTGTATAGTCAATATTGTCATACAAATTTGTATCATGTAATTCATCAAAAGGTTGGAGATATAAACAAGCACTTGTTGAGATAAGGAATGGTCCTTTTGAAGGCAGAGAAACAAGGTGGCCCTGGCTTATTGAGGCCTTCAGGACCATTGTCTTTCCCTCCAGCACAGTAGATAGTAACTAGCTGGCTCCTCTGTTAGGGCAAAGCCAGGCTGCTGATAATGCCTCTGACATTACAGAAAGGAAGAAATAGTCACTTTTCAAGATCATGCATGCATTGGTTCACATGCTTGGGAAAAAGTATTAATAGAAAATAAAGAATAAAATGGGAGCAAAAGCAAGGTGTTTAATGTTAGGGAAGAGGATTAGAGATGTGAATTTGGTAAGCAGAATGAAGTGTGTGGCAGATGGTGAGCTAACCCCAAGAGAGAGGCCATCTCTACATTGCAGGTGGCTAGCTATACCTGGGAATGGCCGCTGCTCTCCACACACCTGCCTCCTCCTGCCTGCTCTGGCCGGACAAGGTGGGGGATGCTCACTCACCTGGTGCTGATTCTAGCAGTAATGGCTTCCTTGCTTTAGGAGAGCACAGACTGAAGGCTTAGATGCACAGGTGATGAAACGCAGCTCCGAGACCTGAATCTCCTTTCTCCCTGCACTCAACTTCCGTGATTCCTATATTTTATTTATATTATTTTTTTCACAAGTAGGTCAACTTTGATAGATGTTATTTTATGTTTATATAGTTCCTTGACTCTTCAAGAACCTTAAATACTTTACAGACATTAGCTCTGCTAAATCCCACACACAACTCTGTGAGGCAGGTCTTACTTCCATTTGACAAGAGGGATACTGAAGCACAGAGAGATTAAGCACAGAGGTCACACAGCAAATTCACAGAAGATCCAGGACCCATGAACCTTAGCCTCCAGCTCCCAGCCAAATATCTCATGAGGGATTTTTTTAAAAAAATATAATTTATTTATTTTTATTTTATGAACATTGATTGGTGTTTTGCCTATATTATGTCTCTGTGAGGATGTTGTATCCCCTGGAACTGAAGTCACAGATGGTTGTAAGATGCTCTGTGGGTGCTGGAAATTGAACCTGGGTCCTCTGGAAGAGCAGCCAGTACCCTTAAGGGCTGAGCCATCTCTCTAGCCCCATTATGAGAGAATCTTTAATGAAGAGTATTATCGCTTTATTTTTCTATTCCTCAGCTCTTAAAGGTAGCTGCAACGCAGTAGAGAAGAGTATTTTTAGTTCCCTTACTGAAGGTGTGTGTGTGTGTGTGTGTGTGTGTGTGTGTGTGTGTGTGTGTGTGTGGCATGGGGGGGGGGGGAGTGCAGGATTTAGTTTACCATATTAGTAAACTGATTGTGTCTCTTGGTGAATTCTGTCAGAGTATGGAATGCCAGGATAGGAAATCCAGGCCACTGTAAACTCAAAACCAAGAAAAGAAGTCCCAAACTGAAGATGAGTGAACTATTGCTACAGCCTGGAAGCACTTTTGATTCTGGCCAGGGAGGCAGAGGATCCATCTGCTCTGAGCTCTAAAGAGGAGGGTAGCTTAGAACCATTGTTGATAGCAGGGAGATCTCATCTGATGGTGGAGATTCAATGTGTTACATCATAGGGATGCTGTTGTCCCTCAGGAAGAGTCCAGAACATTAAAGGAATAGCTGTGCAAGAAGTTATTTCCACGGAACACACCATGGCTTTGATATAAGGTGTTCTCTCTAAGGTCTCATATGCTGGGAGGCTGTTCCCCAGCTGGCAATAGTACTTGGGGAAGCTGGAAAAAAAAATTGGTCACTGAGCATCATGTACCTTTGGGAGCTGTATCCTGTCTCTAGTCTTGCTCAGTCTCTTTCCACTGCTTTTTGACTATGAGGAGATGACCAACTTACACCCTCCTTCCAGTATACTTGGATTTCACTATGGTCCCCAAACAGGGACTCTGTAGACTATGGACTGAAACCTCTAACATCATTTGCTAAAAGATACCTTTCCTCCTTTATAACTGTTTGTGCGAATTCTTTGTCACAGTGGTGAAAAATTCAGTGCCAAGGAGGACAAAATTGCCATCTGGTTACTGGTCCAAAGTGGCTTTCCATAACTTACAAAAGCAAGAATACAAGTGAAAATGTGAGGGAAGGCAAACGACTTCATCAAAAGTCAAGACTCTCCACTACCCTGCCCGTGAGCTTATTAAAACTCCTTCTTTAACTACCAAGCTAATGGGATTGGGTCAGAAAGTGCAGCCATGCCTCAGCAGTGGATGCCAAGGTGCCACGACATAACAAGCTTGCCTTCTTCTGGACTCCTTCCTCTCCTGGTGGCCGAAACCCTGAGGTGGAGCTTCTGCGGATCCCTTCTCTATGGGGGAGGGGGAACAGGCTAGGGGTGGCGGGGGGGGGGGGGAGCAGAATATGCCACCAAGATGAGTTATGGATAGGAGATGCAAGCTCAGTAGGCTGAGAAGAGCGCAGCAGCAGGAGAGAATGTGAGGGGAGAAGGGATGGGTAAGATGTGGAAGCGTTAGACCAAAAGTCAGACGGAACGGCAGGCCTGAAAAATCCGGCCATGGGGAAAGATAAGAGTGACAGTTCAGAAATGCCAATCAGCGGTTGGGTCAAGATGGAGAAGAGAATAAAGAAAGGAAAAAGGAGGATGGAGGTAGTCTGCGTGTTAGGCAGAGCTCTGAGAAAATATTGGAGGTACCCGGTGAAGAGCTGGGATGGTGGGACACAAGCAGGAGTCAGACAAATGCACAATCATTTCTTAGATAACAAAATAAAAGTAGAAAAAGCTACTGGGAAATATATCTTAATAAGTTTCACCACACTCCCACAAGAATCAGATCACTTCCTGACAAATACTTGATTTATAAAAACTGCAGAGACAGGAAGAACAGACCTGGAATGTGGGCCATGCCCAAAGGATAAAAATCCAGCTGACCCCCATCATTTCCTCGGTGACACTAAATGCCAAAGACAAAACGTTGGTAAAATTTTGAGGGAGAAAATCCTAACAAGAATTTTATCACATGTGAGATGGTGTCTAACAGTATGAAATAAACATAAAAATAGTCTCATATTTACACCGATTCTAAAAACATCTAAGACATTTCATTTTAAAACACATATTCCATCTGAATGAAAGAGAAAACTGAAATTAAAAATGTTCAAAAATGTAAAGTTTTGGTGTCAGAGTTGGGCTGTTAACATCAGGCACCACTTAGTTCAAACAAATGCTAGGGATTTCCTTACAACAGCAAAAACAAATCTCAAAATAACTCTTAAAAAAGAAGCCATGCAGCCGGGTAGTGGTGGCACACGCCTTTAATCCCAGCAGAGGCAGGCGGATCTCTGTGAGTTCCAGGCCAGCCTGGTCTACAGAGTGAGCTCCAGAACAGGCACCAAAACAACACAGAGAAACCCTATCTTGAAAAACCAAAAAAAAAAAACAAAAAACAAAAAAGAAGAAAAAAGAAAAGAAAGCATGCACTACAGAAAATATAATTAGCCCTACTTTTGTCTTTTAATGCCTAATAAAAATCTCTATGTAGCATGTGGGATATTTGTATTTCTTTTTTTTTTTTTAGTTTTAAGTGTTTCCTAAAATAAGTATATAACAATTTTAAATGGACAACAATTTAAAGAGATGTTCACATAAACTAAAGAGATACACACAACCACTTTCCAGTTTCCAGTGGTTCACATTTGCTTGCTCTCTGAAGCTCACCATCACACAGTCCTTCTTCTTCTTCTTCTTCTTCTTCTTCTTCTTCTTCTTCTTCTTCTTCTTCTTCTTCTTCTTCTTCTTCTTCTTCTTCTTCTTCTTTTGGTATTTCAAGACAGGGTTTCTCCATGTCACCCTGGCTGTCCTGGAACTCTCTCAGAAACCTGCCTGACTCTGCCTCCCAAGTGCTGGGGTTAAAGGTGTGAGCCACCACTGCCCAGAAGAGGGTCCTTTCTTACATATAGACTCAACTGGGCATCACTGTAAAAAGGGGGCTGAGTTAGTGCACATTTCCAGTCAGAATGCTTTAAAAAAATAATGTGCATTTCCTTACACAACTTTCTACACATTATTTTTACTGAGATTAAACAGCTTTTTTGTTTTTAAATCCTAGACGGACAACTAGTCATGTACCTATGTTTTTATTAGATTATGGTCTCTGGAGGAAGGCCTAAGATAACTTCTTTGTTAATCCCACTCTCTGCACAGAACACAGGAATATGTTTGGCATACTGAAGTGAACTGAAAGCAATGGAATCATTCTGCCAGATGGCTAATGTCATTAGGATGTTCGACGTCACCGTGTTAAAAAGCACTGAACTCTGTCTCAGAATTCTTTAGCCATTTCAAACTATTCCTCCCTCCATATTTTTTTAAGTTTATTCACACTTAGGTGGTATTTGTTATTATATATGATTTTAGTACCAATAGCTTAAACAAGCCATAATTATGAAATGCATTTTCTACTTAAATTTAAACACTTTCTCCAACTTCCCCATTTTTTAGGTCTTGACTGCCATTTTGTGGCTCCTTATTTTTCTGTTTTGGAAAGCATATTCAAGCTAATAATTTGAAGATGGCGTACCTCTTTATACGGCCAGGCTTTTGCAAACAGTGCTCACCTGGCCCACATAGCCTCTCTCGCCTCTGTTCTGCTTCCCATCAGACTTACGCTCCTCTGAATGTGGCTGTTACCTCCTCAGTGGAGTCTCTTGTGAACTTGTGATTTCCGTCCCAGATTTTAATATTGTTGTAACAATGCTTATAAAGTGCGACAGACCTGTGTGCAGGCCTGTATTTTCTTATGATGTAGCCTTTTGCTTATATCACTGTGGCATACACCCACTCAATAAAGTGTGCCAGGTCCTCTTCCATACTTTCAGGATAGTGAAGAAGCAGTACTGTCCTCACAGAGTTCCCAGTCTCATCTACTACATAAGATAAGTCGTTTTGACAGAGCTTTGACCTACATAAATGGAATTGTGTACGCACAGTATGCAAAGAACTACTTCACATAGGTGGTCAAGGCAATCCTCCTGGAAGAGAAACTAAGGCAAGTCTGAAGTGTGAGGAGTCGGCTATGGGGAAGCCAGGCTAAGCGTATTTCAGACCTACAGAAGAGCATACACAAAGGTCCTGGGAAAGGCATGAGCTACTCTGTTCAGAGGAAAGAAAAGGCCAGTGTGCCTGGGCCAATGGATGAGGGTTTCAACCAGGAGAACTACTAGCTGGGGCTGAATCAGTTAGGCAGTGCGGGTGTAGACAACCCTAGCCCTGCAGCTGGTATACAGTCCATCACAAATGGGTTACTATTCAAGAATATAGGTATGGCTGGGATAGAACCGTATTTCTGCTTTTATGAGATTGATGTGGGAGTGGACTAGCGTGTGACCTTTTAATTGAACAGTAGCACCATTTGCTAAGATGGGGAGGAAAAATGGAATATGAGGTTTATAGACAGTTGGGATTTAGATATGGTATAGTGGAACATAAAAAACTCTAGATGACAGGCAGATATATGAGCTTTGGGGATATATGAGTTTATAGCTTGTGGAAAATATCTGGCCTAGAGATTTAATTTGAGAGATATTTATTTATATGGAACTGGTATTGGATGCTGTGGCTAGGAACAGATAGATCACTCTGAAAGAACACAATAAAACCCAGGACAAGTTCTGCGACACTCCAAACAGTGGGAGGTCAGATGGAGGAGGGAAGATCCACAAATGAGCCCAGGAAGAAGGGACCAGTTAGGTGGAGGAATGTGGCTTGCAGGAAAACAAAAGCAGCGCAATGCCAGGAGGAACAACAGCCCACTGTGTGGCTGATCCCAGGACAGTTAGCAAAGCAGCGCTCTGCAGATGCTTCTGAGGTGGGAGCTGTGGGCAGCCTTGTGGAGGCAGTTTCAGTGATATGGTGAGAAAAGGTGTCTGGCTGAATAGTTCGCTTGTAGGAGACAGCTAAGGAAGGAAAGGTTAGTGGGGACTTGGACCTTGATGGAAGTTCTGCCAAGACAACACTTTCCATCAGTTCCCATCATGCATACAAGATTTGTTTCTATTTATTTATTTTTTGTCTTTCTGTTGTTATTGGAAGATTGAGTTTGCCACCATAGTCTGGGCTGGCCTCAAAGTCAGTGTAGAGGTTACAGGCATGTGCCACACACCTTACCAAGCTGCTTTGAACATTTTGTAATGCTTCTTTCTCAAGCCCACTCCCAATATAAGATCCAAAGACCAAATAGCAGCATTTACAATAAATGGAATGAGTGTGGGAGAAATCCGATCATTGCTTTTCTGTTTTGCTATTTTCTGTGCTATCCTCCCCAGCTGAACTAATAATAGTTGACATTCTATGAGCAATTAAAAATTTCCAGCTAAAATATTTTATTCAATATCTGAAGCTATTCTGGGAGGAAAATATTCTGATTTTCTCACTTTATAGATGATGAGCCCAGGCATTGGAGAGGTAAGAAAGTTCCATGAGAGTCCCAAGTACCACTCGGCAGGTCAGAATGGGGACCCAGATTCTGATCACAGATCCACATTCCCACCCTTTGTAGACTAAGAGCTAAGGACAAAAAAAGAAAGGACTCATGACATAAAATCTAGAATCATAGCCATCTTCACTTAAATATGGTCGTTCTCAAATTGTTAATAATTTCATAAGAGGATGAGTATCTTTGGTGAATAATCTTCATACGTAATTTAGGTAATTTTGCTGGTATCTGAGAATAAATGAATGGAGGCTGTAGGTGTGATTTTTTTTAAAAAATATAAGTGGGAAGAGGATGGAGGAAATGCAACCAACCACCACTGAATCCAGAATATTTAAGACTAAATGTTCTAAATAAGGCCCCTGACAACATGCCCAAGAAAGTCATAACGGAAGTGTCGGAGTGAAAGTAGACTGTTCTAGTCTATTGGATTCATGAAAATGTGCTTTACAGGAATAGACTTTGGCACGTTAAAGAACGAAAAAAGCTCCCCAAACATTTGACTAACCAAAGTACTGTTTTACATTAGCGAAGACAAGTTCCAAGTGGAAAAACTGAGACTCATTCTTTAACTGAGAGATCCACTAAGCATGCATATACCTTAGCAAAAGAGACACAAAGATCAATAATGAGTCCTGCATAGGATGGATGCCACACAAGACTCATTCAGCCCTGGACCAATAACTGGTTGTAGTGGTTTGAATGAGAATAGACTCATATATTTGAATGCTTGGTCCCTAGTTAGAGGAACTGTTTGGAGAGGATTAGAAGGTGTGGCCTTTTTTCAGTAGCTGTGTCACTGGGAGCGGGCTTTAAGAGTTCAAAACTCACTCCAGCCCCGCGCCCCTCTCTCTCTGCCTTCTTCATGTGGATCAGGATGTAAAGCTCTCAGCTACTTCTCCAGCCCCATGCCTGTCTGTAAGCTGCCATACTTCTTGCTCTGGTGATAGTAGACTAACCCTCTGAAATTGTAACCAAGCCCCCAATTAAATACTCTCTTTTGTAAGAGTTGCCTTACAAAACAGTAACTAAGACAATTGTCTATTCAAAGAACAAAGTAAAACAACTCTATGAAGTACTTAAGATTTGCAAGCATGTGATTATCTATGCATTTAGTCTTTGCAAATAATTTTGATTCTTATAAAACCCAGCATTGCAAGAGAGCAGCCTGAGCTCGTAAGAAATCTGTGGTCTCCACAGGAAAATAGTTTTTTATCGGTTTAGTAGCCATGTACCACTGGAATGATAAGAACTGGCTTAGTAAGGGTTTCTGCTGCTGAGACAGAACACCATAGCCCAAAAGTAACATGGGGAGGAAAGGGTTTAATTTCATCTTGCAGCTTGAACTTCATCATCCAGAGAAGTCGGGCAGGAACTTGGAGGCAGGAACTGATGCAGAGGCTTTAGAAGAGGACTGCTTACTGGCTTGTGTCCCATGGCTTGTTCAGCCTACTTTCTTATATACTTCTCGGACACCAGTCCAGGAATGGCACTATCCACAATAGGCTGGGCCCTCCCACATAGATCAATAGTCAAGATAAATACCTCACAGACTTGCCTACAGGCCAATCTTATGGAGGCATTTTCTCAATTAAAATCCCTCCTCCCAGATATGTGCGTGTTTGTGTCACACTGACAAGACACTAACCAGGACTGACATCAAAACATAGGGAGCAGAGAGAACAGAAAAGAGGTGTGACATACTGTGGAAGATGTCTGGCAAAGGTATAATACAAATTCATTTTTGTTTTGCAATTTTGAAAGAATATATGTGCAAGACAGCTGATCTGAGCTCTTGGGAGCTCACAAACTCTAGACTGACAGCTGGGGAGCCCACATGGGACCAACCTAGGCCCTCTGCATGTGGGTGACAATTGTGTAGCTTGGTCTGTTTGTGGGGTCCCTAGCCGTGGGACCAGGATCTGTCCCTGACACAGGAGCTGCCTTTTTGGAACCTATTCCTTATGATGGGATGTTTTGCTCAGCCTTGATGCAGGGGGTGGGAGCTTAGTCCTGATCAACGTGATATGCCCATGGGAGGCCTTACCTTTTCTGAGGAGTAGATGGCGGGGGGTGGGGGTAGAAAGGAGGTGGGGGAAGGGAACAGGAGGAGAGGAGGGAGGGGAAACAGTGGTTGGTATGTAAAATAAATTTTAAAAATTTAGTAATAATTAAAAAAAATATATGTGCCTATTAATTCAATTACAAAGAAAAGAAGTAAAACAAATACATACAATTGACTTGAAGTGCCTTGATGTTCCCAGGTATGCATCTGTCTGGATGATGGGTAGCAAAAGGAAGGTAGCAAACTTCCTTTTGTTCCCTTAATAATTACTGTATTTCATATCACATTGTAAACTTCCTAACATTATTAAAAGCCCTTCATGTATGTTAGTCATTTAAATAAGTGTTTAAACATTCATCTAACCTTGGCTATTTGAAATCCATGCAAGTTTTTAAAAATATGTCTGATTTTTATGTGTATGAGTATTTGTTTGCATGTATACATACATACCATGTACACTCCTGATATTCACAGAGGCCAAAATATTCACAGGTGCCAAATCACTTGGAACTGGAGTTACAGACACTTGTGAGCTGCCTCATGAGTGTTGAGAACTGAATCTGGCTCTTCTTCAATAGCAGCAAGAGCTCTTATCTCCAGAGCCATTTCCGGACACACACACACACTCACCCCATGCAACTTTTGATTGCTGATAAAGTAAGCTGAGGTAAACACTTCTGTGTAGACCATCTATAACTTGTCTTTGATTTCTTGCTATTGCCAGGAGTGAGGAAACAGCTACATGAAAAGAATGAGCATGTCAAATCACTTTTCAGAAAGACAACATCAACTTCTATGTTTACAAAATAAGTTTATCCCTCTCACTAAACACTGGACTGATGTACTTGCAAATTTTAAGCCAATACATTTATTAATGTGATGCATGAAACAGTACTTAATTGTTATCTGGAGTCCTTATTGAATCCTTTTTGTTTTCTGTAAGCCACTCACATTTCTTTCTTTCTTTCTTTTTAATTATCTGTTATCACCCTTGGCTCATTTAAGATTTTAGAGGCTTGGTGTTTTAATGATGTGGGTTTATTATATGTCAACACCTGCAACCCACTCATATCCATAGGAAATATTTCCAAATATCTTCCTTGCTGCTGGCCTGCTTTTTAATTTCTATGGTTTTAATTAGAAAGTTGAACAGAAGCAAGGCAGAGCTACACAGAAACATCTGGTGGCTTTGGAGTAGGGGAGGACTTGAGTGGTGTACACTCTGTAACTAGAAATTGGACTGGAAACCTAGAGTGCTGAAGGCTATGAATAGTTTGTATTTTGGACTTTTGTTATTGTATAATGATGAACTATGAGATAAGTGATGTCATCAAAACAGGCACAGTTTATATAGCTGATATTAAAGGAAACAGGTCCTTTATTTACTGTGGTAGTCTATTTGACCAAATCCTGGAAATATTCTAGAAAAGTTGGAGGTCTAAAACTATAGGGCACAGGGTAGCCTAAGATTGGATGGGATCATTTGCAGATAACAAGTTTAAATTGTATACATAAATAAAGTAGCTTTCTGAGACTATCTACCGACAAATGAGCGGTAGAGATTGGAAGCAGATTGGGCTAGGACTCAGAAGTTCCTTCACATTCCACGGCTTTAATATGCTTCCAGGAGACAGCTTAGAAACATGGGAAACATATGCAGCGTATCCATGTTTTGGTCCAACAATCTCATTCCTAGAAGTTTATTTGTAATTGTCATAATTTTGGACACTAAGATTTGAACTCAGAGTCTCCTATATGGTAAGCAAGTATGAGGTAAGGCCAAGTGTTTGAAGTCTGTAGAGCGATGTCTAGTGGGTTACTATTGATAATAGTGAAAATGCATAAACTAAACACCCAAAACAACATATTTGATGATACACAATTAAGTAGGTATCATTAGATGAAACACTGTGAAGCAATTAAGTGTAATGATACACATTTGTATTTGATCATCTTGGAATGCTTTCATAATAAATCTAAATAAAGGCAGATAAGAAGCAGTATATTTAGAGTGTCCCCACCTTTATATTAATCTTTACATGCCATCTGTGTTTGCCAGTCTTCTACTGCATGACAAGATAACTTGGAAGGGTTGATTTTGGGTCATGGTTTCAGTTTATGCTCTTTTTGCAGGAGCCAGAGAGCAGAGACAGCCAAGAAATGGGTAGGGTCCCCATATCTGTTTGAAAGAAAAGCGAGCCCCCAATTGTCTAACTTCCTTCTACTTGGCACCTATTTCCTGAAGATTGCATCACCTTTCAATAGTGTCACAGGCTGCAGAGCAGGCCCTCAATTCCTAGGCCTTTGGGGTCACCCTATATACAAATGCCAGTGTCTTCTTGTGTACACGATCTTGTCATCACACTTATGTTTCCTAAAGCAAATTTTATTTAAAGTTAGGTTCACCAGTTAAAAGTACCCACTTCTTCACTTTCCTTCCTATGGAGAACTCAGTAAAGTAACAGAGGCCGGGTTTAATCTAAGCACAATCTGTGCTCCAGAATGGCACTCAGCAAATATGTATCTAACCAACATTAAATTAATGCGTGTTCAGCATTGCTTACTTTATATTGGATAATCAGTTAGGGGGCTCCTCCATGAAGAAAGACTACTTCTCCCACTCTCCCCATCCTTTAGTTGCTTTAGTTCTTTGTCTAGGGGTGGGGGGCCCATGAGTTTTCTTTCTTCCTTATTAGCATCTATTGGTATTGTCATTGTTCGGGTCTTATTTAGGCAGCCATTCTGTTGGAATATCATGAGTGAAGCTTCCATATCATTTCTAGGAAACAGAATTTCAGCAGATTTCTTAGTCATCTGGCTCTTTTTGTCTTTTCACCCATATTCTGTGAAGTTCTCTGAGCCTTGGGTGCAGGGATTGGTCACCTGGGTTTCTATCACAGCAGAATGACCACCAGATCCAGATGAAGAGATCTGCTTCCAACCCTGATCAGATATTTAATTGGTGTGTGAATTTGGCAAACCACATCACTTTTGACTGTCTCCTCTGTGAGATGGGGCCATTAAAACATCTTTCTTTGGTTACTGTGAAATTAAATGCAGAAAGAGCCTTTTCTCTACTTAATTTTTGTCTCTCCAGGTGTGGGAAGGAATGTCAGTATCTAATGCAGAATATTTTTTATATTAATTAAAAAGTAACATATTCATAACCACCTGCCTAAATGCTAAAACATTTTATTTATAATTAGTCCCTCTGGAATAAAGCAGAGAATTGCCCTCCACAAACATTATAAAACTTTTCTCTTTTCATAGTTCATATGCAAATTAAGGAGGATCCCACTTCAATTAAGAACACTTAAAGTCTCATAGTCACTTAATTCCTCCAACTCATCTCAGTTTTGTATTCAAATTCATGGTGTGTTTTTCTGAAACATTTTTTTTTTGGTTCACCTAAAACATTTTGTTCATGGATAGAAAGTGTTATTTAGAATTTCTGCCTTCAGGCTAAGAAGTTGGGAATTTTACTAACCTTTTACTTTCCTTGTTCGTGCCCTAAATACTAGAGTCCTCGGGGAACAAATGCACCTGCTTGTGAGCAACAATCTACTGTCTTGTTCATAAAAGCTATTTTATTAGCAGATGGCATAATGTTATTTCCCAAAATTTTATTCAAATGTGTAGCAAAACATTTTCTTCACTCTTTATACAGCATTTAAGGACCACTTAGTCATACGCCTTAGGATAGAAAATTAGCTATAAAACTATTACTCTGCTTTTAAAGTTTCTTTTCACTTTTTTTTTCCTTTTTCTTATTTTCCTTTGGAAGTACAGGAGAAACAAGGTCATGTTTGGGGAAAACAGCACATGTGTTGACAAAGAACTACAAAAATTGAGACATTGATATTCAAATAAAATTGATATCTTGCTGTTGAGAGTTTAGTAATCTGTGCTCTGAATCCAAAAAGAATAAAAATCAGTAAATCTATGTTTATGGAATTATAGATGAGGTAAATTCTTTTGGTGTCCATGTCTTTGGAGAAGCCTATCTGACAGATGAGCTCAGCTATGCCAACTGACTCCCTGAACTTTGGGGGGTGATTCAAGAGGAGAAGTTACAAGACATGGCTGTGATTCCTGGAGAATATGTGAGTGAGAGGAAGGGTGGAGGAGCAAAATAGTCCAGGCATCTGATTTCAGTGCTGTGTGCCTGCCTAGAGAGACCAGCATCGCAGGGCAATCAAGAGTGGCCTCTGCAGTGAGGGAGCATTCCACTGCTGGGAAGGAGGGAGAACTTTCAATAAAATTTAAGTGAGCTATCAATGTTTCTGAGACACTTTCTTGTCATATCACCCAAGCTTGTCCCAAACTCCTGGGCTCAAGTGATAATCAATTTTAGCCTCTTAAGGATCTGTGACTTCATATGTGCACCACCACACCTGAAACAAAATTCAAGACTTTTTAAATATATTCATGTGAAAGCATGGCAGAGAAAAATGATAGTGAAAAATCCGAAGTAACAGTTACTTAGTTTTCTCCCATGACAAGACTAGATAGCAGAGCCGGGACTGTAGTGTCATAATATTGAAATATCACCACCATAGCTTCTTCCTGTGGTCACCATACTGACATGCTCTTCCTTTTATCACTGTCATTGACCCTTAGAAATCTCCAGTCCATTCTCTGTTTCTACAATTTTTTATTTCAGTAGTGTCATTTAATAAAATCATGTAGTACATATAATATGTGAGTTTTTAAAGTAGGATGTTTTCCATTCAATATAATTCCCTAGAAGTCCACTGAAGATGTCATATACACAGTTTACTACTTTTATTGCTGTATAGTATCCCATGGTGTGATGCACCATATTAATTTAATTGGAAATCCACAGAAAGACAACATGTACTCATTTAAAGTTTCCATTTTGAAGCATTTTGTCAGCCAACAATCATCATCACACTCAAATGATAGGGCATTTTCTCAAGAAGGATGAAAATGTCTGTTCACACAAACTACATCAATGCTTTTAGCACTTTAATTGGCAATACCTAAAAACTGGAAGCTACCCAAATGTCCAATCACAGACAACTATATAACTCCATGAATAAATTAAGATGCATCCATATAACGTAGTTCTACTCAGCAGTACCAAACAACAAAGGAATCTCAAAACTCCAGAGGGGAGGGAAAGTGAAACCTGAAAGAGAATTATTTGCTCTAGGATTCCATGGGCCAGGAAGTAGAGTCTCTAGAGCAGGCCATGTCCGTCTACGGTGTCAAGAAGCAAGTCAGTGACTACCTAGGGCTGAGTGGGTGGACAGGGTAGATGTCCATGACTGACCACCAAGGGATAGAAGATTTTATCTCTGAGTGATACAGCAGAGTATTTCAAACCCTAAATGGGGAAAGAGCGTGTGACTTAGAATAGAAGGCTCTTTAACAGAAAATAAGAAACCAGCAGAAAATAAATTTGTTTATAAAAGATTTAAAAAAAGAACTAAAGTAGAAGTAATAAAGGCTCAAGGAACCAAAGCATGAAGAACAATGAATCCCAAAGGGGAAAAAAGGGCGCTTGGAGGAAAGCAATCAACGCTGTACATTTCAGACAGCCGAATGGGACAACGCAGCACTAGGAACCCAGGTGACAGTAAGTTAGTGTGCAGGCCCTTCTATTCGGTCTGTGATCTTTACACAGCTGTGCATGTTGACCTGAGGTCCAATAGAAAATCTGATTCAGTGAATGTACAAGGAAAGAAAACTGGGAAAGTAGAAATAAATATTGATGGGGAAATCCTGCTTCCTTCCATTGGGATGACATGAAATAACCTCAATGCTCTGGTTTCTATGTGCTTTAAGTATATCCCCAATGGGATTATGTGACAGAAGCTTGCTCCCCAGCACAGCAGCAGAGAGAGGGGGTAAACTCTGCGTGAGATGCAATCCAGCTCAAAGGAACTGTCATTTGGGGGATCACCCTCAACAGAGGTTAAGGTAGAACTCGGACACCCTGATTAGTTCTTGAGAAAGAATGGCTACAAAAGAGCCAGCCAGCTCCTTACTCTGGCTTCCTGCCTTGTCGCATGTCCTAGTAGGCTTTCTGTTGCTATGATAAAACACCATGACCAAAAGTAACTTGAGGAGGGAAGGGCTTATGGACTTGCTCATGTCGATTCACTGTCCACCATAAAGGGAAGCCAGGACTGGTGCTCAAGGCAAGAACCTGGAGGCAGGAACTGAAGCAGAGGTCATGAGAAATGCTTGCTCAGCCTGCCTTCTTACACCTTCCAGGACCAGTTGCCCAAGTGTGGCACTGCCCCAAGTGGGCTAGACCTTCCCACATCAATCATTAATCAAGAAAATGCACCCATAGACTTGTCTGAAGACCAATCTTATGGAGGCATTTTCACAGTTGAGGTTCCTTCTTCCAAGATGAGCCCAGTTTGAGTCAAGTTGACAAAAAACAAACAAACAAACAAAACCCTAACCAGCACACCACGTGACCTGTTACTTTCCCATAAACTGCCACTGCGGTGATATCCTCCATATATCATGACAGGGACACAGGGAACTGATCATCAGAGCCACCACTATAAGTTTCAAATGTTTTTGATATAATCTTCCAGTATCAAATATTTCATTACACCCTACTAGTACATTGTACTAGCAAAAAGCCAAGGGGAAATAATCGCACTCCTTCTCTTGGTGCATTTTCGTGACATAATACAGTGACATTTTCTACTGAAAACCTGCTGGAAGCATCACTAGAAAAATCTATAGTGGTGACAGTTAATGGCATTCTCAGGTACAAATAAGCCCTTTTGGTACAGTATGCCCAAGTCTCCTCTATCTCTGAAAGAGGAGTAGTTACCTGAGCAGTATAGGGTGAGAAACTGAAACTATGAAAGGCGTTCACTTTATTAGAGGCATGAGCAGACTCTGTAACAGCACAACAAAAGTCGAGATACAAGAACAGTTGAAAATGGGGAAAAAGTACCAATTCCAGGAGCCTGGAACTGGTAGTGACATGAAATATGGTTACTGGAAGTCAGAATTGGAGGAGTAAGTGAAATAACAGAAAGCAGGGCTGGAGAGATGGCTCACGTGACAAGCTCTTCCTAAGGACCTGGGTTCTATACCCAGTACCCACAGAGTGTTTCACAACCACCTGTAACTTCAGTTCCAGGGATCCAACACACCCTCTGTCCTCTGCAGGAACTGGGCACACATATGGTGCACAGACATACATGCAGGCAAATACTCATACACATACAGTAAAAATAAAATAAATTCTTTAAAAAACTAAAAAGCAATCTGGAAGAAAACCATAATTATGGAGAATAATCAGTAAAGACTAAACCCACTACATGAGTGATGCTCTAGAATTTGATCTTTGCACAGAATAAAATGGCTTCCTACTTATTTTTAGGATTGTAAAGGAAACACATACATTTTTACTCAAGAGACTTTGTGGTCGTAATTTGAAAGATGTGAAGTTGGCATCTCAGGTAATGGGAGCTAGGACAGTGAAGTGCTGTGTCTGGTACTGATGCAGTGAGTTCATCACCATGACTTGTCTTTGCAAAAAAAAAAGTTTCACCTGAAGCTCACCAGACCCAGCTTCTACTGAAATACAAAGACAGCTCAATATACACAACAGTGAAAAGAACAGTCAGGAAAATCTAGTGCCTGCAATGTTTTATTAGAAGATATGCCTTGACCCTATACAAGTTATTTGCCATAGGAGTTAGGATTTCATTTCTAATATTGAAGGCATAAAGTTAAGAAACAAGTTAGAAACTGATAACTAAAGAGGTTCCACACAGTCCCTAGACCACTTGGTCAATAAAGACAAAAGTGAAGCTGAAGATCAGCATTTCCTGGATGCTACTTATAGAATGTAATTAAGCATAGGGTAAATATCCCTTGTGACTTCCATCATAGAGCATGCAACTAGGGACAAGAATGGACCATGAAGCAATTGTCTTGGAAGATAGTGTTAGGAACAAGTAGATACACTGTAGAATTCTGTCTATATAGAAAAGGTGACTAGCGATGACATGGTTTAGTTTTAAAAAAGAGAATTGTTCAACCCCACCTACAGCACTGCCAGGTAGTTCTTAAGCTTTGAGAGAAGTTTCCTGGGAAAATGGAATTTCATAACAGTTGAAAACACCCACACAGGCACTGTATATGTTCACAGCTAAAAATACAAGGCATATAAACTAATGATCTTGGAGCACTAGACTATAAAGAAGCCATCAGTGACAGAGACAAGAATCAAGGCTAATAAGCCAAAGAAAATGGTTCTACAACTAGCTCACTGATTATTCAGGAAGCAAAACAAATCTTAAAAATAAAAGCAGCAATGAAAAATACCAGTGGCTTTTAATTAAAATCGCCAAAGAAATTTAAGAGTATATGATCTCTCTAAAAAAATTAAGGAGCTGCTGTGAAAAAAGGGAAATAATCAGAAAAACTAAGACACATGGATTCTGATACTAAAAGAACTTAAAACAAGGAGCAAGAGAAGTTCAAGGACATTTTCCAGAAGAGAAAGCATAAACTGTAAGTAAAGAAAGACACATGTAATGTTCTATGTGTGTGTACATACATAACATACATACATGTGTATGAGAGTCTGTATGTATAAGTTCATATGTGTGTACATGTATTTGTATGTGCGTGCACAGCAGAGGTCAATGTTGGGTGTCTTTCCCAGTCATCATCCTTCATATTTTTGAGACGGTCTCTCCCTGAATCTGTAGCTCACCAATTTGACTAGACTAGATGGCTAGTAAGTTCCAGGTACTCCCCTGTCTCTACTTGCCCAGTGCTGAGATCACAGGCACTTGGTGCCAATGCTGGGGATCCAACTCAAGCCTTCATGCCTGAGCAGCAAGCACTTCACTGGTCTGAGCCTACCCCCCAGCCCTAGAGACAAGAGGCTAGTACAGAAGCACCAGCAGGACAAATAATGTAGAAGTTGGGAAGAAAATATGGGAAAATTTCCCTCAAGCTAACACATCAGCTACAAAGAAACTTTATGCATGATGTCAAGAAAGAAAGCAAATGTAATCAATATCCAAAACATACGAGAAGCAATGTGGAATAAAACTTGTAATTGTGTCCTAATAACTCACATCTTCTTTCCTCTAGTTCCAGATACCCAGATGAATGCAACAATATGGAAAGAAGATTCCCTATGTACAAGAGGAAGAAAGGGAGAAAGAGAGAGAGAGCCGCCAGGCAGTAATAAGCTATAGAGATTAGAAAATGCATTGGCAGAGGCCAGAGAATCACCTCTGCAAAATTAGATGCACAACCAAGATGTCATCAAGCTTAAGGTGGAAATAACATAAGGAAATCGAGTTAACAGAAGAACTTGAAAAGTAATACCATTAACACCTTTCACAAGAGGAAATGCTATACTCATAAAATAAGAGCAGCTAATGTCTTAGCGGAGCAAAGAGACTCTGATACTGAGGCTGGCACACAGGATGTTCACTATGGAGTGTCCTTGGAGCCACACTTGAGAAGGAAGGAAGGATGCAGTGATGAGTAGAAGTTGAGCTGTGACACAGTCACTACTAAAGCCCCAGCTGGCCTCTAAAAGCACCGGAGCTGTGTGCTTAGGCATGAACTTTCATCAGTCAATACTCTGGCAGCAGCGTGAGGTAGTTCTGTGGGGTGGGTCCAAGAAGGGACACTCTAGATGGTGCACACAGAACACAAAGGTGGTTATGAAATGATTGCAATAAGGAGCTAGAGAGATGGCTCATACCGGTCTGGTAGAGGACCAGGGTTCAGTTCCCAGTACCCATATCAGGCAGCTCACAACTGCCTGTAAACTCTAGTTCCAGGGGATCTAACAACTTTTGCTGGCTTTTGTGGGCACCTGCACTCATGTGCACACTCATACACACACACACACACACACACACACACACACACACACACACACACTAAATAAATAAATAAATAAATAAATAAATAAAATATTAAAAAAGAAAAATTTAAATTATCATCAAAACAAAAGAATAATCATAGAAATATACAACTACAAAGGAGAACAATGGAATTCTCTCAGATAGCAGAAAGAAAAATAGGAACATAACAAACAAAAATTTAATGTCTCAGAAATAGTAATATCAATAGATCCATGCCACAGGAAATTGAAAATACAAGGTTATAATAAAAAAAATTGGGAAAGAGGGGTAAAAAGCAAAAGTTAAAGAAATTTAGAAGGAAGATAATAGGTATGTTAAATTAAAAAAATGTAAGCCACTTATAGTTATGACATTAATTACTAATGAATTCAAGGTAGATGATTAGGAATCTTCATTGCTAGAAACCAGAACCTGTGATAAGCATGAAGAAATTTTACTTTCCATTTGTTATTTTACATTTTAAAATCAAAACAACAGGTAAATATATATCTTACAGAATCTAAAAGAAGGAATGATGGTATTTTAACCTGTCATGTAACACGCTAATAACATTATAAGTGCATAGCAATTAACATTCATTTTAGCTCTGTTTACTGAGAAGTTGATGTGTATTGGACTCTACTTAAAAGAAGTATCGTTATCCCATTATAGATTCAGAGGAAAAAGAAAATAAGTTGTCAAAGAATACATGCATATAAGAATTAGCCCTAGAATGCCAAGTGATGGTGGTGCATATCTTTAATTCCAGCACTTAGGAGGCAGAGGCAAAGGAACCTCTGAGGTTGATGCCAGCCTGGGCTACACAGGAAAAACCCTATCTCAGAAAAAAAAAAAAAAGAATTAGCCCTAAAAGTGTGTGGAAACTAAGCATCTCTTGTTTACACCACCCAGTCAATGACAGCCTGTTATGGTATCTTTATTTTATTTATTTATTTATTTATTTTGGTTTTTCGAGACAGGGTTTCTCTGTGTAGCTTTGCGCCTTTCCTGGGACTCACTTGGTAGACCAGGCTGGCCTTGAACTCACAGAGATCCACCTGGCTCTGCCTCCCGAGTGCTGGGATTAAAGGCTTGCGCCACCACCGCCCGGCCTGTTATGGTATCTTAAATAGAATAAGAGACCATTGCTCAAAATGCACGTTCTCTCTCCCTTTCACTCCATGAACTGTTTAGCAGGGTAGCCCAGAACAAAGATGACTGTGATGATGTCTCTCTGACAGCATCCAAGGGGAAAGCAAAGCAAGCCTGAAAAACTTCCCAGTGCCTTTCCATTACCCTAATGGGCCCAGATTCTGTGAATGATCCTCAATGCTTTCAACATTTGACTTTTGCCCCCTGCTCTCATTAATATAATTTTGATACTCCACACTTTAGCTACATCAGGGGTTCTCTTACACTGTAATTTTTACAGACCTTCATACAAAGGGACTTTTGGACCTAAAACCCTCCTCTGTGGCCCATCCACTTTCATCCTTTGCTTATCACTCCCAAATTCACTCACACATAGATGTCAGTCATGGGGACCTGGAGGAAGGGAGTCTCCTCTTGACTTGACTTGCTGATAAAATCAGCATCCCTTTCTTAATATGCCACTGTGAGCCTGTCCTTCCCAGATATTACACTCCTTAGCTGTTATTGCATTTGTCAGCAATCTGTCTTCTTAGGTAGTCTTAGTTACTTTTCTCTTGCTGTGGTAAAGACCATGACCAAAAGTAACTTGGGAAGGCAAGGATTTGTTATAGCTTACAGTTCCACATCACAGTCTGTTACAGAGGAAAATCAAACAGGGCAGAAATCTGCAGGCAGGAATTGAAGCAGAGACCATGGAAGAGGGCTTCTTACTGGCTTGCTCCTCATGGGTTGCTCAGCCTGGTTTCTAACAGCACCTAGGACCTCTACCCGAAGGGTGGTACCACTCACAGTAAGCTGAGCCCTCCCACATCAAGCATTAATTGATAAAATGCACCACAGGCCAATCTGACAGGGACATTTTTCTCAGTTGAGCTCCCCTCTTCCCAAATTACTCTATTGTGTGTCAAGTTGACTAAGTCAGCCCTCATGGGTGGAAAGGAAGTGTCAGGAAGGTGCACACAGTATTTCTCTTGTACCCCGCTAAGTCTCTCTTACATTTCAGCTCATTTTATGAGATTCTGTGCACACTGAATTAGCTAATGACCAGTGAAGGAAAGCTTCCTGTAGACCTCTGTGTCTCTGTGCTTGCCCCAGGGCTGAGCCTAGTGGCTTTGAATTCCAGGTATCTGCCTGCTAACCAGAACTCATTATCCCTGGGTGGTGACTTCCTGGAACTGTAACCATACTCTCTGCCCCAAAGCTGTTGATGACTAGAGGCAGACCATCGGGGCCTGATTCCCACACAGGAAAAGCGCATCATTACTCCAAGATATAGATCAAAGACCTCATTGCTGATTTGGGGGCAGAATTCTGAAGCAAATCACTAAATGTATCATTAAATGTACATGGCCCATTTAGAGTTCATTAAATGTTTTTACTTAATGGGTTATAAATTAATATTGTGAGTACTTGGCAAGAATAGAGTTGATAAACATGAGTCATCGTTGATTAAAAATACAGGAGGCCACTTTTGCACTTAGGAGTTTCGTGGTGACATTTTGAAAAGCTCCCACTAGCCCCTCCTATCTTTGGGTTCTGAACACACAAAGAAGGGTAAAGATTTGAGTAACACTGTGTAGAGCTATTGAAGTCTGGGAAGCCTCTCTAAAGAGCTCTCTATCTACCCACAATGCACTTCTCTTATAAGATCACAAGCTCACTTGGTTTCCTTCTAATCACCTGCCTCTACCCTCTTCTCTTTTCTCTTACTTATCTTGAGACTGAGAGGTATCTCACAGAGGAACTCCTGAGCCCACTCCCCTAACCACTTGAGACGCCATTGACGCTGGCCCACTTGCACAGGACCTAGACCCTGCCCAGGCAGACTTCTTGAGAACATAATTGGAGGACTGCACTTAGAGTCTGTTCCCTCCCACAGAGTAGACGTCATGCCTATTAAAGCTAGAGCTGATGATCAACCACAGGCTGTAAGAGTCCAGGGATATTGCTGTTTTTCTTCTTCTGTGGGCAGACGTTACTATGTGGAAAAAGGAGGATGTCTCTTCTTTGTTAAAATCTGTCCATGTCACGTTCATTAGCCATTAGCTGTTGTAGGCTTTACTGATAGCAAAGGACATGTAGAAAGTGTGTTTGTGTGCTAGGAATTTTATATGGACTAATTCCTTTAGTCTTTACTCAGTTGTTGCAGTTAAAACTGATTTTCATCTCATGAGCTAAGTGGTTTTCATAAAGAAATACAGTGAGTAAATGTCAAAGCTGTGATTTATACCTATCCACTCTACTGGCCACTGGTGTATCACTATAAAGCACTTGACAACATATCTATGATGTATTTAGGAATGAAATGGAGATTGCATGAGTAAGGCAGTTATGAACAACTACATGAAGCAGAAACTCATGAATATTGTTTCTCACCATGGCACAGGTGAGAAGATACCTTAGTAGGTATCTTACAGAATACTGATATTACCTGATTTGTGGACACAGGGAGACACAGGATGCTTGGATTGAATCCAGAGTCATTTAAGGATGCCAGAACAGGGGCATTAGGCCCAAAGACCAACTCCATGAGAATGGATATTACCTAACAGCAGCACAGAAAACAATTCCCAGTCCTCTCCTTGCAATTGCATCAGTGATGAGATGAACATGGAAAGTGGGGAAAAGGCTCAGGCTGTGTCCTAGTTTACTTCCCTCTTGCTGTGATAAAAACACCAACCAAAGGCAACTTTGGGGAGAAAAGGGTTTATTTACAGGTTATAGTCCACCCTGGAGGGAAACCAAGACAGGAACTCAAGGCAGAAATGAAAGCAGAAACCACAGAGTAATGCTGTTGACTGGCTTCCTTTTCCTGTTTGTAATCAGCCAGTTTGCTTGTATGGCCCAGGACCACCTGCCCAGTGGTGGTACTGTCTACACTAGGCTGGCCCCTACCATATCAGTGCCTCATAGACATTCCTATAGGCCATTTTGACGGGGGCAATTCCTCAACTGAGGTCCCTTCTTCCCAAATATCTCTAGAGTTGTTAAGTTAACTGAAACTAGCCAGCATAGGATGTACTGTGTTTGTTAAGGGATAACTAGGTGAAAAAAGATTTGATGAAAAGTCAGAGTAACAAACTGCTTAATGCTGGGAAAATGTTTGTGTAGAATTTGAGGGGCTACATTAAAAGATCTGAAATACCATTTCTTAGAGAAGGGGTAGGACTTACTCCATGTTTACTGCAAAGAGCAAAGCTGGAGACATGGGTGACATGGCAGTGTATTTATCTCATTGCTAGTTTCTGGTGACTGGGAACAATTATATTCTCTAATACATACTGAGTATTCACATTGTGCTGAGGTTAAGATCTCTGTATGTCTTAACTAGAAATTGTAGATCAAATTCACCATTAACACTACCATGTCATTGCATCTGTAGAAAAGTTTCCACTTACTGAGTGCTTATTAAATAACCTCATATTAAATGCCATTACTATTTTGTAGATGAGGAAATAGAGAGTTCAGTTACTTTCCCAGAATGACCCTTCTTTAAACTAATAGCTTACAACCATCTGGGCACAGTTATTCCTGCTTCCTACAGAGTTTGCTTGTAATAAGGGTTAAGATGAGGACTGTTCATTAGAAATATAATGTGAGCCACTAATGAGAGCCATATGGGCCATCTTGCATTTTCTAGTAGCCATACTAAATTGTAGAAAAAGGAATCAGTGAAAGACCAGCTTAGTTTTTCCCCTGGACCCTCTCAACCTTCCCTTCTAGCCATCTCTTTTCCTTTGTGCCAGCTACTGATCCTCAGAAACATTTTCTACCAGAAACTCCCAGTAGCCACACTAGGCTGAGACTCAGGTAGGTAATTTTCACTATCTTTCCTGTCCTCCATTAAAATCTTCCCAGTCTCACCTGAAGTCCTGAGGCAGGCTGCTTGCAAGTGCCCACCCCTTGTCCCAATTCCATTCACTGGAAACTCTACTACTTGGTATAGACCCAGGGTCCTCTAGCCCCTTTATCCTGGCCTCTCCAGATGTGTTTTTTGTCCTACTTCTGCCTACTTTCAAGACCCCCTTGCTGGTGGCCATGTCAGAGGAGCAGCAGCTGGCAATTGAAGTTCAAAGTGTCAGCTCACCAGGAAGAAATTCCCTGATGGGTGAATTTCAGTTAGGCAAGGCTCCAAGACCCCAGACCCCAGAATATCTTTTGCTTCTGCTGCGCCTTTACATGTTTGCCCCTGCCATCTTCTTCTGGTATTTGGCATGATGTGAATGGGTGTGGGGAAGTCCCACTGCCTGTAATGTAGTGTGTTTATCTCATGAAAACATCCCATTCTACTGGGCATTTTTACCTATGGATTATTATGAAGATGATTTCTTCAAAGCTGTACTGTCTAAATGATAATAATAGTGTTAGTTTAAATGGAGTTTTGATTAAAAAACATAAAACAAAGAAGTGTCATACAGCTAGAACACATGAGTTCCTATTGAGGAGCCGTATAGACTGTAGCTCAGGAAAACAATTGAGTCCCCAGGAGCCAGTTTGGCTCTAATACTCTTAATGCTGAAAGATGCAGTCACAGGTTTTAGTGTGCATCATTAGCTGAAACAAAGCCTTAAAATAACTTCAGGGTAGATCAGATGTTTTACTAATAGCTCTGAGATGAAAACCCCCAGAACACAATCTAAAATTCACAAGGACACATCGCTGAGCTATAGATTCATTAGGTTAGAGTCAAAAATACAAAGCAGCCCAATTCCTACTAGCTGACACACTTTCCTTGCCAGGTTTGTTTGAGATCAAGGGTGATGATTAATTCCTTGTGCCCATTTTTACCCTCAATCTTCTGATATAAGAAACTATTGATGAGTGGGTATGCACCCCAAAGATTTAAAGTAGAGCTGACTGATTCTTTTTCATATATATAAAAGTTTAGGTTTGTGATTCCTTTAAGATTTCTTATAAGATTACCTTTCAAGATAAGTAACAAAGTAATTGACCTTTTCTTTGTAACTGCAAAACTGCAACCTGACAGTAGAAGACCTGACTGAGAAAAAAATATCTTGCTTTTCTATGTGGTTAATCTGTAACAAGTTGCTTGGGTATAAATGTATGTGGGTTTTTGGGATAATCTGTTTTTTTTTATCTGTAATATGTAAAATGTTTAATCCTGTAAGGGAGATGAAAAACATGTTTTTACCTGTATTCATTATGATCATTCACTTGAAAAATAAAATGTAACCACATTGTAATTCCTATATTGCCTGAGAAACTTTGTTGGGGTATATAAGCTGTAGGAAAAGAGTATACAGTAGAAAGAACAGAGGACAGAGTAGAATAAAGAAGGAAGCCATCAAGATAAGTGTGTGAGTATCTTTTTTCTTAACCCCCTCAGATAGAAAAGTTTTAGTTTACAGTGATGCTGTGGATTCCTTTGATCCTTGGGCTGTCTGGAGGCTGGTCCACCAGGTGGCAATACCCCCTTCTCCTACCACACCTCCATACGCAGGGGATTCCACCTCATGGTATGGCTTAGATCCTCCTATTTTTTTTTCTCACAACCATTCTCAACCTTTAATCCTAGCCCATCTCTATTCCTCTCTGTCACCCACTGAAATGCAGAAATATTCTACTAGGAACCCCAGAGTTATCACATTGCCTAAGATCCTGGAAAAGCATCAACAACCAAAGAACAGAACACCCAGTCAACAAAGACAACACCAGACATCAACATCTAGAAATATCTCAAACATCATAACTCCAGATGCCTAGACACCAACACAAAAACATAAACATGAACAATCAACACAATATGTCCCTACTGGAAATCAGTAACCTTTCTACAGAAGGTGCTGAGAAATACAATATACCTGACACACAAGACAAGGACTTCAAAATAGCATTTATGAATATGTCAAGGACCTTAGAGAGAATAAGAATAAATCCATTAATGAGGACCATGAAAATACAAGTTGGATAAAATAATAAAAACAACTCAAGTCAGGAAAACAGAATTTTAAAAAGAAATGGAATTACTAAAGCAAACCCAAAAACTGGAAATGAAAAATTTAAGCTATTTAATTAAAACTTCAGAGGTAATCTTCACCAACAGAGTATAAGACCTGGAAGAGAGAATCTTAAGTGTTGAAGACAAGGTAGAAGAAACGGATACTTCAATAAAAGAAAATGTTAAATCTAAAGAAATCCAGGCCCAAAAGGTTCAGTAATCTGGGACAGTATGAAAAGACCAAATCCACAAATAGTAGGGATAGAGAAGGGAGAAGAAACTCAGGTCAAAGTTACAGAAAATATTTTTAACAAAGTGATTTAAGAAAATTTCCCTAACTGAAAGAAGGAGATGCCTATCAATGTATGAGAAGTATATAGAACATCATATTGACTGGACCAGAAAAGAAATGCCCCACAACTCATAATAATCAAAATACTAAATGCACAGAACAAGGAAAGGACTTTACAAGCTGAAAAGGAAAAAGACCAAGTCTTATAAATAAATAAATAACACCTGACTTGTCAATGGAGACTGTGAAATCCAGAAGGACCTGGACAGATGTTCCACAAACTTGGAAAGAATATAGATGCCAGCCCAAGCTACTATACCCAGCAATACTATCAATGATAATCAATAGAGAAAGAAAAACATTCCACAATAAAACCAAGTTTAAGAAATAGCTATCTACAGATCTGGCTCTACAGAACATGCTAGAAGGAAAACTACAGTCTGAAGAGGTTAACCGCACCCAGGAAGAGACAAAGAATAAATAACCTCAGAACAGTAAATCAAAAGAGAGGGAAAAAACCTCACAACTATATGCAAATAACAGAAATCAATAAACACTTCTCATTGGTAACTCCATACTAATGGTCTCAATTTCCCAATAATATGACACAGACTAAATGATTGGCTTAGAAGACAGGATTCTTCTTTCTGCTGCATCTGAGAAACTACCTCATCATCAAGGATAGACATCATCTCAGGGTAAAAGGATATAAAAAGGTATTCCAAGAAAATGAACCCAAGAAGCAAGCAGATATAGCCATTTTGATATCTGCCAAAAAAGATGAAAGCAGGGGAGAGGAGCACATTACAACAGACACTGAGGAAATCCAGAGCATCACAAGGACATACTTCAAAAATCTGTGCTCCATCAAACTGGAAAGCCTAAGAAATAGCTGAATTTCCTGATATATAAAGCCTACCAAAGTTAAATCAAGAGCAGATAAGCAATTTAAACAGACTCATAACTCCTAGTGAAACAGAAGCAGTAATTAAGTTTCCCAACCCCAAACAGCCCAGGGCCAGATGGATCCAGTGCAGAATTATATCAGATTATCAAAGAAGAATTAACACCAATACTCCTCAAATTATGCTGCAAAATAGAAACTGAAGGAACATTTCCTAATTCTTTTTGTGAGACCACAATTACTCTAATACCTAATCCACACAAAGACTCAACAAAAAAGAAAATTCCAGACCAATATCCCATATGAATATAGATGCAAAAATTCTCAAAAACACTTGCAAACTGAATCCAAGAACATATCAAAAGATTATCTACTATCATTAAGTTGGCTTCATCTTAGATAGGTGAAATTGTTCAACAAATGTAAATAAAGAAATGTAAACCAGCACATAAACAGACTGAAAGACAAAAACCACATGATCATCTCATTAGATGAAGAAAAGGCCTTTGACAAAATCCAACATTCTTTCATAATAAAAGTTCTGAAGAGACTAGGGATGCAAGAGACATATTTCTGCATAATAGAGACAATATAGAGCAAGACCACAACCAACATAAACCTACCTAGAGAGAAACTCAAAACGTTTTCACTAAAATCAGGAATAAGACATGGGTGTTCGTTCTTGACACTTGAAGTCTTAGCTAGAGCAATAGGACAACTGAAGGAGACCAAGGGGACACACATAGAAAAGGAAGAAGTCAAAGTGTCCTTATCTGCCAATGATATAATTTTATTCATAAAAGACCCTAAAACCTCTACCAGGAAACTCCTAAGCTGATAAACACTTTTAGTAACATGGCAGTATATAGAATTAACACACAAAAATCAATAGCCTTCCTTTATAGGTATGATGAACAGATTGACAAAGAAATCAGGAAAATACTACCTTTTACAGTAGCCTAAAAAAAAAACAAAACAAAACAAAATAAAAGTACTCAGGATTATTCTTATCAAGCAAGAGAAAGACTTGTATAACAAAATTTTTAAGATACTGAAGAAAGCTAGGCATGGTGGCACACTCCTCCAGCACTCAGGAGGCAGAGGCAGGTGGATTTCTGTGAGTTTGACACCAGCCTCATCTATATAGTGAGTTCCAGGACAGCCAAACTATGTAAAAAGACCCTGTCTCAAAACAAACGAACAAACAAACAAACAAACAAGTGGTACCGAAGAAATCAGAAGATGAAAAAATCTCCCATGTTCCTGATCAGTAGGATTAATGTAGTGCAAATAGCCATCCTACCAAAAGCAATTTACAGATTTAATGCAAATCCCTTCAGAATTTCAACACAATTCTTTATAAAAATAAAAAAAACCCAATTTTCAGCTTCATATGGAAATACAAACAAAAACCAAACAAACAGACAAAAAACAAAAACAAAAACAAAACAGGATAGTTAAAACACTCCTGAATAATAAAAGAACTGTTCAAGATATCACCATCCCAGAGTATACTACAGTGCTATCTGTAGTAATGAAAAAAACAGCATGGTACTGACATAAAAACAAACACATGAATCAATGGAATAGAACTGAAGACCCAGACATAAATCCACACACGGATTTTTTCAAAAGAGGCTAAAAACACACTGGAGAAAAGACAGTATTTTCAACAAAAGGTGCTAGTCAAACTGAATGGTTTCTTGTGGAAGAATGCAAATAGATGCTTATTTGTTACCCTTCATGAGATTCAACTCCAAGTGCATTAAGGACCTCAACAGAAGACTAGATATTCTGGATCCAGTAGAAGAGAAAGTGGGGATAATCTTGAACTCATCGTCACAGGAAAAGATTTTCTGAACAGAACACCAATAGCACAGGCAACTAGATAAACAATTAGTAAATGGGACCTCATGAAACTGGAAGGCCTCTGTAAGGCAAAGGACACTGCCTTTCTTAACAAAGCAGCAGCTACACAATGGGGAAATATCTTTACCAATTACACATGGGATAGAGAGTTAGCATTTAAAATATATAAAGATCTCAAAACACTGGACTTTGAGCAAACAAATAACCCAATTAAAAATAGTGTACAGGCTTGTGGGTGTGTGCATGCCTTTAATCCCAGCACTCAGGAGGCAGAGGCAGGTAGATCTCTCTGAGTTCAAGGCCAGTTTGGTCTACAGAGCGATTTCCAGGACAGCCAGGGCTACACAGAGAAACTCTGTCTCGAAACAAAACAAAACAAACAAAAAATAGGGTACAGAAATAAGCAGAGAGTTCTCAAAAGATGAAACATATATGACTGAGAAACACTTAGAAAAGTTCACTATTGTTAGTCATTAGGGAAATTCAAATTGAAACTACTTTGAGATTTCATCTTACACCAGTCAGAACGGCCAAGATCAATATAAAACAAATGACAGCTCATGCTGGCAAGGATGTGAGGCGGGGGAAACACTCATCCATTGCTGGTGGGAGTACAAACTAGTAGTCACTATGGAAATCAGTATTTCAGTTCCTCAGGAAGATTGGAAAAGATCCAGCTATACCACTCTTGGCCACAGAACCAATGGATTGTCTGTCCTTCTGCAGAGACACTTGCTCATCCATGTTCACTGTTGCCCTATTCATAATAGCCGGAAATTGGAAACAGTCTAGATGTCCATCAACTGATGAATGGATAAGGAAAATGTGGTGCAGTTTTACAATGGAATATTACTCAGCTCTTTAAGAGAAACAGAATTATAAAATTTGCAAGTAAATGGATAGACCTAGAAAAAAAAAATCATTCTGAGTAAGGTGACCCAGACTCCCAAAGACAAATACTGTATGTCTTCTTTTATATGTGGATGTTTGCTTGTAAGCTTTCGATATGCATGTTACAATTGTATAAGCACAGAGGTTAGGTACCCAGTGAGATTAAGGAGGAGGAGAGGAACTCCCAAGGAAGGACAATAGAATGTGATGCTATGAAGAGGCAAGGCAGAGACTGGAGTGAGAGAAGGGGTAGGGAATATGGGGGTGGGAAGGAGACAGCTAACACTAAGGCCATTTGAAGGGTCATATGGAAACCCAATACACTGGAAGCCTCCTAAAATATACATATATATGAAAGAAATCAAAATGAAGTTACCAAATAACTGGAGAGTCAATGCCCCAGCTAGATATCTTATTTCACCAAGTAAAACCTCCAATGACAGGAATGGGTTACATCTAATTGAGTCACTTGCCAACAGGGCTATTGCCAAGGCTATTGGTTGCTCTACAGGAACTGATAGCAATGCCCTGTTGATGTAGACAACACTTACATATCTCATTGGACATGGAGAAGTTGAGCTGGTGCCTAATTGGAGGCTTCATCCCTACTGACTAGTGTTCATGGTACTGGAAGATACTTTGCATGCTTGCTACTAGAGGAGAAAGGTAACCACCAACCCATTTACAAACACTGTGTTCTACAATGGTGACCTGCAACAATGATGACCTACCTGAAAGATATGCTGGTGCCACAGAGTTTCAAATGTTGTGGAAATAACCAACCACTCTGTGATGGGATTTAAGGCTCACTCCATGAGATGGAACTCATACCAAACACTTCTCAGGTGGCCAAGAAACTAAGACTGGATATGCTTGGGGAAAACCAAACAGTATTGTTCTGCCAAAGGACTATAGCAATAAAATGATCCTTAATGACATCCTGCTATAACCACAGATTCTTGCCTCATTCAGCCACCATCAGAGAAGCCTCTTTTTTCAATAGATGGGAATTAATACAGTGACCCACAACTGCACAAAATGCAAAGAGTAACAGATTTTAAAGTACTCAATCCTAAATAGGGTATTGTTTTTTCAAACCCTCCCCTCAGGGCTTAGGGAACTAGGTAGAAGAAGAGGCAGAAAGAATGTAAGAGCTAGAGAGAATAGATGAGTCCAAAGAAATTGTGTCCTTCAGACACCACAGAACTGATGCACATGAACTCACAGAGACTGTGACAGCATGCACTGGCCTGCACAGGTTCAAGCCAGATGGATTCCCAGTGCTCAGAGAGGGAAATGGACACAGGCTCCTACCACTAACTGAGAACTAACAGAGAAGCTATCTGTAATTGACACCTGTTTCCAAAGGAAAATTAGTTTTCTCCAATGGAGTATCACTGCATATATTAATCACTCTTCAGGGTAGGCCCCATGCCTAGCAATAGATCCACACAAAATGAACTCAGTAGTTTGTAGACCTTTTGTCTCAAATTGCTTTGTTTGAACTTTTTTTTTTTGTCTAATTGGTCTTTGCTTGTATGTTTTGGTTCCCATTTTTATGTTTTATGTTTTTAACGCAAGTGTGTGTCTCCTGTTTACTTTGATATTATTATTTTTGGTTTGGTTACTTTGTTTTCTTTTTGGTTGCTTGTTTATTTTTTAAAGTGAGAGGGAAAGAAATGGTGTGGAGTTGGATGGGAGGGGAGGTAAGGAGTCTCTTGCAGGAGTGTGGGGAGGGGAAAAGCATGATTAGAACATATTATATGAAAAAATTTCAATAAAAACAAACTAATGAGGCCAGGTGGTAGTGGCACAAGCCTTTAATCCCAGCACTTGGAGGCAGAGGCAGGTGGATCTTTGTAAGTTCGAGGTCAGCCTGGGCTACAGAGTGAGGACAGTCAGGGCTACACATAGAGAAACCCTGTCTCGAAAAACCAAATAACCAAATATATAAATAAGTAAACTGGCAAAATTAATTTTAACCATACACACATCGTAACCTGATACACTATCCGATTGATTTATTACATAGAAACTCTAGAACTATTATTTACTGAAATGATAAAATCAATATAAAAACAATGAGCTATTTTATTTTGTTTTTCATGCAAAATCCCTAATTGCTGCTTATGAAGAGTTAGCACAGGGTTAATATGCAAATATTCTTGTGATTAATCTTAAAGATAGCATTGTCTTTAGCCTGAGATTCTGACATCTTCTAAGGTGTATTCCCAGCTCCTCCCCTTTTCTAGAGAAGACGGCATGCACAGCAGCTCCATGCCCTCTCCAGCGGCTCCATCACAGAGTGCCGAATTAGAAGAGGACAGGTGTTTCTCCTGAACTTTCCAACTGGTATTTCCCTCTTGCCTGTCAGATTGGGAGTTAACTGTGTTGGATTTCTTCTTTGAAAACTACTGCAGTAGGCTGCATGACTTCAATAATAATAATAATAATAATAATACAATAACCACAAATAACAAATTCAGGGTAGTACATGTTGCTTCATGCCACGCATAACACAAGAGAGTCTCTGGCTTCATTGAAGGAAGCCCTGTAGTTTCGATTACAGTAAATTCATAGGTGATGGAGGAGAAGGAAACGGTCTATCATTTTTTGCTGTGCTGCCCACGACAAAAAGTGTCAAGATTTATACGGGAGCTTCTTAGAGGAATTGTTCTGAAACAGCCCACCGAAGTTTCCCCTTCGGTGGAAAATTTCAAATAAGCTGTCCAAAATGAAAGCTTATAAAAAGGGTACCACGAGCTCTCGGTCCCCCAGAGGTGGCGCTATGAGGGTGATGGAGTTAATTAGCGCCTGTAAAACGCGGTTTCTGAGCTCATCAGAGAAGTCATGCTCAGCACACACTATTTATAGCAGAGCTGAGGTGTACATACTGTATGACATCTCCTTCTTTTTAAGTAGAGGGACTTCAAAAAGTCGTAGGCACCCCGTCCTAGGCACCGTGCAGGGGGGCGGGCAGCAGTGCGGGGGCGGGAAGCAAACGCGCCAACCACGCGTGTCCGCGCGCAGGTGCCGGGGGCGGCGGCGGCAACTCCGCAGCGTCTGCCCAGGAGGAGAGTTCGCGGCAGCTCGCGGGATGCTCCTAGATGCAAGATGTGTCTCTGGCCAGCAGGAGGAAGGAAGAGGAAGTGAGAGCAGAGGCAGCCGGCGGCAGCGGCCGGCGACCCGAGTGTAAGTGCGTGCGTTCGGGCAGCGGCGGCGGGCGAGGATGGGCACCAGATAGAGGCAGAGCCACCGCCGTCCGCGGCCCCGAGAGGGGCTACAGAACCTCGGGCACCGGTCTACGGCCCCGGCCCCCGCTCCAGCGCTCCAGCTTCTGGGAGCCCTCGTCACCGCGTCCTGCGACCCCGGGCAGGTTCGTAAAGTTTTCAGGGCTGGCGCGGCGCCCGGCTCGCTGACCTCGGCGGCCCGGGCGGGGGCCGGGGCAAGACGAGGGCGCCGCGGAGACACTTTTGTTTCCTCCCGGGGCCCCGCGGCGCGGGCGGGCGGGGGCTGCGGGCGCGCTGCAGTTGGGAGGTCTGGGCAGAGGGGGATCCCGAGTGACTAGAGGCACGGGGGGAGTGGACACGGGGGGCAGCTCCGGGATGGGGCTCAGGGCCAGGACCCCCGGAGACGGCCAGGGCAGGGTCAGCTGGAGGGGGCGCCGGAGGGCTGCGCCACCGGCGTAGGGGTGCTGGGACCTAACAGAGTGCGCCCGGGACCTTGCGGCCAGCAGTAGTGGGGCGGGAGAGGCGGGAGGCTGCGCTTCGTCGCGGCGGGTGGCGAGGACTCCGGGGGCTCGCTCGGGCGTCGCAGACGGGAGGGGATCCCCCGAGAGCGCGCTCCCGCGATGGGGCGCGACGGGCTGCGAGGACCCCTGCGGGCGTTCGCTAGTGAAGACCCGCCTCTCGGGGCCACGCGGGGCTTCCCTCTGGGGCCCGGGGAGGGCGGCGGGGGCTTGGCTGGAGAGGCTGGCGTGGGAGAGGGCGTACCGCGCGCCTTCCCCGGAGAGCAGCGGCCGTGGGGTTCTGGGGAGGGAGCGAGCGAGCTGCGCGCCGCGGTACCCAGCGGCTTTGAGGAAGAGGAAACCCAGAACTCAGCGGGCCGCGGTGCGCTTGTGTGGGGTTGGGAAGTCCGTGCTGTGCCGCGGGCGCGCGCCAGGCGTCTGTGTGTGTGTGTGTGTGTGTGTGTGTGTGTGTGTGTGTGTGTGTGTGTGTGTGTGTTCGCGTGTTCGCGCGGGTCACTGCGCGGGGGGTGGCGCTCTTCTACTGCCCCTCGGGGGTGGGCTCCCACTGACTCGCTTGCCTGGGGGCCCTTTGAACTAGGCAGCTGGGGCAAGGGTTGTTGGACCTGGATTGACCCGACGCTGCATAGTTTGGCCCCAAGCAGGGACAGCTCCGAGGGCCTCTGGACAGCTCCCGAGGCATATTGAGCTCAATGAAATGCACCCAGAGACTGTGGACCGCCTGCCTCTGGCCTAAGATACAGAGAGGAGATTGTGACTTGAGGGAAACCGGGGAAGAATTTGTGAATTTTGTTTTCTTTGATGTGCAAAATAAAAATAATCCGTGTTAACGTACCAAAATATTTGAGAGCAACTTGGGACTGGAGGATCCAGTTTATGGGCAACGCCTATCATATTGGGAAAGCTGGCAGCAGAGCCGGTTCGTTGAAGGCTTCTGGTCATGGTCTCCACGTGTCTCACCTCTTCAGCAGCTCTCCAAGGTTATTTCAAGGTTTACTGTTTCCACTCCTCAATTTACAGGACCGGGAGTCCTAGTGAGTTTAAAGCCAGGTCACTTGCAGGCTTGTAAAAAAGACTCTGTACTTATTTTTTTTCTTGCCTGCCCTCCCTTCCTCCCTCCCTCCTTCTCTTCCTCGCTCGCTGACCTTTTGATCCTCTGCTCTTCACTATGGTACATTTGCTGTCTTTTTAGAACTGTGGTTAGATGTGCATATGGCCTTTCTTACTGTATTTGCTAGCCGGCTTTTGTGTGAAGCTCGATGGAGTGGTAAACTAACAGAATGACTGCAATTGTGGGGACTCCTGGAGAGGAGGAAAAGTAAGCAGGAGAAAGCTGGGGAACAGGAAGCTTGGGGAGACCACAGTCTGTGGAAACTCCGTGCCTGGACAGTCATTGGGCCACAGGGTGGGTGGTCCTCTGGTGGATGCCACGCCCCCCACAGCAGTATGTCCTTGTTAACAGCAACAATACTGACTTCCTGACATTTTACCTTTTTACTGTATTTCCCTCCCCAGGACCTTTGCACATGCTATTCTGCTGCCTGGGGAGCTTTCCCTCCCATGTCCAGATGACTCATCTTTTGCTTACTTCAGGCCTCTCTACTCAGTGTCAGTTTTAAAGGCCTTTGTGGACAGCTGTCTCCGTCCTCTTGTGTTACCCAGGTTTCCCTCTCAGTATTTATCATTCCTTGGCATTATGTATTCACCTGTTTATTTTATTATTGTCTCTACTGTTAGGATGGAAGTTTTAGCAGGTTGGTGACCTTGTTCACAGATCTAGATTAACTTCTAGCACAGGGTAACAATGTGCTCCCTAAATGTTTTGTTGACTGACAGATGGAGAGTTGTCCATACTGGGAGAGGCCACCAGGGAAACATACTAAGAAAATCCCACAGTGTCAGTGGCTAGTGGGAAGTCAGGCTTTTACCCTCCTCCATGCTCTGCCGCTGTTCTTTCAGACCCCCTCAGACCAGTTAGATCCCTTCCTCAGACATGTAGGCTAAGGAAAGGTGTAGAGAGGTGATTGCTTGGTGTAGGGTATAAAAAGCAGAGCACTTTATTAAAAGCCCAATTGCTCCTGATCGACTGTAGTACCTCTCCCCGTGGAGGATGTCTTTTCAAAGCCCATGTTGCTTTAAGCCAAGGAAATACTCTTCTGGAGGATGGGCATTACCAGAAGCAGCAAGAGGTCCACATGTGTACCCTGCCCCTCCCTCTCTCACAGAGATGGAACTGAATTGAAGGCAGAGGAGAAGCCATTGCTAGCAGGGCCAGGAGAGGGAGGCAGAGGGAAAAGCGGGAGACAGATGAAGGAGAGAAGCAGGAAAAAGCCCTTGAAAAGGGAGAAGATGAAAAAGAAGCAGGCAGGTGAGGGGCTTCTCTAGGAGCTGCTGGGTTGGAAGCGTTTCTGAAACTTCAGCACCAATGAGAAGTCAGCACTTGAGTGTTCTCAAGTAATTTGCTTGCTTTGGGTATTTGGTGTGAGTGGGTGGGGAGAGGCGTGTGCAGGAAGGGAGGGCTTTGAAGCTCTGGCCCAGAGGATGTGGTGGGGGAGGGGGAACATGGCAAGTGGTGCACCAGCCCATGCTTGCTTACTTCATCACCTGGTCCAGCGCTGAAGCTTCAGAGGGACCATTCCTATTAAAATAGTGTTTGCCATCCTGATCGGGAACAGTGGGCCGGAAGGTTTCTCACTGGTCTGCAACCACTCTTTAAAGCCTGCAGCCACCCAGGGAGATAGCTTGGTTTAGACATCCTGTTGAATTTGGAGAAGGTGGGAGATTACTAAACCTCTCTGCCTTACAAAGCCTCAAGTGTTTTCTGCAAGAGTTGTGTAACGTCAATTCAAGTCAACGAACGAACATAGTGCTTTGTTTGCTTAAGGTTGCAGCCCAGGAGGAGAGCCTGATACCCACTTAGCAGGTCTACATCAGCAGTCTAAAACACAAATTGAAGCAAACAGAAGGCCAGCCCTCTGAGGAGGCTGAGGTTGAAGGATCTTGAATTAGAGGCAAGCCTGGGTTAATAGTTAGTTCAAGACCTACTAGAAATGTATAGCAAGATGCTGCTCCATAGAAACAAGGGCTGTGGGGTGGTGGTGGTATATATAGCTCAGGGGTATATATACTGACCAGCATGTACCAGGTCATGGGTTCTGTCCTTAGAGCCACACAGAACAGACCCTTAATACTGAATGTGTAGTTCCATATGGGTTTGAGTTTTAAAAATTTGCCTTAATAGTTCTAGAGGTTGTGAGGATTTTTTTTCACCAGCTTGTTAGGAATTTTGATAGAAAAGAATCCACAGGGCCATGATTTCAGAAGCATCTAGCTGTTTCCCTTTTACAAAATGCTGTTAGCTTAATTTCTTGTGGAAGATGCTGTTTCCAAATGAACCACGTGCAGTGTGAGCCTTTGACTTCACCCTAAACATGCTAGTGCTTGTAGAATTCGACATTTGTCAGGCCCTGAGGCCACCCCCATCTTAGAGGGACAGGAGACCCAGGTGACCAGCTCTTTACTGCAGTGATGCAGAGTCGAGCCATCCTCAGGAGCTCTTGCTTTACTTAGAGGGACATCAAAAGCACCTACCGCTTTCTGGCTGAGTGTTAGCTTTGAGCTTTTGAAAATGTACTCATCTGGACCTTTCCTGTGTTACCCCTGGTTTGCCCTGTGTGCATGATTCTGATTACTGTCGGAGATTTGCAGAGGCAGTCATTCTGTTTTGGTAGTAGCCACACTGCTGTGATGGGTAATTAGATTAGGTATTCCTGCTGACTTGGGTTTAAGACTGGCTAGCCAAAGAACAAAGCCAAAGGCCAAGAACTTCCGCAGTGTCCAAATCAGAAGGGTCAGGAAGGCCAGCCGTGCAGACAGGGTGTGGCTTCTTGGACATGTGTGGCCCTAGAAAGCATTCCACTGCACAACATAGTGCTTTTAGGTTCAGCAAAGCCAGTCTGCATAGCCCATGCACACACTGGCTGCTGTGCTCAATTTCCTGGATAATCTAGGTTGTCTGAGTGTTAACAATGGCAACTTATCTGTGGCAGTCAGAACTGAAGCCTGCCAAGCCCAGGCGCAATCAATGATTAAATTAACTGCTTGTGTTTCAGCCCTCCATTGGTGCAGGTACAACTTGAGCAGAATTTTGTCAGTGAGGGGAACAGTTAAGTACTGAGGTAGGAATATATGTGGGTGAAGGAATGCTGTCTCATCAAACGGAATTAGCCACAGCAACAACCTGGCCCGGTGCTGAGTAGAGAAATTAGTCACATGTATAAATAGAAGGAGATGCTTCTCCGTGTTCTGGGCCCCCACAAACACTAGTTTCCAGAATTTGAACAAGATTATAATTGGAACCTCAGTTTTAGGAATTGAAGCTTACAGTTGGGCTATTTTAGTTCTAACAGTTAATGTAGGGAACACAGCTTTCCTAAGTAGAAAATGCTGGCTACTCACTACTTACTCTACTCTAGGACAAATGTGCTGGGTGGGCGGTATTTCCGGAAAAGCACCAGTGGGCTAGGGGAAGGATGCCCAGGTAAGGCATCACGAAGCATCGAAGCATCATGCCAGATTGGGTCATGAGGTCGATGTGACTCTTCCTCCACGGCTGACACTCTTCCCTATGGCATACTGTTTTGGGAGGAATAGGAAGCCACCAGCATAGTGTTGTTATCCCATTTTATAGATATGGTCGAAAGCAATGCCATTTCACAGGGGTGTTTGGAGACTGGAGCTAAGCCTTATTTAACTCTTCTGAATTTTTTTTTTCAACTTTTGTTTCTTTTTGCCACACCGGGATGTATGTCCTGGTTAGTTATTCATCTTGTTGGTTCAGAGAGATCTTCACTCCTAGGTGCTGTCAGGAATGCCCTTGACTTAGCAGGGCATGGTGACTTCTGCCTGTGACACCAGATCTTGAGATGGTGAGACTAGGATGTCTGTGAGGCCAGTCGGGGCATTATAGATAGCCCCATCTAAAAATAAAGCCCCAAACAAACCAAAATAAAAGTACTCCCCCAACAAATAACGACAAGAAACAAAGCAGTGCTGGATAAGGATACGGCTTAGTTGGTAAAGTGCTTATCTTTATGGCATGGGGACCTGAGTTGGATCCCCAGAACTCAAATAAAAGTGCTGGGGTGGTGGGCATGGAGGACGACTTGGAACTTACTGGTCTCATGGAGAACTTGTCTAATTGGCAAGTTCTAGGTCAGTGAGAGATGCTGTCTAAATTAGGTAAATAGTACCTGAAGAATGGCATCTGAGGTTGTCCTGACCTTCACATCCATGAGCATACATAAGCCCCCACACCCTCACACATGTATGAACACAGAGACGCAAAATTAAAAAAAAATTTTTTTTGAGGCAGGGTTTCTCTGTGTAATACCTCTGGTTGTCCTAAAACTTGCTCTGTAGACCACACTGGCCTTGAACTCACAGAGATCCACCTGCCTCTGCCTCCCACGTGATGGGATTAAAGGCATGTGCCACCACTACCCAGCTTAAATGTTTTTAAGTAGAAAAAGAAGTAAGCTATGCCCTTGGTTCTGGTAGGGGTACTGCTCAGTGGTGTTACATGTGCTGCTTGGCCTATCTGAGGCCTTGGGTTTGAGCCTCAGTGCCATAAAAAGAAAAACAACAGAAGAAATCCCTGTAGTTCAGATGCATGTGTCTCAGGTTGCCATGACATCTAGCTTGGGATATCTCTCCTGCCATTGAAATAGAGAATTCCAGAGTTGATCCTTCTCTGGATATTTCATTCTCAAGTTGCCCTTAGCCTTGAATCTAGCCTTGAGATCCACCTGTGGGCTCTCATATACCTATCAGTCAAGGTCACAATATTGGAAGATGAGGCAATTTATTAATCTGAGAGAGAGAGAGAGAGAGAGAGAGAGAGAGAGAGAGAGAGAGAGAGAGAGAGAGAGAGGTGTCTTTGCTGAGGAAAACATATTCTTTAGCCAACACTTAAAAAATGGGGATGAGTTATGGTGCAGGCAGAATTGTGGAACCCACTGGGAGGGAACCAGTTGGCAGGGGAATATACTTCATGTTGTACTTGTCAGTTTGTCATAGCTTTGCTGCTTCTGACCATGGATTGATACCCACGGAGGGAGCCGGAGACCTGAGTCCATTAAGCAGGATGGCTCTTCTTGGGCAATGAAGAGGCTGCAGCTGTTCTTCTTTTCTATTTACAGACCATTTCCCCTTTCATTGGCCCTTGATTTTGGGTGGTCTCAGCCTTGGTGCCACTGACATTTTGAGCTGGATAGTTGTCTGTTGAGGACTCTCCCATGCATTTCAGGATGCGCACCAGCTTCCCTGCCTGCTCCCAGTTCACTAGGTCCCAACAGTGCCACTCAGTTGGGAACAACCAAAACTGTATTCACACTTCACAATCCTGTGGCTCAGGGGCCAACTCTGCCCTCCCCTCCCCTCCCCTCCCCTCCCCTCCCCCCCTCCCCTCACCCTCCCCTCCCCTCCCCTCCCCTCCCCTCTTGGTTGAGTACCTCTGCTTTGTTTTCTGAAGAGATCAGAACAATTGTGTGTAATGTGACCGTCGGATTCTAGATTTTCAACAGCAGTTGGAAAGTGCCCCGGTGTTCTGTCACTGGTTACTCCTGGGAACCTAAGGTAGTGTGTTCACAGATGGGGATCTCACCCTTTATGTTCATTCATTTGCCTTAGTTTCCTCCCCGCTTCCCACACTGCTAAACTGCAGTTATCTTCCGAAGTCAAATGGTTACAAGTCTGACTTCAGTGTCCATCCTGTAGCCCAGGCAGAAGAAAGCTAAACAGTGAGTTCCTGTCCCAGCTTCCTCACGGTTTTGAGTTTGACAGCTGGTTACTGCAGTACTGTAACCTTTACGTAACAGTTAGAGGGTAAATGAATGGAGTAGGGTGGTGAGGAGCTGTCAGCTTGGCTCAGTTAGAGGCCTGGTCACAAGGTAAAGAAATGTCTGCTTGGGGTCCGGTAACTGAGGACAGTGTCTGCTCCTGTTCTTGGCAAATGCTCCTTGCCTGATGAGCTGGTGATGGATATGGAAGTTCCATCAGTGTGATAGGACCTTGTAGCAGGTCAGGGAGAAATTTTAAAGGTATTGGCTTCAATGAAGTCCTTTCCCACTCAGTGTATTAGGTTTCTGTGCAATCTTGTGACATTATTTTCTTATGTAATTATATGTCAACCTTGTATTGGCCTCCTCTGGCTGCTGTAGTGTCCAGAGCAGTAGCTAGTGGCTCACGCTGCACAGAACCTATTGCCGTGTTTCCCCAAGGCGGCAGCCTCCTCCGAGTCACAGCCCTGTAGCAACCCTCCGCCCGCCCTTCCTTCCGCCCTTTGTACCTTTTTATTTTCACTTTGAGATTGCATTTGGAGCACCGGAGTTTTGTGCTCTGGGGTTCAGTGGCTCAGTGTACTGCATGAGATATATTTTCCAGGCCGCTGCACACAATTACTCTTCATTTTGAAGTATAATGCATTTCAAAATATATATTTTTTTCTGTTTTGGGGCTCTTTAACCCAAATGTATAAACCGCAGCTGGCTTTGCCCGTGGCCTTCAGAAGACGTGTGGCTTGGGAAGCCGAGCCAATGGAGTACTTTGGTTAGACTGCACATTTTTGGCTGAGTGAAGAGTGAATTCCAATAACACTCAGTAAGGCTGGTTTCAACTGGACTTCTACCCACCCCCACACTACTCTGCCCTACCATGCCCTAGATTTTTAGAGTGGACTGGTACCTTAGTTACTTTAACTATGTGCTACTTGGTGGGAGTGACTACTAGTTAAACATTTTGGCTTGGGGAAATGGGACCTAGTCTTTCCTGTAGTAACTAGTAAGTGTCATGTACACACGCACGTGCACACACACACACACACACACACACACACACACACACACACACAGAGAGAGAGAGAGAGAGAGAGAGAGAGAGAGAGAGAGAGAGAGAGAGAGAGAGAGAGAAGCAGAGGAATGAAGATGTTAGCTGCTAAATTCTATTTTCTCCAACACTTGTTCCCTTCATTGAATGGGAACCATGTGAAAGCAAAATGTTTATCAAGGAATGAATGCATTTCCATTCTCTTTGGACCCACTCTACTCAGCAAGTGACTTAGACTCATTGGGACTGTTTTCTCAATCATTGTTCTTCTGCTTAGAGTTTTTGAAAAATATCTGCTGGGATTTGCATAGAAGAAGCATAAAAAAGTTTTATCTTTCAGTTACATTTTAAAAAGCAGTGAGGGGTGTGATGTAGCTGGATGACAGGGTGCATGCTCCATGTGGACAAAGCCTTGACTTCTGTTCTCAGCATTTGAACAGAATCCCCCCCCACACACAAATGAATAAGAATCTTAAATGCATATAAAGATTTTTAAATTGAACGATTATTGCTGGCCTTAACCCATCACAGTGCTTTGCCCAGTCCTTCCATTCACCCATTCTTCTATCAGTCAGCCACGCCACAGCCATCTTAGCTGTACTGTATGTTGTGGTCAAGGCACTTCACATTTGGAGCTTTGCTAGGGATGAATGAATGAGAAGAAGGTCAGTTAAGAGATAATTGTAACTACCAGTGCTGCAGATTTGCAGATCATGGGAAGGAGTACACAGATGATTATTTGGGAAAGATCTAGAAAACTTAAAGAAAGATTGCTCCAGGAGTCCCACAGTCCATGGTGGAGGAATGTTTGGGGGAGTCCTGGAGTCAGCTCTTTTGGGAACTAGACATCGGGCTGCATGAAAAGGAAAGCCAAAGGCTCTTAGGCAAGGATAACAGGCAGTCCAGGTTTTATGAGGACCCTGTCCCATTGCAGCCTGGACAAAAAATTAGACAGTCCAGCAGACAGGAGATAATGAGGAAGGCTTCTTGTCAGCCTCTGTCCTCTAGACCTGCCCAAATAAACACCCAGTCTCCGGGAGAGGAATAAATAAATACAGAAGTGAGCTTGCTGGGCGGAAGGCTGCCCCACCCCCACTTCCCATCTGAGACCCCACAGCTGGCTTCCAGCCGGGGCAGACAGGGAAAGGGGGACAGCATTCACTCCTGATGCTGCAGCCACCCACTGAAGGAAACAAATGGAGGACTTGGTGACTGATTGGATTTGAGAAAAGGAAAAGAGTGGTTCTTTGAAGTTTGGAACTAAATAAACACGCACTTGTTAATTGAGGATTCTAGCTGATTTTCAAGTGTGGGCTGGGTAGGGTAAGTTCATTATCTTGCTCAGCCTCAGTTTTCCCATCTGTCAGGTGGTTTAATGTAAGTCCACAGCCTCTGGAGCTGCTGACATGGTAACTTTAATACTGACCATAAAGTGGTTTTGGTGCATTGGTTTTCATGTTGTTGATGCCATCCCTATTATCAGGGGTTTCTCTGCAGATTTTTAACACCAACATCTTGCTACACACATTGAAAGACTTACATTGATTAATTTTCTCTAAGAGGCCTGAGCCGTTCCTCTTAAAAGCTCAACTAGACTTTGCTTCGTACATCTTGCTTCTGAAACAGAGACGTAAACTGCCACATTAGGATAAATATCATCAATTGAGAGTGAAATGAACCAACATAATAGATGATGCTACCAATTTGGTGTGCTCAAATGAAAACCCAGGTAAGTCGATATGTATCTCTAGCTGACCTGGGATTTCACTCTATTGCTGATCCACTGGGGATAGAGATTGGAGGTTGCTGTTCAGGACTCTTCCCCATCCCTTGATTCTTGATTTCTGGAAAAGGGCTGTTTACACCTGTCCTGCTACAGGCAGGAGCTCTGTGAGAAATTCCTAGTTAGCAGGGTCCTAGTGAGTGGCAATGGAAAGGCATTCAATTCAGATGAACTGGGTTTTAAATGATTATGTTGTTTGTAAAGGAAGCTCAGTGGTCCCTAAACACTTTATAAGCATTACATTTGAATCACTTAGAACCTTCTGGAAAGTAAGTGACTGCTTAAAGTTTCAGTGGAATGTGGGTGGGTGTAAAGTGTTCAACTTTCTTCTTTAACCTGAACTGGCTCATTAGACTGTCAGCCAGAATCAAAGTCACTCTAAGTGTAAGATAGAAAGGGAAGAAGAGGAGGACCATGGCTCAAAGACACAAACCCACAACAGCTCTGCTGTGCCAGCATAATTTAGTTGTACCAACTTACCCACTTTCTGAAGTGTTCCATGTAGATCGTTTGATTCTATGTCCACTTTCAGCCACCGCCACTGTTCCCATTTCTATTCACTAGTTCTGGCCATTGTTTGTTTGGGTACCTACTCTGCTCTGCTCTGTAAGTTCCTCCAGGAAGGCAACAGCTAGCATGCAGACTTACTAGAGTCTTACACAGTAGCTCCACGTACCCATTAAATTGTCATTTAGTAATGGCTTTTGTGAGTGGATCAAAGGAAAGACGAACGTCAGTGTAGACACACTGTCGCAAATTACAGCATAGGCTTGAGAGAGGAATGTTCCAATGCAAAGAACTTCTTTAGACTTCGCTTTGCAAGTGAGACCGTGACCGAAGTCAGGAAAAGCCAGCAACAAATTGCGTACTGTCTTCAGTATATAAACATTTCAGTCCTTTGTTGTTGTTGTTCCCAAGTAGAGAAGTGTGATTTCTTCAGCTTCTGCAGGAGTTATGCAGCAGTATTCCCTCCTGCCTATCAGGCAGGGTGCATAGCTGGAAAGGGAATCCAGTGGGAAACATAATATCTAAAGACTCATAGAAAGGCCTGTGTCATAAGATACAGGGGTCTGGTGAAGCTGGAATTCTACTCACACACCATGTAGCCAACAGTTTGAAGATTCCAAGCACCTTGACTCCCTTTCCCACTTTAGAGTTGTGCCCTTTTCTGCAGTATACGTCAGGAGACACTTGCCAGCTGTCAGAGTCCCCTCCGTTTCTGACACTGAGTTTTGCCTTGGTTGAGCATGTGCCTTCAGAATGCTGTGTGGAGTGGCTCGTAGTACTTGGTGATCACAGACGAGAAGCGATTTGTCCTAAGAGTTTTGCCACCTCAGGAGCATGTAGAAGAGCAGTCATGACCTTAAGCCATCACCCCACCTGTAGCCAGCTGCCTGCAAGGCAGCAGAGAGAAGAGGGCAGAATGGCGATTCTGGTTCCCACGAGACATTGTTCCTGGTAAACATTTTGTTGTAATTATTGCAGACTGAGCTTCGTTTAGAAGCTTTCCAAATGTGCTGCTAATAATTTTAGAATATGAAGATATGCAATGAGACCGTGAAGGCCTGTGAGAAATCCCTGTGAAGATTTCCATGTCAGCTTTTGTTTCAAAGTGCACATTTCTTTCAGACAATGATTAGCTTACTGTAAGGTGATGGTTCATAACCAGATCAGACCAAGGTCCAGAGAAATAGCCCAACACCAGCTTTAATAGTGGGTTTCTTCTTTCCAAATCTAGAAATTGTGTGGGAAGAATGGGGCCCATCCATTTGAAACACATGCCAAGAGAGTGTTTAGGGTCATGTGCAGCAGAGAATCCACGGTGGCATCTCAGCCCTTGTCACTAGAGAGACACCAGAGCGTTTCACTTCCAGGAAAGTGACTAACATGCACTTTAAATTCTTTTTTCTTTCTGAGACAGAGTTTCTCTGTGTAGCCCTGACTGTCTGGGAACTCACTCTGTAGACCAGGCTAACCTTGAACTCAGAGATCTGCCTGCTTCTGCCTCCTTAGTGCTGACATTAAAGGTGTATGCCACCATGCCTAGCTAGTTTAAATTCTTAATTGCTTTTGAATCCAAATATGCCCCAGTGTTTGACTTGAAATTTATTTTATATTCATTTGTTCATTCACACATATTTATTGAGTACCAACTCGATACCATAACTAAGCCTTCTTCCAGAAGAACACACACATGCAAACACACACACACACACACACACACACACACACACACACACACACATACATACACACACACACACACACACACACACAATTTCTAGGCAAGAACTGTATATTCATCATCAGGTTCCAAAAGTATATATTGATGTTTCTTAAAAACATTTTAAAAGATTTTTAGAAAATTTTATTCTGTGTGTATGAATGTTTTGCTTGCATGCACGGCAGTGCCTCCTATGCAGGCCTGGTGCCTGCAGAGGTCTAGAAGAGGGCATGGGATCTTCTGGAAGTGGAGTTACATTTGGTTTTGAGTCGCTGTGTGGGTGCTGGGAATGGAACACCAGGTCCTCTGCAAGAATAACAAGTGTTCTTAACCAGTGAGCCATCTCTCTAGCCCCCGTGTGGGACATTTCAAATGAATTGAGGAATGTGACGTGACATTATTGGTGCTATGAGGGAGAACAGCAGGAGCATTAATGCTGTCAGCATGGGAGGGGTAGAAGGAATTTTACTGGGGAAAAAGAGGTGTTCTTGCCAAAGGCCTTGAGAAGGGTGGACTTTGGCTTTGTAGGAATTAAAGTCCTGAACTCCCAGGCCTGGAGAACTGTAGCCCTGTGTTAAATTGGGGAGGTGGGCTCAGGGGGATCATGGGTCTGGGCCCTTATCCATGGGGTAGTGAGAGGTCACCCGTGTCTTTTCCCCGAGGACTGGTACATCTATGCTGTGAAAAGCTCTTCCTGGCTACAGTGTAAAATCATACATCATTTCATATTGGTCACAATATGACTGCTATTACTACTTCAGAATTAAACAATTTCTAAAAGAATCAATTTAGTCATTAGTTTAAATCCTTTTAAGAAGCAATTTAAAGGAGTGAGTCAGTGTGGGTATGGCTGCCGTTAGGAATGACAGAGGACTTGGGTCTGCAGTTCTCAGCTTTCAGAAGGCCTCAGACTCTTGGGGACCCAGGAACTACATCTCAGTCAGACCCTAGCTGGTTCTGATACAGATGATCAGGCTCCAGTTTGTGAGAAGTATTGTCCTGGTAGGAACTGAGAAGAGAACCAGAACCAGCAAGCCCAAACCTCAGAGGACAGATGGCAGAGGGTGGGACCAGTGGCTGCCCAGGTTTCAGCCTAGGCTCCTTCTCCTATTCTGGGGGGATTTTCTTCCAGTGCACTTGAAATGGATTCTAAATCCTTCAAGTTTCTTCTAATTTATTTTCTAATCCTTTCATATGTGGCTCCTTTACTTAGCTCCACGCCTCACGCTGGCTCACTCTGTCTGTATTTGCTGTCTTTTCTTTCTGTTGATGTTTAGTGAGAACCTTTCTCTGTGAGTTCTGGGTTCAGCTGACAGGCAGGTGTGAGGAGGAGTGGCCTGTGTGGTGAACCTAGAGGAGAGGCACCTCTCTGGATATGGCCTGATTTGCCCTGCAGCAGGAGGCTGATCTGATCTCAGTGTCTGGGGAGAGCTCAGTTCACAATTGCCGCAATAAAGTACTGTATGCAGGCCTCGAGGGCCAGGGACACAGGGAGAATTTGTTGGGGAGGGGCACAGTCTCTCTTTTACTTTCCTGTTACCTATGCTTGTCTCCAGAGGGACAGAGAGGGGCGACACATAGATCTTCTGCACCAAGCGGTAACAGAACTCAGAACTCCTGCTTCGCTGTAATCAGGGAGAGATGAGTGTGAAGGACAAATGTCAGGCAGAAGAGAAGCCACACAACAAGAATCACGTGGTCTCTACAGGTGGTGGAGAAAGAGGGACTCAGAAGTGCCTGAGCCCACATCTCCCTCTGGTCCACACTGTGCCAGTAGGTGGTCCCCTCCTGGGAGCCTTCTGGCATTCCCTGGTGCTGGCTCCCTAGTCCTACTTGTCCCTGTGCAGACAGTGCTCATACCACTTTATTTTCTGGTTAATGACTTTCCCCCTTAGTAGCCTGGAGGATTTAAGTAGGCGTGTCATGCTAAGCCCCTAAGAGGTGCCAATGGGCATGTGTAGAAGAAAGCACCATTACCCATGTGTGTGTGCTCTGTATTCTTTTACAGTCATTTTGGGACAGACTTTCAAATGCCTTTTTGGATGTGCCTGAGTCAGGGCCCCAGGAGCAGTACATTCAGGAATGACTGGCATGTCTTTCCTTGTCCTCAAATTTGTTGAAGGCCCATCTTGCCTGAGGTCATTGTGACAGAAGAACTTCTGGCTGTGGGTGGGAGATTGTGTCAGATGTGGATGTGGAGAAGCACATGCATTGGCTTCGGAGTCCTGGAGGCCACAGACAGTCCCTGCTGTGGTGTCCGTCCTTCCACTGGGCCCAGATCTCCCCCAGACTTGGAGCTTGCCAGGAGAGAACTCGGCCCTTCTGCTATTGTATTACCTCTGCTGGAGCCGTCAGTACTTGCTTGCCCTCTTGGGATTAGCGCCTAGTCGCACAGAGTCCTTGGGGGGTAAACAGAGAAGACCACGCCGGGCAGGAGTGTCAGAGCTTTTTCTGGGTCAGACTTCAGCTCTTCTGTCCTCTTCACCTTTGTCCTCAGGACAGCCGGTGTTGAACTTGGAGAGTCCGAGGCTTGTTTGTTTTTTTTTCCCTTCCTCTTCCTCTTCATTCTTCCCGAGCTCCTGCGGGTGACCAGGCATTTGTGACACACTGGGGTTGGGATCTTTACCACATGTGTGGTTGCCCACCCTTCATTTATTATATTCTGAAAGGACCGTGGCCTTGATAATTTGTGTTTCTGGGCTATAATTGCATATTATATCTGGAGCAGCTATCAGGGTTTTCAGCTAGCAGTTGAAATTTGATAGTGCCTGGGCTCTTCCTTGTTGGAATGATTTATCCTGATGTCCAAGTGCTGAGCTGAGCCCATTTCTTTGAAATCAAATAGCGCCCACATAGCAACTTCCAACTTAAATGCCCTGCATTCTCTCTGGAAGGGACAAAGCAGACCTGGGCCCTTGGAACCACATGTGCCGACCCTCTCCAGACAGTTTCCCCCCTGCAGAAAGACAGACAACCCCTTGCTTCCTCAGCATATGGATGCTGCCAGTCACTGAAGATGTCTGCTCTAGTTGTTCACTCCAGAAGTGGGGAAATAGCCATAGGATGATGTCAGGGGCCCACAGAGAGAGGGGCCTGAGCCAAGACTCCACAGACCACTTGACCTCCATAAGTTCCTTCTCTGTCTGGGGCCACAGTGGGCTTTTGGGTTTCCTGGAATTGGTGTCGTTAAAGCCATTGTCCGGTAGCCCCTGAAAGGCCTGATTCGTTCCTTTTCTCCAATACACAGACAGTCTGGGCAAACACTGTATGTACATTATGAGAAGAGAGACTTTGGCAGGCTACACTTCTGGCAGTATAGTAGCATTCATTTTCAAAGGAAACCGACCTTGCCTTTATTCTGGGTCTGTACACTGGGAACTGGTGGAGAGGCCAACACTTTGCTCTTATGATTTAGGCTTGACCTCTGTTCACTTGAACTGGGACTTTTCTGTTCATACAGACCAAGTGACGATTCTGTAAGCTTTTGTGTTAGTCTGTTTTCTCATTACTATAGGAAAATACCCAAGGCTAGTCAACTTTATAAAGAGGTTTATTTTGTCTCACAGTCTTGGAGTGCAAGGTTGAGGCCTGCATCTGGTATGTCTGCTGGTTTCCATGTTGGCTTGGGATATCACATGGGAAGAGAAAAAGAGTATACACATGTCTCTTTTGGCCTCTCCTAAGAAACAATCAATGTTCAGTCTTGGGAGCTCCACTCTGTGACCTAATTCTAATCGCCTCCTAACATCCCTACCTTTAAATACCACCGTTAGATTAACTTTCTACACCCCCCATCACTTTGCAGTGGGATTAAATTTTAAATGGACTCTTGGAGGGTAGTCTCAAATCATATCAAAAAGTTTCCCAGACTTTCCTTCTTTCTAGATACTAGGATACCATGATCAACTAGTAGGCCTTCAGGCCTGCACAAGCTCCACTTTTCTCGTTGCTATGATGACACTACCATCCATTTTGTAACTGTCTGTTGGGAGGCCTGACCTGGTGACTCCTTCATGTACTTCCTTTAAATATCTTTGAGGATCCTGACTTAAACAGATCCAGGTTGGAATTACCTGTCACCTCTTTATTGTAAATTTATAAGCTTTTAAAAGTCTTGTTTCTTTGTGTATGAGTGGAAATTATGCCCATGTGTGGTCAAGATAAAAGAAAAATGTCATCAATGAATAGGAAAACTCTTTGGACTTGCAGAGGGTATATTTGGCATACAAGTATATATATACACATATATATGTATATATATGTATATTTTCAATTAATCAGTAGAGATGTAAGAAAAATAGATGTTCAATCTATCCTCTAAAATTTTGTGGCTAAGGCAATTAGGGGTTAGAAGTCACTAGTGGGCTCACAGCACAGACCATTTTTGATTATTTTCCTGTATTCTTCAAGTTTGTTGGCAGTCTGAAACACATGGCATTTTAATTTCAGTAAGAAAGAAAATGCTATTATCACTTTAACAGCTTATGACAATAAAAAAAATTCACAGCATTTTCTGCTCTTTGCATCATGGTATAAATTTCAAGTTTTCCATTTTCTAGTACCAGAGTTTGTTTCTGATTCTGAGTGGGACAGGTGCTCCTCCCCCGTCATATGTCCCTGATGCTTTGAGGGCTGTTGTGAGCCCCCTTATGAACTTCATTCATCAATTTATTTTTGAGCACTCAATGCTAAGCAGAGAAGTAGAGACACAGGAGTGATTGGCCTTCCCTGGGAAGGAAGAGTAGCCCTGCACACAGCTAGAGTCTTCAGTTGATGCTGTCCTTCAGGCTGAGTCCAGAGAGACCAAGGTGTGCTTAGTGGGGGTTCCTGTTCTTGGGGGAGCTCTGTGGTATCTAGTGCTTAAGCACTGAATTTGGAATAAAGAGGTCCTAGTTTCAGGGCTGCCACTGACTATTGTCTGTGTCCTGCTTCATGGCCTCTTTAGCTGTAAATGATGAGGGACATGGCTAGACAAGGTAGCAAGGAGGAATTTGTAGACTGGTCAGGTGCTTGGGAGTAAGAAGTCAGCAATGGACTCACAGAGCACACCAGAACCCATGCAGCAACGTGAAAGGTTAAACCTGAATCTTGGCACCAGAAATTCTGATTCTGAGAGAGTTGCTAGAATCCACGTTATGCAAAGCCCCAGATGATTGTGGTAAGAAGCCCCCTTTACAGATCTCTGGATGACTTCTAGATCTTTCTTCATCCTTTTTTCTACCTGTGTCCATCTCCAGGGTCTTTTTCATTTATTTAATTTTATTTTATGTGCATTGGTGTGAAGATGCCAAATTTCCTGGAATTAGAGTTACAGACAGTTGTGAGCTGCCATGTGAGTGCTGGGGATTGAACCTGGGTCTTCGGGAAGAGCAGCCAGTGCTCCTAACCCCTGAGCCATCTCTTCAGCCCTGCCGGAGTCTTCTTCATAAAGTCATGCTTACCTCGCAAATAGGCAGCTCTCTCTAGTGGATCATTTCATGCTTCTGTATAGGAAAGGAAAACAAAAAGTAAAATATTTATCCAGTTCCTCATTTCCACAGCTGGCCTGGGAGCACATGAGTCTAACCATGGTATCTTGTCAGTCATCTTTTAATCTACTGTGCACTCCCGTTTCCTGGCAAAGAGCATCTAACCACAAGGAGATTTTCAAAGATGGCCAAAATGGGGGAGTGGTGAAACTGACTAGCCCTTTCTCTGCCCTTTACTGTCGTATTAGGCCATATTGTGTTGTTGTGATGAAACACCTGGTTCTGAGTATTCTGTAACGAAAACTAATTTGCTTAGTTCACAGTTCTGGAGGTTCAGAGCCATGGTGGTGTTGTGCATCCCGCTTTGGTGAAGTGTGGGAGATGCCACCACAGAAGCGGGAATGCATGGCAGAAAACCAGAGCTCAACTGTGAGAACTGTAGTAATCCCTTCCAAGGCCAATGACCCCAGAGTCCTCTTAAAGGTCTAAATTTTAACATCACCATGTTGGGCACCAAGCTTCCAATGTGGACACCCTAGAGGACACACTTAAACCGTATCTACACCACAGCATCACCTCTAGGAAAGACTTAAATGTTCCAGGTAGGACAAGGGGTGTGGCTCAGTGGAGTAGTTATCTAGCAGGGAACCCCAGTCCCACTAAACAAGTAATAAAATCGAAATGTTTCAAATTACTTATGTATTTGGGATTGTCCACTGAGATGTGCAGTCTGTGTTGGCTACTGCTTCCTCAGCATGTGACAGTTACAAAGGTAACTAACTGTGTTCCATCTATTTATCAGAAGCCCCAGAGTGGGTGCATACTCATGGAGATAAGCCACTGGGGACAAAGACAGGTGAGGTGCTGACATTTTAAACTAGGAGTTTTGCTTTGTACCTCCATGTGATTGCTCAACGTTCCCTTCTCCAAACCTCCCTTGCCTCATTGAAAAGGAGCCTTCGTGTGTGTGTGTGTGTGTGTGTGTGTGTGTGTGTGTGTGTGTGTGTGTATGTGTGTGTGTGTGTGTGTGTGTGTGTGTGTGTGTGTGTGTGTGTCCAAGTCCTCCCCTAGATGGTTGGAACCTCACTGAGAGAAGGAAGACTGACTTCCTTGTGTCCCCTCCCACACGCACAGTTCTGGGTGGCACCATCCCACGCTGTTTGTGTAATGGAGCTCCACACACTGCCAAGGCTGCCTCTAACATTTAAACACATTCGAATGAGAATAGAGAGAGCCTGGGGGGGAAAGGTAACACTTCCCTGTAAGAAGCATAAATGCCACGTCTGTGTTTTGCTTCTGCTTTTGGATTAAGGACAGAATGTTAATTAAAAAGTAAACCGCTCATCTTCTGAGCAGCGACTCATTTGCGTGTTGTTCTCCTTTTATCTGCTGAGTCTTTGGATTGTTGAAAACACGAAGTGCGAAATGTATTTCCTAGGGGTCTTTCTAATGTGCCTTTTTATTTTATTGTTTTGATCTTTAGGCTGTGTATTGACTTGAAAAAGAGCCAGCCTTGTAGAAAGGAATTTCATCTTGAGAATCTGGGTCCTGATCATTGTTCAGATGACAGAAGCTCCTGGGCTCCGAGTGTACTCGTGCTCATTAACTAGTTCTGCCCAGCCCTTGTCTGGTGTACACGTGCTCGTTAACTGGTTCTGCCCAGCCCCTGTCTGGAATAAAATACCATGTAGTCACAGCTGCTAACCAGCAGCGTAACAGGGTTCGTTACTTTGAGTTTTGCAAGCTCTTACGAGTTATTTTTGCATTCATACAATTTTAATATTTGGGGACATGCTGTACCACTTCCCAGGTGCCAAAAGTGATCATTCAGGTTTTTTTTTTTATTAGGTACTAATTTAGCTTGGAAAATAATTTATTTTTTATGGATACTATGTCTTTGACCCAGTTCTCTGTTCCCTGGGCTGTGTGTCCTCAGAAGATGAAGTTTATAATATTAATAATGTCTCCTTATTAATTCTTTCCAAATGAATCCCCCACCGCTACTGTGTGCATCCTTCATGTTGGTAAATGCCCTATGAACACCTATGGGGTGCTTCTTTGGGCCGACAGACTAGCCTGGGTATTGTTATTGTTCCATGGAGTGCCATTTGTGTGCCCAGGGTAGATGTACCTAAATGAAGGCTCCAGGGCCTTCCTGCAATGGAAGAGCCTGCCATTCACGGCAGAAAAGAGCTGTCAGCGCCTGTCTCCTCTAACTATAATTTGCTGCAGCCTGGAAGTGGGTAAGTGGCAGCTATTAAAAGGGCTTTGGAATAATTGCAGTTAAAAGCAAAGATATTATCATCTACACTTACACTCATTTTTTTACTCACAGAGGGGCTAAATATTTGGAGTCTGTAAAATACACGCAAAATGTCATCCTAGGTCAATTCATGTATGACTAGTTTGATCATAATTATTCTTCGTTGCCATTTTGTGGACATCTGAAGTAGAGTGACCATCTATTGGCGTAAGCTCTGATAGTCTGGCTGCTGCAGACATGGGGTGACTGGTGCTAGTCTGTCTGGTGATCAGGTCTGCACAGCAAAAGCATTTGCTGGGGAAGAGAGGTCTCTCCTTCTTGGCCAGGTGCTTGCATTTTGTGAATTTTAGAATTTGAAAAAGTTCAAAACCCAGATTAAAAAAATGCCATCTCTGGGTACAGGGGTTTGAATGCTCTCTTCTGACCTCTGCAAGCACTTGTACTCATGTGACACATATGCATACATTCAGGCAAAACACTTACATAATAAATATGAAAACAAAAAACATCTTTTAAAAAAACATGGAGAATGTCTTAGTCCATGTTCTATCGCTGTGAACAGATACCATGACCTTGGCAACTCTTATAAAGGAAAGCATTTAATTGGGACTGACTTACAGTTTCAGAGGTTCAGTCCATTATTAGCTTGGCAGGAAACATGGTGTAGGCAGACATGGTGCTGGAGAAGGAGCTGAAAGTTCTACATCTGGATCTGCAGGCAGCAGGAAGTAAAAAGAGACTCTGGGACTGGCTTGGACTTTTGAAACCCCAAAGCCCATCCCCAGTGGCATACTTCCCCCAACAAAGCCACATCTACTCCAACAAGACCACACCCCTTAATCCTTTCAAATAGTGCCATTCCCTAAATATTCAAATATATGAGCCTATTGGGACCATTCCCACTCAAACTACCAGAGAGTGACCAAGGATGACACTGGTGTGCATACAAATGTGAACTCATGAACACATACACAAAATTTTTGAAAATGCCTCATCTCTCAGCTCATTTAGCACATTGTGGAGATGTTGCTTTATTCTGTCAACTGGACTTCAGAAAACCTGTTCATTTAGTTAAACCATTTAATTCCAAATAAGTACACATGTTACTTTGCTTGACAGGAAAATGATTGAAGTATTTGAGCTTTAAGGGAGAGCTGGACATGGCATTCTTTCTTTGGAAACACATGAGTCATTTCTGGGACTGTGTTAGCTGTCATGTGACAAATGCCTGTGACAATCAGTTAAAGGAGGAAAGGTTCATTTTTGGCTCACGTTTTCAGAGGGATTGACCATAGGAACTTAAGCCAGTTGCCTTTTGGCTTGTGGGAGAAGCATAGCAGAGCTGGCACACAGAGCAGAGCAGAGCTGTTCACCTCTTGGCAACCAGAAAACAGAGGGGAGTGGGGAGGTATGGGGGAAGGGAGGGAGGGAAGGTGAGAGGAAGCAGCAGCAGCAGTAGCTGCAGCAGCTGGAGTCTCCATGTCCCCTTCAGGAGTGTGAGTCTAGCGAGTTAATTTTCTTCCTCAAGGCTGTTCTTCATGGTTCTTCCACCACCTCCTGGTAATGTCACAGGCTGACAACATGGGCCTGCGGGGCATGTTCAAGAATCAAACGACAGTGATGTGCTGTGTTAAATGCCTTGCATATAGTTTCTAACGAGGACCCCTGGGTGATTTGCACTGTACCACTGTACTGCCTGGGGAGTATGGTTATGTGAATGTTCTCAAAGGTGAGTTTGAGTTTTCAGAAGAGAAGATACACACACATTAGTGACAAGATCTTGGATGGAAACCCCAAGTTAATGTTTTTCAGGATATGGAGAAAACTGGTTAGACACTGAGACTGACTTTTAAGGAATGCTTTTGTAGTTCTTTATTCATTGTCAAGTGTGTTTGAAAAAGTATAGCAAGCACATTAAATCTATGATTTCATTGACTTCTTGTGTGAGACAAGACTAGGCTACAGTAATTTTAAGAGAAATATCAAGTAAAATTCATCTAGAAAATTGTATTTCAAGGAGAGTTTGGGAAGCACTGATGTCAGCCAAAGCCAGGAGGCTGGAGAGGGACAGATTTGCTGGTTAGCATGGACTGCTTGTCCTCTGTGGATCATTTGCTTGGAAAGGAGGCAGTGATTTCTTTATATTATGTCATCTTGTCTCACTACAGTCCTTTAATTACTATTATTCTTGTCCTGTAGGTGAGAATACTGAAAGTCTAAAGGCAGTGAGTAACTTTCCACAGGCCAGAGCCTCCTCCAGGCTGAATGGGAAGATGGACAGAGTCTCTGCCCAACCTGACTCAGTGACAGTAACCAACATCAAAGGAGACCTTGAAGAATAGTTCCTTTGTTAAGGGATTAGGAAGGCCCTTAGGAGCAAATATTTATTAAGGGCTTACAAAGTGTGCTAAACTGTTGCAGGTGCTAGAGACCTCAGACTTGTTCTGGAGCCTCTTGTCAACCAAGGGTTTGTCACCCTATCAGAGTGGTTGACTACATAGGACACCCTTGGGGAAATTCTCTACATCAACATGCTAAGGATGTGGGAGCCTACAATCGAGATTCTTTTATTTTCTCTATAACATTAATGGTTCTCAACCTTGTTTAACCATAGCCTTTTCCCCTTTTCCAATTAAACTTGGTATAATTGCTGACTTTATATTTTACGAAAAACCCATTTAGGATGTAGTCTAACCCTTTTAACTTATTTTAACATGGAAAAATCAAAGGTCCATGATACCTTGCTAACAGTTGGCTTTGTTTATTCAGCAGGTACTGTCTTCCATGTGCCAGATATTCTAGGAACCACAGTGAAAAAATAGACAAGAAAAACATATAAAAAGCATAGAAATGCTTTTCAGTAATAGCTATAGTAGGTGTTTACTGTACCACTGCCTCTCCACTACCGCAGTTCATACTTTAAAATAATAATCACTGATGTGACACTGTTAGAAGGCAGGGCGTTGGGAGGTGATGTGGTCCTGCAGGTAGGGATCCCAGAGAACCCTCTTCATCTCTCTGAAGTTTGCATTGTCCCAACTGGAGGAGATCCTTCACCAGAACTTGGCCACACTCTCAGATTTCCAGCCTCTAGAATTGAGAGATGTAAATATCTGTCACCGAAGCCTGAGGTCATGGCATTTAGTTAGAGCAGCCTGAATTAAATAAGAAAACAAAAAAAAGAGAGGTTGGAAATGCCCACTCTTCCTGAGCATTCTCAAGAACAGAGGGCATCGTTCATCTTCATTTCCCCAGTTTCTTGTATGAGGCAGGGGCAGCCAGGCTTGAATAAATATTTATTGGATAAATTTATAGTGTCTTGATAGTATGGATTTTTCCCAATTTATTCTGTAACTAAAGTTATCTTAATAGTAATGATATTAACCTATTTGTTTTAGGGTGTGTTCTTCTTTTGCAAATTGAAAACAGAATGTTCTAAGAGGCCCCCAGATTGAAGTAGATTAGTTTGATGGTTACTACAGTTGAGAATCCTAGTTCTAAATAGCGTTGACCTTAGACACTCATTAGAGCACAAGTTGTTTATGCAATAAGCTGTATTGAAAATCATCTATAGGTTTCTGTGCATTGCTAACTTGTGTTTTAGGTCACATCTCCCTCTCTGTAAATATATATTTACATATATTAATTTTAAGTTAAATACATATATGTTTAAATTCCTGGACTTTTGGCCATGTTATTAAAATATCACTCTTCAAGGCCTTACCCAGCTTGCTGAAAATAACCTGTTGGTGGGTAGTATATCATTTATCCAAGGGAAGCTAGAATCTTAGGGAACAGTCTTTCATGGACTAAATTAGAGGATACTAGGCAATATGTCCAGCTGGCAGTTTTTCTTTGTGCATTGTAATTCATTTTTCCATGAGTACTAAGGACTGACAGAAGGTTGCACAGCCCCGTACCTTAAGTGTGATAGGATTCAAGCAAAGGGAAAAGGCTAATGCCATTCCAGTAGGAGACAACTGTGTGCTAGAGGCTGGGAGCATCCACTGTGGTCATTGGTCAGTGCTAGCAAGTGAGGTAGAGCAAACTGAGTGTCCACTACAGTTTGCTTGGCTTTGAGAAGGGCGTTCTTGCCTCAGTGGACCTTGATCTTCATTTTATAGGGACTTCCTGCTTCAGCCTGTCCTCTCCCCACAGGGTCCCTGGATTGATTACCACACAGCAGAGCAGAGCAGTAAGTCCTGGGCAGACATTCAGAGAAAGCAGATCATTTAGTTGAGGGGGAGGTGTCATCAGCTTCAGAGGGCGGTGTTTTAGAGATCACTGATGTGTTTGTTCCAGTAGAGGACACTTATCATTCAGAAGAGAGGGAGAAATGAACCTGCCCCCTGCTGTCAAAACCGTTTCTAAGATTCTTGTGGAAACCTCTTTCCTCCAGAGGAGATGTCCCTGAGAAGGAACGATTTCGTTCTGCATGGCTCTAAAGATCGGAGAGCACCAGACAGGCAAACTTGGAGTAATGTTTGAGTAATAAAGTAAATGGGAAGCTGTTAGCTTTCTTTGGCGTCAGCAGGGAAAGCTTTTAGAAGTTAGGGAGAGATGTGGGTTCTGTTGTAATTGTGGTTTGCACCAGGTTGTCTGATGAAACGGTGGCATCCATTGCCGAAGAGGAACAGTGCAGGCCTTCTCCTTACATACTGTTAGGAAATAACTGGTAATGGGGCAGATACTGGTTCAGGGCAAAGAGCAAGGGGCCTGGAGCCTGAAAGAGTCAGGACTGGATCCCCTTTCAATTTAGTTAGCTGTGGGTTTAAGTGAGCTATGTAGTGTTACCTAGTTTCACTTCCCTCTGCTGTAACATGGGGGTAATAATGCATACCATAGACTTTGCCGTGTGGTGCTGAACATACTTGCCTATGGGGGAGTCCAACAAATGGTACCTTTTACTATGAAGCCTAAGCAGTATTAAGAGTATTAAGAGCAGTATTAAGCCAGGCCCAGAAAGAGGCTCTGAAATGCCCTTTGGGGTGCCCCCAGGCGCAGTGACCTCAACCAGTGTGACATCATGCTTTAGTGAGTTTTGGTTCTTGCCTCGGGGCATATGACTCTAGAGTCACTTTACTCATCTAAAAGCCTTTTCATAAAATCGATAGATGTTGCCAACCTCCTCTGTCCTTATACACCTGCTTCAGTATTAATAAAATCCAACAAAACATTTAAAACATTGAAAGCCAAGCCTCACGAGTAAACAGAATCCTATTTGGCACATTCCTGCCAGCAGCTGGACCCTTCAAAAGAGCCAGGCAAGCTACACGAGCATATGCATTAATGCCACTCATATGCTGTGGCTTGTGCCCACTCCCTGAGGCCAAAGTCAAGCACAGATTGGAGGTGGTGTGGGTGCTGGGGGCAGGGTTGATGAATTAAGCCAATAACATTTAGCTCCTCATCCAGAAAGATGTAAATTCTTTCTTTAAACTCAGAATAAGACTGACAGGGCTGAAAAAGACTTTGATGAATACTGTGGGCTTTTTTTCCGCATCACATTTCTTTCTTTGGATGTTGAGCATGTAACCAGCAATCGATAAATGCTGTGTGCTTGTTTAGTGAATCAAGTTGGGGTGAGAAGTCTGTGATGTTGACATAGAGGAAAGCTAATTTTCTTATGCCAGTATTGGCTGTAATCTTGTTAGCCAGATGTTCTAAGCATCAGAGCACAGCAGCCTGACGAGCCACAGTTATCTCTGTTGCACAACGCAATTGGATTGTGAACTGCATTCTTTGAAGGTCACCATTTTTATGGGGATAGAGGCACCACATGTCTGTCTTTGAGGGGATATGTGCTTTCTGGTCTCACTCAGGACATTTCAGAAACACGACTACCTTCAACTTTGGCTCCATGCCCTCGAAGTTAATTTCACTGCACTTGTACACTCCAAGCAGAGGGACATTTGGGCCAGTGGAACTGACAAACTGCTGTGTCTAGCCCACTCCTGCTGACGAGACAAGGCAGTGCTGGTCTGTCTTATCCTCGCCTGTTGGAAGATCGTTCCGTGAAACCTAGAGCGATCCTCTATTTCAATAAAGACTTTAATTTACCTCCTCTTCCTTTGAAGCTTCATCCACCTTGCTTCATATTCAAATCCCAAAGAAGCCAGGGTTGAATTGAGTTGGCAGCTTCAAAACAGCCTCGAGTTCAGAAGTCTTGATTATATGTGAGAATCTCTAGGCTCAAGTGTTCTTAGCTTTGATATCTGGGGGACTAGCCACATGGGCAAAGATGTATCGCATCTGGGGCGAGAACATCGAGTGTGACCCAAATGAACCTTGATATTTTGCTAAGACCATTGGAGACAGAACAGAGTAAGTTTCTGAAGGGAGCACACAGATTTGAGCCCTGCTGGCTGGTAATTGCAAAATATGTGTGCCCTGGAGATCAGAAAATATTCAGTAGGCAAGGTAAAAAGAGAGTCAAGCTGGATGGATTAAGAAAATAGAGGGGAAAGCTGTTTGGGAGAGAATTTGGCATACATTTGGTATTTGTGTCTGTTTTTCTCTTGAAATAGGCTGATGTGTTGGCAGCAGCTTCTGGCTGTTGTCAGGGATATGAACATCTGTGCTTCTTTGCAGAAAACTCGGGGTTCTAAACCGTGTGGTAGAAATTGTGTAACGCTGCCGCTCTGCCTCCTCATTAGAGGAGCTGAGCCTCTGCTCAAAGTGGACTTGCTGTACAAGGAAGCGGTAACAAGCATGCTGGGCTAGCTGGCTTTTTTGTTGTTGTTGTTGTTAATTTTTTTTAAATTTTTTATTATTACTGCATGTTCCAGCAAACTCAAGTTTCCAACAGTGAAATATAAGGCTGTTGGCTTCGCATGCGCACACTTTGTTGCTTGGTTGGAAATAAGAACAAAAGATGCCAAGTTAGCCAGGTAATTGGGGTGCAGACGTGGCAGAGGGAGCCATAAGGATGTGTACAACTTGAGTGACATCTTGGAAGCCTTTGCTTTTTTAGTCACTTAGTTAATGCTAAATGCTGTTACAAATGTTAAAAGGAAAATCTCTTAGACTAATTAAATTCAACAGAGTGTAGTGCGGAGCAATTAAAAGCAAAGCAAAGCAAAACAAAACAATGAGTGAATTGGTTAGTCCTCAGATGCAAAACAAGAGGAAGACTGAGGCCAATACGATCAGGCAGCATTTAGAGACAGAAAGCAGAAATTAGGTGCAGAGAAGATCTAATTGGTTATAGCATAATTGGTTAATTAGTTATGGCTCACCATTTTATATTATTCAAATTAGCTGGCCTTCTGCAATTAGCTGAGGTTCAGCTGCCAGAACTGACCAAAACAGGCATTCACAAAGAGTACATTCCTAAGTTAGTTTATTTAGCATGAGTGACTACCTATTGTTTTGATCTCTTGGGGCCAGTATGGGATCATGGTTCCATGCAGCAGTCTCCTAAACATTTTATTCAATATAAAGGACCCCAAAATATTAATAATGTTATGCAGTAGGATGTAGTGCTTGATCAGTGGAAAATCTGCTTCTGGTCAGGTGGGTTGCCGTGGGTAACAGTGTTCACTTGCAGACCACCCTGTGTTCTTTTAGTCAGTCATATTTGTGGCAAATGCAGAGATTCTGGGAATAAAGTTTAAAAGTGTGTTAGTGGGAAATGCCATTTATATATTGAACATGTCATGTTGTCTCTGCCCCACTCAAAATGTTTTCCTAAATAATGGTGGATCTGGGTTTGTGGATTTAGTTTAAGAAAATAACACAAATATTTAACCTTGTGTTTTGGGGTAAGTGTGACTCTCACCCTCCATTCAAAGAATTTTCCTTTTGCAGTGGTCAGAGATCATTACAGAAAGCCATAATTGGTCAAAATGCAGAGATCAACTGATTGTTGGGTGCCCACCCCTGATTAACGCAGTTACAGCACAATCTCAACATTGAAGTCTCGGGAACGTCACAGAGGAGGGGTGGAAAGATTGTAAGAGCCAGAGGACCTAGACATCTGCTTTGATATAGTCTCTTTAAAAATATTTGTTTTTATTTTATGTGTATTGGTGTTTTTTTGGCACATGTGTATCTGTGTACCACGTGTGCCTGGTGTCCTTGGAGACCAGAAGAGGGCATTGGAACTGGAGTTACAGTTGGTCGTGAACCACCGGTCCTAGGACTTAAACCTGGGTCCTCCGGAAGAGCAGCCAGAGCTTTTAACTACTGAGCCTTCTCTCTAGCTCCGCTTAAGATACCTGTTCTTTAAAAATAAAAGGTGGTGAGATAGGAAGTTGGGGAGGAAAGAAAGGAGGGGATGGATCTGAGAAGAGCTGGGGGAAAGTGGGGTGGTGAATATGATCAAGATACACTGTATGAAATTCTCAAGAAAATTAATAAAAATGTTAATTTTAAAAAGAAAATAACAAAAACTGAGTACTAACATCAGTGCTTGTTTATATAATGAGGACGAGCAGGGCTCAGTCATGTGAAAGTTTTTTTAGCTGCTTGGTAAATGCATTTATGCTTCTTGATGTCCAAATATAAAATGTGTTTTCCCTGATTCATAGCCTAATAAAACTGTCCTTGCTGGGCGCCCCAGCGGAGCACTTAGTGCTGGCAGGGGTGTGCCCGGGCAGCTACTCTCACTGTGCCCTTCAGACTGAAAACTGCTCTAGATTTTCTGGGAAACAATTTGGGAATGTGTCTGAGCACTCATGACTCTGGTCTGTGACCGTCTGTGAGGGAGGTTTGACAGTGCCCCAGGAGATGTGAAGCCCACAGTGCCTTCCATTCCTCACCTGCTCTAAACAGAAATCTCCTCTCAGATATGGAATAGATGTAAACAGAGCATGTGCCTATTGGTGTCTAGAGTACTTGTGATCAGCATAGAAAGTGCCTAAGGCACAGCAGAGTGCCTAGGACCTAGTAAGTGTCCCCTGTATTACCAATAGCGTTGGACAAAGATTATGTTCAAAGATGTTTACTCTGAAACCCACTGTGCAGTGACAGTTACCTAACACTTCTACTCTTTGTGAAGTGCTATAGCATCATCACATTTTACATTTACAGAAACCCAGAAAGGACAAGGAAAGGAAACAATGCATTTAAAACACAAAACAGATAAAACAAAACCAACCCATCTAGCCACTTAAAACACTGAGTTGAAATCCCCAGGAGGTGTCGACACAGAGGTCATATCTTCTTCCTCCTGTTCCCTCATTATCTTGGTCTCCACCAAGCTTCCTAACACAGGGGCAGTACGGGTCTCCTCTCAATACAGAACTTTAAAACCATTCTGAAGTCCTGAGATCTTGGCAGTGTTTATTCAGGCTCTTGTGTATGGTGCTTTAGACAAGGACTTAGTACGTGCTGTGTTTGAGGAGGGTTTGTTTCCCTGAACTCAAGTCCAAGTTTAGTCCCCAGAGTCTATTGTTAATCGCATCAAGAGAGTTGGACCTTAAAGACAAGGTAGTATGCAGAAGTGAGGTCTTTGGGAAGGGACGAGATTAGAGCCACCAGGATTACATCTCTGATAAACAGAGACCACAGGCAGAGACAAAACGTTCCTGCCATGTTGCAGTTTGGCCAAGGTGGACCTTTACCAGAACTTGTACCCTGTTTGGACTACCCTCCAAAATTGTGAGATAACTGAAATTATTTTCTCTGTATAACAGAGTTCACCTCTGGTACTCCATTGTGGTCATTGAAAAGCAGACTACAACGTTCTTCTAGAAAAAGCTTTAGAAGTACAGAATGGGTCAGAAGCTGCCCATTTCTTTTTTTTTTTTTTTTCGAGACAGGGTTTCTCTGTGTAGCTTTGCGCCTTTTCCTGGAACTCACTTGGTAGCCCAGGCTGGCCTCGAACTCACAGAGATCCGCCTGGCTCTGCCTCCCGAGTGCTGGGATTAAAGGCGTGCGCCACCACCGCCCGGCGAAGCTGCCCATTTCTGAGTACCTGTCCCTACTCTTCCTACCCTACCCAGTAAGCTTAACTCTACAGTTGAGGAATGGACGAACACCAGAGATATCTCAGTTACCTTGGGTATGTTTTTACCCAACCTGGCTGGCACTCTGGACTTAGGACAGATGCTAGAACTCTAGCATCAGAGTTGGGCCCTTGGTGCTTACTGTTTTCCCTGCCTGAGTTAGTAACCCTTGACTTCAGAAACTGAAGTTTGCCTTGCACCCCAGCCTGGTGACCAGTAACCTCTGTAGCATCTACCTGGAGACTTTCATGATTCTGCCTGCTTGTACGTGGAAATATCCTATGTTCCTGGATCTGCCATCTCCATGCCTGGCTCTGCCTGATATTTCTTATGCTAGCCTGGTTACTGAGCTGACTCTGGCACATCCAAGGGGCCGATGTTCCCCAGATAGAGCTCCACTGGGACAGCGTATGTGCTCCCAGACGCTGAAGCTCATTCTCCTTTTGAGAGGCCTAGCTCAGGGGCCTGATAGACTCAATTCCAAATCTCCCTATAGGCCTCACCTCATTGTAGCGAACTGGGCCAGGCCACTAGATGCTGCACTTCATTCTCTTTTTAAGTTCCTCATTGCTTGGTGTAGCAGTGGAGTTACAGGCTGCTGTGGGGGAGCAGCGACTAAGCTGCTCCAGAGGACACTCAGGAGTCAAACCCTTTAAGAAAAAAGCAAAAACAAAAAACCCGCTAATGTTGTAGATAGTTCAGAGTGCATCCAACATTCTATCTGCAATCTCAAGTCCTGAAAAAGGACAGGAAAGAAATGCTTTAGTTTCCCTTAGCACGTAGATCTCATTGAGTGGTTAGTGCCCATGAGGAAGAGTAGTTGATTAGAGCTCCGGGACAGGGCATTCAGTTTCATAACAAAATGCAGCAAATGGGATGACTTAGCCCAATAGAAACTGCCACTGTCACAGCTCTGGAAGTTAGGCGTCCAAATGCTGGCATATCCACATTCCTTCCGAGCCTTGCCCATTTTCTCCAGCTCCTGGGAGCCTCTGATGTTTGCTGGACTGCAGCCTTCTCCTCTGTCTCCATAGAGCTGTCTCCTGTGTGTCTCTGTCTTTAGATAGTGTTGCTTGTTTTTTGATAAGGAGGAGGGTGGGATAGGAACACCCCGGGATAGGGACACCCCTAATGACCACATTTTAATTTGATTGTATCCGCAGAGTTGAATTCACAGATAGAGTGTTAGGACTTAACACATCTTTTTTTGCAGACAAAATGTAACATATCAGCTATCTGTGATTCGGTCTTCCCATTCCATCTTCAGTGGTATGGCCATCAGGAAAACAGCTTTGTGCCTGAGTTTCCTTGGCTATATATGTAGACATTATTGATATCTTCTTAGAGTACTGGTTCTGAACCTTCCTAATGCTGCGACCCTTTAATACAGTTCCTCAGGTTTTGGTGACCCCCAACCATAAAATTATTTTCATTGCTACTTCATAACTGTAATTTATGAATTTAGTGTAAACATCTGTGTTTTCTGATGGTCTTAGTTGACACCCATGAAAGTCGTTCAACCCCAAAAGGGTCATGACCCCACAGGTTGAGAAACACTGTCTTAGAGACTGTTGTGAGATTTAAATGGGATCATGTTTGGCTCAGTGTCTGTCATGGTAAGAAGATGGGGCTTAGAACTTCTGCTCACTCCCTCTGATCTTTTGGTTTCACAAGGAAGTTCGGAAGCACGTGGGCCACACACAAACATTAATGCCGAGACAGAGCTGGAAGTTAAGCCTTTTAAGACTGTGAAACAGTTTTTTTTTTTTCTCTTCTGCATGAAAATTCTGCTACAAGCTTGTTGTCGGCACTTATGCGTTTGGTTGTTAGGAAGCTCTGATGCTGCTCTTCAAAGTCGATGCTAGAGAATCTGGGCACTGAGCTGGACAAAGGTATCTCTCTTCAGCTTCCAGCTTGGAGGTATGTGTACTGCACATCTCCATTGCAGGGGTGCCATTCAAGTGGTGCTCTGTGTACAGAGGCCCAGCCTGTACTGCCTGTTCAGGCTGTGGCTCCTTCTTGGGGTTCAGTGAGGTTAAGAGTGGTTTGTCACTGCATGATTCTTGACCCATAAGTGGTATTCTACTTGCTTAATTATGTAGTGAGAGTGGGATTCCTGATGCAAAAAAAACCCCCATATTCTAAGCATTTAGTTTAAACCTAGGCATTAACTGAGAGTCAAACTATTCTCCCTACCTTAACTTGATGAGGCTTGAATTTTCAGTTTTATAGATATTTGACAAAAATGAGTGCTTTTGTGCCATATCTCATGGAGAAAGCAGTTGCTGTTGTTGAAGGCCTATATAAAGCCTTGTTTTACTGAAGCCCATTTAAGGAGTTATCAGTAGTTCCTTTATTTTCCTTACAAATCTGTAGCTGAAGTATTCCTGGTCCCACCCGGCTCCCATGGCCCCGCACCAAGTAAACACACAGATGCTTGCATTAATTAAAACTGCTTGGCCATTAGCTCTAGCCTACCACTAACTAGCTCTTACATTTAAACTAATTCATAATTCTTATTTATGTTTAGCCACGTGGCTTGGTACCTTTTCTCAGTTCTGACTGGTGACTCCTGACTCAGCCTTCCTCTTCCCAGAATTCTTCTCTCTGCTTATCCCACCTATACTTTCTGCCTGGCTACTGGCCAATCAGCATTTTATTTATTAACCAATCAGAGCAACACATTCACAGCATACAGAGCAATATCCACAGCACAAATCAATTTCAGATCTTCAAATAGAGCCTGGGTTTTTCATGCTCATTCGGTGTTGCCAATAAGTACAGTTTGTAGACTTCATTTAAAATGCTCCAGGACCTTAGATTAGGAGGGTATAGATTTCATTATGGGATGTGCTTTAGCTTGATTGTTTCTTCTTTTGAAATTTTATTCAGAAACATGTTGAGGATGCACAGTAGCTACTGGTTCCTGAGTTACTGAAGTATTACTTACACTAACGTGCTCTGCTCTGTTTTCTTCCCAAAGCTAATAATCAAGAATTAATGCATAAGTTATATCCATTGACTTTGCATTGAGAGTTATCACTTTAATTCATATTTCTTTTTCCTGTAGATACACTGGTCATGTATTAATATATTAATTATTTTCCTTCTCAGTTATGGATGATTACAACCCTAGTAAGGAACATATTGTGTACTTTTTATACATTAGCACTATGAGAATTCCTTAGATAGATTGCTATTATTAAATTTTTTTTTTTTTTGTTTTGAGACAGGGTCTTACTCTGTAGCCCTGGCTAGTGTTGAACTAGAAAAATTATATAGACCAGACTGACCTTCGACTTCTACATCCCTAGTGCTGGAATGAAAGGCCTGTGTCTCCAGACCTGGGCCTATTGTTTGATTTGTATATCAGTTCTACACTTCTAGTAATGCTTTTTTATAACTTACACTATGTGATAACTATAAGTGATGGCACAGAGAAACAATCAAACTAGACTCCTCTGTGGGCAGAAATACATTTATTGGGGATCAAACTGCCAAGGCCATCTTGAGGAGCAGGGCGGGGACAGGGGGCAAAGAGAGGAGCAAAGTGGCAGGAAAGCAAGCAGATTTTATATGACAATAAGGTGGGGATCTGCTCTGATACAGCCTCTCTGGAGTGACCCAGAACTAGTTATCCTTGCCAGAGGTAGTTGACCTTTTTGGGAAGGCTAAAGAAGATTCCTGGAAGATTAAGGGAGGTTCTTGGTGACAGAAACTGCCTTAAAACACCTGCTTTTCTAAGAAAATTTTAGGTTTGTTTATCTGATAATACACCTCCAATTTACAGGCCAACGTCCTTCTGTTTAGGACAATGTCACCAGCACTGCCATTTTGGGGGAAGGGGATTTTGGGCCTGACAATTATGACCTGGAGCATACGGAAATGAGCTTGCTAAGACTACAGGTTTATAAATGGTAGGTCTGGAACTTGAACCTAGGTGATGTGATGCTGAAATCTTAGCTGCTAAACTCTCCATTTCTAATATTGTAGACTTGGTGCATCTTTGTATTTCAGGAAAGAAATACAGGTGTAATCTAGAGCTTTTTAGTGGTACTGAGTTACCTAAGCAGCGGCTGAAAATCAGTGGGAATTAGTCCACTAGACCTCCCACTTGCAAGTGAAATTATTGTAACTTAAAAGATTCACAGGCCATGCACACAGATAAGGGACAACTGGTTCAGTTGCCACAAAGAGGAACACTGTGGCCTAGAGCATTTGTTTCAGAATGTCACTGGGTACTTGATTTTGTGAAGTAACTAACACCAAGGTCAAAGCAATTTAGCTAACCAGTTTAAAAAATTAAATCAATTTTTTTTTTAGCTTCAGGCATTTCTCAAGGTTTTTAATACATTTGATACATTGTATGCAGGCTCCAAGAGAGGAAACAAAAGGTACATTTGTGTTTTTAAGCGATTCTGAGGGGTATTTGTTTGATTGTTCTCTTTATTCTTGCAGGATGACACTCTTTGAGTCACTTAAGGAGGTATTATTATGGAGTTTTCTAGTATAGTGGTTGGGATGAATTCGAAGGTAACTGACAGAAAACCCAATGCTGATTGGCTTAAGCAATAGAAGCTTGTTCAGGAAAAGGGTAAAGATGAGGTGAGCTGCAGAACCAGGCTGGCTCAGCCACTCTCCAGGTCATTTAGACTTTGGTTTCTTTCTGTGTTTCTGTCCCTGCCAGGCAAGGTTGAGCCTTGGAGCTGGTTGTGGGTGAAGTCCCCAACAAGCAAAGTGGTCATGGGAAAGTGCCAGAATGAAGTAAGTTTTTTGGAAGAAGAGATGTTGCATGGTTACTGGAGAGCCAGCAACAGGTTTCTATGATAGCTGGTCACTTGAATAACTGTTATTAATTGAGTTGTGTGTGGTGTATTCATGTGTATGTGTTCATATGTATTTGTGCACACAAACATAAGGAGACCCGAGGTCAGTCTTAGATGCTTTCCTGTCTCCACCGTTTTATTTGAGTCAAGGTCTCTCTTTGAACCTGTAGCTCACTGATTCAGTGAGACTAACTGGCCAGCAAACTCCAGAGATGTCTCCATCTTGGTCTCCGTGGATCTAGAATTACTGGCGTGTACCATCGTATCTGATTTTCTACATGGGTGTTGGGGATCTGAGTTCAGTTTCTTCTGCTTGGGCAGCAAGCACTTTACTGAGTGAGCCAACTCCCAACTCTGGGTAAATGCAAATTAGATGAGTGAACGCATCAATTGCCTCTTCCTCCATCTTGTGTATGTTACTGTAAGGGCTAAAATTAACCTGGAAGCCCCACCTGCCTAAGGACAGATAGTTTCCCATAATGATGGCGGCTTTTGTTTATGTAAGATAACAAATCATGTGTTTTCACTTCTGTAAACAAGGTTGGTTGCCCCAACTGCCCAGGATGTGCTTGATCCCATGTTGTTGGGAGGTATATAGGCAGGAAGTATGTCAGGATGTATGCTTGCTCCTGATTGGACAAAGGTGGGAAGTACTGTAGTCTTGTGGGTTCTGCCTTTATGAGCACCTGACTGACTAATTGAGTGCCATTCCCTGGGAGTCTGGGGACAGATCTGGCCAGTGTCCATCTTCCTGGCCAGTATTTAATGAAGCCTGCTTTAATTGGAGAGTTGTAGATTTTGTCTTTCTCCTTGCAGTTTTCAGGTTTAACATTTATTATTTTCCATGTAGGGCTGATAATGTGTCTCATTAGTAAAGGACTTGCCCATTATGCATAGTACCCTATGTTCAATCCAGTAAACCACCAAAAACCAAAAAATAAGCAACTACCTGTCATGTGTAGAGGGTTTCTGTCTTCCCCCACCCCTGTGAGATGTTTTTGGTGACTCTTCCAGTAGTTAGCCCTGTATAAAATGATTCCTCGTAGGGTCTACAGGCTGCTCCTCTGCACACTTCAGTCTGCCATCGGCACTGTGCAGACCTGATGAGGCAGTTAGTGTTAGTTTTCCACATCAAAAGCAAGTTTTAGTTTTAGTTTTCTTAGCAAAAATGAGTGTCATGATTTATTGCTGTGTCATTTGTGTTTGTGCTTGCTATTAACTTCTAATAATGTGTCTTGGTGGATTTAAGTTGACTTTGCTTTATTATCTTCCACTCTGCAGTGTCCCTCAGATCTCAGGGAAACGCTACAGGATGTTTTCCTGTACCAACAGGCTGGGGCTTTCAGCAGTAAGAAATGGAGAATCCAGACTGCAGTTTGCATACTATTTGAGTACTTGTTTTTGGCCATGGGGATTTCTTTTGAAAAGTGAAAACTGTCTACAGATCACTTGTCTCGTTTGGTAGTTGCTGTTTGCCTTCTAGCACTGGCTTGTGTTTCTGTACTCTTCTGTTCAGTGTTTCAACTGGGCTGGTTATGGGTGAGGTATTTTTTATGTGTTCAAAGTCAAAGGAGAAATGCAACCGTCCTGGTCACAAAGATGAGACAGTCACACAGAAACTGTGATGCAAAGATCTAATATGAAGTGAGGCTTGAGACCAGGCTAAGAGATTCGGTGGAGGGAAGGGGATTTCTAAGTAGGAGAGAACCACATTTGACTGAGTAAGGGAGACAGAGTATTCAGAAAAGGGAACTCTTGTTTGGCTAGAGACCAAATGCTGTAAAGCAGTTAAAACAAAAGGAAATAATCTGATGATGTTAAAGTTAGTGGTTTATTGCTATAGATCCACTTACCCTCAGTGCTTAGTGGCTTGACCAGTAGTAAGCTTCTATTCCTATTCACAGCTCTAGGTGGTCGCAAGTCCAGGGATAACTGAGCCAGGTACTTACTGCTAAGGATCTCTTACTTAGAGGAAGTTGTTAGATGCCACTGAGGCTCAATCATCTGAAGGGGAGTTGTGGTTTGAATAGATATGGCCCCCATAGACTCTTGTGTTTGAATGCTTGGCCATAGGGAGTGGCACTATTAGGAAGTGTGGCCTTGTTGGAATAGGTATGGCCGTGTTGGAAGAAGTGTGTCACTGTGTGGCTGGGCTTTGAGGTGTCATGTATGCTTAAACCACGCCCAGTGGGACAGTTCATTTCCCATTGCCTGAAGATCCAGAAGTAGAACTCTCAGCTCCTTCTCCAATATCGTGTCTGCCTGCATGCTGCTGTGTTTCCCGCCATGATGATAATGGACTAAACTTTTGAACTGTAAGCCAACCCCAATTAAATGTTTTCCATTATTAAAGTTGTTGTGGTCATGGTGTCTCTTCACAGCAGTAGAAACCCAAACTAAGCCAGAAGTCCACTGATGGCAGAGTCACTCCAGAGTGAGAAGTTCACATGCCTGTCAAGTTGTGCAGACTGAGGATGCTGCCTGAGCATCCTCGTGGCATAGCAGCTGGCCTCCTCTAGAGAAGAAATGCTCATTTGGTGACTGTGGTTTTCTGCTGTAGTCCTGGAGATCACAAGAATCCCTTCCCAAACATCTTGTGTGTTAGGAAAGACTCGGGTGTCAGCCGTTACTGTAACAGCTCACCCAAACCAATCAATTTCTAAGAGGGAAGGTTGATCTTAGTTCACAGTTTTAGAGGTTTAAGTTCGTGGAATGAAGAAGTGTGCCAGCTCACTGTGGTTGAGAATCCAAGAGAAAGGAAGGGGAGGGGCTGAAACAATATCCTCTTCAAGCTGGATCTCAAGGAACCTAACTTCTTTCCACCTCCTGAAGATTCCATCACCCCCCATGGTGCCATGGCTGAGGCTCCAGCCTTCTACCAGAGGCCATTGGGGCCAGATAATATTTAGACAGCTGTGGTTGCTAAGGTAGGTTTAGTAAGAGAAGCCATTAGCACTTCCTCTTAAAGGGAAAGGCCAGAAAAATGCAGGCACCTTGTAAAACCAAAGCATTCTTGAAATAGAACAGAAACAAAAACAATATCTGCAGTTGCCTTTTCTTTAAACTGCTTCTACATAAATACTCATAATCAATTCAGTACTGTGGCTTTTTTGTTTGGCAAACATGGTATAAATAATGTCTTATCTACTAAACTACTTATTTTTTAAAAAATTATAAAACGATCATTTATTAAAAGTTGTTTCACAACCTGAAACTTTGTACAGAAGACAGGGAAAGTGGCATTACATGGTTGGGACTGAAGTGGAGCCTCCCTCAGTGCCTAAGTGGATTTCACAAACACCTGGGGCCCCAAGAAGGGAGTGCTCTGGAAGCCACTCTGTGGATCCATCCATCCATCCATCCATCCATCCATCCATCCATCCATCCATCCATCCATCCCTTTAGTGCCGTGATTCTCAACCTTCCTAATGCTGTGACCCTTTAATACGGTTCCTCATGTTGTGTTGACCCCAACTATAAACTTATTTTAGATGCTACTTCATAACAGTAATTTTGCTACTGTTATGAATTGTGATATAAATATCTGATATGTGACCCCTGTGAAAGGGTCATTCAACCCACAAAGGGGTTTCCACCCACAGGTTGAGAACCACTGCCTTGGTGATTCCCACCGCCCCCTCCCCAGTCCCCGGAATCCACTTTGCTCTTCTGAAGAATTCATCTCTATTTAAGGATCTCATGTTGCTTTGCAAAATCTATGCTCATCATAACAATTGTTTCTTCGATTTTAAGTCCTACACTGAACTACAGCCTTGAATGATTGTCAATAGTGTTTCTTTGGTGAGCAGAAGCAGTTGAGAATGATGTAGGGGATTTAAGCTCAATGATGTCTTTTCCTCTGTGTAGCACATATTAGAAACATAGTCATACTTCACTTCACAATGAGGACAAGTTCTGTGATACATGAGGCCTCAGGCATTGGTCCCCTGTGTGTACATCATAATATGTACTTGTGTGAGAAGAGATGACATCAATCAGTCACTTCAAGTGCCCTCTTGATGCAATCAAGAGGGGCAGGAATTTGGGTATGGTGGCATACTCCTCTCATCCCAGTACTTGGGTAGCCAAGGAAGGAGGATCATGAATGAGTTCGAGGATAGCCTAGCTACAAAGTGAGACCTGAGAAGGGGAGATGGTGTGTGTGTGTGTGTGTGTGTGTGTGTGTGTGTGTGTGTGTGTGTGTACACGTGTGTGTGTAACATTATCCAGTGTAATGTTCTTCTGTGTATGTGCTGTTTTTTCACACCACTTCAGCACAGTAGGTCTGTCATGCATGTCAACTCATGACTGAATGAGACTGGATTGCTACCGTGAAAAGTGCGCACCACTGTTGTGGGATAATCTTTTTGTACACTGTAAAGATGTGTCTTTCCATGTCACCTTCTGATTGGTTTAATAAAGAGCTGAATGTCCAATAGCTAGGCAGGAGAGGGTAGGTGAGATTTCCAGGGAGAGAAAGGAGGAGAAGAGGAATCTAGGTGCACAGAGACACCAGCCAGGCGCGGACTAAGTCGGACATACAGAATGGAGGAGAGTTAAAAAAGCCACACGGCCGAATGAAGATTAATAGAAGCAGGTTAATTTAAGTTATAAGAGCTAGCTGGGGACAAGCCTAAGCAAAAGGCCAAGCTTTCATAATTAATAAGAAGTCTCCATGTGGTTATTTGTGAGCTGGCGGTCCCCAAAGAAAGTCAAACTACACACCACCACTCCCAGTATTAGTAGCCTTCTAGGGTTCATGACTGCTTTCACACCAGTATGGTGTGTGCCGGAGTGGGAGGCAGTGTTCTGACAAATGCTTTGCATAAATATTTTTCATAATTACCAGAAGGAAGAGAAAAATTTTATCAACCAGATAAGGGGAAATATGCTCATTTATCTCACAAATGAATATAAATTCTCTCAATATAACAGTATCATTCTGAATAATACCACCCCCCAAGTAAAAACATTTCTTTGCATGAAAAAAGACTGAAATAGAACAGAGAAAGTGGCCCCGTAGAGCACATTGCCTCTCTCTTGTTTAACACGATTAAAGGGGAGAGCAGAAAAGCAACACTTTAATTAAAGAGGTTGAAAAGCATAAGAACGTTAATTTTTTTTTCTCCACTGCCGTTTTCTACTTCTCCACTGCAACATTCCACGGTGCCCACTCGTTCCTGGAAAAGAGAGCACTGCACTGATTTTCTTTTAAATAAGGAATGTTGTGCCTATGGGAAGCACAGGGGACCCATGGCTGCTGGAGGGAAAGAGCTGGCTTACAGAGGTGTGTGGGAAAGGGTGTTCATTAGCAAGTCAGTGCACTCGTGGGATTTCCCACGTAGAATATTCGTGAAGTAGGATTTCTGTATCTTGGCAATTGTGTCTTAAAACAGTTTTCTAAAGGCAGCCAAACACTCAGCTACTCCTCCTCACTTCCTGTTCCGGCTGCTGGGGTTCTATTATGAAAATGGTGGCGTGGGAGTCCCAGCTCTCCTTTAGCAGAGCACAGGCATAGACCCGGCATCCTTCCCCTCCCTCCTGTGCTGACCTTGGGATCCAAGCAGGTACGAAGGCTCAGAAAGTGCACCCTTGGCTTCATTGAGCTAAAAATTCTTTTACTCAAGGCTTCCTTGCTTATGTTTTCTTGTTTCTCTTGACATGTGACCCACTGGTTTTCAATTTTTTTCCCCAGGAAGAGTGGGATTGGAACGGAACGGAGGTCAAGGGGCCGGAGCTCAGTGCTAACCTGCTCTCACCATGTGGCCTTGGCTGACCTGGAACTTCCTAGGTAGACCACATTGGCCTGAAACACACAAAGATACACCCACCTCTGCCCTTTGAGAGCTAGAATTAAAAACACCGCCACACACAGCAACATAAGTATTTTTAATTAAAATAATAGCAGAGTGTGATTTTTGTTTTTTTTTTTTGTAGCGTAATCTGGAAGTTTGGATACTAGAAGAACTTTGAGAGCTGAGCAAACCTTGATCCTGCAGAGGCTGCTGAGCTCAGCATGAGCCTGAATAACTCAGTGGTAGAAGGCTACTGCAGGATATGTCAGCACAACAGGGCTTTTATGATTGAAAAATAACCCATGAAGGATATCAGTCCTTGGTAGAGAACTAGTGTGTGCTGGTGTAATCAACTTTTCTCAGGGACTTCAGATGGCAGCTGTCCTGGCGACTTAGTGATGTACAAAAACAATTCTGAAACTCAATGGCTTCTAAAACAACCATGTTCGTTTTTGTTTATTTATTATCTATTTGATTTATGCTTTCTGAAGATGAGGTCTCATGTAGCCCAGGCTGGCCTCATCTTTACTTTGTCACGGAAGATGACTTTGGTCTCCCTGTTCTTCACCTCCTACGTTCTTGGATTACAGCTCTCAGTCATCATACCCAGCATCAGCAGTATGATTTTGCTCCTGAACCTATGCATGTGGGCAGGACTGGGTGAGCATGTCTTGTCTGTGCTTACATGGAGTTAACCAGGGTGACTGAGTGGGGCCTACAGAAAGATCCTCCCTCAGGGCTGGGAGTTCAGGCACCTTAGAAAGCCCCTGTCCTGGAGGTTTCTTTGCCTTCCCTGCATTCCTGTCAGCTACTGATGCTTTTATTGTTTCTGTCGTTTTGCTTTTTAAAAACCTGTGAAGTTGTGCTCAGACTATAGATTTTGCAGATTGCTTCCTTCCTTCACGTTTTTTGTCCTGGCCTCCTTTCTCTTGCTCAGCACCATTTCATTATGTGCAGATTGCAACACAGTTTATCTGTTCATCGTTTCAAAAACATTTGGGTTGCTTCTGAGTTTGGGAAATTATGGATAAGGCTGCTGCAAATATTTGCACACACACACACACACACACACACACACACACACACACACACATACACACACACACACACATCATCTGATAGTGGGGGAGAGGGAGAGAAAAAGAGAAAGATATCCCTTAAACCCAAGTTTTTGCAATGGCGACATTTTACATAACATTTTCAAGACCAGGGAAGTTACATTTCACAGTATAGTCAACCAGATAGATTATGGGTTTAACTAGTGTTTTATCCATTTTTACCTATACCCCACTTTTACCTATACCCTGTCTATATTTGAGTGTTTGTAGTTCAATTCAATTTTATTGTTTGTGTGCTCTTCTTAACTAGCAACCTAATCAACATTCTGAACTGTTTTAGGCCACAAAGAAACTCTCTGGAGCCGCCCCTTTGAAACCCATACTTGCTAACTCCAGCCCTTCTCCTCCATGACTGCTGTCATGGCATATGTTTTTAAAAACTGTCATTGGAGTCACTAATTCAGTTTTGTTCTTCACCATCTGTAGGATAATTATTGATTATTCTTTTTTGATTTCTGGTGTCTTAGTCTCATCTCAGGTTGGCCTGAATGAACATGCACATCTGTAAGCAGGGAGCTTTCCCCTCTAGAAGTTGGTTATAAAGAAGTTCTAATCTGCATATATTTCTTCAGAACCTGACATTGGTTATTAGTGTTAATGCAGCAGATAGATGAGGATGAGATTATTATGTGATATACAAGATTCATTAGCAAATTCCTATAAAGAATGACCCACTTTAGTTCATTTAAAGCATGATTCAATTTACCAAACATAATGTGCAAATACATTTTTAGAGGGAATAGCAATTTGTATTCACTAACCAGCAAATGATAATGTGGTTAAAAACTAGAAAAATAAGGGAGTATAAATGAGCTCGGAGCAGGGATGGCAGCACTGGGATGATGGAGGCACCGTTGTGAGTTTTCTGTATGAGATTCATGAAGTCATCATGCTGTAGACAAACAAGATGTTTAGGATATCAGGAATATGTTAACTGTTGAGGGCCCAGAGGGCATAACAATGTGCATGAGAAGCCAACGTGACATGGCTTTGAAGAGTAAGAGTAGCCCATTGTGCTTCGAAGCTGGACCACACACGCCCATTCTTCAGCCAGTGGCTTGTATGATGTAACTATCTACCTGGAAGGCAGAGTTTGTGCCAAGATGTTGTTTAGTTAAATTGTCAGAAACAACTTTATTCCACTGTGCTAGAGTGTGGTTTTTCAACCTTAGCACTATTTATGCTTTGGGCAGATAATTTTTTTGGATGAGCATGTTAGTTTTCTGTCAGTGTGAAAAATAACTAAGAAACTCAACTTAGGAAAGATGTACTCTGGCTCCTGGTTTAGCAGTCCCAGCCTATGGGTGGCTGGCGGCGTTTTGCTTTTCCCCTGTGGCAATGTGGAGGAGCATCATTGAGGGGAGTGCATGGCAGAGCAGGGCTGCTCTTCTCAGGAAGCAGACACTTCGGCTGGCGCTGGTTGGCCTCCTTCTCGGTTGTTCTCACTATACCTCCAGCCTATAAGATGATGGGGCCCCAATGCACAGTGGGTCTTAACTCCAAGGTTGTCTCATATGCCCGTTGTCTCTGGTACATATTCACAGAGACCCCAGAAGTGTGCTTTGGTAATCTCTTATGCAGCTTTCTGTCTAGTCACGTTGATATTTAAGGTTAGCCATTGTAGGGGCAACTGTTTGCATTATCCGGTAATTATCAACATCGCTGGCCAGTGTGCACTGGTTTCTGCCAGCGCCTCTGCCTGAGGTATGGTGAAGTAAAATGCCAACATGCTATTTTGTTGTTGTTTTGTTATGTTTTCTGGTCACTACTGAATCATCATCTTGTCTCCTGGGAAGGACTTTTGAAATCTTATACTCAACCATACATTTTAAACGTACAAAAAAAATCAGAATATTTTTCTTATTTCCGTACTACTTTTGCTTTTTTTTCTTTCCTTGAGATGTTGCTGTTTCACTCTTCCATGTTCCTCAGTGTTTGGTCACCCTGACTTTGGCGTCTCATCAAACAGACATGTGCAGTGAGGGTGGGTCGTCATAAAAGATGAATTACTTTGACAGCACGATCTCTCTCCTCACAATTTAAAAAAAAGATTTTTTTATTCCTATTTTAGGAGCATTTTGCCCGCATGTTTATATGTATTGTGTCTGTGCCTGGTGCCCAGGGAAGCCAGAAGAGAGTGTTGGATGCCCTGGAAGTGGAATTAAGGATTACTGTAAGCCACCGTGTGTGTAATGGGAACCAAACCTGATCCTCATTAAGAACAGCAGGTGCTCTTGACCACTGAGCCATCTCCCCAGTCCCCTTTCCCAACTGTTTTCCATACAGGCAGCCTGGGAGGGCACCCTGGTGCTTGTATGAATGGTGGAATGAGCCCTGAGAAGCAGTGGGTGAAGGAGGCAGTCTTGAAGGCTGGTTGAGAATATATACCATGGAGCCAACCCATGACCTCTCTGCAGTTTGTGATTTCCTCATTCCTGACCGCAGCTGCAGCAGGCTGGAATTGCTGATAAGAGAATAAAGGATTGGCGTTTTCCTCTGGAGGATGGACCCAGGCTGCTCTGGAGGCCAGTCACCTTAAGGCTACCCTCTCAGAGGCCAGCTGTTGGAAGTTTCTTGGCTGGGGCTGGCGGGACACTTGGTTTCCTCTGTGGAGCTTCTGGAATATTGGCAGTCAGTCTGCACTGAACCTGCCACACCACCAGTTCTCTCCTCCTTCACTGCTTCTGAAGGACACCCTTCATCCTAGCAAGTCTGCTTGACTGCGGTGGCCTGGGCACATGTGTGTGCTTCAGTAGTTTATGGTAGCCAAAGCTGTGAAATAAAGGAATAGAATGCCTAGGAGGCAGCGTTTGTGATCTGGTGCACTTTATTTCAGTCCAAGCCAACTAAAAGTGTATTTGCTTTACTTGAAAGACCTGTTTTTCTTGAGTTTCTATGTGATTTGGAACAGCCACTACAGATAAGCAGGCCTTTCTCAGAGCTGAACTTTGTGGCCTTATTTCTGTGCTAAATGATAGATATGCTGTGTGCACATATTTTATCAAGCTTAAAAATATTTCTTGCTGAAAAATTCTTTCCTTACGGACTTTTAAAGCCCACTGCACACAGGCCTGTTGGAGAGTTCCTTGTGTTGCTTCTGCAGTCCGTGTATTGAGCAGACATCTGTGGGTGACCTATGCTAGGCAGCATACTGTCACAGAGAGGCCCTGTCCTCACCAGCTCCCTGCAAACAGATGCTGTAGTCACTAGAGAGAAGAGAGCTACCAGGCAGTCTGGGGCAGAGAGGAAGAACTGAATAACTAGTCTGGAGAAATTGGAAACGCTTCCAATTGGAGGCACTCCCCTACTGTATCCCGAATAATGCCTGTGGCTGTGACCCACAGGGTGGGGGCAGGGTGAGGCCTGTGAGGGGAGGAGACTGCAGGGAGAGGCTGTTAAAGGCAGAGGGAACAGTCTGTGCAAAGGACAGAGGACAGCTGACTTCGGGGAGAAACTGTGACTTACTGGTTTTGGGTGCTCCTTTAGTCTTGGGTATTCAGAACACCCATGCCTACTCTTGGGGGTGATTCATCCCAAGAATTTCATTCTCTCTCAGAATGATGCTTTCTCAAACCATGTCAGTGCCCAGCTGGTGGCTCCATTACCATTGCTTCATTGATCAGGCCCCAGTGATGCCTCTTCAGGGAACCTTGGTCAGCAAATGCTTTCTTCCGGGCATATCTCATGGCGCTGGAACGCTCAGTGAGGTCTCTTGGTCTTGTGCCATTTGCTTTTTATTCAGAAAAAAAAAAAAAAAACTAAGAAAGAGAAAAAAAGGGCAAGAGACACAGCCAAGCAATAATTCATTTTAAAAACTATTTACAGCTGCGATCAACTTAGAACTTAGCATTAGTTATCATTCCAAAATCCACAGAAAAGTATATGAGAAAGGGTCCAGAAAGCTTTTGGAACTGAGGTGCTTTCTTTTCATAATGAGGTTGAAAACCTAGCTACCCTTCCACAGCAGAGGAAGTGCTGCTGGGCCTGTGCAGCCCCGGGCCTCACAGGTGGGCGTGCTGAAGTATGTATTGCATTATCAGGACCTCTGCAGAAACCATCTGGGAGATTTATATTTACTAGGTTGTTACTTCCAGAAACAAAGGGAGCCTCTGAAAGGATTCTTTTCCTGCCAAAGCTGTCATTATTGGTGAGAACCCTTGGGATGTACTAGCAAGCTGAGGGGAAGGCTAAGAGCAAAAGTGAGAGAGCAGGGGAAGGAATCTGTGGGAGCCTGAAACCTGCTGAGGTCTTCACATACCAGTAGCAGAAAGCAGGGAGCCACCCAGCTTAGAGATGAGTCTGGGGGTGTGGCTGATTCATGTTATATAGAAATCATGGGTTTCAGCACTCAGACAATATCACATGTCCATCTTTACAGTGTTAGAAAGAATGTTTTTTTCCCCCTAGAACATTGCCTCTGCTCTGTCTGCTCACACCCCCCTTTTACAGTATGCAGTTTTCTCAGATTGACTTTCTGTCTGCCTGATGAAGGACATGTTGGTGGCTTCTAGTTTAGGGTACTTGTGTTAGAAATATCAGTGTACAGGGTTTTTTTTTGTGTGTGTGTGTATGTGTGTGTGTGTACATACACTTTCAACTCATTTAGGTAAGTACCTAGGAACACAATTACTGGGTTGTGTGTTATAACATTTATTGTGTAAGAAAATGACAGACTGTCTTCCAGCATGTCCTTATCATTCCCCTCTACTTCTTTCATTTTCGTCTGGGAACCTTAGATATAATTTGTGGAAGAATGCGGGTGCTGCTTAATGTGTAGGACCCTGGTCTGAAGCACTGAGTGAGCCAAGACCTCAAGTGTCGGTTGCTAACCCAGCCAGAAGTCCAGAGCACGTTCATTAGGTAAACTGGAGGATGTCATCAAAGATCCAAGCCTTTCCTTCTATCCCCCACCGTAAATATGCTTGCTTAGTATCAGGTGTCATGTCCTCATATACTTAACATGAAGGAAATACCAGTAGACTTCCTTTATTTTGTCACTTTAATAAGGAAAGTGGAACTTTCTACCCAGAACTCCGCAGTAGTGATCTTGTGAGGCTATATTCCCCTCAAGTGGGTCTTAAGGTCATTCTAACTGTAAAGAGGGCAGTTGACAGTTGTTTTTGAGTCTAACATCTGTTCATGGTTTCTCCCTATGAGGATGTTAGCCTATATTCTGCTACTATAATGAAATCCCTAACATGATCAACTAGAAAGAGGAAAGGTTTATTTGGTTCATAGGTTTAGAGGTTTCAGTCCATGGTTAGCTGGCTCTGCTTTTGGGGCCATGGTTAAAAGTTATCTTACAGCATTGAGCATGTTGAGGTTCTCCCTGCCTACCTCATGGCATGAGGAAGTAAAAACAAAATCCAGGAGACAGGGGAGATAGGTAGTGTACATTCCCAGCTATCTTTCTCACATTGGGCTTAAAGATTTCGTCAGTGCATGGGCCTTTTTGAGGACATTTCAGATCCAAATGATAGCAAAGATTCTTCTCACCTACAACCAGGCCTCCTGTTTTCACCAGGGCAGTATTGCAGAGGGAAAATATGTTTCTCATACCCGCCTCCAGCTTCATATCAGAAGTTCCAATAACAAGAGGCAGTCTAATGATGGAGAAACATTTGGAGTTATTTACTATGAGCTTAGGTGATGACATGGAGATGCAGGCAAGCCTCTGTCCATGACTGGTTTGAGGACAGATTGCTAAGTTTTGGATGGGTGGGGAAGAGTTCAAGAGGACACTGAAATGTATTCTTGGGGAATAAGGAATTTATTAAGAGTTAACAACACCAAGGACAAACAGAGAGGCAACTGCATAACTCTGTGGTGTGTATGTATGTGTGTATGTGTGTGTGTGTGTGTGTGCTCCAGCACTTGAAGACAGACAGCTTGACCGAGGTCACTGATGAGTGAAATAAGAGCCCAAAGGTGGGAGACTGTTCTTATAGCCTGGTGAGAATCTGGGAGGTTTCACAGCAGGAGCCTGCAGCCAGACATTCTCATTCCCTGGCCAAAGTGAAGGAGGGAGTTGGGGAGCAGGATGCGCCCTACCTTTGATGTTAACTCACTTCCCAGGTGAGAAATCCTGACACTGGGGTAGTCTATTACCAAGGATGTCTCAGTAGGGTGCCTGTAAGCATCTGCAAGGAGGAAGGCTGCTGCAGTTTTTGCGGCTTTAGCAGAGGCTGGATTCTAACACCAGTGAGTGGACAGCCTATAGATGTGATTGCGTATGGAGTATGATCTAACTGTAAGACTTCACAAGGCCTGTTTGTTCAGTCTCGTCTTGTCACTCTGCAGCTTCAGGCCCTTCCGGTGGAGCACAGAGAAGCGCCTCTCACTGGGGTTACATGACTTGTTTCAGGGAAAGTCTGAAAATCATTCCTAAGTTTTATGACCCATTTCAGGAGGGAATGATGAGGAGAGGGTGTGAGTGACCTCCCTGTTTCTGCTGTGCCAGTTTCTCGACATTCTGTTCAGAACCCCATCGCCTTAAGTTTTGGACATGAGTTTAGGAGCCCCGGCAGGAAGTAGGCAGTTGACACAGTTTAGGGGTCTTGATCAGGTTTGTTTACTCTGCCAGATAAAGAATTCACAGGTAGGGAAAATCTCTAGTGTCACAGACGACAGCAGAGATATCTCAGACCCCACAGACAGCAGCAGACAGAATCAGCAGTTGAGGAAAGGTGTTTACTAGGGGGTGAGGAGACACACATGCAGCACACACAAAGAAAAGGACCTTCTGCAAAGCCAGAAAAATCCTGGTTCTTCTCCATGGCTGTTTTTTTTTTTTGTTTTGTTTTAAGTCTCTGAAGTGTTTTGCTCTCCTAATTTAGTGTTGGTCAGTTTGAAGAATGATAGAATGGTTGTTGGCTACAGCTGTTGTGTTACCTGTCCTGATCATGCCTTGAACTTGTTGAGGCAGCCCAGCCTGCTGGTTGGGGACAAAGCATACAAGGCCTTTGTTTTAAGCCGTCAGGTGTTAGGTCTTAAACCTGGAACAAAAGGCTGGGATGTCTATTAACATATCAAAATGGACTCTGGCCTCCAGGTTCTCCCAGCATCCCCCTCACCTGCAGTTCTTTTGGTTGGCACATCCTGCCCCCTACCCTAAACTTCTCCAGCCCTGGAACCCCAGCTCCTCTGGCCCCTATATAACTCAGCCATTTTGGCTACACCAGTCTCTTGGCCCAGGCCGTCCTTCTTGATTGGCAGCTCCTCTCTTGCTCTCTCTCCCCATTTCTCCTTACATGGCCCAGATCAGTCTGGCCATGTTCACTGTGGACTCTCTCAGATGTCTGTCTCTGCCCCTTTCTGTGTTCTCCCTCACATCTACAATAACCTTTTCCTCCACTATACCATACCATGGTGTCCACAGTCATGTCCTTTTTATTGCTTTTTTTCATTCGACAAGCTTTTGTCTCAGGTCAGGAGGGTGAGTAAGAAGTTGGCCATCTTGGAAGTTTGCCACCTTTATTCCCTAGCCGTGGCTCTGTCCTTCTCTGTCTGCCTAGCGGGGAATATGACTAACTCCTAGCCTCTCACTGAAGGGTAGATAGAAAGAGCTAGGCTCTTCTTACTTGACATGCCAGATCTCCTGACATCTTCAGCCCACAGGGCTCCTTGATTTCCTCTGGATGAGGCAGCTGTGGCTCCTGCTAAAGATACATCTGGGTAGATGGAAGTTCCTTTCTCTGCTGAGCCTTCGAGATAAGGGGGACGCCAGGGCTCTTGGTCCTCTTCGAAGTCCTTGGCAAAATCTTTATGAGCCTTTTCTTGAGCATTTTGCCCATTTAGGCCCAGATTGAAAGAACATTTTACAGATCTATTCCCAGAGGGATACTCACTTTGCATCTGTAAAATTGCAGGGAAATGAGGTCTGATTGGTCCTATGCTGAAACCTAACAAAGCCTAGGTTTGTCTTCGATCATAAAAACAGGATTTTGTGCCATCTTTAAAATGGTTTAAATCATAGTCCTTCCTTGACAAGGTGTTGGTCTGGAGGGTGAGATAAGGAGTTGGACTGAGATTGATGTGCTAGTCCCCAAAGTCGCAGGCTTGCTCTTTCCTGGCCTGTTAAAAGGGAGCTTATCCAGTGTCCTCAAGGGGGGATTGGGAGGGTGGGGGTGGGGGGTTTGTCATGTCTTCCTTCCTTTCCTGGTTCCCTTGTGTGTTTATGGGAAATCTGTAGACTTTCCAAATGAGTGTGCTATATTTGATGTAGTATTTAATTTGTGCTAGGAAATGTCCGTGGCTTTGAAAACATATTTTGGCTAAAATGCCTTGTAATTGACATTTATGCCCCCAAGTGATTTTTATGAACTTTTAGGAATAGGTAAACACACGAAAATAAAAATAATAAAAAGTAGGGCTGTGCTTCCTAAGGGTGAATATGCTGCCGTGTGGCTTTCTCTGTTTTGGAGCTGACCCCAGTGGCTTCATGGTTTGTTCGCACAGCATCTGGGATAGACGGGCAGTACACTAATAGTCATATTCCTATCTTGTCGTGGGAGCACGCTGGTTTCCCTGGCTCACTGGGGACATCCTTAAGTAAAGAGTCTTGCTGACAGCTGAAGGGCCTCAGAACTCAGGGAGCGTACGCTGTCTGATGTTCTTTGCTCAGCTCACTGACAGCACCTAACTCTCCGCGAAGTTAAGTGCTATCCCATTTTGCTTCGGAAGACAGTGACACACTAAACTTGCACCATATTAAATAGCTGGGACTGGAGGGCTGGAGATAAAGTGTCCCCAGAAGCCTGTGCATTGGTCACTAAATCAATGGCTCTGCTTCTGTGAAATTAATTGGCATTTATCCCATGATGCAGGGGGAGGGAATTAGCAAGCTTTGGAACACGTGTTCTGTGCCAAATAACCCGCAGATTTGCAATTGTTTCAGCTTCCTGAGGACTCTGGGAGGAAGGGGTCTATGCTGGTACGTGGCGGCGTGTGACAGGGAGGACTGGATTATCCCCGTATGTGTTGCAGCGGAGTGAGGATTAGAACTGAAGAGTGAGCACCCTTGCAGCGCTTGTCAAGCTCTCCTGAGTGTGTTAGAGAAGTGGTACCACAGGTGACTTTAGTGCTAGTGCATTTGGTCTCTTCGTGAATTTGTAAAATTCCCATCTACACAGCTTCTTGCTGTTCCAGATGGGACAGTGTGGTAGTTTGAATGTGATCGGCCCTTGTAAGCTCATAGGGAATGGCACTGTTGGGAAGTGTGGCTTTGTTGGAGTAGGTATGGCTTTGTTGGAGGAAGTGTGTCACTGTGAAGGTGGACTTTGAAGTCTCATACATGCTCAAGCCTTGCCTAGTATCTCAGTTCACTTTCTGTTGCCTGCTGATCAAGATGTAGGGCTCTCAGCTCCAGCACCATGACGCATCATGGTGATAATGGACCAAACCCCTGAAAATGTAAGCCACCCCAATTAAATATTTTTTCCTATATAGGAGTTGCTGGGGTTATGGTGTCTCTTCACAGCAATAGAAACCCTAGGACAGACAGTCTCATACATTATCTGAAAGGGTAGTGACTGTCCACCAGAGGACAGAAGACCCTTCCTTCCTCCTTTACTACATATTTGCCTAGTGGCTAACAGGCAAATGCACTCATCCCTCAGCAGCAAGGGACTGGTTCCAGGAGCTCCTCAGATAACAAATGCCTTGAATGCTCAAGTGCCTGCCTAGATATGGTGCAGAATTTGCATGTAACCTATGCATACCCTCTGGGACTCTTTAATTCATCTCTACATGACTTGTAAAACCTAATGCAATGCAAATACTATGTAAATAGTTGTTACACTGTATAATTTAGAGAGTAATGATAGGAAAAAAATTCTTAAGTTCAACATAGTCACAGTCTTTACCTCAAATATTATGATCAGCAATTGGTTGAGTAAATGGAAGTGGAGCCTATGAATAAGGAAGCCTCTTTGGGCTTCCCCTCTGTCTGGGCTGGATAGGCATTAGGTGTTATGGGAGGAAGGGCCTGTGTTGGTGCACTGTGGCTTTGCATAGGCCTCTTGAATCCGAGTTGGGGCTCTGGTGGTTTTCCCACAGGAGCTCTTGACCTGGAAGCATTTGCATAGGATTCAGATTGATAGACAAGAAAATCACAGCCCTCTGGGGGAATTCCCTCACCCTAACAGTTCGCCGAGTGAGTTGAATACAGGACATGATACCAGCCCTCATTGTCAGTTGCAGACAGACGCTGGAGAGGCTACCAAAGCAGGAATCAGCACTTGGAACACTAACTAGGTCTAAGGCATGTCCTGGTTGGGAGAACACACTCAATTCAACGCTGAAGATCTTTGTTCAGCTAAGACATAGGATTGGGTATCCTGACCAGAGGTGGCCATTACAGGCCTTCAGATGAGCATTTGGCTTGTGTTGGTGAGTACACTTCATAATACATGTTAGAACAGTTCCTTATCCCTCGAGCCTGTGGTGTTTCAGGAGCAAGTCCTCCTGTGCTCGTTAGGGGTGAGGCTGAGACCTCACACATGAGTGCACACCTGTTCATCAGGTCTAGCAGAGACTCAGTCTAGAGGTACATGTGTCTGCACATAGTGACATTTTGACCAGTGACAGTGCACATGTATCAGTGACCCTGTAAGATAATAATGGTGCTGAAAAATTCCTGTTGTCCAGTGACACTGTAGTCTAGGTCACAGTGCCATGAAATAGCCATATGCTTTTGATGTTGCTGTTAACAGACCACTGCACTGATAATTGTATCAAAGTACTTTGGTAATATACTATGTTCTTGATTCAAGTATTTACTATAGAATATTTTATCGTGTGTGTGTGTGTGTGTGTGTGTGTGTGTGTGTGTGTGTGTGTGTGTGTACACGCGTGCGTGTATGTACGAGTACAAGCATATGTGCATGCACCTGTGCAGGAACCCATAGAGGTCAGAAAGAGGACATTGGATTCCCTGGAACAGGAGTTTCAGGTGGTTTTGAGCCACCATGTGGGTGTTGGGAACCAAACCCAGGTTCTCTGAAAGAGCAGCCCGCATCCTTACCCACTGAACCACCTTTCTAGTCCCTCCTATACTATGCTTTCAGTCATCATTTTAGAGTGTATTCATAGTATGTACCTTACTTACTTACGGAGTCTATCAATCACCCCAAGAGGCCTCACGGAACCTATACCCTATGTATTTGTCCAGGATACTCTACAAACACCAGCTCATCTCGTGACACATCTTAGAATGGATCCGGCATGTAGTGACACGTGGGTATCAAAGTGCACTGACCATGGTTGTCCTTCTTCCACTTTCTAAGAAGGATTAGTGGGCGTTGTGGTTGGACCACTAATGTCTCTCCAGTGTGGTCTCTCACATGTGGTGAAGACTTGGGTCCAGCCGATGAGGCTGATTAGGAATGGTGGAAACTTTAGGAAGTGAGGTCTAGTTAGAGTAACTCGGTCATTGTGGGTGTCCCCTTGAAGAATGCATTGGGATCCTCCTTCCTATTCCCTGCCACCCCTATGATTGCTAACCCTATGATGTGAACTGCTTTGCTCTGACATGGGATCCCTACCATGCTATTTGCCTTTGCCATGGACCCAAGTTGATGGGAGCCAAACAACCAGGGACTGAAGTCCCGACTTAATTAAATCCTTCCTCCTTTAAGTTGATTATCTCATATACTTTTCTCAGTGGTAGAAGGCTGATTGACACAATGGGTGACAGCAAGGTAGATACAGCCCACTGTGACAGGAATAGCAGTACATACTGTCCTCTGACCCCTCACCCTTCTCTGGAGGAGACACGGGTGTCCCGGTTTCTTTACTGCTCACTAAAAGGTTTTTTGTTGTTTCAAGTATCCAGGAAATGCTTGCTGAGAGGTAAACATAGGAGAATCTAGCAAAGCAGTGTATAAACAGAGTCAGTGAACCAGTCCTTTCTTATTCTCCACTTCAATTTTCTTATCCCATTTCTGGAGTGAAACAGAGAAGATAGCTTCAGAAGAAAGAGACATAATAATTGGATGTTCACATTTAAATGGCGTGTGGACTGAGCTTAAAGTAGAAACTTTAGAGTCTCGAAGGACAGGAAGGAGAATACCAACATTTTGACTTTCTAGGTGACTGGGGATCTAGCTCAAAAGTCTTTCACTGCATTTTTCATGTTTATACACTAATGAAAAATAACCCTGGGTGTAGAAAAGGGCAGTAAACAGTGCCTCTATTGTATTGTAGACACTGTGCTGGTCACTGCAGTTTAAATTCTCCTGACAGTCCTAATGAATGTATACTATTTGCTGTGCTCATGAGAAAGTTGAGGATCAGAGGAGATGGTGCTGTACCCAGGGAGGTCACCGGGGATCAGGGCCCATGCTGCTGTGTCACTGTGTGGGTGGGAATGTGCTGAACAGTCTGCTTACTCTGTGTGTGTGTGTGTGTGTGTGTGTGTGTGTGTGGTATGTTGTGTGTACAGATGTATAAATGTGGGTTTGTCCACGCCATGATACATTTGGAAGTTAAAGGACAATTTATTGGGAGTTGGTAGTTCTTTTTTATCTTGTTTTTCAAGGCAGGGTCTCTAGAGTTTCTATTACTGCACTGCTGAATAATCTCCCTGGCCCCAAGCTTTTTTAAATTTTTTAATTTTTTTCCCCCTTGAGACAGGGTTTCTCTGTGTAGCCCTGACTTTCCTGGGGCTTGCTCTATAGACTAGGCTGGTCTCAAACTCAGAAATCTGCCTGCCTCTGGCTCCTAAGTGCTGAGATTAAAGGTATTCTCCACCACCTTCTGGTGTACCTGGTCCCAAGTTTGGTTTGTTTGTTTGTTTATGTATTTATTTGGTTTTTTTGAGATAGACTTTTTCTGTGTAGCCCTGGCTATGCTGGAATTCACTCTGTAGACCATACTGGCCTCCAACTCAGAGATCTGCCTGCCTCTGCCTCCCCAGTGCTGGGTTTAAAGGTATGTGCCACCACCGCCTGGGCCAAATTTTTAACTTTCGAAAATTACAAAATTACACTAGGTCCAGGTTGGAAGCCTTCACGTGCATTCTGCAGTTAATGTTCTGCTAAGTCTTCTTGCAAGAGCTTATTGTGGTTCCCAGTGTACTTAGGGAGAACAGTAGTTGACAGGTATTCAAGTCACTTACTGCAGAAGAGATGGTTCTGTCTGTAGCAAGGCTCGCTGTTGGCTGTCCTGTGCTACATTACCGTGAAAACACACGGGGTTCTCACAAGCTGTGTGTATGAAGAGAAGTGACTTAAAATAAGAAATAGAGTGGGGTGGTGGTGGCTCACACCTTTAACGCCAGCACTGGAGAGGTAGAGGCAGACAGATCTCTATGAGTTCAATGCCAGCCTAGTTTACCAAGCGAGTTCCAGGATAGCCAGAACTACACAGAGAAACTCTGTCTTGAGAAAGCCAAAACCAAAACCAAACCAAACCAACCAACCAAACAAACAAAAAAACCCAGAGGCTCTTGTTTTCCATGAACTAAATCACATATACATTATGTTGAGCTGTAAATACCTCTGGATTCCCACCAAATGTGAGATTTCCACTTTCCAACAAGTAATCATAATGAAAATACGTACAGTCTCCACGTTTAGCTTTTTAACACCCTAGGGTGTTGGCAGGTGTTTTCAAGGATCTTGTAAAATCATGCAAAGTTGAATGTTATTTACTTTGCTTAAGAGCAAAGGTATGAGGTATATATTGTAAAATCAAACAAAATGAGTAGGCTGCTCCAACTCCAGTGCTACTGGAATTATTGGGGAACTACAAGTCGATGGCCGTGGGGGAGGTGTGACAGGCTCAACACGTCTCCCAGCACTCTCCCTTTTTACAGTAGTATGAGATAGCTTCCAGCTCTGCCCACAGTACTTACTACACAGTGACACACTGGACACAGATGTAATGAAATCATAAGCTGAAACTTAGCACGCCGTCATGCCCATCCAGAGCTCAGACTTGTCCTTGAGGTCTTCTGGTCATCAGGATGAGATGCTGGTCCTGTGTTGGAGAGATTAGGAGGTTGCTTTTATATCTGAAAGTGTTAAGTTAATCACACTTACTCCTCTCAGTATAATCAAAGGCTCCCCACACTATGGACTTGATTCAGAAGCTCCTGTGGGCCATCCGATGTCCCCCTTTTTCTACCCCTTACTTCCCAATAGAAGCCCGTGGGTCCTGCATTTCCATAGAGCCTGCCCCTGTTTCTGCTCTCATGCCCCAGATTAACCCTGTCGGCCTTTGATCTGGAAGACATCCATCCATTCTGATGTCTGCTCATGTACAAACTTGTGCACCTTGATTTCCTTTTGTTTCCTGTTGATGTCTTCTGCCAGATTCCTCAAACTATTTACAAACATGTCCTGTGGCCTGGCCAGTTGCTTCCAACTCTTTGGTGGTTCCCATGGCTATTGGATGAGGCACACCTTTGCATATAGTTAGACTTACCTTTCTATTTATGTCTACGTTCAGGTTCCTGCATGTGTCAAAAAGAATTGGACTCTTCCTTGTGCTGGACTGCTTTTCGTTTAAGCTGTCCTGGGCCAAACATCCTTCCTCAATGCTGTCCCACAGTAATTTAGGTATAGTATTTCTTTAACATACCATGCTTTGCTTTGGAGCACCTAGCTCTACAATGTACACTGGTGTCACTGTGCCCGAGGGAGAGGCTTTCCACACCTGTCTGTGGTATGGATAAATGAATGAGAAGGGAAAATTACCATCCTCTATTTTCTCCTGAAAGCATATCCTGTCCGTTCTTCCCTTCCCACCACTTTTTCCCATCTCTGGTAACAGTTCCAGGGCAGAGTGCAGAGCTGCACCATTCAAGGCAGAGGAGATGCAGACAGATACAGCCCAGACCCTCTTTGTTCTGCCCACTCCTGGCCAGTCTTCTTGGGCTTTCAGGAATCTGGTGCTGTGGGATGGTCTGTATGTCAAATTACTCTGATTGGTCAATAAATAAAACACTGATTGGCCAGTGGCTAGGCAGGAAGTATAGGCAGGACTAACAGAGAGGAGAAAAGAAAGAACAGGAAGGCGGGAGGAGTCACTGCTAGCCACCGCCATGACAAGCAGCATGTGAAGATGCCGGTAAGCCACGAGCCACGTGGCAAGGTATAGATTTATGGAAATGGATTAATTTAAGATCTAAGAACAGTTAACAAGAAGCCTGAGCCATTAGGCCAAACAGTTTAAATAATATAAGAGTCTGTGTGTTTATTTTATAAGTGGGGTCTGGGACTGGCGGGGATTGGCGGACCCAGAGAGGAAATTCTCCAGCTACAATCTGGTTCTAGCAAAAGCTGAAGAACAAGTGAACAGTGTCGACAATGGGGCAAATCAAAACCAGGCGCCACTTGAGGACAAGCAAGGAAACGTTTGCCTCTTCACTTTTCTGTGTCTTCCTTCCCAAAATGCACAATCTGAATCCAAGTAGAGGAAACATCCAACACACCCAACTTGAGAGGCATTATGCAAAATAACCAGCCTGCAATCTTCACAAGTGTCAAGGTCAGAAAAACCAAAGGAAGGCAGAGAGAAGTGTTTTAGCATGAAGCTTGAGCAGTGAAAAGCACTAGATGAATCTAAGCTGCATCCTTTTGTTATCAGGTACGGTTGCAGGCTTTGGGTGGAATTTGAATGGAGGCTGAGGAGCAAATGGAACATGTAGTAATGTCTCTTTTCCGATTTGATGGCCATGTTGTGCTTATAATGGAATGAGCATTAATGTGCTTGTGGCTGATGAGGAGTCTGGTTGGCAGATTATTCTTACATGTTCCAAGATGAATGATAGCTCTTTGTACTGTAGCTGTGCTTTTATTTATTTATTTATTTATTTACTTTAAATTTGAGATTGCTACAAAGAATTTGAAAGAAAGAAATTAATTGACCACTGTGTAATGTTCCAACGGTGGGATGTCCTGCATTTATGTTCATGGAATGTGTGCAGCTGGTGCTTGGGTAGACCTTGGGATGAATTACAGGTGAGTGTGCTGTGGCCGAGAGGAAACCCTCATCCTGTGTCAGTAACCTTTACTACCTGCTGGTCCAGAACATGGCAACTCTCATGTCTGGTGCAATTAGCATGCTTCCTGGAACTGGGGAACAAGATACATATTGATGACTCATCTTGCCAATGTGCAAATTTCCAATCTGTACTCTACCTTCAAGGGAAGCTGAGTGGAAGCCTGGAGAGTGCTGTGTAAACAGGAGCTGACCATGATGACCAGGAACCAACAGGCATGCAGCCTGGGCAGCTGGAGTCTTCCATTTGATAGGCCTCATGCTTGGCTATGTCATATGAAGACGGGCATAAATCAGGAAGTGCTGGACTTCATCCTATCTGGGAGAGAGCTGTGGTAGCCTAACAGGCTCCCATTTTGTTTGCTTTAACTCATGGCCACCTCTCTTTCTTTTAATCAATGTGCTCTTTCTTTAGGTTAGGCCATAGACTCAGCAATGGAATTTGTTAACAGATTCTGTTTGTTGGTTTTAATGCGTAATGTTATTCATTAAGCGACGCTGTTACGGTGTGAGAAAAGCCACGAGACACAACAAAACCCACTATCAGAGTTTATTAGGGAAGGAGGAACAGAAGAGAATATGCTTAGGCCTATGGAAGACATGTGCAGGGAGAGAGGGAGGGGGGAGAAGAAAAAGTGGGGGAGGAGTCTGTGACCCACTTTTTATGGATTTCCCTGCACATGTCCATATAGGCTTATGGAGCTACGTCATACATGTGCATAGATTACGTGATCATGTTGCGCGCAAATTACGCAGCGCACAGATTACGTAGAACATAAAGCCCTGGAATGACTAATCGTTTTTTTGCCAGCGCATGCAAGGTCATGTAGCTGGAGAAATGGCCAGGAATTCCAACATTGTTGGCTGACTGTAGAGCCCATGTCTTGCAAATGTTGTGTTGGAGAGTTTTTTTATCAACTTGACATAAACTAGACTTATCTGAGAGGGGGACATCATTTAAGAAAATACCTCCATAAGATCTGGCTGCAGGCATGCCTGTAGGTTATTTTCTTAATTAATGATTGATGTGGAAGGGCCTAGCCCAATGTTGGTGGTGCCCTCCCTGGGCTGGTGGTCCTGGGTTTTATTAGAAAGCAGGCTGAGCAAGCCATGAGGAGCAAGCCAGTAAGCAGTACTCTTCCATGGTCTCTGCATCAGCTCCTGGCTCCCGCCCTGTTTGAGTTACTATCTTGACTTCCTTTGATGATGAGCTGTGATGTGGAAGTGTAAGCCGAATTAACCCTTTCCTCCCCAAGTCGCTTTGGTCATGGTGTTTCATCATAACAATGGTGACCCTAACCAAGACAAATGTCTTTGTGGATTTGCTGTTGCGTCCATACTCCTTCTCAGTTGGTTATTTGCTAACTCTCAGAGGCAGCTTATTTCCGGTTCCTTAGAGTTACTCCTTGCCATGTTTCACTATCTTAAATGAGTGGAACCTCAGTTAAGAGAGAGGTTTGACTTTGGAGCAGCAACTAACCTGGTTTCTTCCTGTTTATCTTTTGGAACTTTTCAAGTATGTAAAAAGAAGGAAAAACTTTTATTTCAAAAATAAAATACTTACCGTATCGAAGTATTTTATTTTCTCTAAAAATCTTTAATTTTCTTGGGTTGTGCCTGAGAGATTTAATCAAAATAAATGATACCTTTATCGGGAACACTCTGCCTCCCTGGCAACCTGACGTTGTCAGTTCCCCATTGCCAAGTTTGTGCTGCTTGATGTTGGTGTGTGGTGACAGTCCTTTCTGCAGTTCAGTGCTCTCTCAGCTGAAACTCCCACCCTCCGGCAGCAGCTCACTGGGCCCTTCCCTTGGGATTCCTGGGTTCTTTGAACAGATGGCCATGGCTCCTACTTTAGGCCCCCTGGGTACTGAGCCCTGGAGCCTGTGGTCCCTAGGGGCTTTGAGATAAAAGCCTTTTGTTCCCTGAAAGGTGCTCTATGCATGCTTGAGATTTGGAGGCTGATATGGCAAACTGTGACCTGTATGTCAGCCCACACCTGAGGGCATGGTGTTGCTCCCAGGTTAGAGACTAGACAGAAGTATCTGGGTTCTTCTGTGAGAGACAAAAGCCACACCCAAGCTGGTATAGTAATAACCTAGTCATTCAGCTACGATTTTCATAAAATAAACACACACATACAGGCACATATACACAGAGAGACAGGGTCGGGGGCACAGAGGAGATGGGGGAAGGGAGAGAGAGGAGGAGACAGACAGACAGACAGGCAGGCAGGCAGGCCAGGCAGACTGGGACTGAGAGACTGCTTCTCACTGGTGAAAGAATCTCGCTGACTATAATTTTATGTTCCTTTTATCCTTTGTTATATCTCTGTACAGCTTCATATTAATGCCTTTACAAGTAGCTGCTCCTGTGCCTGGCTTGGCCCTTCTGTGTGGTGGACTTTGAGCCCCAAGTTCCAAACTTGAAGCAGAAGTCCATTTTCTCCTCCATTGTTTAGCTGTAGAGGAAGACAGCCTCTCTGGGTCATCACCAGGTCAGCTTGGGGTTTGACTACCTGAGCTCTGAAGGCTGATGCCAATAACCAGTCTGTCCTCTCTTGTTTTCCGGAGAGGCTCCTGGCCCTTAGCACCCAGGGTTAGAGAACTGACCTAGAGAGTGGGGTGGTAAGCATTGGCAAGGTTCAAACCTTAGAGATTTGCTTTCCATTTGCAAAGGAAGCATGACAGCAAGCTTTGTGTGGACCCTGGAGCAGGTCACTGACATCTGCTGGTCTCTTCTTGAGTTGGTGACTGTGGTGAGTCCCAAGCTGTGGACCAGTGAAAAGGATTAGAAGTGGAATCACCTGACACAGGCTGGTCAGAGCAGTTGGGGCATGAGGTCACGGATTGTGACTTTCACTTTCCTTTGTGTCTAGGCATCTGTGCACGTGAGAATCGGGGCAAAGCAAGATAGGGTGTCATAAGCTATGGATTCCTTGAGGTACCTTCTTCAGCTCTTCCTTTCCTAGTCCCCTTTGCTGGTAGAGAGAGTTTTGCTGTCTGCTGCCAGATGAGGGTGTGTGGGCCTGATCAGCTGATCACTTCATGCAAATGGCAAGGAACTGACAGCTCTGTAAGGACATGCTCCTTGTCAGGGGCATACTCAGCATAATCAAGTGATCAACTCTGGCTCCCAGTGACAGCTGTGAAGTGCTGATTTGTGGTTGGACCACCAGTTCTGAGTTCCAGTCACCTTGTGCATCTTTAAAGTCTACATTTTCATGATAAGCATGCCCTGGTGCCGCTTGCTGCTGGGATAGGCTCTGTACAACTAGCCCATCACTGATATTTCTAACCAAATGATTTGCAGAGTGAGAGCTCAGAGGATATGTGCTTAATGTGCAGCACTGTTGGAGCTGGAAATGCTCGGGAATTTCTTCTCAATTTTAGGAGATGAGTGGGAGGTGGGATGGGAAGGCTATGAAAAATTGGAAGTTGGGTGACACTTGGGAGATGGTTTATAATGATGACATTTTTTGCAGAGAGTATTTCTACATAACAGAGTTTGCACATGCCTGTGCCTGAGAGTTAATGTATAATTTTGAAACGCCTGTGCTTAGTGCTTAGTATACTCTCATAGGTGGAGATGGAAACATTTGGTTCTGCTACATTCTGGACAGCCGGCTTCCTCTGGTTGAGGGATCGCTAGATTGCCAATTACAAAGACTGGGTATTAGGATCTTGAAACTAGTATGTCCCTGTACTGGAGCCCAAGCTGTCACTTGTGCTTTTTAATGCTCTATAAGATGGCATAATGGGAAGTTTGTCTTCCAGCTTGCCAGTTCTTCATGTGGAGACTCTTGTGTGTTGGCGATGTCTCAGCCGTGTAATAGAGTGTGCACGTTTCCAGTAATAACCACTTTGGTTCTGATAGAGGCAAGGCGCACATGCCAATCAACACAGCGGAGGGAAGAATTCAACCTCTTAAAGTGGACCCTTTTAAAATGTCACTAAGACTACTTGGTGTTTAAAAACCTTCTTTTGAACCTTGGAAGTCTTTTTCTCCATCTATAAAGGGAAGATTTTATGTGACCATTTACTTAATGTGGGCTGGTTTTATTCTGGACTCTTTGAAACTCAGTATGAAGGCTAAAATTCTGCTGTGTGGAGAAGTAACAAAGAATAGCATTGCTGGGCTTGGGTTGTGCTAAATTAAAGTGACAAGGTACAGATAACAGGGCACAGTATGACCACAGATTAGCTCTCTCTAATTTGCTACTGTGGAAAGTAGTGCTTTGGGCTTGCATTGTAATTTCTTTCGTCGAATTAAAGTTTTAAAAAGAAAACATAACTTTTACGAGAAGAGAAAACCTGAAAAAAAAAAAACCAAAAAAGAAAAAAAAAAACCAGTAAGCTTTGTGGTATGGGAGTGGCCCGGTGGTTCCCTGTGCTTCAGGGTTGTTTGGGGAAGTCCTGCCTCAAACACATGGAAATGACATGCTGTCATTTTGGGAGCCACATGTCTCAAGCCAGCAGGAGAGTATTTCATGTGCCGCTCGAAGTACCTCCCCCATGGTACTTTGTGGACAGTTGGTAGCAGGGTGCTGTGGGTCTCTTCTCCTGTGCGTGATGTGTCATGTTACAGACCTAGTGTGAACATTCCTGATGGGTGAGGGAGTGGACAAGAGCAGAGTCACTTTCTCCTAGTTCGTTTCGTTCTAGAGAGGAGCCCGAATTATTGGTGAAGGTCAGTCAGAACGGCGTTTGGTTTCCTCAGCCACAGCATGCCCTGCCCCAAATTCTAACACTGCATTCCTTTCCCCTGTCTTAACTTCTCAGAGGGCTGAAGTGGCCTTCTTTGTGATGTGGTGGCACATGGATTGTAGCATGAGCCTCCTAAACGGCCTATCAAAAGTCAGGATTTGGGCTGGGTGCGATTCAGTGGTAGAAAGATTAGCTAACAAAAGGCCCTGGGGGTCAAGCTCCAGCATAAAACAAAACACCCCCCCCCAAAAAAACCCCAAGTAGACAGCAATAGAATGTGGATACTGTTTACTACAGCATTGTACAATTGCTAGTTTGGGGCCACAATGAGTTAGCTTTTGCGTGTCCATGAATGTTTTCCAGCCTCCATGCCAGCTGCTTACTTCCAAGCCATCATGGATGGCACTTCCATCCTTACTAGGCTTTGGTTACATCTGTCCTCACTGTCATTTTAGTTTCTTTTGCCTACTCTCTCCCCCACCCCCACCCCCTTTCCTCTTTTGGTGAAAGTATGTCCCTAAGTACATGTTGGGGGAACATTACTGAACTCAGATTCTTCTTGCCCTTTTTGATTTGAATTGTGCCCCACACAAGGGATATAAGTATGTGTCTGTCACCTCAGGATGTGGCTCTTAGTTAATAGGGTCATTGCAAGTGTAATTAAGACAATGTACTGAAGTTCGGTGGGAGTCAGATCCAGTATGATTGGTGACTTAGGAGGAAATATAGAGAAAGAAGCATGCATGGGTTGAACTGAAGACCAGACTGCAGAAAGGACCTAGCAGAGGCTCAGGCAGGTTTGTTCTAGCTCCCTCAGAGGCAGAAAGGACCTAGCTCCCCCAAGGGAGTTCGGCCCTGCTGATGCCTTGATCTTCCACTCCAGTCCCCAGAACTTCGAAGCAGCAAATTGCTGCTGTTTGAGCCACAAGTCTATGGTGCCTTGTTAGGTCAGCACTTGAAAATGCATACATTTCTCCTTGGCTTGAGTTCAAATTGGGCCAAGACCACATCCCTGTTCTAGAAGCTTCATAGTCAGGCTCTTCTTACAGATTCCTCACCTCATCCTGGGCTAGCTCAATGGATTTCACCTCTGGAAGTGGAATCCAAGGAGTGGGTGGATGTGGAGGCCAGAAGACATGGGCTGTGCATGTCTTCCTCTATCAGTCTCTACCTGATTGCCTTGAGATAGAATCTGTCACTGAGCCAGAAGCTTGCCTTTTGCTTAGGCTGGTTGGCCAGTGAACTCTCAAGATCTGGTTGTCATTAGCTCATAACCCTGAAGTTACAGAACTGTCCAGCCATGTCCAGCTGTTTACAGGGGTTCTGAAGATTTGAACTCAGGTGCTCATGCTTGCAGAGCAAGTGCTCTTACCCATCTCCCAGCCCCTGTTTTCTTTAGAATCCCCCTATTTGCTGCTAAAGAAGCAGAGACTAAGCTGTGTGTGTTGGCAAGAGATTGTGGCGGTGGTGGAGGAGGCGACCAGTGAGTTCACAGATAGCCAGAGGCACTCCAGTGAAGCTGAAGAGCACACATAGATGCCAGTGTGCTGCATGCAGGGCTGTGAACGTTCTGTCGAATGGGGTGGGATGCCTCTGAAGATTCTGAATAGGGAATGACATGATCTGAATTACGTTCCTGTGATTCACTGGGCAGTATTAACTACTTTGTGTAAGACTCAAGTCAGACATCAGCTAGAGATAGACTTCCAGGTGGTCAACACACACACACACACACACACACACACACACACACACACACACACACCATGTAAAATAGTAAACAAAAATAGCCTTTGAAATATGTCCAATATGTCCACAACGGTGTTTATTGTGCTGAACTTAAAACAATATATGAACACCAGGCGCACACCTTTAATTCTACTCTGAAGGCAGAGGTAGGGTGATCACTGAGTTTGAGGCCAGTCTGGTCTACAGGAAAATTTCTAGGACAGCCAGGACCATACAGAGAAACCCTGTCTCAAAAAACCAAAACCAAACCAAACCAAACCAAAAACAAGCTCCCCCTCCCAATATATGAGCCAAACGCTTTTTGCTGTCTGTTTTCATATGTAATATTTGCAATACCATGTGAATGTGGTCACAAGTTCAGACAAGTTTGTGTGTACTTTTATTCATGTCTTTCTGTGTGCAACCTCTGAATTTTATTAGTGACCAGTGTGGAAGAAGCCATTTGTCAGGATCACATTTTGAGACACCTGCTTGAATAGATCAAGAAATTAAGTGTTTTCCTGGCAATAAAATAGGAACCCCACACTTTTTCTCTTTTCTAATTATTTTTCTCACTCTTGTCTACAGTTGCTAGGTCCTTTTGACTTGTAATTTTTATTTGAAGATGTCTCATCTCCTTAATCTTGTTTGATTCCAAGTAATCAAATGGTATAGTAATACCTTAAATCTTTTCATGAGGTTTCAGACTGTGTGATCCAAGTGGATGACAGGACATATTTCTACAAAATATTACTCAAGTAGCACTGAGCAGACAGTGTTTACACATTTTACTTCTTGCCACAAGGAAAACACAGAAGCCACCAAATACCTCCATGCTGGAAAATCCACTTCACACTTGCATCCTCTTAAATGTTGTCTGAAGAAACCATGATTAGATTCACTCCTGTAACACATGTCATAAGTGTCCTAAGACAAAAAGGAAACAGGGGACTCAGTGAAAGAAATGAGTAATTAAGCCGGGCGGTGGTGGCTCACGCCTTTAATTCCAGCACTCGGGAGGCAGAGGCAGGTGGATCTCTGTGAGTTCGAGGCCAGCCTGGGCTACCAAGTGAGTTCCAGGAAAGGCGCAAAGCTACACAGAGAAACCCTGTCTCGAAAAACCAAAAAAAAAAAAAAAAAAACAACGAAAGAAACAAACAAACAAAAAAAAGAAACGCGTAATTAAATAAGCAGAAAATAGAGATGAAGCTTGCAAATAAAATCTGGAAAAATACAGTAAGAGTGCAAATAGTAGAAACCATATGCATGATCTCATCTGCGAAGTCTTGAAGTTTTTGTCTCAGATGCCTTGTAATTTAAATGAGAAGTCAAAGCTCATATACTCGTAAGACAGCATCCTCCTTTACAAAGTGTTCTGAGCTTGTGTCTTTATTCATGAGACCAATCCTGATAGGTATACTATCACTCTGTGACATTTCTTCCCTAAGTGGTAATCTGAATTACATTGTGAGCTGACGATAGACTAACTCAATTAGAGGGACATCCTATAAAATAACTTTAGTAGATTTTTTTCAGTAGATTATGAAGATATATGGGTGGGGGGTGATGATTTTTTTTTTTTTGCATGGTGGTGTACACCTGTAATCTTAGCACTTGGGAAGCTAAGTCAGAAGGATCACACGTTAAAGGCTAGCCTGGGCAACAGTTAGGTTTCCTGCAGGCAAGTGGTCCTGAGTTGTATGAAAAAGCAGGTGGAGAAAGCCATGGGGTGCAAGCCAATCAGCAGCATTCCTGCATGTCTGGTTCCAGGCTCCTACCCTGAGCTCTACTCTGGCTCCTCTCAATGATGGATGCTGAGTTGTAAGATGGAGTAAACCCTTTCCTCCCTAAGCTGCTTTTGGTCACGGTGCTTATCACAGCAATAGAAAACTAACTGGGACAGGTATCCTTCACAGCACCTCAAAATTTCTCTGTAAGTCTGAAATTATTTTGAATTATCAGCCTTAAATTGAGTTCAGGAGAGGACATTTTATTTTCTGAGAATTTCAGACAAAAAAATTTTTGAACTAGTAGTTTCTAAATAGTAAGAAGTATTTTTCTTTTTGTTTTTTAAAGAAAGGCAAGTGTTTCTCAGAGTGTTTTAAATGTATTATATCAAGTACCTAAAAATATTTCCTACATTATCTTTTATCCATGGAGCAGTGTGAGTTCAGATATGATTAAAAAGCCCATTGAAAACAGTGGGGCATAGGAAGCGAGTCATACATGCATAATTCACTCAATTAGTAGAGAAAGCTAATACACAACTTAAAATATTTAGTACCCATCACTCAACTTGCAGAGGGTTACCAACCATTATTGAATATGTTTTTAAAGAAGAAACAAAACTCTACTAAGAAGAAAGTCACTTCCGAAGGAATTCCCAGGAGACAGTGTGAGTGAATACTGCATTTCTTACGCTGTGGCTATAAATATGCCTAGAGATTGATTTGTAGATGGGTCAAATTTCGACTCTTAATCTTATTTTCTCTTGGGTTTACATTTGTGTTAATAGTAGAGCCTTCATTTTATCATGAGAGCACTCATTGTTCCATTTGATTTGGTATTACCTGGTTAATTATCGCTTACTTAGTCTGCTCTGTGTTACTGTGCTAGTTACTTCTTGTTTTAACGACATGTCTGACAAAGGTGATTTAAGGAAGGGAGGGGTTCGTTTGGCTCACAGTTTGAAGGCACAGGGCCTGCCATGGTGGGGAAGGCATGGTGGTTGGAGGATGTGAAGCCATTGGCCACACTGCATCCCATGTCAGGAAGCAGAGAGCAACAGACGCTGTGCTGTGCTCCCTTTCTCCTTTTCGTTCAGTCCAGGGCTCGAACCTATGGAAGATGCTGCCTCCGTTAGGACTGATCTCCCACCTCAATGAATCTAGTCTAGAAAACCTGTCACGTGCCCAGAGGTTTGTTTCCTTGGTGATTCTAAATCCCATAAAATTGCCAATCACAATTAACCATTGCAGTTACCAAAACAGGATGCATAAGACTCAATTTTTGAAGAGCAGAAGTTTGTCTAGTGTTTGTGAAGCCTAAAAAAATCTAAGACTGAGGGCAACACCTGATGAGGAGCTGTCTTCCTCATGTGACATGAGAGGAGGCACCTTTGGGTAAGACACAAGTGACACAAAGTCCTTTTACACTTTACCTTAACCCATCCCTGAGAGTATAGTTCTAAAGACATAAACATAGAAGAGTCCCCACTTCAAATGTTGCACAGGGATTTAAGTCTCTAACATACATACTGAGGGACACATTGATGTCTCAGAAGAGGCAGTAACGTTCCTGTGTTTTGTATCTTCAATAGTGCAGGGTGGTAGAATCCTAACTGATTTATTAGACTTTTGTCTACTTCATGAAGTTTTGTTTCCCAAACTCTACTTTCTCCTTAATCTTTGTTAAACTAGAAATGTGTGAGCTTTTTATCCCCCACAGTAATGATAACACTATCAAACAGTAAATATTGCATTTTCTTGATAGGACTTGTCTAGTGCATGGACTGGCAGTGATGTTCTCATACCTGGGGTCTGTTTCTACCCAACCACAGCTGTGATACCTTAGACAAGTTACCTGTATTTATGGAAACCCCTTATTTTTAAGAATTCTACCACTTGCTGGCATTTCCCTTAAGTCTTAAGAATATTTATTTGTGTATTAAAGATTATGACTTTCCATAATTAAAACCATTTACAACAAAAAGGATTCATCTGTCTCTTACAGTCTGTGGGACTCCCAGGGCCAGCTTGAATTTCACCATGTCTCACCCTGCTGCTTCCTTCACCTACCTGCAAGTTCCTTTCTTTCCCACACCCAGACAGGTGGACGGAAGGTATCCTCTATTATTTGTTGGTAACCATCCAATCAGTGACTGTTGTGCTTTTGTGGTGCTGTGCACAGTGGTCAAAAATTTGTATCTTCTAATAGGAGGTTTCCAGCGGAGGCTGAACAGAGCCATATTTGGTCTTTCTGTTTCATCCCTCATATAGCAAGCAAGTGGCTTTTTGGTCTATATGGACTGGGTTACTGTTCCCATGATGGAACACCATGACCAAAGTAACTTGTCGAGGAAAAGGTTTATTTGGCTTATTCTTCCACAGCGCTGTTCATCATCAAAGGAAGCCAGGACAGGAACTCAAACAGAGCAAGAACCTGGAGGCAGGAGCTGATGCAGAGACCACAGAGGAGTGTTTACTGACTTGCTCTCCATGACTTGGACACACTAGTCATATGGTCTTCTTGTCACAGCTAACAGGAAAGCTAAATTACTTCCTTTCAATAGAATTCAGCAAATAATTTCAGATCCCATGGTTCTGGGCACTGTGCTGTGCAGTGGCTATCAGAAGAAGATAAAACCAGCATGTGCCCTGACTTCATGGAGATTACAGTCTATTGGAAAAGGCGAAAAAATGAATAAGCACACAAAGTATATCGCTCTACGTTTTGATCGCTTCTAGGGAGGAAAAGAAGAAGCTGGTAGCAGAATGAGTGTCTGAGGAGTTGGCGGGTGAATCATAGACAATTTCTCTGAAAAGAGGCCATTTACTCTAAGGGGGCAGAAGAGCTTTTCAGTCCTGTGAGGCTGACCTGCCAAGGAGGACTCACTTAGTGTCTGGCAAGTGTGAGCAGGCAATCTGCTGCCAGGTAAGGGCCTGTGGAGGATTTGGAGAGCACTAGACATCCGTTGGGAAATTCTGAGCAGGAAGGGATGTTTTGCCCTGTGCAGTCTCTGAGAAAGAGGCATGAGTGTGAGGCACCAGTGGGGTGCCTGCTTCAGTGGCCCTGGTACACGCCGTGACAGTGGAAGTGAGAAGAGATTGGCAGGTTTGGAAGGGACCTCAGGAGGTTGGACTTCAAAGTCTTGACAGCAAGTAGGAATGTTCAGGATGAAAAAAGACCCACTGGAGATGTGTGTAAGGCTGCTGGCAGAGGGATGCCACTTTCTGAAAGAGAAATGTTTGGAAAAGGAGATTGTCTCGAGGCAGCATCAAGAATTTGCCAAATTAGGTCAGTGTATTAGCACAGGAAAGCAACCATAACTAGTGGTTTCTTTTCACCACTTTGTTCTGGCAATGGGGACGTCCCCCTTGATGTGTGTTCCTTTCGTTGTTGTCCTTTTCTGTGGATCTGTGGTAACTGAAGGGTATACAGGCTCACTTGCCCATCAGCTTTCCAATAATTTTTTTTTCATCATTAGTCAGAGAGTCACCAGCTATTTCATGGTTTTGCCCATTTGCAAGCGTCTTCAGTTTTGAGGTGCAGGCTTCACATCTGCTTCAGGATGTCACAAAAGAGGAATCTGGACCTCATTTGTGCCTGGTCCTTGCACAGGTCATTCAGTGCCAAGGAATCCTCCTCCTGAAGTAAGAGCATCCTGGTGTTGGCTGCTGCCCCAGTCCATAGCCCCATTGCGAGCCTGGCGGGGATCTGGTAGATCTGGGCCCCTGCTGTACTACCAGCATACCTGCTTGCTTACACACACTCCCACATTCTGTCTCTGAATTTTGGCTATATTTCCTGCCTTTGGAAGTTGCCGAGAAGGAAACTCTTCTCTGTCTACAGAGCATGCTTGGTTTGGGACATGGGAACTGAATAAACTGGCAGGAAACAGACTGACTAGAGAAAATGCCAGGTATATTTTGTACATACCTACTAGAGTGCTCAGTGATGAGAAGCTGAATAGCCAGAGGTAACGGCTTACATGCCAATTTAATTTTTTTTTTTAGATTTATTTTTAATTATATCTCTGTGTGTATGTGCTCAGGAGCCAGGTGCCCGCAGGCTAGAGGTAGATCTCCTGGAGTCTGTTACAGGTGGTTGTGAACTGCTCACAACTGGATCTTGGGAATCAAATTTGGGTCCTCCGCGAGAGTAATGGGTGCTCTTAACCACTGAGCCATCTCCCAGCCCCACCACTTTAATTTTTAAAAAACGCATAGTTGAGGGCTTTTGTGAGGTAGAATGAAAGATCCCAATGGACTTTTTTTTTTTTTTCCAATCCTGGGAATACAACCAAGGGCTTTGCATGCGTATCGGAAAAATGCTGCACTGCTCAGCTGGATCCCGCTCTCCGCATTTTCTTCTCTTTCCTCTTGAGTCAGGCTCTCAATATGTTGCCTAGGTTGGCTTTGAACTTATGATCCTCCTGTCTCAGCCTCCTGAGTAGCTGGGATTGCCTGTGTCGCCAGGGCCAGGTGGAGCTTTTTGATGCTGATAGCAGCTGAGCTGTGTGTACTTCTTGGTGCTAAGTGCGACTGGTCTTCTCCCAAACTGGAAAGTCCTTTGCCGTACTTCTCAGCGGCTCTCTTTACATCCTGAAAGTGCCCTCCCCCTGTAGCTGGAAGTTTTCCTGTGTCCCGCCTGTAGCCGCTTACAAAATAATCACTCAGAGACTTATATTAATTATCAACTGTATGGCCTATGGCAGGCTTCTTGCTAGCTAGCTCTTTCATCTTAAATTAACTCAATTCTATTAATCTGTGTATTGCCAAGTGTTCCGTGGCTTTACCTGAGTCCCATTACATGTTGCTCCTTGGGCAGTGGCTGGCGTCTCCCCTTCCTCTCCTTTCTCCTTTCACTGTCTCTCTTGGATTTTCCCATCTGGCTCCATCCTGCCCTGCCATAGGCCAATGCAGCGTTGTTTATCAACTGATCAGAGCAACACATATTCACAGCATAAAGAAAGACATCCCACAGCATCCCCCCTTTTCTATTGCTGACTGTTAGGATGTTTTCAGTTTAAAATGGTCTTCATATTACTTTGAGCCAGCAGTCCCTCTAAACCCAGGTTTCCTTTCCAGTTGGAACCAAATCAGGGTAAAGGGCAAAAGGAAAGGTCCTCTAAATCTCATCTGTCCTGTGTGGATGGACCAGCCCCTCTTCCTTAACCTGTTCTGCCACCCAGGGGGCTTTAGAAGAGGCAATTCTTGTTGTAGCAGACAGTGGTTTACCCTCTCTGCTTATCAGCGGTGCTTATTCACGGCATATGCACAGCCTGTGAGGCCAGCTCTGGGCACTCATTCCTGCTTCAAGTGTCTTCTTTGGTAACCCTAAGATGAGCATGTGAGAACTGTAAGAACTGCCACATACTGTGGGGAAGGAGATCTCTAGCTAAAGGATGTTGTGAGCCTTAGTTCACAGATTTCTTGCAAGTTTTTGATCCTCAATAACCGAAGAAAAACAAAACAAAATAGCAAAACACCCAAACGAAAATAAGCAAAAAGCCCATTACCCTGTGGGTCAGGCCTGTGGACAGTAGAGTAATTGTGGTCTTTCAAAATGGGGTCCCTTCAGCACTTCTTTTGTGTCGTGTGAACTGGTGCTTTTGGGTGGGGAAACGTTTAATATTTGTTTACTGGCTCATGAGATGGGAAGTTGTCCCTGTGACTTTCAGTTACTGAGGTTTTAGCGGGGAACTATACTGTTGGAGGTTATTACACTGCTTTGAGCGCTGTTGGACTTCTGTGGAGAGAGGATGTTAGGAGCCAGGGAGGTAGAAACACAGAGCCAACGCTCTGTACCTTTAGGGCTATCATTAGCAAATGTGGTCTTTTTCTGTGTCCCTTTGGTAGGGATGCTTTTGGTGTAGTATATTGAGCTGTTAGTAAGACTTCCAAGATACAGATAAATTCACAGATAAATTCTTGGACAACACAGAGAAATGGGATCATAAATGATTGCCTACCAATAGTAAAGCTCAGACACAGCCCTCCTCCGTCCTGAGCTGGTGTTCAGGCAGAACTCACTGGCATATACCTGCCAGCATCCATGGTGGGCTCAATATTTCAGTATAATCTGAGAGTACAATAAAGCAGAGCTTGTGGGAAAAACAGAAGGGAGCTGAGCCGCTGCCAGATTAGCTGTTTGGGAACTATACAGAGAGGCCTTACCCCATAGATGAGTAAAATGAAAAACAATTAAAAATTAGGCATAAAGGAGACCAACCGAGTGTAGAATTTTCCCATGATAATGACTTCAATATGGTTTTGGAAATATTAAATAAGAAATTATGTGTTATTGACTCACTCATTGGATGCTGCCACTGTGGAGTGTCTTGCGCGTGAACTGAGAGTAGGTTTCTGAAGGCACCTGGCAGAGGAGGGGACTGGGAATTCTGGCTTGATTCTCTTTACATTTTGAGCTTGTATCAGTAGGTGTGTTGGCTGGCAGCAAGCACAATTGTTTGCACAGCCATTAAGGGTTTTTGATAATGTGTTGAAGCCTCATAGAAGGAAAGCCCTACTTAAATTAAAGCAGCTCCGTGGACTAATAAACACTGAACTTATTTTAATGAGGAAAGTAGCAAAACAGTCCACCTAGGGATTTGCCACATGAATGAGTTTGGGTATTTTTTCACTCTATCACTTTGCCCATTGGATTGCTGAAATGGTTTGCTCACAGCCTATGATAAATCAGTGCCTTTCAGACACGTCTCTGCCAGTACCATCTCGGTTGTTCACCTGACCTGGTCAGCCTGTGTCAGGGCTTGTATGCCACTTCTCGTCCACTGTGGGGTTCTGGCTCTTCCCTTTGCAAACCTCAGAATATATGGCTGGTTCCCGTGTCATTTGCCATCATTAAGAGCCTGTGTGAGGGCCTGGAGAGATGGCTCAAGGGTTAAGAACACTGGCTGCTCTTCCAGAAGACCAGGGTTCTATTCCCAGTACCTACATGGAAGCTCACAACTGTCTATAACTCCTGTTCCAGAGGATCTTACACCCTCTCACAGTCATACACGCAGGCAAAACACCAACGTTCATAAAATACAAATAAATAAATTATTTTTTTAAAAAAAGAGCCTGTCTGAGTGGAAAAGCTGTTGTCTCATGATAATCACTCCCATCTGCCCATGTCAGGTTGGAAAGAAACATACTTATGAGAAAGAATGCTCACAAGAAGTACCAACTGTCAGATCCCCCAATGAGGGGTGTATCTGGAAGTACAATGGAAAGTTTTGATTAAACAGGCAAACTAGCTGACCAGATCGGCAGAAGGGGGAGTGACGGTTTTCTGTTGAATACTTGTGTTTTTATTACTTTGAAATATACTTGCATATGTTTCTCTTGGCTCTGAGGAGAAGTAAAAAGTTTATTAGCAAGACTCAAAGTTATAATAAGGGCTAATTACTCAATTGGGATGACTTTCAAGATTAGATGCGTAGGTGAGGGGTAAATACAAAAATATATATATGGAACATTCTGCTTTAGACCAGCTTGGTGTTGTAATCTCAGAGAATGAAGGTGATCCTTTATTGAGCTGTTGTTGTGCCTCAAGGACTTATTTGGAATTCTTGGATTCAGTAGTTATTGGGACAGCCTTATGAGATGTCAGTTTTGCACCCATTTTACAGACAGGGAAACTAAGGACTTACACGATTACCTGGTCAATTGGTCATAGAACTAGGCCCCACCTAGTCCTGACATCAGAGCTCATCCCCTCACTCTTCATTTATGTTTATCAGCTAATTTCTTTATTTAGGAACAGGTTCCCTGTAAAAAGCCAGTACTTGAGAGCTGGCTCCTTGCTGTTCCTTTTTTTTTTTTTTAAACCAGAAGTAGCATCACCACTGTTGTCACACAGTCTTTGTAAAGGTCATGAGAATGATGAAATGGTGATCTGCACTCGTGTTTGTAGCAACTTAAGTCATTGTAGGATTTGATCTTCGACGATTATTTTCATTAGTTTTTGTAACAGGGACTTGGATAGAAGGCATTTCTGGGCCTGTATTTTAGTTCTGTTCTGATGTCCTCCTCCATGAGCCTTCCTCCGCAACCCTGTCACCTCCCTGGAGCTACTAAGTGATTTGCTAGCAAGCCAAGAGGGCGGTGCGGGTGCTCTGAGTAACGCCTGAAGGCAGTGGTGACTGAAGGTAGAAGGTAAGTGAGATGCGGGCATCTCAGGGAAAGAAAGGAAGCTCCCGGAGACTGCAGCTGCCTGAACTGTACAGTTGCCAGGGCCTTAGCATACATCTTTAGGAAACCTGTGCCTTACCCCTGGAGGAAAGAAGTGGCTCTTTCAGCCCGTCACAGAGGCTTCTGCACTGCTCAGAGTTGCTTAAGACAATGTGACTACTAATTTAAATATGTTCAAGGGGCTTGAAGGGGTTTTCATATTAGTGTAAGGAGGTCTCATTCTCTGTCATGTCTCTTTGACACTTTACATAACTTTCCTGAAAATGACGCCCAAAAGCTACAGCTGGTAATGAATGATAATGCATCTGAATTTTCATTGAGTATGTAAGTAGAATAAGAAGGACCACCCAGCCTAGTAAATAGAACATCACCATTAAGTGAAGCCCGGATCTCATTTTCATTCCTCATTCTAGCGAAAATGACTCTGAATACTATTTTAGTGACTCTTTTGTTTTTCTTTAAGGTTACATAAATATAAACAACATGTTTTTCAGAAGACAATTTTCCCTGAAATTTTCAGTGGTTTGCTTAATATCGGCATCACATTTCTGATTTCACCCGTGTTGATGTGTCAGGGATTCATTTTTGTTCTTTGAGTGCACACAGTTTCTATGACTAGAGAGTGTTTGATTTCTCCCAGAGGAGGCTTCTGTGTCTAGTTTCTTGTTGTTGGGAGGTGGAGGTTCCTTTGTCTACCTCCTAGAGCACAGAAACTACAGTATTTCTCCCATGTGTACATAAGGGAGGAGAGTCTGTCTCGAGATCATGAAAACCATACACACTTTGGTTTCATTAGGCAGTGCCAACGTTTTTCCAGAACTGTTATGTCAATTTACTTCTCACCAGTAGACAGAAATTCCTGTTGTTTTGCATACTTGCTGACACTTGAGTAGTCGCATTGTGTGAAGTTTCTGTTCTCTGGGGTTTTTCACTGTTCTCTTCATCAACGCTGACGATGTGACACAGTGTTGACTAACAGTGTTTGTTTTTGTGTTATACAACATAATTTAGCTCTGAAGAGAGAAATACCCTGGACGAATAATATGGAAGAATAGCATAGGAACGCTAAGGGCAGAAGGCACTTTGAATTTCTTATCCTTTGGGACTTGGAATATGATAGCGGTTTCTGTAAATACTTGGAAACAACTTCTGGGTCATTTTCTTGACCTTTGGATCCTCCTGGTAAGTGTGGTCCCAGCTTGGTGATTCAGCTACCAGATATTTTCTTATCAATGCAGTGGTTGTGATACTTGTAGGTTTTACGCTGATGATTAACCATTTCGTGTTGTCATATTTTGTGAAACTTAAGATCACCACTGCATGACAACCCTGGAGAGAGGCCAGGCCTTGTGGTGATACTTCACTCTGTGTCTCCACCTGGGGAGAGACAAGGAGTGAGCTGAGCTGGTGACTGAGAGCAGAGAACTACTCTTGAGAGAAAAGGACTTCTCAGCTATCTGTCCTGACTAGTCTGTTGGTTAGTGCTGAACGCTACTGCATTATCTCAGAAGTCACATTTCCCCCTGGGTTTGAACTTTTGCCATTGCGGAGATCAAATTGAATTTGATCTTCAGAATTGAAGATGACTGAGATGGTGGTGGCTGAGGCTGGCACTCTTGGCACCTCTGTGTTGGAAGTCAACCTCTCACCTCTCCTCCTTCTACCCACCCTCATGGGGAGAGCTTCCCTGGGAGCTACTGCTGAGCGGGTGCTGGTGGCAGCTGCTTTGGGGCTGACTAGCACTGACCAGAGGGAGCTTGGGGACCGGCTGATCCTGGGAGCTCTGCAGTCCCTCCCTTTGTTCTGGTTTCAGCCACACTTGGGTGGAATCTCCTGTAGCAAGTGGCAATTGACCAGCGCTCACCAACTCCTTTTCATCACCAGCACCCCTTTGAAAGACTCTCCACCCTGTTAAGTTCCTAGCCTTTGGTTACCCCAAGAATTTGGATATAAAATGGAAATGTGGCTTGTCATTAGAGGTGACTTCTCTGACTCCTGTTGGAGCAGACAGAACCTTTTGATTGCTTCCCTGTTCTGTGTAGCCTCAGAGTGAAACCTGTGATGGCGAAGAGCTTTTGTTGATGAAAGCTAAAAAAAATCGCACCACCAGGCCTTACCTTTCTGATTAGGATGGCCACTACTGTCAAATATAAGATGTTTGAACACTGTCTACAGATGATCTTCAATGTGTTGTAAGTGACTTGGCTCAGAGTTCATAAAACACCCTGAGGGTTGTAAGGGGCTGGTTCTGACCCACCATCAGCAGGATTCACCTCCTGTTATTTTTCCATCGAAGGTGGTAGAAAAGCAAATGTCCCCAGCTGTCAAGGCATCTGGGAAGCAGAGTATGAACACAAATGATCTCTGTGTGTCTGCTCTCTTCCTCCAGCCAAACCTGCCAGATTTAAGATAGCTTGAGCTAGCAAAACGGTAGGAGGAACGAAATTTGGTATGACTTGGGTTACTTTCTTTTAACTACTAAAGATGATTATTGTGAAAAATATTAAACCAGAGTTAAATTGTGCCTTATAGAACCTATAACTTATTTTTTCTTAGACAGAGGTTTTTAAAAGAAAGAACAAAGTAAGTCTCATTCTCTGGTTGGATTAATTAATGTTTAGGTTGAGGTTTTCTGAATTGAAACTGCTCAGGAGAGCCATGATTTCAGAATACTTATGTCAACATTCTGGCTTGTTATGCAAACCAAGGACTGATTTGCTCTTATATTTAATATTACATTTGACAGAATATATAGTAGACATGGCACCATATGAGAGGTACTTATGTCTGACGTTTTGTCTTGTATTAATAAAGGGATAATTGAAAATGCTTTTTCATTTCAGTTCTGAAGGGAAGAGGAGTTGGACATTTTGCTTTGCTGTGATGGAAGGATATGAGATGGGCTTGGACAGATGTTGTCTGACCTTCTGTGGGACAGGCACACCTTTTGTCACAGTGTTCTGATCCAGGTCAGGGATTTGGTTGGATTTGGAATTGAGGGCAGGATTCCTGGGGAGATGCTGCATTTCTCAGGACAGAGTTGGGGAGGCTCTTTTCTTGCTGCCAGTCTGCTTTCTAAAGAGTAATTTTCCATGGAAACTGTCCTTTGTTTTTTTTTTTTTTTTTTTTTTTTTTTTTATTCCTAGTTACTTGTAATTATTTCTGGAGTTCTCAGGACCTAGAGGCGTGTCTTCTGTTACTGTTTTCACTATAGGATGGTTAGAGTCTTTAGTACCAGGGATTCTGAGACGTAAGTTCATGACAAACCTTCTTATTTTCCAGATATAAGGCATGCCCTTCAAGAGATTTTTTTTTCTCTAAAGTTTAATTCTCCCCCATTGTACACTAAGGAATACAGGAATAAAAAGGGAGAAAAAACAGAAGAAGTAAATTTTTTTTCCTTATTTATTCTGGTCTGGATATAAATTTTCTAAGTAATTAAGGGCAGAAATGGTCAGAGAAGAGAGTAAGTTCCATGTAGTAGCTTAGCCGGGGTGTGCCGTTAAACCAGGATGGGTGCTGGAGAGGAGATGTGGGCCTACAGCAGTGGGTGTATTTTAACAGGGGTGCAATTTCAAAGTCCCTGGAGTTTCTACTTTTGTAGATAGAGCAGAGGACAGTTTTAAGAGTCCACATGAGAATGAGTGGTTGCTTTGGTGAAAATCAGTGGGCATATAACTGGATTGTGTTGGAGTCATATGGAAGGAAGGAAGAAATGTGAAAAGGAACCTCCTCATTCTGACATAAGAACCAGAGGTCCTCAGATTGTGCTAAAAGGCTGAATCAGCTATGCTAATAGCAGTCTCAAAGCTGTGTGCCAACACAACAGGATTTTAGGTTCTACAGAATCCGCTGCAGGTCTGTGTGACCTAGGGTAGCAGTCTTTCATGCTCCATTGTCTAGGCTATCACCATTTCAACACAAGTCTCTGTGCCAAAGAAGCAAAAACCACTGGGTGCTGGGACTGATGGTCCTTCTACTCACGTATCTCTGAGTACAGTAAGTCATATGTGCACTGCTGTCCCAGCCTATCAAGTATAATCCCCTTGTGTGCCCAGAAAATGAAAAACAGAAAAGTTGGTGTAGAGGTTGATCACAAACCCCATTTTTAATGTGAGAAGCTCTGAAAGAGAAACTGGTAATAAGAGCTTTATTTGAGAAACTTCTGAGCTACCTAAGTAGCTGTGTTCAATGGACAGTTGGATATTTGAGAGAGGGGAAGAGCAAAGAACTCGAGGAAGTGGGGGAGAGGAGCAAGTAGGTAGGCTGGGACTTTTCCTGTGCATTTAAAACAAATATGTGTTACATTGTCTAGAGAGAGTCTAGAAAAAGGTAAAGTCTTCAAAATGGATTCTATATTAGTGAAGCTGGGCTTAGCTCTTGGTGGGTCTCACTAATCTTTACAACTGGCGGTCTCACATGCTTACCTATGTGCTCTGGGACAATGTGAGGCCACAAAGTAACATAACTGCTCCATCTAGTCAGAAATGTAGCCTGTTTTGCTCATGTTAGATCCCTGGTATCTGAAAGAAAACCTAGCAGGAGGTAACAGTTTATAAATTACATGTTTTGATTCATCTCATGCATTCATTCATTTTAGATACCTTTATCAAAGAATAGTGAAGTGAGTCAGTTTTCATTGAGTACCAACAAATACGTATAGTCACATGACTGTCATCAGAGCCAAGAAACTGGCTCTTTATCACTCTCTAAAGTTCCCTTGTTGGGGGCTAGAGAGATGGCTCAACGGTTGGCAACACTGGCTGCTCTTTCCCAGCACCCACATGGCAGCTCCTAAGTGTCTGGAACTCCAGTTCCAGGAGATCCTACAGCCTCACACAGACATACATTCAGGTGAAACACCAATGCACATAAAATTAAAATAAAAATAATAAAAATCTTGAAAAAAGTTTCCTTGTACTTCATGGAGACAGTTGTTGCCTCTGCAACCACTTTATAGCAATGTAATTTTTGTCTTTCCTAGGGTTTTCTTTAAATAGAATTATACAATATATGGTCTTCTATGCTTGGCTTCTGTTTGTTTAGTAAAGGTTGCTGTTGTTGGTTAACAAACTTTCCCATAGAGAGCAGGCAGTAAATATTTGAGACTTGCAGGCAATGTGGTCTTTGTTGGAACTGCCACCTACGTCATCTGTAGGGCAGATAGTCTTAGACAGTACTGTGTTGCAGCAAGGTGTGTTACCTTGCTTTACCAGTCATCAGGCTCTTAGCCAATGAAAATTATAGACTACAAGACGGCTTAACAAGAAAAAAAAATAATGTATTGATTGAATTAAAAATTTTCATGATACAGGATCCTTCAAAATGTGGTCTCATTGACTACCAAGAGAATTTTCTTTATGCCTGGGTTTGGTGAAGAGTGAGTAGCTATGTAGACATTTAATGGGACCAGAGAGTCTGGGCTGCTGGTAATAGACTGAGAGGTAAACCAGCAAGGTCTGTGGACTATTTGGTTTCTTTTCAGCTTTTCTGAGGCATTCCTTCTTCCTGAGTAAGACTTTGCTAGGGTGAGAGGCTTTCAAAGATAAAGGGGAAGAGAATGACCTTTATGGATGTAATTGTAATCTGGGGGACGGCAGTTCTAATATTTATAAGCAGCCTCCAGAAAAGAAAAGAGAACAAAAAACAAAAAAAAGAAAAAAAAGAAAAAAAAAATCTGATTTCCATGATCTTTTTTCAGTGGCTGAGATTTAAGTTAGAGACAAGGAAGATGGGATGGGGCCTCTCTTTCTCCCTAGTTGGTAGTAATCAGCATGACAAAATATTGAAACTGGGGTAACACTTTTGGAGCCCAGCAATCTATGACAGAGTTGATGTGACTCTATACCCGTAAAACTTCGATTATAAAAATAGGCAGAGGACTGGATACCATAGCGTAAGGTATGTCAATACCCAACTTAGCAGAATTGATTTTTTATGCTTTATATATCAATAATCCACTGTTTTGAAATTGCTGAGTCATTGTCCATTGTGTGTATGTCATTCCATAATTTGTTGATCCATTCATTACTTGATGATCATTTGAGATGTGTCTAGTTATTGGCATTTATGAATATAGATGGTAAGGTCATTCATATACATGTGTTTGTGTAAACATATGCTTCACTGAGTTTAGGTAAATCCTTAGAACTAGAATTTATGGGCCATAGAATAAATGAATTAATATTATTAGAAAATAAAAAATTTTAAAAGAATTCCATTTTTTTAATCAGTAATATGAAAATTCTAAGCTTTTGCCATTGTAGTATAGATGTACTGGATGAATATGTAAACCTTAGTAGATGTAAATTATAGATGCAAATAGGTTGTGAATATTGTTAATATTGTCTGATGTAGCTGATTCTTTTGATTTTTAAAATATTTACTTTATTATTTTTAATTATGTGTATGCTTGTGTGTCTGTGTATGTGGTATATCCACAAGCCAGTGCCTGAAGGGGCCAGAGGCATCAGATCCCTTAGAGCTGAAGTTATAAGTGGTGAACCAGCTCATGTAGGTGCTGGGAATTCAACTAGGGTCCTCCATAAGACCAGTAAGTACTCTTAACTACTAAGCCATCTCACCAGCCTATTAATTTTCTTTTTTTAAATGTTATTCTAAAATGCTTGCATCCCATCTTAGGGTTTTACCATGCATTTTTCTGAAAATTTCCTATCCTTAAATGTTAAGTTTGTTAATAAAATTTTCTTAGTCTTTACTAGGATACTTACACACACAAGTGCAGCATGCAATTATTCTTCACTCTCTGCAAGTGCTTAAATCACATAGGTCTTGCTACTTGGTTGAGTTTAGTATTGGTTGAAATCTCTTTGAGATTTATACAGCCTAATTTGATCCCATTTTTAATAGATGGCTGATTTACCTTCTTCTAATGGAACTCATAAATACCCAGAGGCAGATGCTGGTTTTTTTTTCCCCTCCTAGAAATGCCATTTTCATCTGCCATGCCCAGAGAATTTTGTGCTCTGTATGCATGGCGGAATTAATTTTTGCTTGGACAATTTTTAAGTAGCTGTTTGAAATGTCAACCATGCCTTTCTTTCTTTCCCTTCAATTTCAGTCAGTTTTTATCAACTTCCACTTTAAGCTGTGTAACTTCCCAGTGAACTCTCTTGTTTGTACCCCAGTGAATCGATGTGCTGGTTAGGTTCTTTTCCCTAATAAGCTCATTAAATGCTGAGACCTGCTACCCAAAAGTGATTATTTCAGTTTTGAGTACTTCTTCTGGGGTTGTGCTCTGAAGAGCTAGATGTCAATTAAGATTATTTCTTATTAGTGGAAATAAAATCATGTTATCTCCTTATAAAAGAATCTTTCTGTTCTTTCTCTAGGTGAGGAAGTAAGTTCAACTCAGACAAAAGTTCATTCACTCATTAAGTGAAGAAATACAAAAATAGGGTCCTGAAAAGACCCCCGTTTTATCACAATTAAAACTGATCTGATCTGTGGGGTGTTATAAGGTGTCTTTCCTGTAGAACTGGCTCTCTGAGGTGGTATTAAGTTGCAATTTCTATCACAGTATTCAGAATTGAGTCTTTCTTAAGTATCAACATCCCACACTAGAACTGACCTCCTGTCAATGGAAAAAAAACAAAAAACAAACAAACAAACAAACAAACAAAAACCCAAAAGCATGCTCCTGAGGTTGCAGGGGCTATTATAATAGAATGAGGACTGGTCAGTCATAAAAGTGTGCTTGGCCCCCTCTCCTCCTTTTTGAGAGACACATTGATTGTGATCTGCTGTGCCACAGTGGGGAGCTAATGGTGATGGTTATTCTTGCTTAGGACCAGCACCGCTTTAAGTGTGTGTACTGAGGTTAGAAGAAGTTTAGTGTGGTGGCTTCACATGGGCTTCAGACTGGCATACCCTGCTCACTGGTATTCTCAAGGAGCCCATCTCCTCCTTCTTAGAGTGGGTTGATGACATCACTTATGTCCTCTGGCTGTTGTGTGGACAGAGTGTGTAAATATGTATGCACTGTTAACAGTGAGTTCTATAGTGTGGCTCCTATCACCACCATCTTAGTTATTCATCACTGTTCCTCCTGAAGAACCTGTGAGATAGGTGCTGTGGTTTTCTCCATTTTGCATTTGATTAAAAATAAATTGAAGAGGTCCATTTTCTAGAAAGCAGTGAAACTCAGATTAGTAGACAGGCAGGCTGTGTACCAGGTCCCCTACAAGATTGAGCTTGTCAGCCAGTCCTGGATCTAGGAGGAGACCGTGGGGGTTCTACCCCTCCCTGCTGAATTATTGGCTAATGATAGATTCTTGGGGAGGGACCGTTATTGTCTTCAGTTGTGTACCCAACAGTGAACCCATGAGACATCACGCAGATAGATACACACAGATGGTCCTAGTTAAAATCAGTGAGTCAAAAAAAAGAAAAAAACCCAAACAGAACAACATGAATGTAGGAAAGAGACAGTGTGGGAGAAAGAAGGGATGACAAATGGGGTAAGGGAGACCAGAGAGGGTCTGTGTGTGTGTGTGTGTGTGTGTGTGTGTGTGTGTGTGAGAGAGAGAGAGAGAGAGAGAGAGAGAGAGAGAGAGAGAGAGAGAGAGAGAGAGAGAACCAAATGCACTATATACACATGTGAAATTGTTGAACAGATCAATTAAATACTACCTTATAAAGATATAGGGACTATAGAAGTATCTATGCGCTAAGAAGAGAGTCTCAGAAGAAACCAACCCATTTTATTTTCTACCTTTAGATTTCTGAGCTGTGAGAAAATATACTTCTATTGTTTAAAACAGGAGGAAGAAGAGGAGGAGAAGGAGCAAGAAGGAGGATGAGGAGGAGAAAGGGGGAACGCAGGACAGGTTGAATCTAGTCTGTGGCTGTTACTGGCTGTCCTCTCCTACTTTTCCCCTGGCTAAGGAGGAAATGGCCCTGCCCTTGGATGTAATCCACAGCGGAGCAAAGGGGTCCACAAGAAGAGGAGAGTAAGAGGACTGTCTTGTACTAAGTGCTTAGACTTTCCCACAAGTTCTCCAGGGGAGTCCCTGTATTCTAATTTAAAATTTTTTTTAATTAAAAAGTATTTTCAGTGTATAGTTGGGCAAACCATGAATGGAGATCTCAAAAGCCCTGAACATCAGGGAAACTTGTGGTTTCTGTCCCTTCTTTCCTGAGGGAATTTTTGATAGCTTCTGTACAGGACGGAGGAATTACAATACTTTTAGTCCCCACTGATCCCATAGTTTCTGGTTAGCAGGGAGCTAATCAGGCACGAGTGGGCCATGTTTAGCCTCAGTCTTCTTGTTGGGAGGGTGTCCCTCAGATGGCATTGTGGGAAGCTGGAAGGACATAATTGAGGGAGTGGGGCAAGTCCCCCTCTGCACCGTTGCTTCTCTAGGTATTCAGTTACACCAGACTCAAGGTATTTCTTGGGGAGGAAGGATCTAGAACGAGTTGAGTCCAGGTCACCTCTCTCACAGAGAATCTGAACGAGGAGAAAAAATGGCTCTCTCATGTTCTGTCATGCAGCTGTTAAGGCAGTTCTCTGCAAGGAAGGCTGGTCCTCCCAGGATCTTGCCTGTAATACCCACTCTCCAATTTACCCCCAGCATAGATCTTCTCCTAGAACATTCTACATCTCTTATAACCCAGAAAAAATTCTCTCCAAATCAAACAAACCTCCCTGGATTTAGGGTGAAGTCATCATTTCCTCTTCTGTGTTGTAACAATGTCATGTCTGAGTGTGTTGTGTAAACAGAGGTGGAGTTTCTGTCCTGTCAACTGATCCCAAATACCTGGCAGCCACTTCCCAAATTACCTTACAGAGGCTTATATTAATTATAAATATTTGGCCAATAGCTCAGGCTTATTACTAACTAGCTCTTACATTTAAATTCACCCATTTCTATTAATCTATTTATTGTAAGGTCTGTGGCTTACAGGTCCTCTAGCATTTTGTTCCTTGGGTGGCTGGCTAGTGTCTCCCTCGACTCGGCCCTTCTTCCTCTGAGTCCTCAGTTTAATTGTACCACCTAACCTTATCCTGCCTTGCCATAGGCCAGAACAGCTTTATTATCAACCAATGAGAGGAGTACATATTCACAGTGTACAGAAGGATCATCCCACAGCAGTGTTGTGATTCTTATAGCATAGGAGTTCCTGGGCAGTGACAACTCTGTGCACCATAAGATGACACTATTAGTGTGTTCTTCAGGTTTCGGTCATCCATGTGCCCTGTGACTGGTAATAAGAACACTAGGGCAGGTGTTGCTCTAATTGCTTTATAAATATTTCATCTTTGTAGCTGTCTCAGGTGAGAGATGCTTTTTCTCCTCTGATGAGCAATAGCTGGCATGCTATAAAAACAAAGAAGTAACAAGGAGAGAAAAACACAACATTTGTTCATCCAAGTTCTGTGTGTCACAGGAGTTTTCAGAAATCCAGACCCACAGACCGAAGAAAAACTTGTTCTGCAGCTTGCTTGGGGGTGGACAGCTTGTGAAACATGATTGAGGAAGACGGTTTGCCTTGCTGGACCGGACCCAGTAGAACTCTACAGATTCTCTCTAGTTTCCCTTGCAGTCCTTCTTCCTCCTGGGTTTCAGGAAGGCCCTTCAGGAATGATGGATTTACTGGCTAGTTGTTGATAATTTGACACAGACCTGAGAAAAGGGAAACCTCATTTGAGGCATTGCCTCCATCAGATTGGCCAATGGGCCTGGCGGTGGGCATTTTGTTGATTAATGGGAGAGACTGCCCATTGGCAGGTGGATTGGACAAGAAGGCCAGCTGAGCAAGTCCTGGAGAGCAAGACAGTGTGCTGTGTTTCTTCATGGTGTCTGCTTCAGTGGCTTCCCTGACAATGAACTGTCAACTTTGAAGTGTAAAATAAAAACTGTTTCCTTCCCAATTTACTTTTGGTCAGGGGATTACTCTAGTAACAAGAAGCAAACAAAGATGATCGTCCCCAGGAAGAAAGGAGAAGGGAGAGAATGACTTTCGAGGATTGCCTTTGTAGATTTGATGGAGAGAAGTTCTAGTGTTTATGGCTTCCTGAGGGAAGAGGATTCTTCATTTCTGTGGCCTGCTTCAGGGCACAAAGGGAGCAGAGAAGGGAGAACAGGGACAGAGGAACGGCAGTGACCTTCAGACCTAAGTCTCCAGGGTGCAGAGCAACATGCTTGGGGTGTGTTTCTCTGACCAGCACTGCCAATGTTGGTCCAGCTTGCAGATGAGAGCAGAGGGTCAGACATTATGTGACTTGTTTAGAGGCCTAGAGCTTTGGGCTAGCACCCAGGTCCATCTGTGGCCCCAGATAAACCTGTACCTATGTGGAGAATGAGACTGGAGGTACCCAAGGGAAGGAGGAAGAGGTGGAGGCCAGTGCAGAAGTGTGCTCGTGTGTCATCAGGTTGCCTTTGCTGTTGAGGATGACTATTTTGTTTGTGAGGGCTATCAGATGGAGACCAGCACTCCCCACCAATCTGATGCAAATGACGTTCCTAGGCTGGGCAGAGTGTTCTGTGTCCTTGAGTGAGGTGGAGAGAGAAGTCTCACATGTTGTTTTTTTGATCAGCAGGTTTGGAAACTTTGAGTGCTTGGCTGAAAGCTGGTGGAAAGACTGCAGTGTTTCCTGTGGCTGTCAGTCTGGCTTCTGAGATAGGGAATTGGGCCTTGGCTCTGCCTCTTACGTGGGAATGTGTGCATGTCACCAAGGGACAGGCTTTTGGGGAGGAGGGGAGCAGCAGAGGAAAAGGGAATTTGAAAAGCAAATATCCAAAAAACCAGAACAAGAGAGGAAGTGTGTGCAGTAGTTTGCAAAATAATGGACTTTCCAGTGGAAATGCTGATTCCCAAAGCCAGGGAGCCCAGAGTGAGGGGAAGAGGCCCAGCAGCCCGCTTCAGTCTCATCCTGTTTTCCAATGAACTTCTACAGGAGGAAAAGAATCTGGAATAGGCCTCTCTTACCTCTGAGCTGCTGGCTTCCTTTCTATTTCTGGCTAAGGAGACAACTGAATAGTTGCTGTTTGAAAAAAAAAATGCTGGAGGGTTTCTCTGCAAGAAACCTGGATTTTAAAACTAAGTCATTGGCTTGAGTATTCCTTCACATTTTTAGCAGTCTCCGCATTTGTGTTTAAAGAGCCAGTGGTTCATTCATTTGTTCTGGAAAACTTAGAGCAGTTCTAAGCCATGCCATCTGGGGCAGCCTGGAACTGCAGAGGTGAATAAGACAGGATTCCTACCCTTGGGCAACTGGCAAAAACTAATAGAGCAAGGGTAGAGAAGGGGTCTGGTGTTGTGGGTCCTTCTACCCAAGACCATGTCTTTTGCAAGTCTCTTTGGGAGCTACTTTCTGTGGGGAGCTGCTGTGTACCGCTGGTGTTGAGGTCTGGGTGGGCTTTTTTGAAGCTGACGTAAAGCAGAAGGAAGAGGCAACAGGCCAGCTCAGAAAACAGCAAGTTTTTGATGAGGAGACAGACAGGAACCTTTGCCACAGATTTTCTTCCTCTCTACCACACCCCAACTGGCTGCAAAAGGGATTTGCCTGCTTCAAGCTCCACTGTCAGAAGGCACTGTGAATGGACTGTTGCTGATCTTAAGGGAAAACCAGCCTGGCATATACCCACTGCGGGGCGTAGAGGTGGGGAACAGGGATGGTTGTTGAAAGCACGCTGTGCAGGGTTTTGGTCCAAGTGTGGAGTCTCCTTCACACAATGAAAGCCGGAAGTGAGGTGCTCAGGTTCAAGATAACCACAAATAAAAGTGTTCTTTTATCATTTTATCTCCTAATTTGTACCCAAGAAGCTGTAGTTAACAGAATTTTGACTGTATTCTGTAAGTTGGAAACAATTACATGGAAGATTTGGGAGGCTTTCCTGGAGACTGTCTCTCCAGCAGGTGATGATAATTCAGTATGGACTTAGGAAAAAATGTTTTCTGCTGTATTCCATTGATTTCTGCCCAAATCTATTCAGCAGTTCTCTTTTCTTGAGAAACCAAGGAGGCAAACAGCTTCGATTCATTATTTCTTAATATCCCATGAGAAGTCAGTGCCACAAAATGATGGTCTGTGAAAAAAAAATCTGGACAGATACACTTGCAAATATTGTAGATTGGATATGGAAATTTTACAGGACACGTGTTATTTTAGAGTCCTGAGAAGTCCTGCAGTAGCTTACTGCCCTTCAAAGAATGCTATGGTAACTTCATCATGGACTGCTGACTCAGGCAGGTGTAGCCTGTGTTCTGACTGGCTGGGCTGCATATGTGGATGTGAGTGAGACGTAGGACACGTTGTCTTGTCGGTAATGGGACCTTTTTCAGAACATTGTTAGGAAAAGTATACAGTGCATATAGCAGTTTTTAGTAGCTACTATTTGCTTCAGTGTTTTCCAAGAGCCTTGATTCTCTGTTTTAAAATTTCTTTTCTTTTTCTGGCATTGCATTCATAAATACCCCAGAGAAGTCATATTGTGTGAGAGATTCTGGAGTGAGACTAATTCCAGAAATCCATGCATGACTTCAGTTAGCGGTCCCAGAGTGGAAAAACAGCTCCTAAGCCCTGAGGACTAGGTGATGTAGAAATTCTACAACTGGAGAAACCAAGTCAATTACTACTGGGTGGCAAACTTTAGTTGCGTAACTGGACTGTGTTTTATGATAGTCATCTGATGAAAAGATAGTAACTCAGGGCAGTAAACAGGAGTAAGGTTCAATTACAAGTCATGGAACCTTTGCTCAAACTTACAGCAAAACAGGGAACGCATTTGTTCCTGTATCTAGGAAGGGTATTAGCATTGGCAAGTGATAGAAACTGGAAACTTGGCAGTTAAGACCCAGACCTGACACCCTCTTTGCCTCCCTTGCCTTCATTGGCTTCTGCCCTTCTTGCCTTTACACAGACAGACTCTTGCCCCACATGAAGGACACAGGTCCCCGGACAGCTTTAGCTTTCCCGTCCTTGGTAGGAAGAGAAAGGACCCTTTTCTCTCACACCTGATGGGCAGTCACCAGAAACAGACTTCTTCAGGTCCCAGATGTTCTTGGTGCCAGTCACTGGTGCCAGAGACATGGCCCAAATATCACTGGTCAGACAGAAGCCATTGGGGTGGCGCCTCCTACCCCCAAGGAGCAGTAGTGTCAGGGATAGACAGAGTTCCCTACAGCTGTGTGTGACGGAAAGTGTTTGGGTTAGAGACTGTCCTTACCTGTTTTGTAGGTGTTAATTTTTTTTCACATTGAATTCATTTTCTTATTGGCTTTTAGCAGTTTAAAAAACACATATATTTCTTCAACAAATTCTCGCTTTATGTCTCATCTCTCTCTTATACACTTGAGACTATCAATGTCCACTTGTAAAGCTAGTCTGCATAATGAGTGCTTTCAAAAGTTCAAAAGTGAGATTAGCATCAACCTCCTTTAGTGCCCTAGTTCTTAATCAGCACCCTGCCGCCGCCGCCAAGGGGCAGTTGGCAATGCCTGAAGACATTTTGTTATTTCATGATGGAGGTGCTACTGGCCTCTGGTGGGCAGAGGTGGGGAGCACCGTCAGCCGCCCACAGTGCACTGACACGCACTCACGTTTGTCAAGGATCATGCTGTGGTTGAGAAACCCTGCAGCAGTTGCTTTGCGAGTCTAGGAATTTTCTTGACTAGATGTGTCACTCTAAATTGTGTGGGGTTTAAAGTTCTTGTCTTTTTTTTTTTCTTTTTTTTTTTAAATTTTTTTATTTTGAGACAGGGTTTCCCTGTGTAGCTCTGGCTGTTCTGGAAATCACTCTGCAGACCAGACTGGCCTTGAATTCTCAGAAATCTCTTTGCCTCTGCCTCTTGAATTCTGGGATCAAAGGTGTGCACCACAACCACTCACCCAGCCTAAAACTCGTCTGTCTGTCTGTCTGTCTGTCTGTCTCTTTCTCTCCTCCCCCTCCCTCCCTTTCTCTTTCCTTCCCTCCCTTCTTCCTTCCTTCCTTTTTTTCTGCATGTATGCCTGCACACCAGAAGAGGGCATCATATCTCATTATAGATGGTTGTGAACCACTGTGTGGTTCCTGGGAATTGAACTCAGGACCTCTGGAAGGGCAGTCAATGCTCTTAACCTCTGAGCCATCTCTCTAGCCCTCGTATTCTTTTAAAAGAGCTTTTGCTTGTGATTCCGCTCCCCCCCTTGATTATAAGCCTGTATGAATAGCGCCAGGGATGGACCTGATTGGGCAGGGTGCTTGCTTAATACTGTGACACTCTGAGTTTCACCCCCAGCACTACGCACTGTGGCACAGATCAACAGTTTAAGGTCATTCTTGGCTACATAGTGAATTTGAAGCCAGCCTGGGCTACATGAGACCTTACCTATTTATAAATAAGTGTATGAACATTATTTTTATGTTTTGCATATTCTTATCAATCAATAAACGTTTTTTATCAATATGATTGACAGGCATGCTTTATGATTTTGATTTTCATCCCTCTTATTACCTCATTGTGTATGTATCAATCATGCATCTCTTCTTCTAGAGATTGCTTTGTTCATTTTCTTTAGACTATGCAAGTGTATTCCTAATAAACTCAGGAGAGATTATTGTAAAGGGGCTGTTGGGTCCTCTTTGTTGCAAGTACTTTCTCAGGTTGTTACTTGACTTAAGCCCCCATTGTGGTTTTTGAGTGCAGAGCTGTTTCAGCTCCTCTCTTTGAAGCTGTTCCTTATGCTCCACATTTTTGGTGTTACAGTCATCAGTTTCCCTGGGTCTAAACGACAGGAATTATTTTCCTGCAGTTCTTGAGAACAGAGTCTTAGCATCCCAGTGTCCCCAGAGTTGATTCCTTCTGAGGCCTCTCACATGGGCTTACAGCCTCACATGTTTTTTCCTGTGTGCCTGCCTCAGCCAGCCCTCTTTCTTGTCCGGATGCCAGCCATGCTGGGTGAAAGCTCTTCCCCAAATCTCATTTTACTTCATCCCCTGTTCCTAAGCCTTGTCTCCACTTACAGTCACATCCTGAGGTCTTGGGGGTTAGGACCTCATCAGAGGAACCAGCATGGAGGGTTCATAGTCCATTACAGTTGCCACAGAAAAGGCTTCTCTTCCTCAGAATGTGGAAACGTTTGGAAGAAATAATTTAAACTCACCAAGATTTAGTGTTTTCATTATTCACAGCTCCCATGGCACAGAGTTGTGACAAAGAGTAAGTAGAAGAATGTACTCAGCCTTTGACTCCTCAGCTCTCGTCCACTGTTCCCTTCTGACACCTGTCCTATACCATTCATGATGACAAATCAAGATGCTGGAAAGATTTTCTGTTCAAGTTTCCATCGTATTGCACGGCAACACTAGGCAATAGCATACTTCCTCTCATGGCAGGTAAATGGCCGTTGTCATTACAAAGATGTAACTGCTCATGGTTGCTGTCAGCAGCATTGACATAAGAGGAAAGGCTGCGTTTGCACACTGATTCAGTTTCTCCCTTTCTCCACTTTCTCCTGAATGTTTACGTATTCCACAGCATTCCCTGGTCTCTAGGGCTCTCTAGGCCTTCCTTTTTGACTTTCTGGGACCTAAGAATGACCATCGGGTCACAGATAGAGATGGAATCAATCTGTAGAATCAACCTCCACTGTATGCAGTCTGTTGGAACCCTCCAGTGTAGGGGGATGCATATTCCACTCTCGGCTCCATGGAGTACCATGTTAGTCACTGTTTATCCATATGATTTATCAAAAAGAATGTCTTTTGTGAAATATGTTTCAGAGGAGAAACAGAGGCAGGGCTCAGCAAGTCTGGGACTCACAACCGTGACTGAGGCTGGGTGACAGACCCTGTCCCCACTGTATCATTACTGCATCACTGCATCACTGCACCACTGCATCACTGCATTACTGCATTGTTGTACAGTAGGGGTGTTGCTAGTCAGACTTTTAGGCATGCACTAAACAGTTTACAAGGCAAGATTTCCCTTCTTTTAACTGAGTCATGCTTTCAGAGGTTTCAGTCCACAGTCAGTTGGCTCTGTTGCTTCTATGCTGTTGTGAGGCAGAACACCATGGTGGAACGAACTTGCTCACACCAGGAAGGCCAGAGTGGGAGAAGAGAGAAAGGGCAGGAGGGGGCAAGTGAGTGGGAGGGAGGAGACTAGGTATAACCTTCATAGTGTAACTTCCAAGTCATGCCTCATCTCTCTATCTAGGCCCTACCTCTTCTGCACTCTCTCCCCAGTAGTGCCACAGCTGGGGACTGTGCTCCTAGCACCCAACTCTGTGGTTATTTAAAGCACAGCAAATAATAAGATGGTATGAGTCTGTTGGGAATAGAATGATGGAGCTCTGAGAACAAAGATTTTTTCAAACCCAGTCTGTCTGCCATGAGACTTCTTGAGGTACAGGGCCTACATGAGACAGTAACCTCAAACATGAAAGCTAGAGAGTTCCAGGAAGATGGGGTAGGCCTCAGAGTGAACGGAGGCTGCTTTCTGTGGGAGCCCCTTCCTCTTTCTATAGCCCAGGGCAAAAGGAAATGGGAACCACTCAACCTTATAAAAACAAGGCTAGTGGCTCCCTTTTGGCTCTCTCCATAGTCATTATTATAAAGCCATTTTCTGTCACCAGAACTAATGTCTATGAGTAGTTAGAAAACACGAGAGAAGGGTTGAGGTGGGCCCTTCCTTCCGCTGCTTCACGTTCTTGTCCCGTGTTCTACCCTGTCCTCCACTGTCTGATTCTTTCACTGTGATGAATTGGAAAGCAAGACAGACATCAAGTTAAGAATGAGTGATTTCTGTCCCTTATCTTAGAAACAGGACTTAAGGAGACTTTCAGGGATAGAATAGACCTACCAGTGGAAATAGAACCACATATAACTAAGATGTGACCCTTAGTAACTGACTTTCTAGTAAGAAGAGACTCTATCTCACATACCCAAGCTATTGAATGTGTGTGCTAAGGCCACAGACTCTTAGTATTACACATGGAATAAAGTGAATATAGCAGGCAAGCAGGACATTTTAGAATTCTCCACCCACTCCTGGATGACTCCAGAGATTTACAGCTACCTTGGAAGGCCGTGGTTAGGATGTCTAGCCAGCTGCATAGACTGTTTCCCCTATTGTTTCTGCCCTCAGTGATCCTCAGATTTCAGTCTGAGTAAGAATTATTATACCAGACTGTTCATGATGATTGCATTAACTGGGCAGTGTCAGGAAACCTGCACATTCCTTGGGAGATGTGGGGTGTGATAAGCTTAGTTTTTCCTTTGTTGGTAGATCTCATGAAAGGTTAGTCATGAAGCAGATGGGGTCATCTGACAGCCACAAATGACAATGTGACCTGGGTGTGTAAGTGCTTGTGATGTGGGTCTGTAGCAGGAATCTTAAAAGTTCTTATTAATAAAATCAAACCTGGAGCCAAGGATTGGGGTGAACACTGGAAGATCAGAGAGACAGAACAAGCCACAGCTAACCTCACCTGGCTAGTTCCTCAGCTGGTCTTGTTTCCTCAAACTGGAAGCCTCTGTGTCCTCATATCCGAATGGCTCTTAGCGAACTGTGCTGCTCGAAAGCCTGAAAGCTTAACCAGCCAAATGCTTCTATTTCCTGGTCTTCATGCCTTATATACCTTTCTGCTTTCTACCACCACTCCCTGGGATTAAAGGCTTGCTTTCTGGCATTACAGACGTGTGTCACCATGCCTGGCCGTTTCCAATGTGGCCTTGAACTCACAGAGATCCAGAGGGATTTCTGTCTCTGGAATGCTAGGATTAAAGTGTGAGTGCCACCATTTTCTAGCCTCTGTATCTAGTGGCTGTTCTGCCTCTGACCCCAGATAAATTTATTAGGCTGCACAATATTTTGGGGAACACAATACCACCACATAGATCTTCCTTTAGGGTGTTCTAGCATGCTGGAAGGAACTGACAAATGTCAAGTGTCACACATGTTTTGTCCGGGGGGGAGCAAAGAGCACCAGGAGACCAAACTTGTTGGGTCGAGACTTCCAAAGTGTATTTCCATCTGGAAATTGGAATCGGGGCAGTTTGGCCTTTGTTTTGATACTTGCTGCAAAGCCAATTAGACTGTTCTCCTGTGTAGTTCTAGTGGTACTGCCCTGTTCTCCTGATAGTTCTCCTGACCAGCAGTGACTCCCCCAGAGGGTTTGCTGCCTCAGAATCTCTCCTGATTAAGGGGAGCTGCTAACTTTTAGTAGTGAGGAATGGTCTGAGATGCTGCCAACTCTGTGACCGTGCACTGGGTAGAGTTCTGGCAGAGGTCTTACCTTTGTCAAGTGTCAGAAAGCCAAAGCTACTGCGATACTGCCCAAATCACCCTCTGGAGCAGTGGAGATGGTGTGTAGATAGGCCAGGAGGAGTTCCTGTGGGGGAGAGGGGATGTGGAAAGGGTTGCTCACTCCACAGTTGTGGCTCCAGGGTGCTTCCCTGCCTGCTCCTGCTGCTGTCACCTCAGGGAGAGCCCATGAGGACTAGCTGGCCCAGGAAGGAAGCCAGGGAAGTCCCCAGCTTCCTCCTTTCAATGGCTGCTTTGTGCATGCTACTCTCCTCCTCCCTAGGGAGACTCTGGAGAGCCCTGCAATTGTGTTCTCACCTGTTCAGCAGGTTTTCCTCCCAGGAATAAAGGCCAGTTAAAGTGGGGAGAAAACAAGGCCAGCCTTTGATTCCTAGAAGGTTAAGTCACTTCTTCCTGTGTAATCGTAGACTGTTTTGTGGAGAGGTGGAGGGGTGCTCAGTGCACTCTTATTTCTGCGATCTAGTGTCTGGACCCCCAGGATCGGGTGTTCTTCGTTCTGAATCCAGTTACGTGATATGCACACAGCCTGTGTTCCTGTCAGAGCGTTTTTCTTCCCTTTCATTCTAGGCCTTGTGTGTGGATGAGGATCCTCAGTTGAAGTGATTTGGGGCTGATATGGTTTGTGTCCCGAATGTCCTCAAGTGTTCAAGCGGGGCAGAGACTGTGCAGAGCCAGTCCCATCCTTAGCTTAGGCTGGAGTAGAATGAGACACGAATTATTTAATAAACCCCCATTGTGTTCAACTTTGAACAGTTTTAAACAAAATGAGACTTGGTGTTGTTTTAATAATTATTTCTTCAGGAAATCACCCTAGAAAATGTTAAGTTACTCAAACATAATGCACGCCATTATGAATAAATAGCTGTACACAAGCAGGTACTTCTTGCCTAGAACTCATGAACCAATGGTGAAAGAGAGTGTGTGCAGGGCATGTTATGAGCCAACTGCTCCCTGAAGCTTTCTTTTTCTTCTTTTGCTTGGTCTTAATTGGTTTCAGGGACTTGCCTGTTTTAGGATTATCCCAGGAATGTTTCAGCCTCAGGGTTTTTGCACTTACTTTTTCCTAGTCCAGGGAGAGATTTCTTGGCTGGCCACAGGGCCTGCTTTACTCAAACTCTGCAGCCTCAGTCAGGCTTTCCCTTCACTTCCTGTTTGCAGCTGTCATCCCTTTGTCTACCCCATGTCCTTGCCACCTCAGAATCACCAATACCAGTATGTGCTGGTGAGTCCCTACCTGTTCTTTTGTCTCTGGTTGGTACCTAACACCTAGGTCTGCACCTGTGTCCTCAACACAGAACTCGAGTCTGGCACCTAATGGAGGTACACTAATGATTTGTGGATGAAAGATTAAACCACTGCTTTGTGGGTTTGTCCTTGCTGGGTGCCAGTGATTAGCACCACAACAAGCTTTCTAATTACCCTTAGCCAGGAGGAGCAACAGCTTTGTTAGGGTTTCCCTCATTTGCTGGTCAGCTCCACTGAGGCTGATTACTCAACAACTGCTGGTATCACTGAGGTGTCACCATTAACTCTGCAGTCCCTGTCATCACTATGATGTGCTGTTCATGGGCCATGGAAATCAGAAGAGACAAACAGACAAGGCTTTTGTTGGTCTGATAAAGAACCGAAGACATGTTTGATTAAAGTCTTCATGTAGGCTTGTATTTCTGAGAAAAAAAAAAATAGGCTAAGACCCACAGAAAAAGGGCAGTTTGGACAGTGTATAAGGAAGGGAATGTGTGCCTTTCCATCATTATGTGTAGCAATGAGAAAAATGTAAGCTAAAACGTACATTGAAGTGTGGGTTTTTCAGCCTGTCAAGGTGTTCAGGCTGGCACACACTCCATCTGTTGGTGAGGCTGTGAGCAAGTAGGCAGCCTCAGGCATTGCTGGAGGGAGGTGCAAGTTGGTAGAACCTTACAGAGGGACTTTGGAGATGCCAATCAAAATTTCAACAGTATAATCTCTTTGGCCCAGCAATTTCACTTCTGTGACTCTGTTATAAAGATAAATTTTTACATGTACAAAATTATATATGCATGGTTTTATGCCTTGTAGGCTTGTTTGTAACACCAAAGGTAAGAGAGAAATCCCAGGATCAACCCACTGCAGGGACCTGGCTCATTAGGGAGAGCACACCCTGATGACCAGCTGTGCAAAGAATGAGTATACCCAGTGTTGTCTTGTCTCTGTGTGGTAATGGAGACCTGGAAGATGCACTACATTAAACAAGGTACAGGATGCTGCCTTTGTAGAAGGAAAAGGGGAAATGCCAAAATATAGTTTTCTGTTTGTTTTTCCATGCATGAGGACATTCAGAAGGAGAGCACCAAGAACCAATAACTGAACAGCTTGTTCAGGTTAGGGCAAAAAGGGCTGTTGGGTGGGGTGACATTTGGGGAGTCTCCATAATGTATATTCATACACAGGGTAGATCACAGCACTGCTTTATCAATTGAACAGTCAGTGAGATAAAGAAATGGAGAGGCAGGAGAGGAAAATTATTACTTCCTTTGTGACAGAATTCAAGGCTCTTCTGGCAGCTCCCAGGCTATCTGCGTGTGTATTCTCCCTCTGGAAGACTGGCCTTGGTGGGGGTGGTAGGGGGAGTGTGAGCATGTGTGAACTCCTGGGGAATTTCTCCTTCCTCATGATATCCTGGTTGCTATAGCTCAGATCTATTTGTGACACACAGAAAATGCTTTAAATAAAAGCTACTTCCTGACCATGACTTCCTGGGCAATGTGTTCTTCCGGAGACGGTTGAGCGCCAAGGTTTACATGCAGTCTGGGCGAGATCCCTGCTCATTCAGGCCGGAGCGCCATTGAGAGCAGGGTTCCATCCCGTGTTGGTAAGGGGCTGCTGCTTTGCTCCTGAAAACCTGGCAAGCCGAACCCCCAGGGCAGCACCTGCTGGAGGCTTCGCCTCCAGTGCTTTAGCACAGACTCCATCTTTCATTGGGGACTTGTGGTGATGTTGACTGTGCCCCTGTGGCTTCAGTCCCCAGGCACCAAGGGGAGCATTTCTCATACACCAGTGAAAACAGGAAGTGATGAAGCACATTCGCCTTGCATCCGTGCTGAGCTACTTCTTTCTTTTTGTCATTCTTCATTAGGTATAGACACGTGTGACCGTCCACGCATTAGGATCCCCGTTTCCACCGGCTTCAGACTTCCTCGGTTGCACAATGCCGCCGCCCGCGGATATCGTGAAAGTGGCTATAGAATGGCCTGGAGCCTACCCCAAACTCATGGAGATTGACCAGGTGAGTAAGGCAGGCAGAACCGGAGGGCTCACATCAGTTTTCCTCTCCACACTGAGGGGTTGGAGACTTCGGATACCTCTTCTTCCTTCTCTAAAGGGCTGTAAAATCTGGGCAGTAATTATCGCCGTGCAGTCTATGCAGATACAGTGGCAGTGGATGGGGCTTTTGCAGTCTTGCCCCATCTGCTGGACTGTGTCAATGCTGGGTTCCTGTCTGAAGCAGTAGTGATACCACCCAGAGGGACACACTCGGCTCTGAGCATTAGGACAGATGGGCTGTCCCATCCTACCTGCAGGGACTCATGGGTGGGCAGATTGTTCTAATATGGGCAACGTAAAACTTACTTTAAAAAACTCATTTATCTCCAGAAGAACCAACAAGTATTTTGTGGTAGTAACAGCTTCATAATGAAATTAGCACAGAGGGGCTTGGTCTTGGATCCCAGTCAATCATAGTTTTATTACTGGTATAAAATTCACTGAGTGTCTAGCACATTATCTGGAATATAATACAGAACCAGAAAACATATATTGAATGAAAAAAATATCAAGGGGGTTCATAAGAATCATTTCACTTGTGAGCCTGGATGCCTGACAAGTCATGTGGTATGGCTCTCATTCTTTGATTACGGATTGCCCAGGGAAGTTGGTCTCTTCTCATTTCACTGAAATCATTCTGGAACAAGTGATTGGAAGGAAGAGAGATGAGACTTAATATACACTTGCAGGGTTCAAGAAGCATGGTGGTGGTCTATATTTTCGATTAGATTACCATGGCAACTCTAACCATTATATTCTTGATACTACTTTATAATTATAGCCACAGTTCTTTTTCTGGTCAGATTTTATTATCATGTTTAGGATCACTGCAAAAGTGACATGGCATTGTGTGGATTCAAAGGAGTAACCAAAACAAACGCCCCAGGTCAAACCAGAATAAGCGGACTTGAATTTGCATGCAAGAAATGTTACATTGTGCAGACTGTTAAAAACTGGCCATGAAAGCAGCAAGCACCTCACTTTCGTCTTAGCTGTCCTCTGAGGTCACTGGAGAAACAGCTCCTGCAAGTACAGCACACGTGCCCCATAGCTTTGTGCAGGGGTCAGGCAGCCAGTACTCACCCTTCTTCACGTCAGGTTTGCATAGCACTGGTCACATCTTACCTTTCAAAAAGACTGTCTGGTGGTATTTGACATAGACCAAATGTGGGTGGGACTAGGTGTGGTTGGCCCAAAGAATGACAGCTAAAGCAGGAGCTGCTCTGTCACTCCCAGCAGTCCTGTGCTCTGTGGAGGCCGGGATCTAGGTCCATCCTGCCTTGTCGCTTTGCTTCACCAGCATGTGGGCCTCAGGAACAGCTGCTTGGGCCTTAGAAATGCAGGTTCTCAGGTATGACCCAGGTATGCATGGTAACAAGATTCCCAGGCTATCCTTGCGCATAGCTGAGTGACACGTGGTACCTGAGTCAGGGTGCACATTAGAATCACTAAAGCCACCGGTTTACTCTAAGAGACTCTCACTTAGTGATCCTGATGAACTATTCAGTTTTGATTTAACCGCGGTTGGTGGAATTTGTGGTCCTCTGTGTTAAGGCAGCCTTTGATACATATTCCAGCTGCCTGGGGAGTCAGCGTAGTGTTCTCTGTTTTGGGGATGGTCTTTGCTGTGTGTAAGAGTTTCAACAATTTTTTTTAATGTTTTTTTTTTTTTTTTTTTTTTTTTTTTTTTTTTTTTTTTTTGAGACAGGATTTCTTTGTGTAGCTTTGGAGCCTATCCTGGAACTCACTCTGTAGACCAGGCTGGCCTCAAACTCACAAGAGATCTGCCTGCCTCTGCCTCCCGAGTGCTGGGATTAAAGGCATGTGCCACTACACCAGGCCCAAGTTTCAATAATTTTTAAAGAAAATAATCTTTGTGCTTTGGAACAATTTTAGGTTTATACAAATTGCAAAGGTTCTATGCTTTTACATTTATTCCCTTGTATTTAGTGTTCCCTAACATTAACATTGTCACATAATTTCAGGTACTTGGTCCATAGTCACATAACATACAGTGTATAGTGCATGTTCCTATCTTATCAGTTGTCCCAGTAAACCCACTGATAGCCATTTTTTTTATTGCTATTTAATGGCCCACCCAAGATCGCATACTATATTTATTATTATACCTCTTTGGTCTCCATTGTCTGAAATAATTCTTTAGTCATTTCTGACAACTGTTTTGGAAAGCACATTTATGGAAAGTACTTCAGTTTGGGGTTCTGTGGTACATTTTATCTATTAGATTTGAGTTTTGCACTTTGGGCTAAAGTACCAGAGAAATGGTATTGTGTCCTTTTCAGGGTGGCATGTCAGGGAGCTCTCATATGGCTTTGTTTCATTCTTGTTCACTATTCCAGTGCTGTGGATGAGAACATGGGAGTTCAGAGAAGCTGCCTTACTTGCCAGTCAGTGATGGACCAGGACATGACTGTAGGCTTCCTTTCCTAAGACTTAACTTTTAAATGGCTGTCTAAATTATGGTCCTCCTGGCAATTCCATATGGAGGCAGACTCAGAATGAGGAACCCAGGCTCTTCCTGCCTGGCTGGATCACAGCCCATCCACAGCAGTCAGTGTGGCTGTCAGATGCTGTTTCCTGATAAAATGAAAACTTGGCATGAGACTTGGAAACATTTGCACATGCACTGAGTAGTTGAAAGGATGACTACCTGGAGTTTCTCCTGCTTTTTTGCATCATTTGATAAGGATCATACTGTCTGACTCTTGCCCATTGAATGCTAGCAGAAATACTGGTAAGCATGTTGCTTCCTTTAAGCCTGGATAACTAACAGGGTTTTCACTAACAGGGTTTTTCAGAGTTTGGGTTAGGTCTTGCTGTTCTGTGGTCTTCCTCCTACCACACCATGCTGTCATTGTCTCAACTCTGAGCAGAGGTCCCTGAACTTGTGCTGGAATCATCCAGGAGGTTTATACAATGTGCAGTGGCTAGCTGCAGAGATTTTCATTCTGTCGACAATTACAATTAATATAACAAGCACCAGTGAATCTATACCAGGCTTCCTACAGTTTTAGAAATAGCCACTGGGCTAGGGTGAGCTTGTCTTTAAATGCTGCTTCTCCAGTGCCTCGTGACCAGTCTTTACCTGGTGATGGACGTTTCACCAATGAACCGTGGTGGAGGAGCTTCCACTGTGGTAGTTACCAGGGGCTCGGCTCTGCTCAGCTGTCCTCCAGTGACACCTGTTGTGTGAGGACATCTGCTCACAGTGGACTTGTTTACATTCTTTGTCAGTCTTGAGCAGACTCTTCCATGTTTCTACTCAGCAGGGAGAGTCCCTAGGATCTTTTTGTGAATTGACTTTGTTATACCACATGACACATTCCAAAGTTATCCACTGTCTTGTTGCCTGACTCTGTTCCAGCCAGGCTATGTGAGGCTGAGGAGGGTGGTTGTTGGGACACCCAGAAGCTACAGTGACGCCACATTTTGTTTTAGTTACCTTTCACCTAATAAATACTGTGTGTCTGTGGAAGCTGAGCATCTGGCCAGAGGTGTTTCCCGAGTGGCAGTGTAGTGCACGGGGTGGTGGTGGTGGTGTACAGTATAGATGTATGCTGGGGCAGAGCAGGACTGGGACCTGGAAGAGTCTTTGCTTGATGTTTCAGCTGTGGAAAAAAGTACTTTAGATGGAGTAATAAACAGAAACTTCTTGCTCCTTTTTTTTTGGAGGCTGGAAATCCAAGGCAATGGTGATTGAGGATCTGGTAGGACCTATTATTTTTATAAAGTTTCTTCTATGAATCCTCCCATAGCTCATTGCACAGTCCGACTCTCTGGCCAAAGACTCCCCTGCCTTCCCAACCTAGTCACCTACCAAAGGCTCCACTGTCATGTACCACCACCACAGGCTTAGTTTCATGTAGACGAATCTTAAAAGGTCTTATTAAATAAAAACCTGGAGCCAGATATAGGGGTGAAAACCTGAGAGATCAGAGGAATAGGAAAGACCACCTAACCTCACCTCACTGACACCTCATTCTCCAAAAGAGAGCTACTTCCTGTATCCCCACGCCTATATGCCTTTCTGTTCTGCTCTTCCATTTGCTCTGTTTGTCCAGCTAAATCACTTCCTCTTCCTGCCCAGCCCTGTCACTTCCTATATGTCTGTACAGACCTCCAGACCTCTATAGTTATTACTGGGATAAAGGCATGTGTCACCACAATTGGCTCTGTTCTCAGTGTGACTTTGAACTCACAGAGATCGAGGCAGATTCCTGTCTCCCAAATGATAGGATTAAAGGCATGTGCTACCACTGCCTGACTTCTATGTTTAATATAATGGCTAGGTTTTTCTCTGATCTCCAGGAAAGCTTTATTTATTAGAGCACAAACAAAATACCACCACAGTTTCAGCTCATACAGAATAAACACATTCCAAGCTAAGCAGTCCCAGGGCCCTGATTTCTGGACTAACTCAGTTTGCCTCCTGGAGCCTTCTTTATCTTTCTTGAAAAAGTGGGAGGGGCATAATAATTTGTTCTTGCAAAGGTTAAAGAAAATGTATGAAGACAATGTAGTTTATTGCCTGGTCAAAGTCTTAATTGCCAAGATAACCATTATTGCTCTTATTTTAAGCAAGTGTCCATTACATAGTCTAGTTCCTTTTCACCTGCATGTCCTGAACAGCACCAGAAAGCCAACTTGAACCTGTCCTACCTCATTTTCCAATCATTTAGGATGGTAAAGAAAAACTGGAGGGCAAGTGGGAGGCATTACCTGGCAGCAGGAAACCACTAGCTGGATACGCAGGCAGTTTGAGCTGTAGAATAGTCTCTGGCTCCTTACTACTCCACCCACCATTTCTGAGCAACGCTACAATTTGAGAAACAAGCTATTGCATTGTGGCCATGCCTTGAATCCTGCTTCTTCCGTGTCTAGTGACCCATTCTTACTTGATGTATGAGCATTTCATTAATGAATCGGAGGAGGAGCAGTTTCCTCAGTGGTGGCTATTTTCATCAGGGGCTCAGCTCTGCTCAGCCATATTCCTCTGACACCTGTTGTGTTTGAGGGGACATCTGCACCCTGACCGCCATCACTTCCAGACAGCCGTTCTTCGGGTCCTGGTACACTCTTCAAGCTCCAGCATCTCCTGCCTGTGCCCCACCCACTTTCTCTTTGCCGGACACTGAGCCAGCAAGGCGTCATTTGCTGTGCCTGAGAGTGTGGCCTGTGTTTCTGTGTGATGACATTGACTCTTAACACCTTCCCTCTCCCCAGCTGTCTTCGTTTCCCAGGAGAGACGGAGAAGGGCCAGGTGCTTCTTCCTTCTCCAGCCTCTCAGACTATGCCAGCCCTGTCTCTTGTGAGTTTTAATAGCCTTTTATTTGTTAACCTTCTGTCCTGTCCAGTACCTCTCCTCTTTACAGACTTTTCTCTTCTCCAACAGCAAACCCTTTGATTCCTAGCATGGGAAATTGTCCCACTACCTGCAGCTCTGATTAGTCCTTAACTTACTGTTTCTCCATTCCTGTGCTTTCTTTGATGTTTTCAGTATATTGGCTACACTGTCACGGTGTGTTCGTGGATGAACAGCGCTTCCCTCTCCTTTGAAGCTGGCCTTACGGATACAGTATCTACTAGTTTCAGTCAAGTGGTCCTCTCTTAGCCTCAGTTTCTCCCTCTTGGTAATACTACGCAGAATTCTCCTGAACCTGTATCCTCAGATATCAGTCCGGAGAGACTTCATTGCTGGTTTATTCTGTATTAAGTTTCTTCCTTGATCCTAGTCTACTTCTGTCCAGATCTTTTCTATCCTCAGCCCTCTGGTCTCTGTGCTTACCATGGATGGATAGTTTTGGTCTTAACTGCATGGTCTCTAAAATGTTAAACATCATGCCTAAGTGATACCTGTCCCCATCACCAGTGTGGACTATTATCTGGCACCACTTTCAAATCTCTGCTTGATGGAGGGATGACTTCCATGCACAAAGCTTAACTTATCTTTAGAAGAATACAGGGGTTGATGGAATTCTCTAATTGTGAAGAAAAGGGTCTTAGGGGGTCCAGTGTCTGAGTACAAATTATGGACTTTGTACAATGACAGTTTGCAGGTCAGGTGAGGGGCTGGTCATCTTCATGAAGTGTGTGTTAGACAAACACTTAGAGAGGCTGCTACCCAGCTGATCAAGACCAAGAGGGTGCTGATGTTATGTGACAGACTTTTCTTGGGAAAACCCTGAACATCTGTCTACGCATTCCAGATAGGTAGCCCACAACACACCTAAGTACAGATACCATTGAAGTCCAACTTGGTGAAACAATGAGTTTCATTAGGTCACTTACAGAAGCAGGGATGACACAAAGAAGTCTGCCTCCCCAATGTTAACGCTATCATGGCTTCATAAGGGCTAGAGACCTGGGCCTCGTTGCACAGCATGAAGGCAGCTCAACAGGTTGAGAGTGTCCTCCCCTGGTGGCTTAGTATCCAAATCTCTGGCAGCTCAGCTTGTCCTTGTGTCTTTCAGGCAGTTTGGCTGATCCTTGCTTTTTCAGGCTTCTGAGCTGAGTTAAGAGTTTTCTTTGCTGCTTGGCACTTCTGAGAGAACTCCCAAGCAGTCTTTATTGTTTATTCTAGGGGAGGGAACGGTCAGGTAAATCTGGTAAGTTTCAGGGACTTCCTGAAGCTATTTTGAGTTGTTTATTACTTCTTGTCTTAAAGAGCTTCTCTGCAGGATGGACTGTTTCCATCTGAAGAAAACTCCTACACAATGGATGAGATGTTCACGGTTTCCAGCCTTAATTTGACTGGTCCTTCTTAATTGGTTCCTGGGTTTTCAAGGCCTCCTTGCTCATTCCTGCCAGAGTGAATTTTTATTGCCCCATTTTCCCATTTGGATGATTTAGAGAAGGATTTTGTTTGAGAAAAGTGCAATATCCTAAAGAAAAAAAAAGATTATAGTTGATTATGGGATTTTCTAGTGATCCTGAGCCTCAAATCAGAATCCTAAGCATAGCTTCATAGTCCTGTAATTTCCCCCAAGCAATCTGTATCCGAGATATCTGCAGTTTTGAAGTCCCCTCCTGCTTAGTAAATACTGATTCTTTAGACATGTATCCGTGTGTGTTCATAGCCTGCCTCATCTCTCCAGGTTTCCCTCCCAGCGTTTTGCCTAGCTTGCCCCTGCTGTGAATCCTAGCTCCTGCAGAGATCCACGTCCTTACCCAGCCCTTTTGGGAACATATTATGATGCAGTCCTGTTGCTAGCCTTCTAGTTTCTTGAGCCATTTTCACTGCCTGTTGCTTTTCTTTTCAGCTAATACATCTGTATGCAATGCAATTTACATTTCTCTTATGTATACACATCTCTTGAAATTGACTAGAAGCTCCTAGTGGTCAGCATGTGGTTTAGAATGCTTGTGGCCTGGGGTCTGTCACACTGTTCTCTCTTGTCTGTGTGTCCACCAGGGACTTGAATTTTGAATAATTACGATAAAAATAACGTGCTGCTATTCTTCATTTGCCACACTTTAAAAGAATTCCTTTCCATATATTGCTGGGAAGTTTGGTTCCACAAAAGAAACACAGATACATGCGCTTTAAGGTAACCACGTTCAAATTGTCTGTGTTTTTTCCTCAGTTACTGTGTTTTTATAGCATATTTAAGGTATAATTCAGTAGGTGCAAATCTGAGATTTAGATTAGACCTTTCAAAAAGCTCATTAATTAAGTAAAGTGCATTCACATTTTGTACTTGGCATTTCAGGGTTTTGCTGATCCTTCCCATAATAGTAGCAATAGTAATAATAATGGCTGCCCTCTAGTCAGCGTGCCCTGTGCCAGGCAGCGTAAGTGCTCTGCACGCAGTGTTTTGTCATATTCCTATAGCCCCAAGAGTTCCTTGTAGCTTTCCTGTTTCATAATTATTCACAGCCTCATTAATTTGGCTTCGAGTGTTCTGCTAGAAAGTTGCTGCATTGAATCTAGCACTGTTCAACACCGCTGCACAGTCAGACGTTAGTAAATCTAGGTCTCTCTGTTGGCTGGTTCTGCATTAGCCTCTCTGTTATGTTCCTACTTAATGATTCTTCCCAGTAGCAGCAGTCTGGTTTGAACAGAAGCTACACTGTCACAGGTATGCCTGCTCCACTGCTATCAATGACATTTTCAGAGACTGGTTGAGTTAAGAAAGCAAAGACTGCCTTTGCTTAAAAACCAGAGGCTGTTTGCCCATTGGACTGGCTTATTACAATAGAGACCATGAAAAGCCATATATGGCCTGACAGGCTAGCATGTAGGAGCTGGGCTCCTGGGCAGGGTGCTTAAGAGTATGGACTTAGTAGGGACTGATTGGACTCAAAGTCAGGCTTGACACTTCCCCTGGGTGTGACCAGGAGCAGTTTCCAATTTTGTAAGGAAGAACTCGCAGTATTCCTGAGTCCTTCCTTGCTTGCATGACACTGTGAGATAAGCATTCAGCTCTCTGCTTAACCATGCAGTCATTAGCAGCCAGTTCTCATTCTCCTGTTACACAGAATAGAATGAGCATCTCATGTTTTAGGCAAATCTGGAACCAGTAATGAAAACTTCTTGAATACATTAAACCGACACTTCAGCTTGGAAAGCTGCAAATCCCAAGCTGTGTAAACACTGACTGCCTGGTCAAAGGCAACTGGTAGATACTGAGCTCCAAATAAAAACACCTGAATTCAGATGGGGCTCTTGATAACAAAGAACGAAGACAATCAGACAGAATTTTGAGAGAACTGCTTTTTAACCTGTGCTGCAGACACTAGCAGCCCTGGGATTTCCTTGCAGTGTTTTTCTTGAGTGCCTGGGTTAGATGCTCAGCTCTAGTGCTTTGACCTGATCATTCTTGGTTGTGGGGGCTGTCCTGCGCCTCCTGGCATTTTAATGACATCCTGGCTTTACTCATTAGATGCCAGTGGTGCCTCTTCTGCAGTGTGATGAGCAGAAGTGTCTAGACACTGCCAAATATCCCTGGTCAGTGGATAGAATTTCTTCCTATTTGAAAATGAACCAGATGAAAAGCTCCCTAGCTTGGCTTTGCATCAAGATTGCCCAGGAGCCATTGAAAATGCAGAAAGGATGGATGAGTGGTTCAAGGTCCATAGATTACTTTTTTTTTTTAAATCAAATTCCCTTGGGGGATGATCTCATGATTATTGTTGCATTTGGAAAACACTATTGTGAGGTCCTGGACATTTACAGAGTCTTCTGGCAATGGTGTCTAGCTCCCACAGTAAATTTCAATGTCTCCCTTAAAGCCAATGCCTCCATTTCTGCATCAATAACAGTGTCCTAATAATTCTGAACCTCTTCTTACTTTATAGAGCACACACAGAACATCTTCAAGAACCCACTTGACACCAAGTGAGGAATGTGTGATAAGTCTATGTTATTATTTTAAGCATTTGTGCTGACTTAGAATGCTATTGGTGGGGAAGTTATCCCTCATCTGATTGTTGCAATGCTTGAATTTGGTAACTTAGCATCTATTTCTTAAACTTCCTTTAAAATAAAATAACTAGGGTACTTCCTTTTCTGGGCCTCTCTTTCTCTTTCTCTCTCATAGGATATTCTATAGAACCTCATATGAACTTAGAACGTTACATGTATAGGAAAAGAAAGACAACCAATGTATTTCTTGCCTCTGAAAACAGAGTTTAATTGGGCAAGAGTGAACCCCAACATCCATGCTGCTCTTCCATTTAAAGAATAGCTTACATTTAGTACACTTTCTAGGTAGGTGGAAAGGCATTCTGCCGACTTGCCTCTTCCCATAAGATTGTTGCTTAGGGAAGTTTTGGCAACTCAGGCAGAGTTTGGGATCCAACAATGTTTGACTGAAAATTTGTGACTAAAACCTTCTTCATTTCTGCAATGTTTGGTGTATGTTATGCCTTGTGCTTCCTCTTAAAAAATAGATTAGCTAGACATTAGTGTATGGTGGGATACACACGGACACACACACACACACACACACACACAGACACACACACACACACACACACACACACACACACACACACACACGACACGGACAAACAGACATAGATATACACACACTTACTTCAGTTGGAAGGACTCTGTGTCCTCAGAATGATAGAGTTTGCACTTAGTAAATAAAGACAGCATGTACTTTATCCCCGGGGGCATGTGACTAGGATGAAGTGTGTCCGGAGCTCTGCGGAGGAAAAGGCAGCCACGGGAAGTAAAACTCCTGCTTGCTCATCTTGTTTCCAGCACCCATCATTGCTAAGTGTATCTTCTCAGCCAATGCCGTGTCTATCATGATGACAACTCCTTCCATCTCCCACAGTTCCTTAAGAGCTAGTGCTGGAGAGCCTCTTTCTTAAATGGTTCAAGACTCTGCCCATTGTCTCTCCTCTCTGTGGCTTCTGGGACCTGTATCTTCATCCCTTATGGGCTTTGCCAGCCTTTTTAGGGCCACTTTTGCTTCCTTATGTCTGTCATCATATGTCAAATTCTTTCCTGCATTGACACAGAGACCTTCCATCTTTAGAGCCTTTATAAATACCACCTTTCTTAACTGGTTATTACATTCCTTGCTTCTGTCTGGTTGACATTCATTCTTCCATCTCAGAGGTATAAATTCCAGAAAGAGGTCATTTTTGGCTCTTCACACTAGGTAGATCAAGACCCTTGCTATGTGCACCTCTAGCACCATGAAACACACTGCTCACCAACCTTGAAGCCCATTGTATGATGTTCTATGTTGTTCCAGAGTGTGCTTTGTGCCTGCACAGTGTCTGGCCTACGGCAGAGCCACAACTCGAAGATGTATTAGTTTAGTCAAGGAGAGAGATGATGCTAGCATTCTCTATTTTTATCTGTATGGACAGTGTAGAACAATTGTGAAAAAAGAATGGCTTTTGAGAGGCTATCATTTTCCTTGTCTTCATTAAGGATTCTAAATATACTTCTGAGGGCCTTATGAGGACCAATGTGGGTCTTCCCATCATGACTATGGGACAAGCTTGTGATAATCTGTTTGGACTTGTCAGGTCTTCATCGATGACAGGGTGCTTCTAATTTCTAGCTGTCATGCCGACCTCCTAATACATATAGATGACTATACATTGCTGGTCTGTCTTGCCCTTCCTGGCATCTCTGGTACTTCAGTTTTAAACATTCTTCACTCCATGGTTCCTGCTGCCCCTGGGCACTTTTCTTCTCTTCCTCTTTCTTTGGTAAGGGGGTCACCTTATCCTTTCTGCTGAAACTGTGTGTCTTCCTAGATTCCCCACCCCCTCAGCCATTGTAGGAAACTTCTCCTCCTCGTTATGACACCTGTTGCCCTTGCTTGTCAGTGTTGAGGAGCGCAGCCCAGGACAACTGAAAAACAGCACCACGTCAAGTACTGTTACAGGAAGAACTTTATATGAGAGCCATAAGAACTCCAAAACAAAGACAGTGGACACAAAGTAGGTGGTTGTCAACTTAGAACATGTAAGCACAAGGGCAAACAAACTAGAAACCTTAGAAATGAAACTACAATACAAATGAAATATAAGGTATAGTGTACCAGTTATTTAAAAGAATAAAACACACAAAGTAGGTTTGACTAAAGAGAGAATTGGTGAAAGAGGACAAAAGTCGGGATTCATCCAAAAGATAGCCTAAAAAGAAAGGAATGAAAATTATGAATGTCAGGCTCCACTGGCCAGGTCCCAACTTCTGATCAGTAGCCAGTTCTAATCCAGCGAGAATGAACGCATGGGAGAGAGGCGGTGTTTAAAGAAACTCTACCTAATATTTGATTCCTTTGGAGTTGAAGCAAATTTGACCATGAGGAAGAACAGGTTTTGGGTAACTGGATGAGTCAAGGCTTTCTCATGTGGAACTCTGGGTACATAGTTCTCTGTCCAGGAGATGATAAGTCAAAAGGCATAGGCCTGGAAATGACATGGTGGGTTTCACTATCAGATGGTCCTGAGTTGAGAATTATTTGGTGAATTGCAAAATGGAATGAGCATAGTTAGCCTGCTCCTTCAGTGCCCCAGTGAGGAAATAATTATGATATGCCCTGGTATCAGGGGAGGTAGAATTGAGAGCTGTGTCTCCCAGAGTGATGGCGGTCCCATTGCTGTGTCCCCTCTGGCCTCTCTTTTTCCCTCTGCAATCTGTGCCTCAGGTTGGACACTGTTCAGTGGCTGCCTCTTTCAAGATTCCCTTGGGTTTTCACTGGCCTCCGCCTCCAGCAAAATCTGCTCTTGTTTGAGAATACATCCCAATTATGCCACTTTCCCCATCTAAAAACCTGTGATGCAACAAGCTTTCAAGAGTTTCTGCATATGACCTAGATGGTTTCTGCTTCCGTCTGGCCTTTTTAATCTCTTGTATTCTTGTGATGGTGTCAACACTTCCACATTCATCATAGGAGTCCGTTTAACTATTCCTTTTCATTTATTGTATCTCCAGGCAGAATTGTACCTTCACATGGTACCTGCTGTTCTTTGCCCCTCTCTGTCTATAGGCAGAATAAAGAGAAAAGTTTGAGGCGTCTCCTCAGAGTAGACAGACAGAATTGGGACCCAAGACTACAGTGTGAAGGATAGGGAAGATGTAATATTCATTGCAGGTCTGTATTTTGGTAAGCTAGAAGTAGACAAATACAAGTTGAAAATTGAGAGTTTGGAGGTTTTAGCTGGATTTGAGCTTGTGGGTGAATATACACACATTTGAAGCAGCCTGAGACAAGGGAGGACTGGAGAGGACCTCAGGGAAGCTGGCTTGGTGATGTGAATATTAAAAACAAGAAGAGAGCTGGAACAGAGAAGCTGATGTTTAAAGTTCCAGAGTTACCATCAAGTTTTATCATGATTTCTGTGGATAGTGTGTTAGGAAGGATCATCTACTAGACTCATAGAAATGCTAAAAGATTATAATTTAAGTAACATTTGTCACCAAGAATTAGCACCAAGGTACCCAGAGTTACAGTGTCCTGGATTCTGGTGGTGTCATCTGTGCTGTGTGGCTTTGAGCACCTTACATACACAAAACTCACAGTTTCCTCAGTAGTGCAGTAGGCTTAGCAATACCTCTTATATGAATATGTGAGGGCATTACAATGGCTAGCAGCCACTGTTGCTATATATTACAAACTGGTCAAGTGAAGACAGACAGTAGAAGTTTGCATTAATGCTTTGCTGAAGGTACGGGAATATGGAGACATTGTGGCCATTGTTTGCATATGTTAGATTTTTCCCTACAAAGCCTGTTTTAATATTCTTCAAGCCTGCTTTTCTGCCTCAGGTTGTCACCCTCACATTAATGGAACATTTGTTTCAGATTAAGAAGCCCAGTCTCTCCAATGCCTGCTGGCAGATATCTCAACAAACCCATTACAGTTAAGGGAGGGTAAATTGGCAGAGTGTGTCCACTCACAGACATGTGGACTGGTTGTGTAGTGAATGAGAGACCAGTCAGAGGGTGGAAAACCTTTAGGAATGTGAACTTGCTTCTAAAATTGCCTTCACGTCAGTTCCCTCCTGTGTTCTTTTGACTGTCATTGTGATAGGTAGTTTTATGTCAACTTGAAATAACCTGAAATCAGCTGAGAAGAGGGAATCTCAATTAAGAAAATGCTTCCATAAGATCCAGCAATAGGCAGGCCTATAGGGTATTTTCTTATTTAGTTATGGTTGTGGGAGGGCCCAGCACATTGTGGGTAGTGCCACCTTTGGGGTCCTGGGTTCTATAAGAAAGCAGGCTGAGCAAGCCAGGGGAAGCAAGCCAGTAGGCAGCACTCCTCCATGGCTTCTGCATCAGCTCCCATCTCCAGGTCCCTGCTCTGCTTGAGTTCGTGTCCTGACTTCCTTTGATGATGAACTGTGATTTGGAAGTTTTAAGCCTAATAAACTCTTTCCTCCCCAGTTTGCTTTGGTCATGGTGTTTCGTCACAGCAATAGAAACCCTGACTAAGAAAAGTGCCATCTTACTTCCATCTTCTCTGCAGTTGACAGAGCTTTCCTAATCCCATGTTTAAACTGAACCTGGATCCTACTTTGCGCTGAGGGCTTCTTCACAGGAAGTCACCTACTTCATTTTACTTCCCATCTATCAGGGTGGACAGTCACACTTTGTCTTTCTGACTTCTTATTTTCAGACTGTCCACATCCATATGGTTAACCTTCTGTATATGTGTTTGACTCAAGTAAGCAGATTATTTGACATGGAGGCAGGTCAGCAGATCACAAGACCTGAATCAGTTCACAGTGAGATTCATTCATTTCCATATAGGAAAGGACGTGGATGGTAAGGGCGGGGCAGAGCCCAGGCTGGTGTTGTCTTGAAGCACTTCTTGGAAGGCTTAGTATTGAGAAAAGCTGAGAACAAGATAGGAAGTAGGAAATTGGTTCTTGTTGTCAGAGACAATGAAATTTAGGAAATATTGATAATGAGCAAAATAAAATAGTGAGCGGTTGGAAGGAGACTCGGGAGATCATGGATGACACAAGAGCTTTTGTGTTGTGATTCAGTTTTCAAAAGTTTCTTTTTTATTTGAGGAGAAAAAACCATTTCTACAGAATGTGTCGGAGCCTCTAAAAGAGATAACTGTTTATTGTTAGCCCACTAATGTGCTGGAGTGCTAATTATTTATATCTTTGCTTATCTTCATAGCCCAGTGAATTTTTTTGTGGCATAAATATTGTACTTTATGTTGGTAAAAAAAATTATTTGATTAGTTCATGGAACTTGAAACAAGTCCTTTTTAATAGATGATTTTTGAAGTGAGTCATCATTTGTCAAGAAATAGGAGGCATGATTTGTCATCTTTCAGGTTCTCATATTAATCTTGGGAGGCAGCTGTGGGCCCCTCTTTTTTTTTTTTTATAATTACTGGAGTCTTGTTTCATTGATTCACATTGCAACTGCTTTCAAAAATACTGATTTTGCAAGAAGCCACTAAATTTGTCCCTTGGAAGTATGATTTTTGTCATTATCTTTCAGATTAGTTCAGGTATTATTATGAAAACACAGGATGTATACACCACTCTCAGAACACATCACTTGTCTCTATACTAACCCTGCAGCTCCGAAGTGTGGAACAGTCATAAGATCTTTGCAGGACAATAAAGCTAATAGAGTAGCTGGTGCCATTTGACCCAGTGTCAAGGAACTAGATGGGTCATTGTGCATAACAGTTTCTCCAAGTCATATTGTGCTAGTTGCAGTCAACATGCGAATGCTTTCTCTGTGGTACCCTGACATTTGGAAGCTGGATTTCTTTTCTTTCTGGGCCAACATTACCCATAACTGCTGTGCAGAATCTGTTCAATGAGTTTCCGTCTATAAAGCAAAGGAAAATCCCCAGCACTGTGCAGTAGCACTTCAAAGTGTCAGAAGAAAGCCGCTGTCAGTTTCTTTGAAAGCACTACAGAAAGGATTAGGAGTCTAGGACCCAAAACTTGAGATCCTTGTGGAAAATAGTTTCCCAATTAAAGGGCTGTGAGTTAATAGCTGTGTGGGAAGGTCAGTGATCGACGGGGACTAGAGGTTGCTTTGTCCACTGGCTGTGGCCCTCCTCAGCTACTTAGCTTCAGGAACAGTCAGAGGCCACAGACAAAGGGAAGTTAAAAACTCTTTAGTGTTGTTCGAATCTTAGATGGTCTTTTAATAAAAAAAACCCAGAGCCAGATATCAGGGTGAAAGCTGAAAGATCAGAGAAGCAGAGCAGCCAGCCACTAGTTCTTACCTCTACGAAATCCTCAGCCTAAAGAGAGTGCATCGTTTTTTTTTTTTCCTCACGCCTTATTATACCTTTCTCAGTCCTGCCACATTACTTCCTGGGATTAAAGGCACGTGTGCTTTCCAAGCAAAGACATGAGATCTCAAGTGCTGGGATTAAAGGTGTGTGCCACCACTGCCTGACCTCTATGTCTAATCTAGTGGCCGATTCTGTCCTCTAATCCTCAGGCAAGTTTATTAAGGTACACAATATATCACCACACTTCAGGGTTCATACATTGCATACTGTGTGAAGGCCTGTGCATCTAGGGACTGCCAGAGGGTCTCAGAGGCAAATATCTTCAAAGCAAATAGACTCTTGTTCAAATACACAGAACAGAATAGAGATCAAGATGCATCATCACAGGCTAGAGTCACTTTATAGCAGGAGGAAGGATTGGATATTCAGGAATTTATTTAATTTCTTTATTTTTTAGAAAGTATCTGTGAATGTCTAAGCAGGGAGACTACATTGAATGGACCTATTTGTAAGTGACATTTATATCTTACTATGGGCCACATGCTGTTCCAAGGATCTTACAACATTGTCTCAATTTTTATGACTCTACTGTGTACAAGGGATAGCTTTTATTCTGGTTTTTGGAAGAGTGGTAATGTACCTAACTTTATCAAACCAGAAACTGCAAAAGCTGAGTGTATCCCCAAGGTCTTTCTCTGAAGTTGTTCTCGTCAAGAGAAGGTCAGGAGAACTAGGCAGTGATCATCATTCCAACCAAGTGATTTTCAGGGGTCCCTTCGCTTAATCTCATCCTTTGAGCATGTTTCTCTGTGTCCTAAAAATATTCAGAGTGAATTTATTGATGAGTGGAGTGTTGTTTCTAGGAGATCCCCTTGATCCTGAAGTGTAGCTGTCGGAGTGGACAACTACAGCCCGCAATGCCCTGTCACGGACAGGTGTCTGTACAAGTTGGGCTGCTACTGGCTGCAGCAGGCAGGTGGCAAGGCAGAAACATGGACAGCAACAGATTGGAGAGCTTGAAGATAAACAAGGGGCTGCATAAAGTCCCCAAGCCAGGATTTTTGGCCAGCAGTCAGGAACAGGTGGTTGAGTAGCCAGGAGTGGCCAGAATCACCCCATGCTGAACCAGGAGGGACTCTGATGAGGGATAACAGCTGAGGGGGTCTCCTGGGAAAAAGGCTCCCGGCAGGCTGGTCTGCTTTCCTCCTAAATAAACAGCCCTCAGCAGGTCTCTCATGCCTTAAAGGGCTATTTACCCTGAGTTGATAGAGTGGTTTTTTTGGTTTTGTTTTTGTTTTTTATCGAACAAGCAGACAGAAAGAGAAAGGCTCCATTTTAAGGGGTGGCAGGACAGCTCTGGAGAACTGCTGATCTGTGCAGGGGTTCCATTTGGGACCAAACGTCAGACGAAACATCAGAAAGGGAGATGAGGATTCTGAAATGTGTGTTACTGCATTTTTCTAAAGGAAGTGGTGGAGGTGGAAAGGGAGAGGAGAGAGAGAATCAGCACATAGGTATCGAGAGCTATGGCAGAGATGCAGACTTCTAGAAAACGAGACATTCCTGGCATCTTAACTTATTTTATGAAAAGTGGATAAAAATCTTTTTATGGGGAATCTGCTTTCTGGACTTATAGACTTGGATTAATTAAATGAAGTGAAAGAACTCTCTTGGAGAGCAAAAGATGAAATGAGAAGAGTAAGTCCATTAAAGGAAGGATAACATTACCAGTGCCATAACAGTGGCAGAGCACTTGTCTAGCATGTGCAAGTCCTAGGAACAGTTCCACACACACAGCAAGAAAGAAGGTAACTAAGTTCCCAAGAAGAAAAAGAAATCTAAGTCATTAAGTATATGTATATGTCATCCTGCCAACCAGGTTCACGTGAAAATACAGAGTTCATTTAACAGATGAGTATGTGTTACAAATATTAAAAGATCAGCTCACTGTGGCTAAAAGAAAAGGAGAAAAGATTGTGGCTCTCAGCCTCTGTGTATGCAGAAATGTGGCCATGGTCTGATGCTCCAGGTTCTGAAACACAGGCCTGCCTTTCTGACCTCAATGCACTGTGTAGTTGGGGAAGGTACTTTTCACTTTTAAAACAAAAAAGCTTCAGAAATTTAGCTGTATGAGTTTATATATATGTTATAAAACCATACTTAAGCAGTTGAAATAATTTACTTTCAACATTTGAATCCAGATGATTTCCAATAGAGTTGAAAATAGATATTTAGTTCTTTGGGCGGGGGGGGTGGTGGCATTACATTTTAGGAGGTGGCATTGCATTTTAGATCTAATGTTTTTTGCTTTTAGGCTTTTTCTTTCAATGACTTCCTGGTTAGCTTTAACTGTAAACTTAACAGCCCACAGTCATGCAAGAGAAGAGCCTCAAGTGAGCAGTTGCCTGGGTTGGATTGGCCTATGGGCATGTTTGTGTGGACTGTTTGGATTATTAGTTGATGGGGGAGTGCAGTTCTTTGTGGCATCATTCTTAGCCAGGTGGCCCTGGACTGTGTAAGAAATCAAGTTCATAAACCTGTGAACAAGCCAGCAAGCAGCATTCCCTCATGGTTCCTGCCTCCAGGTTCCTTTCTTGAGTTCCTGTCCTGACTTCTGTCAATGATGAACTGAGACCTGGAGGTGTGAGCTAAAGTCCCTTTCCTCCTTGAGTTGATTATGGTCATAGTGTTTTATCAGAGCAACAGGAAGGAAGCCAGGACACTGAGTGAAAGGAGAAGTGTCCAGCCAGTCTTAGAGATCTATGGCTGGATGTGTTGCTCAGGTTGCTGTTCTCCCAACTTTGAAGAATTGGACAAAGACAGAAACAGCTTGTAGAACATCTTAGACGAGTGTTATCTGGCTGGACCATTGGCAAAGATGGTGACTGACTTAGAACTCACTGGTCAGCCAGCCAGCTGATGCAGAACTCAAAAGTTTCTACAGGAAGTAAGAAAACTATGATGCCAGCCCTGGGCTTTTCAGTTTACTATCTTAGTGTGACTTGAGAGTAGCTTGTCTTGCCTTTTGGGTACTGCTTACTGATGATGCTGGCCTGTGGTCTGTGTCCTCATCAGCTGGCTGACTCCAAGCCATGCCTTGCCTTTCTCCTGAGCCCAAGTCTGTAGAGAGTAGTGACAGCTTTTGTGGATCTGAGAGCTTATGGCCAACAGCTGCTAAGAGCCACCCAGTGGTGGAATATGTTGTTAGAAGTGTGAAACCCACCCATTATTCTAGCCTCTCTTTTAAAATAGTTTGCTTCCATTTCATAATTATTTGACTAGTGATTTCAGAAGTGGACCCAGGATGTAGTTTAAGCAGGCAAGTGCTCTATGAGCGTTTTTTTTTTTTTTTTTAAGAACAGTTAGTTTTATGATTTCCAGTTACTATAAACATCGAGTCTCTCTACTGGCACCTAAACTCTGTGATTCTGTGATACTTCTACTGAGGGTGGAGAATGGGGGAAGTCACAGGTAAACTAAGATTCCTTGTTCTCAAGGGACAAGAAGAAAAGACAATATGCAAAGTGCTCAGGAGTGAGTCATTTTTGTTCCAGATGAAAAGTGAAAATAATTATGTCTTTCTGGCAACATCAGGGACATGCACGTGGAGAAGGTGGCTTCGACATGGATGATAAATAATTTGTAAGATCTCAGTTGTTAGAGGTAGGACAAAGAGAAAGGGGGCATTCTTAACAGAGCACATAGTGCCACAGTGAAAATGTGGATCTGGCATATTTATTTTAATTATCTACAATATTTGGAAGCCTGGGTCATTTGTACCAAGTGGACTCTCTTGACAGCAGACTCTGGAACTTAGGGATTTATTTACTTCATAGATAGCAGTGATGACCAAAAATCCGTGGAAGATGTTAGAAGAGACACATGTGTAAAATTTGAGGGAAAAGTTGAATTTTGTTTAATGACAGTTGACATGGTGATTAGACAATGAGACTGGAGATATGGAGACTTAACTTGTAGGCATTTGGGGATGGCACCCTAGAACAAAGGTAGTAGATACAACTCGGAAAGAGAAAGAGGTTGTGAGGATGATAATGACACCATAAGATGTGCTATCTTGTACATGTTTGTGTCACAGAAGGGAGCAGAAGAAGGCGAAAGCAGGACAGGTTCTCGGAAATGTGCCTGTTAGGCCTGCCAAAATAAGTACACGGCGTGTAGGAATTCAGACAACCAGTCTGCGCTGAGCCAGTGGTCCAGCATCTGACCGTAAACTTACGGAAGCAGTTACTAATTAAGGGTTGATGTCACAGAGGCTTCTTGGTCTGGAGAAGCAGAATTCAGGATGCCATGGAGGCAGGTGCTGTTGGAGGGTTGAGTTGGGCTGAGAAGGCAAGAGTTCTGAAGAAGAGGAGTTCTGAGGAGGAGGAAGAGGAGAGGAGGAGGTGATTAGGGTGATGTAATAACGTGACCATCAACAGCACATACCTACAACCGGATATCAGATTTGAGTGACTTGAAAAAGTGGGAGCTAATGATTTCCAAGAGCCACAATGTCACATGAAGCTGACAGGAAAAGGAAGGTGTGAACGGCTGTCAGTTAATTGGATTAAGGTTTAATTATAGCAGATAGGAGAAGGGTCAGAAAGTGGGCCATAGAGCCAGCCCCATCTTATGTAATCGTGATTTTAATTGGCTGAGATGCATTTTGAATGTTCAGCTCACCATTGTTCCTTTTGCGCTGTGAGTGAGAGTTTTTGTTTAATCTTTCTATATTTGAGTTTGTAAGTTTTTCCAGCTTTGTGGTCTTTATTCTTTTCACATATTCAACTTCAGAATGTTCCAGATATAATAGTATCCCAGAGATGTCTGTCTTTTTAAACTGGGTTCTATATCTATGAATCAGATGTGAATTAAAACCCAAGTCATTGTCTGAGTCCTAGATTTAGAGGTTTGACTTGGTTCAGAAACCTTGTCCTTTTGTAGCAACCATGCCCTTTTGTCTTGATCCGCCTCTAGTGTGATTTAAGACTGAAGTCTGGCCTTGTTATTTAGATCTTGTCTTTGAGGACACAAGAAGTAAGATATGGGGCTATGGGCTCTCTGATAGAACCCATCCTTACATTTTCATATCCTGAAAGGGTCTGCCAACTGAAAATACAAAGTTGTTATCTTACTAGAAGGAGTTTTCTGTTTGTTTGGTATTCTTTGTTTTTATTTTTTGAGATAGTGCTTACTGTGTAACCCAAGTCCTCTTGCCTCTGCCTCCAGAATCCTGGAATTAGAGGCCTGTATCCATGAAAATTTGTTCCTAAAGTTCTTGCCATTTGGTTCTAAGAACACATTTGCTTTCTAGTTCACAGATGCAGTCAGTGGACAGGCCCTGGCAAAGACCAAGGAATTGTTAATGTAACAACTATAGTCGATCAACTCAGGATGTTAAGCATACCAGACTCTGGGCATTTCTCAAGAATTCTTGGTTCCCCTGGACATAATGCTAAGTGAAATAAGTCAGACTTGAAAAGCCAAATATAAGTTTTAAATTATATGAGAATGCTGAAATAACCTCAAGTTGAGAATTAAATAGTGTTTACTGGAGCCTAGAAAGGGGTATATGAACAGTACAGAGGATGGTTAATGTGGACAGGCGTGCAGCTGAATAGGAGGGACTAATTCTGGTGTGGTGCTAGGTGTTGAATCCAGGGCTTCACCCATCCCAAGTATGTGATGATGTACCACTAAGCCATGCTCTAGCCCAGGAAAAATAATCAATCTCTAATGTTTTGAAAGACAGTAGGATAACTGTGTTCAAAAAGAATTGATTGAAAATTTTGAAACAGCTGGTCAAAATGATTTTGGGTGTTCCCAACACAAAGAAATGATGAGTATCTAGGGAAGCAGATGTGTATGTCGTTAGTTACCCTGAGCCAGTTTCTACACACTGTGCAGCATGTATTGAAATGCCATGCTGCAGCCCAGAAAATGTGTGCAGGTAGCATGTCAATTCAAATGTATCTAAGGAATTAAACAAAAGGTAAACTTAAAATGTGGTTCCATTTTCCTGCCCACTGTGTGCATAGCTACAGACAGAGACAAACATTGCTTTGTGCCCATAGAGGGGATGTGGTGGTGGAATTCTTTCTGGGTACTGCCCATTAGCTCGGTCCTTCGGGCGGGCGGGGCTACTGAAGGCTGAGGAGGGACAGAGGGACAATGTTTAGAGTTCCCTTGCAGACAGGCAGCCTTTGCTCAAGGCCAGGGATGAGCTTTGTCAGCAACCCTGGAGGGCAAGGAGCCTAACCATTTTAGGACTCTTTACTCTTTTGAAGTAATTCCTATGTAGTTATAACCATTTAATTTTCATAACAGCCCTTAGGTTGGGTAGCAGCTATCCTCATTTACAGATCAGCTAGCAATGTTTAGAAGATGAAGGTAACAACAGCTTACACTGCAGATTCGGTAGGCTACCAGTGCCTCAGCTTGCCAGTCTGAGTCAGAATTTCTACCTGAGTACCACAGCGCTAGCTCTTCAGAGGGACAAAAGCGCTAGCTTTTTTAATGGGTGCCTTTCCAGCCCAGAGCTGTGTGTGTGTGATTTGTCTTCCTGTCTCCCCTATATCCGTTCCTTGTCTGGGGTTTATTCTGGTTGACACACTCCTCTCATCCCTCTTCTCTTGCTGACAGCCAGTGTCTGCTGCTATCTCCTCAGTGCATTCCTTCTATGTGGGGGCAGGCAGAGCACAGCTGTGGCAGTTCGGGCAGGAGCACAGCTGTGGTCAGCTGCCAGTTGACGCAGAGGCACATGGTGTCACGATCGCATTTCTCGGGTGGTTCAAGCTGCTGAATCAGTGGCATTTACTGGGGCCACAGTTGGGTGAAAAGTCTCCATACCTGCAAGAACAATGGTGTGTCTCCCCAGATCCCATGAGCCACATGTTCTCATAAAATTATCGTGGATAAGGGGCTGGAGAGATAGCTCAGTAATTAAAATTTCCCATTGTTCTTCTAGAGCACCTGAGTTGAGTTCCCCAGCACTCACATTAAGTGGCTCATAGCCACTTGTAACTCTAGTTCCAGGGGGCTACAGTCACCTCTGTGTGCGCATGAACTCCTCCACACACATAGACACATAATTAAAAAATAAAGTAAATCCTAAAAAAATCATGAATGAAAGCATGTTTGCATAAAACCAAAGGGCTGCTTGCCTGATTCATGTACAGCTTGAGGGACTCTGTGTCCACCTTGACCTTAAAGGCTCCCATTTGATTTTAATAAGACACATTTAAATATGACGATAATTCTCATCATATAAACAAGGACCATAGAGGTAATGAATAGTTAATGGGTTTGATGGTGACACCTAGTAGTTTGTTACCCCGAGAAGATTAATACATCCATTGACAGCTAAGAGTAGCAAATATAAGTTTTCCTCACTTAAACTTTTTTGTTAGTAGTTTCTTTTTTGTTGTTGTTGTTTAAAATGTTGAAATGAAACTAACCGTATTTCCTTTTTTTCTCCAGAAAAAACCACTGTCTGCAATAATAAAGGAAGTCTGTGATGGGTAAGTGTCACTCGGGGCTCAGCTGAGGCTCTTTAGTCTGTACATTCTAGGCAAATAAAATATTTGCAGTGGAGTGGCGAACAGTATTCACAGCATTATAAGTAAATGCTAGCCAAGTATATGTTCCTAACTCAGCACTCCATCTGCCCAGAGTCTCCCACAATTCCTGTGTGCAGGTTGCACCCCATTCTACCAGTCTTAACCATTCTTTCTCCAAGAGCAGACAGTGAAGTAGGTGGGTGTTCTGCACTGTAGGCTTGCTTTTGTTTGTTTTGGGAAGTCATTTGGGAAGTTTGGCTTTCCCAGCAGGGAGCAATCTAAAGGTTCCTGGGGTTAAGCACACACTCACTCCCTCTGAAAAAACTGAAAGGACCCGTATGCCAGAGAAGATGCGGAACCTCACATGCCAGGGGGCTTTCCTATTTTCCTGCCTGTGCTGACAGTCCAAGGAGAAAGCACATTTGGGAGTTATGTGAGATGTGGTGACTGGCACAGCAGAACTGGTCGTCTAGTCTGTTCCTGATAAATGCCTAAGACCTGGAATTCTTTTTTTTTTTTTTTTTTTTTAAAGATTTCTTTATTTATTATGTATACAGAAGAGGGTGCCAGATCTCATTACAGATGGTTGTGAGCCACCATGTGGGTGCTGGGAATTGAACTCAGGACCTCTGGAAGAGCAGTCGGTGCTCGGTGCTCTTAACCTCTAAGCCATCTCTCCAGCCCCGACCTGGAATTCTTAACTGGAGTGTTCCAGTAGGTGTCAAGCATACCAAATGAGAGTTTGGAATTCTGCGACGACTGAAGCATGTTGATTGCCTAAAATGTAAACCGTTTTCATTTCCTTTGCTTTTATCTCTCCGCTTCAGTCTCTTATAAAAGTAAAGAATTTTGCATTTAATATCGCACCGGTCCCACCTCTGGAGTTGGAGATGAAATGCTGAGAGCAGGACTAGGCCTAGGCAGCCGCCTGTGCGATGACTGGAGCCTGGGCAGTGAGGGCAGGCCGATGCTGGGGCCTGGGTAGTGAGGGCGGGCCGATGCTGGGGTCTGGGCAGTGAGGGCGGGCCGATGCTGGAGATTGGGTAGTGAGGGCGGGCCGATGCTGGAGACTGGGTAGTGAGGGTGGGTAGTGAGGGCGGGCCGATGCTGGAGCCTGGGTAGTGAGTGTGGGTAGTGAGGGCAGGCCGATGCTGGGGCCTGGGCAGTGAGGGCAGGCTGATGCTGGGGCCTGGGCAGTGAGGGTGGGCCGATGCTGGGGCCTGGGTAGTGAAGGTGGGCAATTATTCCTTTGTCTTGGGAACTTACTTCCTTGTAACAAGTACTATACTGGCTTGTATATATATATATATATATATATATATGCACAATATATATAATATATATATTATATATATTCGACTCCTAGAGAGTTTAATTAATCTTAACCCTATAAAACTACTAAAGCAGAAACCACCACCTTCATGTTTCTGATTATTTATGCTTGTGTTTTAAAGGTGGTCTCTTGCCAACCACGAATATTTTGCACTGCAGCATGCTGATAGTTCAAACTTCTACATCACGGAAAAGGTAGGTGACTGCATTGTTTAATCTGGGGGTACTCATACTAAAGGGAAGTAAATCACTGCCATTTTTTCTTTTTAGGGCTGGTCAAAATTTTATGTCCCTACCCTCTGTGACAATAGGGTCTGTAAAGCAAAAAACTGCTCATTGTCCCTGCAGGTGGTGGCCCTCTGGCTATCAGGGCCGTGTAGTTAGATGCCTGGAAACGCCTTCAGAAATTACCTTTTCTTTCCAGAAGACCTTTGGGGCTTTAGGAGTGATCAGATTTTCTTTTCACATTCCTGGCTGCAGATGGAGAGGTAGCAGTTGGACTAGGGTCCCTGGCAGGTGTTGATTGTGTTTAAGTATACCTTTGGTGTCTTTAATTCAGTCCATAAACACTTAGTTTTCCATTGGATTATTTTCTCAATACTTTTTTTACTTTTGCTGCACCTATATAATTAGTACACTATACTTTGTGAGATAGAGGACACAAATAAAGACAAGTTAAATGTTGGCAGTTACATTCTATCACTGTGGTTTCATTCATCAGCCATGGGCAGTGAAATCGATCAAGATGATTGCAAAACCTCAAACATGAGAATAGCACAGATTGGCTCAGAGTGTATATCTTGTGCTTTTTGTGAAATATTTTTCTCATATTCCTGCATATTGAGCATGTAGATTGAACTGATTCTTCAACCTGTGTTGTGATAAGCCAGCCACTTGGTCACAGATGGCTCTGCCTTTTACTAATGAATGTTGATTTGTGTCCACCAGGGGCTGTCATATCCCTTTACCAAAGAAAGACCCAGAGTATAATCATCTCAGGGGGAGAGAGAGAACCTCTCACAAGGACAGGTTTTCAAATCTCAACACCAGAGACTGAACGGGGAGCTTTGGAGAGGTCCTGAAAGTTTCCATTTAAGGAACTCTGCAGGGAGTGCTGGTATAGTATAGCCACAGATTTCTCAAAGAGGAAAGAGCCCCTGTGCTTTAGGGACAGACAGGTCTCCTTTCTAAAGAGCCAGACCTACCCCCATGGGGGCATGGTGAGCTCTGACCCCAAGTTGTTATAAGGTTAGATTGAGAAGTATATGTTTGTACTGCCATTTCTTAGAATGATTTTAAAAATCACTATCAGTACCATCATATAGCATTGTCTCATCCTTTTTTGAGCTAAATTTCATCTATACTCAGAAAATCCAAACTGCTAAGAATAGGGGGACATTCATTATTTTTTGAGTCACTGTAATCATTTTTGGAGGGGAATATTGTTTGCCTAGGGAATTCTCACTGTTGGGTTTCAAAGGGACTGCCTGCATCTGTCTGCCATCAGTTCCTCAGCACACAGTCAGAGAGATTAGCCTTTTATTAAGAGTTTAGAGAGTGAGAAAACTCACCCTCCCAGTCACAGTCCTTTGTTTGTAAATAACATGTCACCACTCTTCTCTCCCAGCTGTGTGTGCTTATGCGAGGCACAGAGATGGGCATGCACAGTGTAGGACACCAGTGTATCTTGAGATACACTGGGTCAAACTTGGGTTACTCTCACACTGCATCCCAGTTTTGCAAAAAAATAGGGACCCTTTTCCAATTCTTAAAATAGTGTAGTTAATATCCTCTTGTTACCTACAGCCCAGTGAGTTGTTAGGTAATATCTGCGTCACCATGGTAACCAGTGACTAATTTTTGAAGCTTGTACATGCCATTAGTGTTTGACTTTCACTTGCTAGGAAATGGTTTTTCTCTCCCTGACCAAAATTACCTATAATTTAAAAGGGGAAATATTCTTTAGCTCTGGCCCAACATGGGAACACATGAAGGGATTGAGGGATGTTTGAATTTCTCCCCAAAGATTCTCAAGAAGGAACCCCTCCCCCACCTGTTTTTCTCATGTTATCTGAACCTATTTTCTAAAATAGTTCTCGTTTACTTATTGGACCATGGGGACAATGTCATGTTAAGGAGCATTTGTAGAAGTATAGTATGAAAAGTTTGTAGGGGACGTGAAAAAGCATCTATTTGCAAGTTCAAATTCTGGCTCAGAAACATAAATTCCAGGATAAATGAGTGGTGTGTGTGTGTGTGTGTGTGTGTGTGTGTGTGTGTGTGTGTGTGTGTGTGCGCACGCGCGTTTATGTGCCTGTGCATGCACGCATGTGTAACAATTTTGGTGAAATTTCTCGTTTTGAGTGAGAATGGTAGTGAGAAAGTACCCAGTGCTTTTAGCCGTCACCTTCATCTCAGTCTCATGAGGTAAGCATCTTCCTGTGAATGGAGGAAATGAGACCAAAGGAAGTTCTAAGACAATTTATTTAGGCCAGACACACCAGAAGTGACCAAGCCCAGTTTGGTCCTGGGAACTCTGCTGCCTGAGCTCCTGTGTGTTGATGATACCCTTTCTTTACTGACATCTGGCTGGCCATCTTGATCCCCATTGCCTCAGGAGTCACAGGACAACAGGACCATCGTTAGCAGTGTTAGTGTGGGACTTCCTTTTCCTGGTGTAGTAGGGGAATTTACATCAGGTGTAACGTCCATGAACTCGCTGGAGTTACAAACCCTTTTGCCTGCCTTTGCTGTAGATTATGGGACCCTCTGGGATAAGGACTGTGAGTGTCCTAACGGCATCTTTTCTTTTTCAGGGAAGTGAGAAAATTACCTTGTCCTCTTTAACTCTTCTTAAGTATGCAGGAAGGGGTGGAAGTAGGGTTGTTTGGGGGACACCTGTGTTCTGCTGTCCTCTTCTCCTAAGTGCTCTGAATTCTGTGTTCCAGAATTTCTGACAGACAGCACTGTGTGGCCTCTGGGACAGGGCATCCTGTTCTAGGGGGTGTTGTACAGATCCCGTTGTCATCAGAGTGAAACCATCCTGAAAGCCCCGAAGCCCTGTCGTCAGCAGAGAGGAAAGCCTGGGTGGGAGTCAGTGACAGCGATGGAGAGCCAACTTCCTGTCCTGATTTCCAACTCAGGTTTCTTCTTCCTGAGTTCCACCCTTGCCAGAGGACCTGCGGAGGCCAGTCAGCCCCGCCCCTGACTGAAACCACTGGGTTCTGATCTTTGGGACTGACAGGTCAAGAACCTTCTCAAAGATGGGCATTTCAAATTGAGCAAGCCCAAGCCCAGGCTGGTTATAAACTGCCTCGCCCAGCAAGGTTCTTCTGTGAGAGTCAGGATTCTTTTGATAAGGAGTCACTGTGCGCTCTGTTCACACCTGCAGAGTTGGCCAGTTTCTCGAGGCCTAGTTCTTAGCATATGTGAGTGAAGAGAAAGGCTGCTGGACCCCACCTTGCTCTGAGCAGCCCTTGTGGGTTTCCTAAACTCTGGGCATTTTTGCCCTTGGCCTCTTCTTCCTTTCTGACACCCCAGGCTGGTGTGTCTTCTACAAAGCATAATATGCTGCTGAATTCTTTGCTTGCTTTGTGACCAAACTAGACATTTGCTAACAGTGCTTAGAGAGGCCATGTTAGCTGCTTGCATATTTGTTCGTAGCCGTTGTCAAGTATGGGCCTCTTGTAGACAGACTGCTTGTCTCAGGCTCATTGCTCACATCTGGAGTGGCCAGATGAAATGGCTATTCTAGGAGGAAAAAGACACACATGGGTACATTCAGTACAAGAAACATGGCAGGTTCCTGGTGTGTGTCAGGCACCCTCCTAAGCTTTGGGTGTACTTCCACAGTTCCAGCCTTCCTCGTTCTCACAGATAGACCCTCACCCATATCCCTTGATTGAAATGGTAGTAAGTGCCACAGAGGAAATAAAGTCTTCAGGAAGTGACATTTACGTGAAGGTCTACAGAAAACAGAGGGTAGAGATACAGACAGGAATGAAATGGCCCCGATTAGTAGCTGGATGCGAACTCTCAGAACCTGAGAGGCCATGGTGAGACTATTGCCCTGCATTTGAGGCCAGCCTGATCTACACAGTGATATCCTGTCTCAGATAAATGGAGCCAAACTCAATCAAATAATAAAACCACACAAACAAAACAGGCCCAGAATATTTATTTGCAAAGATCAGGCAGAAAGAGCCAAGGCTGAGGTGGGCTAATTATGGCTGGACAGTTTTGCATAAACCACAACTGCTTAGGCCTTTTAAGGGTGTTTTAAGACTTTTAGCTTTGTTATAAAACTGTACGAAAGCCCTGAGGTAATTTTAAGCTAGACTTGACCACAGATGTTTGGGCTATTATTACTGTGATTGATTATGTTGGAAGCCTAAGTCAGTCTATGGTAGAAACCATGAGAAAAACCGGTTCATTGTGGATAGGAAAAGAATTCAAGGTTGGCTTGAAATACACACAGAGACTGACACAAATGCTGGCTTCTGTTCTTGAATCCAAGGAGAACATGGGACCAGACAGCACCTTTGAAATATCTGCTTTCATCAGGGTGCGGTGGCCCACGCTGTTGTTCCCAGTACTCAGGAGGCAGAGGCAGGAGGATCTTTGAGTTTGAAGTAGGCCTGGTCTACATGGAGAGTTCCAGACTAGCTAGGGCTACACAGTGAGACCCTGCTTTTTAAAAGAGAAAAATAAGGAGGAAATATCCGCCTTCATAAAGCTTACTGTTCATCACCTTTTTGACAACTTACTAATTTAAAAAAATTGGTGAATTGTTTTATTTATTTTAATTTATTTAGTCTTATTTTTTAATGGCGTTTTGACTGTACGTATGTCTGTGTGAGGGTGTTGGATGCTGGACTTGCAGACAGGTGTGACCTGTCGTGTGGGTGCTGGGAATTGAACCCGGGTCCTCTGTAACAGCAGTCTGTGTTCTTAACTGCTGAGCCATCTCTCCAGCCCCTTACTAATGTTTATAAGAACACTTTGTTCTTGAATCAAAGTATGCTTTACTCATTTCAAATGATGTCTTCTTAATGAATGTGACATTTTCATAGCCAGATGAAATGTCAGTATTTACTTACCTAACATATCACTTCAACTTACTGTTTAGAATTTACTTTGCATACAGGTGTTCCTAATTTCAAATACATATTTTTCTAACTTATATTAGGAAAAAATAGAAAAAAATGCAATATTTCCCCATAGATCAATGTGCAGAATATAGGAAGGAAGATTTTTCCCTTAGATTTGACAGCTCAGTGTGTGCTGGATTGAGCAAGATAATTAAGACGCAGTGTTTGTCCCCGTTGGAAATTTCTGTCTGGAGATGGATTAGTTGGTATCACCTGATGATTGAAAGGCCGTGTGTTGGAAGAGATTATTATGGTTATAATTTTCATTATGTAGGTTCATAATTGAATCATTGTAATTCCGTGTCTTACTGAACACGGTCGTGTGGGATGCAATGCTTCTCCTCCAGTTCTCTGTTGTTACTGCGGAGCTATAGTTCACACATCCTGAAATACAACTGCCTTAGTTTTCTCTTACTGTGTCGAAAGACCATGCGTAAAACAGCTTATAGAGAAGAAGAGTTTATTTGGGGCTCACAGTTTCAGAGGATGAGTTCATGACCATCATGACAGGGAGCATGGCAGCTGGTAGGCAAGCATTGGACTGGCGTGGTAGCTAAGAGCTTACATCTCATCCACAGTCACCAGGCAGAAAGAGAGAGAAAGAGAGGGATAGAGGGAGGGAGGTAAGGAGGGCATGCTAACTGGGAATGGCAAGGGCTTTTGAAACTTCAAAGCCCACCCTCAGTGACACATTTCCTCCAATAAGGCCACACCTCTTAATCCTTCCCAAACAGTTCTACCAATTGGGGACCAAGCATTCAAATGTAGGAGCCCATGGGGGCCATTCTCATTTAGATGACCGAAATAAGTGAACAATGCAGTAGTTTTTTTTTTTTGTCATTATCTTTTTTTAGGCTAGCAAAGCTATGATGTTCTTACGCAGGACATTTCCATCTTCTAAAGCAGTACCTCTCAGACTTAAAGACAGAACTAGAGATTTACTTCCAACAGCCCATAGTGAAGACTCTGCAGTTCTACCTAGACCTAGGGCAGTGCTATGCCCGGTGGATGGAAGCGTAGACTGTGAATCCGAGGATACAGAAGATACAAGAGACTTAGCAGCTTATATGTATACTGAAGTTTCCAGAAAGGAAGACATTGACCCTGACTTAAAGTATTAATGGCACCCTTCCCCCACTCCACATACTATTTTTCATTAAATGAAGGGAAAAAATCACGTGTGACACATTTTCCAACAACCATGGAACGTTTGGACACAACTGTTTATTGGAGTCAGCTACTAAGAATGGAGGTTGGAGCTGCCACAGGAAAAGCAGTTGGAAAACAGGTCCTCTTGTAAGCTGTTTGCAACATGTGAACCATAAGCCAAGAATTAGCCTGTCACCCCCACCCCAAACCCTACACTTTGAGTTTTATAATTGGAAATCCCAAAGATTGTTAGTATTAATATTTACTTTAAGAGCGTATTGGATTTTTTCCCCCCAGCTCAGTAGTTGAAGATCAAAGGCAGGGGTTCAATCCAGGGTGAGATGCTAGTTACAGAACATGTGTCTGTACTTGGTTCTGGAAAGATGATTTCAGCGGAATAGAACTACTACTGTCGGGCTCCCTCTACCCGTTCTGAATCCATCAAGCATGACATAAAAATCTCAGTCTCTCTCTCTTCCCCTCTCTCTTTCTCTCTCCCTCTCTCTTCCTCCCTCCCTCCCCCTTCTCCCCACTCCCTGCGGATTGTCCTGACTATGCAGCCCTGGCACTGGTCATCAGCCAGCCAGTGCCTTTGCTGTCTGTGACACCCCATCTATATTCTGGTGCCTTAGCTCTTGGTGACTCAAACTAAATTGGCAGTAAACATTCTGAAGTCTCTAAAAACATTTTTTTGGGTGGTTTTAGAACTTTGTAATTACAGTTTGAGAATTGGATAGAAGCTCTCATTTTGAATTACTCAGTGTTTTTCCTTCGGTGAGGACTTGGAAATGCATAAACTTCAAGATGAAGAAAAAAGACAGCCTAAGTTGAATCACATAAATGAGAGGGGGTGTGAGCAAGAAGGGCAGTGATGCCATCAGCATTACTCAGATAGCAGTGGGTTTTATGACATGTCATTTAAGTTTACCACTGACTCGTGGATATGGGCTATAACAAGATGATTACATAGATGGAAGCCTTGTTTGCCTGGGCTCTGAGGCTTGTGTTTGGTAAGATATGGCTGCTCCTAGAGTTACAGGCAAAGATAAATGCCAGAGGTCATGATGATTCCATGTTCTCCAGTTCGGCTATTAAACCAATGAATAGATCGACTCAGTTGCAGAAACTTTTAACTGTGTAGCGTTCAGATGCAGAAGGAAGGACACATGGACTTCCTCCAAAGATAGAATTTCTTCCTGGCTTCCTCCAAAGACAGGTTTCTTCCTGACTGTAAATCACCCTGGAGACACCAGCCCACCCTTTCCAAACCCAAACAGGCAAAAGCGAGCACATAAACTCATTATCAAAGTGCTCAGTTCCATGCATGGCCCTGTGTCACTTATCATATGTTCAAAAGCCAGGGTCTTATTGCAGAGCTTCTAAGCACAACCCTGCTTGTGTTTTTATGCTTCAGACAGAAGGTGTATTTTTAAGTCGCTGTTCGATTTTCTTCCTCAGTGTGGGGATGGAAGCCCAGTGTGTTTGCATGTGTGCTTATGAGTGCTTTTGTTTTGTTTTTGGGGAGTGTGTGTGTGTGTGTGTGTGTGTAGAGGGAATTAAAAATTCAGGCAACATTAATTATTTTGTTGCCTAAAATGACCCTTTTTTTTTTTTTAGTGTATTATTTCTACCTTGCTTTATATTTTAAAGCATTTGTTAGAACGTGTCAAAGGGAATTTATGATTACTAATGGTTGTGTTTAACAGTTGGAAAACCATTTCATTATTCTCTGTTCTCCAAGATCAAAACCAAAGCTAGATGCTCTCAACTTGTGCTAGCCCAGTGTCTAGATCTCTGCTCAGAAGAAAATGGATGGAAGAACAGCTGTTGGTTACTGTGGTAAACCAGTGACCGGAGGTCAGGTAGAAGAGACAGGATGGACAAGAGCATAAGGGGAAGGAGGGGAGGAAGAAAGGTAGAGCTGGGTCAGGGACTGGTGGGCAGAGCAGAAGAAGGGGATTTCTGTCTATACCATGAAAAGCAGTGTGCCTACAGCGTTATGGAGGTGGTGTATGGGTCTGTAGGTTGCTATTCTTTTCACCATGCTCAGTTAAGGTATAATAATTATTGTATAATGTCCTTTTCTTTCCTGATTTCCATTGTTCTAGTTGCTGCCAAAAAAAAAAAAAAAAAAACCAGAAACAAAACAAAATAACAACAACAGCAAAAAACAAACAGCCTACAAAAAACAAAAACCAACAATAAAAAAACCTCAAACCAAAACAACAACAACAAAAAAAAAACCCAACCCTTAGCAAATGAAAACTCGTTCCTGGTGACAGTGATTGGTGACAGTGACTGGTTGCAGTGATGACTGGTTATGCTCACTAAAGTTTCTGGTCAGGAATTTGGGTGTGACAAAGCAGAGTCAATGGCTTTTCGTCATTTGGTGCCTGGGGCCACAGCTTGGAAGACATATGCTGGAATTGTTTAGAAGTGTCTCTACTCATGCCTAACCCCTAGGCTATGGTGACTCAAAAGATTGGCCTCAGAGGGGATGGTAAACTGAGGTCTCCTCTCCCCACCACCCTGTATCATTTTATATGGCCTGGGCTTCCTCCTAGCGTGGGGGTAGTGTTCTCAGGTATATTAGACAGAGACTGTTTGCAGAGAGTAAACCAGCAGCTTTGTGGCTTCTTGTGGCATAGCCTCAGAGATTGGTCACTATTACTGTATTCTGTTGGTCTAGGCACTCAACGACCTGCCCAGATTCAAGGGGAAGAGCTAGACTATTCTTGCCCGTGGAAGTCATAGTAAAGAACCTAGAGGTTTGCTGAAAAACTTCCTACCATCCTTGACATTTCTGTCAGGGAAAAGTTATCAGGCGGCATCTTCTTTCCAGAGGTTATCCAAGAAGAACCTGGCTTCTACTTTTGATAGATTTCAACTGCTTAAGCAGAGAAGAAGAAGAATGAAGGGAAACAGTAGAAGAAAGCATATGTCATAAAAATGTATGGCAGCATCGAACCGCATTTCCATAGATGACGGACACATAAGAAAAGATCCTTGGGTCTGGAGTGATGGCTCAGCAGTTAAGAGCACTTGCTGCTCTTGCAGAGGACCTGGGTTTGATACCTAGCACCCACATGAAGGTTCATAACCACCTGTAACTCCAATTCCGGGGGATCTGATGCCTTTTTCTGGCCTCCTTGGACACCAGGCTTACATGTGACACACAGACATACATCCATGCAGAACACTCCTATGGATATACATACAAACATACATACATACATATGCACACATACTATGTATATGTGTGCATACATGAATAAATGCCTTCTACTGGCCTCTTTGAGCACCAGGCATACATGTGATACACAGGCATACATGTAGGCAAAAACACTCGTATGAATATAAATAAATGGAAAAATTTGAAAAAGAAAAGGTTCCTGCTGCTCTTTAACCCGGGGTGTTATCTTGGGTGCTTTCCTCTCTGTCTTGGTTTCAATAACTGCTTTTCACTGTTAAACTTGGTGTTCTGACAAACAGGAGGAGCTCTGGTGGCCTTGGGCCAGTTTGGGAGACTTTCCATTCTCTGGATGTGACAGAGGTCAGGGTAACTTTGATTACCAAGTGTGATAAAATGCGCCTTGCACTTTTACAGAGATGGGGGAGGAGGCAATAAAGTGAACTTTAGAAGTTCATTTGTTTGTGTCAGATTTGGGGGAGCACACCTTTAGTCCAGAATTGGGAAGCAGAAGCAGGCAGATGTCTGTGAGTTCAAGACAGCCTGATCTACAAGGAAGTTCTAGGCCAGCCAGGGTCATACAGTGAAATCCTGTCTTTAAAAGGTAATGTTTTTGTTTGCAGTCTTACCCCCAAATTTCTATTTCATTGAGTGTTACATGGAGAGAGATAACTTCCTGTTCAACTGTTTTATTTTATTTGTGTGCTGTGCGGTGTGTGTGTGTGTGTGCTGTGCGGGGTGTGTGTGTGTGTGTGTGTGTGTGTGTGTGTGTGTGTGTGTGTGTAATTTATGTGTGTCTATAAGCACACTCATCCCATGTTACTCATGTGGAGGCCAGAAGACAATTTTTGGGATTCTGTTCGCTCTCTCCACTGTGGGAATGGGAGGTGGAATTCAGGTTATCAGGCCCAGGTACTGAGCCATCTCTCCAGTTCCCTATTTTTTTTTTCTTTCACTGTATTTCCTCTCTCTTCCCATTCTCTGCTTTTCTAGCATATTCTTTGTCTTCTGATTCTCCTTGTACTCCATTTGCCTTTCCTTTCTCTGTGACCTACTTCCTGTTTCACTCCCTTCCACTTCCCACTGTCTGCTGCATATATAAAAAAATTCCTCTTCCTACTCTCCGTCCAACGGATGCTGCTGCTTCTTCTTCATCCTCCTCCTTTGTCCTCTTTCTTCATTCTCCTTCTTCTTCCTCCTCCCTTTTTCGTGCTTGGGATAGAACTTATAGCCTAGTGTGGGCTTAACATGTGCCTGCTACTGAGCTAGATCCCCAAGCCTCTTCCCTTTAAAAGGGACTATTTATTTATTTATTTGTATGGGAGTGTGCACCATACACAGAGATCATGTAGGAGTCAGAAGACAACATGGGCAGATGTGTTCTCTCCTTCTGTCTTGTGAGTCCCGGGGATCAAACCCAAGTCTTCAGGATTCAGGCAGTTCTAGAAGACCTGTCTAGCCATCACACTTGCCCTTCTTCCTTCCTTTGCACCTTCAAAACATAATAGTTAGGTTCATATTTTCTCATGCTAAACAGAAATGACTCATGACTTTGCTCCTTTAAACAACTTATGTAGAGCCTTTTTCAGGATCTTCAGCTCTTAAGCAAACAGATATGAAATCTCACGATATTTCTGAGATGTTTAAGGAGTTTGGAAATATTAAAGCAGAACAAACCTAAAATTAAAAATCCTACATATCAAATTATCAGTACAAAACTGGCATTTTGGTACATACACTGAAATATTTGACATAAGGGATATATTTGTATGTGTAAAGTATACTTTACACACATGTTCATAGATTACATTTTAATGTACTATATAATGGGCATTTTAACATGCTGGTTAATATGCAGAGACGATTTCCTTATGTAATGAAGATGAAGTGAAACTGGCAAGTAATGTAGTATGCTCGCCTGTAGTTCCACAGTGAGTCATGTGTCCTATTGTCAAACTTTGTGAAGACTGAAAAGTATCCAGTTCAGTCTGACTGACACCTGATTTGTATTCCCAACTCTGAGCTGTACCACGCTTTGCTTTGTTCTTTCTCTCTACTTTTGAAAAACAATGCTCAAACATTCAGTTTATAAAGTGTTTTGGTAATTCCTTAATTCTGCTTATAAACTATAGGCACAAGTTGAATGTTAACTCCAAGAAATTGTATCACCCAGGATCATTTGTAGCCTCTATTTATTGGCAAGCCCTTAGGTGCCGAGCATTTTATGAATTATTATGTTTAAGGATTTAGAAGTCCTGGGACTTTGGGGGTTTCAGGCCATACAGGTACAAGGTATCAAAATTAGAACTGAAGGCAGGATCCTCAGTATTTCCAAACAATTGAGGAACCATAGGATTTTATTAATAGGATCTTATAAGATACTGCTTTGAGCTGTTTAAGCACAAGTAAAATAATCCACTGATGCTCCCCTAACAGACTAAACGTTAATGCTAGACAGCGGCCCTGTGAAGGCAGGTGTAGCTGGAGAATTTCTCTCCAGCTACAGCCAAGTCCCACCAGTCCCGGAGCCCACTTATAAAACAAACATACAGACGCTTATATTATTTAAAAACTGTATGGCTGTGGCAGGCTTCTTTCTAACTGTTCTTATATCTTAAATTAACCCATTTCTATAAATCTATACCTTGCCATGTGGCTGGTGGCTTACCGGCATCTTTACATGCTGCTTGTCATGGCGGCAGCTGGCATTGTCTCCCCCACTCAGCCTTCTACTTCCCAGAATTCTCCTCTCTCCTTGTCCCACCTATACTTCTGGCCTGGCCACTGGCCAATCAATGTTTTATTTATACAAAAACGATATCCACAACAGGCAGGTGTTCTTATGGGCAATGATCTGGTCACATTGATTTCAGCTACTGCAGTAGGAAGCATTTCATTTCCTCCTCCCTGGTGCATGAATTTACACTTCCTACAAGTGTGTACTTAATTGGAAGATCACTTTTATTTTAAGTCAGGCATTCATTCACTCAAACAAAACAATCCAAATCAGTTACCTTCAGTTCCTGATGCCTTTTGCTACTGTGAGATAGATTTGGATGTTTGGAACTTGTTGGCTATGATCTTGCCAGAAGTCCAGTAAAGGTGAAAACCTAGCTGCACTACATTATAAGTGTTGGGTAGTTTTTTTGTCAGATTTCTTGTAAGTGTTTTAAAGAATGAGAGCTATGACTGGAAGTTAGTTACAAATATTTGAAAGGAAAATGTGGGCATGGTGGCATAACCTTGTACTCTCAGCAGTGACGAGGCTGAGGTAAAAGATTGAAGAGTTCCAGCCTAGTGTGTGTGTGTGTGTGTGTGTGTGTGTGTGTGTGTGTGTGTGTAGACTCTTGGGGGTGGAAGAGGGAGGGAGGGAGAGAGAGAGACAGAGGTAGACCCATTCCTTTATTTGGACTCAGGTGAATGGCTATAAATGGTTACCATAAACAGTAGCCAATTTATGTGTGGTTTGCAAATTCTAAGATGGCTCCAAGATTCCCAGCCCCTGTTGTTAAAGGCCGCTTGTAATGCTCATGCCTTGAGTGTGAAATGGGGCCAACAAGCAGAAGGGGTTATCACTACTGTGACCATGCTGCATGACACACCAGGTTATGCTAGTGTAATTAAGATCTGCAGTCAGTTGGCTGTGGATTAATCAGAAGGGAGATGATCCCGTGGGCTTGGAGAAGAGAGAAGCATGAGAGACACGCTGTTACAGACTCTGAGGAGGAGCACACTGCCTGTCGTAGACAGGGCAACAGCAGCAGAAGGCAAGATCTTCAGTCCAGAGAGTCGAGTCTGAGCTGAGAGTGCTCCCTGGCTAAGAGCTAGAAGCTGGGAAATGGGCCTTAGGGACTTTTTTCTATGCAGGTAGCGACAGTGAATTCTGATGTGGATTCAGGTTCCACATAAGGATCAGCTTCTTGTCACCTCACATGTTGGTTTCAGCCCCAGAGTCCCTGAGTGGAGGATCCCTCTTAGGCAGGCTAGTCTTCTGACCAATAGAAACTGAGATTCATGATGATTTTATTAGGCAGCCTTAGAAAACTAGGACACCAAGGAGGGAATGCAGAGTTCCTCCACCCTGAGCCAGATACAGAACACAAAGGCAAATTGCATGCAGAATATTGGTATATTATTATAATGACCAGCTGTATTGCTGGTTATTGAATTTTTATGTTAATAAGAAGGTCTAACTATTCCTGTTGATTACCTCAATAAAACATGCCTTTACAAGCCCATCAGCACACACTGGTGCTAATGCAATGCTTCTTTGTCTATTTTTGGTTCTGGGGCATCATCTGAGATTCTTTTCTTTTTTCCCATTTCAGAATAAAATGGGTTCCATTATTTGAAAACCACTGTCTGGCTAATAGGCACTTTGTAAAAAGAGTACATTTGTGGTGTTTTAAGAATGTAGTTGTTGGCAAAGGAAAGAAAAGCAGGCTTGTATGAGACTTAGAGTCAGTACATTGTTTTAAAATATATGTTTATCTTTGTTTTCTCATTACATACAGAGTATAGATATAAGAAACCCAGCCACCAATGTTGATTCAGACAGCAGTTTTGCATGAGTAATAGTGGTTTTCTTAAGAGTTGAAGTCACTTAAAGGGTAGTTTGAAACTCTTTGGGCTCCAGTATTTTCGAAAGCATTCTCTCTTTTTCATATACTTTAAAATTATTCTCTTGTACGTCTTTCACAAATTTGAAAGTTTTAATTTTTCATGTAGGTCATTAATCCAGTCTGACACTCCGTATTATGTGGTTGAGATTTACTTTCCTCCTTTGGATGGAGACAACCAGTCATGCTAGCATCGTTTATGGGGATACTTATTGTCCATCTTCTCCTGTACTTGTTTGCCTTGTCTGTGGTACAGCATGTCAGGTTTTTGTGACTCAGGGGTCCCTAGTCCTCTCTGTTTTGTTCTATGACCATACAACTTTGATTGCTTGCAACTTAGTAACAAGACTTTATTTCTAGGGGATGGAATCTGCTTCTGACCCCTCCTCACTCCCTGCCCCCCTTACCTCTTTCTCCTCTTGGTTTTCTTCCTCCTTCTCATAGCAGATCAAGTTGCCTAGTCTTTTACTCTATCATATACATTTTAACAGGTGCTTGCCAAATCCCATTAGTATTTTGGTTAAAAATAGAATTTAATTTATGGCTTAGCTTTTTGAGAAATTGCTTTCTTGAGGTTATTGACTATATTGCCCATTGCCATGTAGTAGAGCACTGATTCATAAATATTTGTCATTTTTTCCATAAAGGTCTTGCGTATATTGCTTAGCTAGCTCATACTTTTGTATCCTTCATGAATGGTACCTCTCTTAGCTGTTTGCGTACCATTTGTTGGGTGTTTTCTTTTAAGCTGAAGTTCTGCAAATCTAGAGATGTATTTACGAATTCACTCCCCCTTTGTATAGATCAACAAAGTCAAGTATCAAAGAGATGAGGTAACTGACTGGGTTTGTGGGGACAGCTAGCAGCACATCCTGGATCTTTACTCACTTTGATCTAACCCTTCCTCTTTTGCTGACATCTTTTCCTTTCAGTTGGCCAGTATTTCTCTGATTCTGGCTACTTTGCTTAGCAGGACCTTTTTATAGTAAGAAACTCAAATCTCATTCCAGATCTTCCATGAATAAGGCATTTAATTTACTAAATAGATGTCCTTAATAACAATTAGCTAATTCATTTGGGCAGACACATTTACGGCAAAGAATAAGTCTACCAAATTAATGTTTTCTCTGGCCATTACCTTTAGTTGAGTTCTTAACGAAAACACCAGTCTTAATTGAATTAACTTTTAAAAATTTTACTCATTGCGTTACTAACACTCAGATACATGTAGGGTCAAGCCTCCCAAGTAACATCAGTGTGCAGCTCTAGAGAAAATGAGAAGCTCTCACACAGGGTGCTGAATTATACATGAATTTGTAATGCTTTTGTGGCTCTTTAATTGGCATATAGTCATTTTTCTTATTTGTAGTAAAAATGTTACATTTTGTTGTATTTTCATTTTGCAGCAATCATTCTTTTTATTGCTGAGTAGTATTATGTATGTACATGCTTAAATCACATTTCCTTTATCTGCTTATCCCTTGATGGACCTAGATGAGTATCATGGCTATTGTGAACTGTGCTGCCCTTAGCACGAGAATGTAGATGTCTTTTAAACATACCAGCTTCATTTCCTTTGGATATGTACTCAGGAGTGAAATTGCAAGAACATGTGATAGTTTATTTCTAGCATTTTGAGGAACTTCCAAATAGTTTTCTATAATGTCTGCTCTAATATGACACCTCCTCCAATAGTGTCGAAGTTCCCTTTGATTCACAGTCTCCTCAGCATTTGCCAGTTTTTGTCTTTTTGAAAATAGTCATTGGAGAAGCTGGACATGCTGGCACACACCTTTAATTCCAGCACTTGGGAGGCAGAGGCAGGAGGATCTTTGTGAGTTCCAGGAGAGCCAGAACTACAGAGGACAGCCAGTCCTGTCTTAAAAAACAATAGCCATTAGCCATTGGGATTGCTGAGTTAGTCTGTGAACTGCTAAAATACCTTTTTAGGTTCTCATTTCGCTCTGTCTGTAGCAGCAGAAAGAGGAAAATGGAGGGAGGGAGGCTGGAGTGGGGCCTCAGGGAAAACCTGCTCTCTGATGTGGGTTCCTGGGCTGGTCAGTTCTAGCTCTGAGTCCATATCCTGTTTTCCTGAATCCTCTCTCCGGCCTCCTGTTACATAAGGGCACTTTCTTTAGGAATGGAACAGGTGATTTTCTGGGAATGGATCTAGACAGAGTTTGAGCCTCAAAGTCCAGAAGTTGTAGACGTCTGGGGCTCTTTGTAACTTAATCTAACAGCATGGAGGGGTATGGCTTGTTTATACCTGGACTCACTGTAGAAACATACTTCAATGGTGGGACATGAGCTCAGTTTTCAGCGACATCTGTGCCTGATAAAATAAGTATTAACCATCGGATAACTGAAGGTCATGACTTAGGGAAGGGTTTGAGACTTAAGTTGTTGAGAGAGAGAAAGATTATTATTCCTGTCTTTGAAGTTATAAGTGGCCTATTAGCTTTAGTTCTTATATTTATTTTTCCTCTTCCTCTGGGTTCTGCCATCTCTAAAACATCCATTCCATTCATTGAGAAAGCATATACTGAGTATATTTTAGGCATCAGTGATGAGCTAGACACAGAAGATGCCCACTGTTCTTAAGCACATGCCCCTCTGGGCATGGAAAGAGACCAGTAGTTTTTAGAAAATGAACAAAGTATTCATTTTCATCTAGAGTTGGCATATAAGAGTCATCTGGGTAGAGTGTGGTGTGTATTTCTATTTTAGTTTATTCTGAGAGCGTGGCTGTGTAAGATAGATTTAAGAATGGACACAAAATTGGAGTTGGCTAGCTTCAAGTTTACAATAAAGCAAATATAAATGAATAAAGGATACAGATGGGTGCACTTGGTCTTGAAAGTTGGGGACTTAGAGCTCTTAGTTCTCTAACCACACGTGTCTCAGGAGACATTCTTACAGCCTGACGAAGGCAGGAGTTCTGCTCTCAGGATGTGTGCTACCTGTGGCTCAGGCCTGGGCTCTGGGTTTGTATTCTGCTTATGCCGATGCTGGAGCATCTAATATTCCCCTAGAAGGCCCTGCCTGTCCATCCTGGCCATAATTTTTATAAAGCACAAGGGACTGTCTCTTTAAAAAGACTGAAAGGGAGACAGGTCCTAGCACTGTAGAGTTCAGAACAGGCAGTGCTGATGCCCTGAAGCATGAAAGAACTTGGTGTGCTAGAGAACGAAAGGGAACAGGACATTGGGCTGGTGTGGGTGGGTTATCAGATATTAGTGGAAATACTGGCTAGAGACACACTGGGCTGAGTCTTCTAAAACCATGGTAGGAATCTGTAAGTATTTTGGAGGGCCATTATTTTAACCTGTTGTCCAGGAACTTGAATGAGATGAACATTCCAACTGTATGGAAAAAGTCAGCTTTACATTCATTACTCCATCGGGAAGGTCCTCAGTAAACCATAATCATATACGCAGCAGCTAGGCCTTTAGAACCAGCAGGAATCAGAGCTATCTGCTCCTCTTAGTGTAGGAATCTTAAAATATCATTTATGACCACTGTACTTTATTAGAAATGGTGGTAGCTCTGAGACCCTGAGTGCAGAGGTCAGTAACTGAAGCCTATGAACTCGATCCATGCTGCCACCCATTTTGGCATGTTAAGATTCCTGGAGCACAAGGTGTACCTTTCATTGGTGTTTCTCTCTTGCCATAGACATTTTCTGGCCCACAATGCATAGAATACTGTCTGGTTCTTTACAAAAGATGTTTTCCCACCCCTGCATTGATAACATAGAGCGTGTACCACTTTGATAAAATTTAAAAATATTCAAATAGCCATCTGACTTGTTTGCAAGCTTACATGTTTTATTTCATGCACTCAAAAACATTGTTCAGACATGAGATCCATAGACTTCAGCTTCCTGAGACATCTAAGACCAAGAAAGGAAAAGAAAAAGAATCCTAGCACATGGTTTCTTAGGCAGGAGCATCAAATGAATGGGCTGATCTGTGTTCGGTTGTTTGCCTAAGATTCATGCCCTACCCCATGGCAGCTCCTCTATTTCTTCAGGACCTGTCACCAAGCTACATATTCTCTATGAGTAAACTGAGTCATTGTACACTTAGTATGTCAATCTGAGGGCTGATTTAAACACAATAATACGCTGTACAGTATGATTGTGACTATCTTAATATAGCACTGAGGAATATTATACAAGAGGGTGTGCAGAGGTAGGATACAAACACTGTGCCATTTTTAACATAAGGGACTTGAGCCTCGCAGGCCATGTATCTGAAAGACTGCCCACATCATTCCGCATTTTGCCTCATGCTAATTCTACCTAGGTAGTTCCTCAATTGAGGTTCCTTCTTCTCAGGTGACTCCAGGTTGTGTCAAATAGACAATAAAAACTAACCATCCAGGGGTCTGGGGGCATGGATGATCTGTTAGGAGCCCTGGCTGCTCTTCAAGATGATCTGGGTTCCAGGGGATCCCATACCCTTTTCTGGCCTTTGTGTACAGGCATGCATGTGGCGCGCGGTGTGTGTGTGTGTGTGCGCACACATGCAAGTAAAATACCCATGCACGTAGGATAAATAAAATAATTAAAACCCAAACAATAAAACTAGGCAGCATGCCATGCATTTACTGTGAGACTTCTGTATGCCAGGAGTAGTGCATGATCAGATGACAGAGCTGCTATCACTGAAGCCAGGGATTATGTCAGGCCTACCTGACAACACCCAAATCTAGGCTCACAACAAGGCACATTTCTAATGCTCAGAATCACCTGGACATTCTTCTTCTCCTAAGTGTTTCCATCATTTTGTTCCCTAGCCCTCCAGTGTGAAAGTTCATACAACATTTTCTGTCTGGAGACATGTTGGCGCTGGTGCTGCGTAGAACAGGATGTGAAGTTGGTACTTTCCCAACAGTTAGAGCCCCCGTGACCAGCTGATGCCACTGGAATTGGTCTTTTAAAATGCTCTCTCCAAGCATGAGTTTCTTTCTCCTGGATGTGGCTGCAGAACTTTGTGTCTGGCTACCGGCTCTAACTTGCCCATCATAACTCAGGTTTAAACCTCGGCCATGGCCTTTGGTTGAGGATAGATTGAAGTTGATAGCAGCAGGGGCTGGCAGTTAGGTCTCCATTCCAATGGTGTTAGAGTGCTCCGTGTTTTTCACCCCGTTTGTACAGATTCTTCTGTCCCAAACCGTGACCGTCGCTCTCTCTTAAAACCATGGGCAAGGCTTTGTGTGTCAGGCATTCTCCTTATTGTCGTCTTTCCCTTATTGTAGATGAAGAGCACCATACATAGGGTCACCCAATAGAGTATCAGTATTTTTTCAGCATGTGCATGCTGTATTGTCTGCATTTAGACTGATACTCTAGGATGATTGGCTGTCACTTCCCATATTATCATACAATAAAAAAATCCTTTATTCTCAAACATTCTTCTCCAGTAGTACTTAAGTGAGCATGTTATATAACTAGCCTGCTTAACTATCATTTCTTAAAAATTTCCTTTGTCCTAAGGAACATTGGAAAGACTTACTGTATCAGTCAGAGTGTAGTCAGGGTACAGAAACCATATCAGTGTTGGATTAGTAGAAATTCAGTTTAGATAACTGGCTGCTAGTGAAAGCTGGTTAATTATGAGTATCAGGGTGAAAAGGACTCTGATAAGCCTAGATGGAATAGTTGCAGAAAAATGATGTGGCCCTTAGTCTGAGGAAGAAGATCATTTAGCTTAAGATCGGGAGTGAGCACTGCCTCTCCCTGTGTAGCCCTGGGCAGAGGGTATGATTCTCCAACTGCCTACCATGCACAGATGGGTCAGAGGAGAGCAACGTGACCAGTCGACCTGTGCTGGACCATAGAGCTGCTTTACTGCTGGAGGGTTAGGTTTCAGAGCTACTTAGAAGTGGTTTCTGGTAAGATTCTGGCCAAGGAGCGTAGGGGCATGCAAGCGCACAGACCTTTCGCATGGAGTCATACTGGGGGAGAAGCTCACTTCTTCATCACTCTCTGCTGGTGAAACGTCACATTCTCTCAATTGGCCAAGGGAAAGATGCTCGGGCCCAGCTTCAATGCAGTAATGCAGGGCCAAGGTCAAGTGGAGTTTGAGTTGAGACAAAGCAAGCAAATGACTGGCCTATGAAGTTGGGACCTTTGCTGCAGGATATTTGATCACACTGTGATACTCTGAAACTGTTAATAGAGTTAACCTTGAATCAGGGGATGGAGTCAGCGACTAGCTGACTAGAATTAGCCATAGAGATTTTGGAGAACCCAGGATAACATAGAGAGGCACAGGAAGGAGTAGGGAAGGCCTTGGAGAGATTCAAGGGCTTTTTGATCTGCAAAGCATGGAGAGAGGGTCAGCTGGTCATTCCTCTGCTGCTTTCTTTTCTTTTTTTTTTTTTTACTTTTTACTCCAATATCTGATTCCTGAGATTTTAGCTTCTTATTCTGCCTTAAATGTGAGTGTGGGGAATTATTATGAATAACTATGAAATATTACCTGCACTTTCAATTTTTCTGTAAGATAAAACCTTGAATAGATGTTGAATTTGAGCATTTTAAGGGCCATTGTCAGACATGACAAAATTCATACACCAAAAATGTGTTTCTTATTGACTATCCTTCATGCTCTATATGGAAGGAAAGGCATTGGTTTTTATCATGGAACCCACTGCCTATCAACTGTTGGAATCTTGGCATTATCTCTTAGATTGTTCTCTTCGGTACTGGAAGGTGCTGTGTGGGCCTGCATCTCTGGGGTTGGAGCCTGTACACAGTTGCTCAAGTCCACTCTCCTGGCTTAGTTTCCTGAAGGTTTTCCCCCACCTTTTCTAACTCACAACTGACAGATTTATTTCCCTGAGATTCCTTCACCATATCAGTAGAACTGCTCAAGCGCCTTCAATATTTCCTCCCTGTTTGCTGGGTTGGGAATAGGAAGAGTATTGACGTTTGGCACTGGGCCCTCTGCCTCCCTTCTGCTGATAAGGAACCAGGCTGATTGAGAGCAGTTGGCCCAGGCTCAAGCTGGATTTTCCTGCCTCTCAGTCTGTTGTACCTTCCAGACCACTGTGGGTCCAGCTTCCTTACCCCACCACTGTTCTCCAACACAGTACCTGTCCTGGGAGAGATTTGATTGACACTTGACCTCATCCCCTGGTGCTCAGACTATGCCTTTGCCTATGTCAACGGGATGGAGTGCTAACATTATGCCCTGAGCTTCTGCTTGTGGAGACTGCCTACACTCACTTAAGTGTCATCACAATCACATCCCATTCTCTGTTGAACAAATCTCAGTGGACAATATTCCAGGGTGTTAGAAGGACAGGGATTTGAAGTGCATTTCATCTGAATTTGGGATCCAGGGCCTGGGCACTTCCTGTTATGTGAAAATAATTGTATTTTCCCACTTTTGAACTTTAGTAGACTTTGAATAATGCCTGTTCCTATAAGACAAGCTTGTTTGTTTCCAGAGAAACACACTGTTCTTTATCTGTGTCTTTGGCCCTCGATTAAAACACCAAAGGGGACAGACAGTCTCCTCTGTTTGTTCACTTAGATTTGCCTGTTCTAGGACACTCCTGGGCTGCTGGGAGCTGCCGACCCCCCACCCCCACCCCTGTCCAGTTCTTCTAGCTCAGATCTTCCTAGGGAGAGCAAGAGAGCAGACGACTCACGGTGGCCTAGGTCTTCAGTCTGTGGGACCTTAACATCTCTGACCATAGGCCTCGTTCCTTGTAGTTTTTCAGATTTTAGACTTGAGAACAGGGTATCGGACTCTGTGCAGAGTGAAAGCATTAAAACAGTGACAGCTGAGCATGACAGAAGAGCAGGAAAGAAGCCACAGATGGCACCTTTCTGGGCGGAGGTGAAGTGCTGCAGCCGGAGTGGGAAGGCAGCGTCTCTGACCAGTAACTCTGGAAGAGCCATGTGTTAGTTGTAGGAAATGACCTTCTTTTTTCCTTCAACCCGCTCCCCCCAACTTCTCTCCCCCCATCATTGCAGAGGGGAGGGAGTTCAGATTTTACTTTAGGGCATCTTAACACTCCTTCCTAAAGGTCGTCGTCCGTTGTCTTCCATCCACAGACTTTGCTCCGTAGCATAGCAACCAATGTGTCATATACTCCCCTTAACTGCTTCATTAGCCTCAAGATGGGAAAGTGAAGCAAACGGACATAGGATGGATTAACGGGGTCATGTTTACGTGTGCAGTCGCTCTGTCTGATGTTTAGGCAATGGTTCTGAAGAACAGTGTTATCTCGGAGTAAAACATCTAAAGTTAGGGTCTCCTCCCAAGTGAGAGAGGCAAAACAAACAATGATGGAGAGAGGAGATGGCAAGGATGTACCTGTCTGCTAAGGACCAAGACCCCTAATATTGGAAGCTTTCCCACCCGCTAAGGTTCTCTGTTGTCTCTGGTAAGCAACAGAAGAGGCAGCGTTTGTGCTTCTGACCAGATACTGTTCTGGATTAGCCTAAGTAGAAAGTTGGCATACTGAGGAAATCAGGCTCTGGAGGAGAAGGTTTGACAACAGTGGCATTCTTCTGTAGGATCCAGGCCTCACAGAGGCTGAGTGGACAAGGACGGTACATAAAGAAACAGAGACAATCTGTTGGGATGCCTGTAAATGTCCGGGGCTAGTGCAGACTGCAGTGGGTTGTGTGGGTAAATATGACAGCACTCTCCACTGCTGTCCCTCGGTCACTTGTCATTCTTCTCATGGCCTGTGTGCAGGCCTGGCAGCTCCCTGCAGAGATGTTCTTTCTCCTCTTCATGTTTGAGGAGGTGGCACGAGGAGGCCTGTTGACTGCAGACAGTGGTACCTTGAAATTCAGAATGCTTGTTCTAAATGTGTCTTATGATGGTTTGTTTTTCTTTTTGTGAAGTTTAAATTAAATTTACTGTTTTAACTGACACATAAAAATATAACAGTTACACATATTTTTGGTACCATATCATGTTTTGGTACCCTTATGTACTGTGTGATGTTTAAATCAGGGTCAACAATCTCTCTCTCTCTCTCTCTCTCTCTCTCTCTCTCTCTCTCTCTCTCTGTGTGTGTGTGTGTGTGTGTGTGTGTATGTGTTTGGGTGGGTGCGTACACAGGGGTGTGCATGTGTGTATGTACGTGTGTATGTGTGTGTGTGTGTGTGTGTGTGTGTGTGTGTGTGTGTGTGTGTGTGTGTGTGTGTGGAGAGGGCAGAGGTCAGTCTTGAGTGTCATTCCTCATGAGACATCTATTGCCTCCATTTTTTGGCATGCCTTCTACTGGCCTGTGGCTTATTGATGGTTATAGACTGACTGGCCAGCAAGCCTAAGGATTCACCCCTGTCCATCTCCCCTGAGCTGGTATTACTCGTACAAGCTACTACTCCGTGCTATTCTACGTAGATGCTGGGGATTGAACTGAGGTTGTCAGACTTGCCAAGTGGGCACTTACTTTACCGACAGAATTATCTCCGCAGCCCTTACATAATCTATTTCCTCAGATATTTATCATTTCTAAATGGTAACAATACACAATCCCCTTTCCTAGTTCTTTAAGATACGCAGTATGTAATAGTTATACAGAGTCACTCTCTGTATAATGCCACATCAAATCCTAACTTCCATACGCACGTGGCTTAGCTCCCATCGAGTAGCCTTTCTCTTCTGTCTCCCCGACACACTTGCTTCCCCCTCCCCCATAGCCTCTGGGAACCACCATTCTCAACTCTTGAGGGCCTGCTTTTCTATACTTCACACATGAGTGAGATCATGTGGTATTTGCCATTCTGTACCTAGCTTGTATCCCTTGGTATAGTAACTTTGGTTCTATCCTTGTTCAAAATGATACAATTCCACTTTTTCCTGGCTGATTGATCTTCCATTGTGTTTCTGTATCCATTCATCATTTGATGGACATTTAGGTTGTTTCCATTTTTGGCTACTCAGAATAGCACTTGCAGGAAATGTAAATGTTTCTTCCATACGGTGATTTGATTATATACGTACGCATGCATTGCTGGGTCATATAAGAGATGTTCTTCTGAGTTTTTGAGGAACCTTTTTTCCCACAGTAACTATATTAATTTTCCAATTGTGTGCAGTGTTCCAATCTTTTTTTTTTAATTCTTACCAACACTTTAGTCTTTTTTTTTTCTTTTGGGGTTTTTGAGACAGGGTTTCTCTGTGTAGCCTTGACTGTCCTGGAAGTTGCTGTGTAGACCAGGCTGTCTTCAAACTCAGAGATCCACCTTCCTCTGTCCCCTAAGTGCTATGATTAGTCACTATGCCTGGCTAGGCCTTTTTTTTCCTCTTGTAATAGCTATTCTTGTAGGCATGAGCTGATAAATCACTGTTTTTGACTTACATTTCTCTGATGATTAGTTATATTGAGTATTTGCAACAGACTTCATAGCAACACCAGATCAGTATTTAGTTGAATAGCAGTCAATCCATTTGACATATCAGACAGCCTAATCAAGTTGAAAAGACCCCCAGAGAAGGTGTAATCCACTGGGAATTAGAATTTGGCTTATGTGGTTGATATATTGTGCACCCCAACAAACTTATCTGGGGGTCAGAGAACAGAACAGCCACTATATTAAACATAGATTTAGGCAGTGGTACCACACGCCTTTAATCCTTGCATTCCGGAGGCAGAGATCCGTCTGGATCGCTGTGAGTTCAAAGCCACACTAGAAACAGCCAGGCATGGTGACAGACGCCTTTAGTCCCAGGAAGTGATGGCAGGAAGCAGAAAGGTATTTAAGCCTTTTAAAGCTTTTAGCTTTTAGCAGCAGTTCAGGTGAGATCCATTCAGATGAGGATTCAGAGGCTTTCAGTCTGAGGAAACAAGATCAGCTGAGGAATTGGCAAGGTGAGGTTGAATGTGGCTTGTTCTGTTTCTCTGATCATTCAGCGTGCACCCCAATACCTGGCTCTGGGTTTGTTTTTATTAATAAGACCTTTTAAGATTCCTGTTACAGGTCTAGATAGGTATTTAAAATGTGTGGATCATGATACTACATACACTCTAGGGTTGGTAGAAACAGAAGAGAATTTTGAAGAAGGAGTCAAAGAATCCTGGGTTGAAAATAGTTGATGCTTTCCATTTTAGAGTTTCTGGACTTCTCAGGAAGTTCTTGCAGTGAGCAATCATGCCTTTTACCCCAGCAGGAGATTCCTGGAAGAATAAAGTGGTGAGAGTGAGGATTTCTCAGCTGATTCTCCAGAGAATGAGAATTAATCCTGTTTCATTTTGGATCTGTTCCAGTGCTTCATTCCTTACTTTGGAAGATGCCTACTCTCAGTCTTGCCTGGTCCAAGGGCTTAATTCATGAGGCTGCCTGTTTTTCAGAATCCCTAATTCATAAGAATTTCAGTTCTCCGTCTTCTGACTCTGATTCCTTAGTGTGTTCAGAAGCTGGCCATGGAGGAGGGATGATGTACATTCAGCTTGCTTAGTACTCTGCAGCTAACATTTGCTCACCTCCTCTTCACTCTCTTAGAATTGTAGACTCATTCAGCTTGAAATGACCTGAATTTACATTGCTGTTCTCAGCCATCCTGCTTTGTGGCCGTTGGGCCCCACCTTACCCCTCTGGTAATAAGGAGATGGCTCTCTACAGAGTGATGTGGTGTTTCTGGGACATTCTAGATAAAGACGAATGGCCCATGTTGTTGTTGTTGTTTGCTCACTGGGGACAGGTTTCAGGCTTGCCTGTGTGTGGTGTGAAGTATCTAGAAGTACTTTTCTTTGGGAGGGAGTGCTCAATCTGTCCCCTGACAGCTAATTCTTTGTAGACAATTTATTGTCTGTAACTAGTAAGAACTGGACAAGGAAACAAGTGATGGATGAGCCTTAGACACACCAGTGGGGAGTTTCCCACCAGCTCTGTGTACCTGCTGTTCCATAGCCTGTGACTTGTTTCAAAGGGTGTGGAAAGCAAGTCTACTAGTCTCAGAGCTCCTTGGGGCTACAGCAAGGGTGAGTCCTGCTAGGTTGCCACCTTCTAAAGACTGAGCATGGTGCATACTCTGGTGGAAAGAACCAGAATGGACAGTGAAATTTAATCTTTAGTGCTAAGGATGTCAGGGGCGGCTCCATGCTCACAGACTGATCTGGAATCTGCTCATTCATACTACTTATTCCTGACTTCAAGGGATTGTGCATAAGGAACCAGCTGATGCCAAGAAACCCTTTAAAAAAAAATCACAACTTTATTGAGAGATGCTTTGCAGAACAAAATTTAACTATTTTAAATATGTTTAATTTGTTTATTTTTAGTTTTTTTTGGGGGGATTTATATAATTATTACCACAATTAATTTTCAAAAAATTTTGACATAGGAATAAATGTTTCTGTGGATATCAGTATACAAGTTTTTTTTTTGTGGACATGTTTTCAGTTCTATCAGCTGTAGAATTTCTAGACCATGTTCCCTGAATACATTTTTACAGTTATTATTTTGATTTGCTATTTTGAAGTCTCATATTCCTATTCTCTGAGTTAAGCTTCTTTGTAGAAATAATTGAAAGTTACACAAATGAAAATAGAGGGGATCATAAGAATGTTTATTGCATAGAATCAGGTTGAGATATATTTGCTTTTGTTCTCCTCTTTATCAAGCTTCTACTTAAAGATTTACTAAAGCTCGTCTTTTCATCTTTTGCAGAATCGCAATGAAATAAAAAATGGAACTATTCTTCGATTAACCACGTCTCCAGTAAGTTGATCTTAGTTTATTGCTTCTCATTAAAAGTTTCCCAACTAGGTCTGCTGTATGTGATGGTGGGTACAGAGCAGCGAGAGTGACTTCTGCAGAACCCAGAGTGCAGTGTCCTCCCAGACAGATTCTAGATTCACAGGAACATTCTGCTTTCTCTTTCCCATGACAGGCAGGTGACTTTGTCTCAGGACACTGCCAAGTAAATGGATGGTGAAGACTTGAAGTTTGTGGTAGTTAACCCAGCCACAGCTCTCATAGTACAAATGGGATAGTAGCCGTCCTGATTGGTTTGGCCCACTTACCCACACATCACCTGATGCCATGGAACAGACAAAACTAAACCAACCAACCAACCAACCAACCAACCAATCAACCAATCAACCAATCAAGAAAAAACAAACAAACAAACAAACCCGATAGCCTGCTACTGCCTTTCAAGTCTCTCTGTGTGTGGTGTGTGTGTGTGGGAATGAAGTGTGTGGTGGTGGGGTGAGGTGGGTGGGTATTTGATTATTTTCTACCCTGGATCTGTTATTAAACATTCCCTAAAATCAGCTCAAGCGCATCGCCTTCTTACGCAGTTTTCCTTTCAGCTGCTTCTATATAAAACATTTGAAGGTTTCTGAAGAAAAGCAGCTAAATAGGATGCCGCAATATATTTAGACTATGCCTGGGATTGTGATCTTTCTTATATGTAGCGATGCTGCAAAGAGACATTAGCATATTTAAAATATCTTCCTTCACAGCGCAATTCCTTGCTTCCCTGAAAAATAACGTGCACGAAGTACTGCAAGTGTTACTATTTTCACACTGCAAATGTGATGAAATGTGTATATATCTATCATTTTCAGTTCCCACTGAAGCCATGTGCTAGGCTAAAAATAAATTTAAAAATTGGGAAAAGCATCTGGCTGGAATTAAAGAGTGGGTACTGTAGCTACCGCAAATTCTTCTCATTGAAAATTACATTAGAGCCTTAAAAACTCAAACATTTTCTCCTGTAACATCTTGAACCTAACATAGTGATGAGCTCTGGGGACTGTCTGCTGGAGTTGATGGAGCCATCTTCCAATTCCTCCATGCCAGTGCGTAGAAAATACAGTTGGCCTGTGGGTTTGAATGGCTGCAAGATGAGCTGACAGGTTGGCACCAGCCTTTCCCTGGCGTTCTCATTCATCAGGTCAAGGTTCTTTATGCTTCCCTTTTCCTCTGCTAATTACTGCCTCTAGAGAGGCCCAGTGTTCTGTGTAGGCTGGCTCCATGTCAGGGAAGAAATGACTCTGTTATTGCCCTGGGTTCTTAAACAAAATTCCCTATGTACCATGACATGAAAGGGGAAGAGACACTGTCCAAGGAACAGAGAGGACTACTGAGAGAGGGAGAGGGAGAGGGAGAGGGAGAGGGAGAGGGAGAGGGAGAGGGAGAGGGAGAGGGAGAGGGAGAGGGAGAGGGAGAGGGAGAGTTGTAGGGTAAGGTGAGGAATATCTCAGTACGTTCTATACTTCCCTGAAGATAATCCCATGTAATAAAACAAATAAAATAAAAGAAGACTCAGTGTGGGGATGATTTTCTTTTTTTCTGGAAAGACAGTGTGTGATAAGAGTTGTCATCAGAGACAGTGGAATTGTGATTGTAGAAGAATGATTCTCTCACTGGAAGTTCTGTGACTGAAAAGGTGGGCGAGGCAGTCCCTAGGGCACTATTGTAATGCAGGAGTCCACTCAACAGAGACCATTTTGCACTTCCTAGAGCAGTGGCCTCTACACCAGTAGCAGCAGTGGGACTTTAGAGATGCTGATGTCTAGCCTTGCTAGTAAGACTGGGCAACAGTGTCTGAGAATGGGGCCCAGACACCTACACTTAAAGGAGCCTTTTGTGTGGGGTTGAAGCCACAGGGGTCTATAACTAAGTGCTAGCACACAGCAGTTTATATGGAAACTAAAAGCTTCATTCATTGCTGGATTTTTTTTTTAATTTTGTGTTTAAATGAAAATGGATAAGACAGGCTATCTCACTTTAAACAAAGATAGGGTCTCTCTATGCTAGTCCTGACTGTCCTGGAATTCCCTATATAGACTAGGCTGGCCTTGAACTCACAAACATCTTCCTGCTTCTGCCTTCCAAGTGATAGAATTAAAGGCATGTGCCACCCTGCCTGGCCTAATTCACTTTTTATGTATATAATAAAATATAAAGAAGTGTTTTCACTAAATTTGTTAGGAAGTATTAGAGTGCAGTAAAGAAGCCAGTAGATGTTTTTATACTACTTTTTACATGAAGTTCTTTTCCCACAGTGCTTGACTTGTCCCTGCAAATAGATAACAGCATACATAAGTGTGTGCAAAGCTACATACAGACATGTATACGTGATTATACACACATGCACACACATGCACGCACGCACGCACTCTAGTTTTAGGTGAGGTACAGAGTATATGTACATGTCTGTGAGTTCCGGAGCAGGCCTGGTGAGCTTCAGTAGAAGCTGAGGAGTACCTCTGTCCACCTGCTCTGCTCAGAACCAGGAACTAAAACTGAGGTCATGTACTGCACAAAGCACATTTTAGCTATGTTCCTGTTAAAAAAAGTTTAGACCGTCAGACTGTCATTTTCCCTTTCTTGGAATTTATTAAAATAAATTTCATAATGAACTGGGCATGATGCTATATCCCTGCATTTTGGGAGACAGAAGCTGGCAAATCTCTCTGAGTATGAGGCCAGCCTGGTCTACACAGTAAGTTCCAGATCAGCCAGGCTTACATAGAGAGACCCTATTTTAGAAAAGTTATTCCCCCCAAATTCTCATAATGAATGTCTGTGTATTCTTGGAATGGGTAGAGACTATGAAGTAGTATACACCCCAGACATCATAAAAAAGAGGTTGGTACATTTAACTATCCCCAAATAAAATCTTCAAAACATTTGTGTTTGGAAATAACTCCAGACTCAGAGTCAAGAATGATGCATCGGAAAATAACAGGTGGTAGTCTGAATGACCTAGCATGACTCCTTAATTCACAGAATCCTTTATGTATGGATTCATACTGCTTCAACATGTGTGGTCATAGGTATACCAGAAGCAAAAAAGGGAAAATTATGTATCCATATATACTTACGTATATGTATGCATCATCTCACGTAGAGAGATCTCAGTCTCTTTCTTAAAAGGAATGGAGTTTATGTTCTTAGTAATTAGTGCAAGGAGAGGATGCTGTGGATCAGCGCAGGAACTGGTGCAGCCTTGGCAGGGAACCTAGCTGGTCCACCCAAGTACATTATATACATTCACTTTTAACTTAATTCTCCTGTTGGGGATTTATCTGATAAGTAGACTCAAAATTACAGGACATGCACACCACACACATGCGCATCCAAGCATGGCTGTATTTCTTCTAGTGACCAAAACCTGGGACCCAGTTATCATTTGGATAAGACTTTAGTATGTAGCACCCTGGAGGCATCTCCAAAGAACATTACTAGGTGCAAAAGTTGATGGCAGAACAATGTATGTACAACAGTGGTTATTCTGTTTATAGAAATGAAAAAAACATATATTCTGATAAAAGGATCAAAATGTCTCTCAGAGAATACCACAGGCAGTGCTTAGTGGCACACTATTTATTATATAATCTCCTAAAGTACTTATGCATTTCTTCATGTCTCATGTGCTGGTATTACTTATCATTAAATGAGCAGTGTGAACTCATTGTAGTATGCAGAAAATATATGCATCACATCTGCAACTGGAAACATTTCTGTCCTCTAGTCTATGCAACTATGCGACGAGCCACTAAGATGTATGGATGAGTTCCTCTTCCCCCTGCTCTCTCATTTCATTCCTTGTACACAGAGAAACGCAAACTACTTATTAAGAACCCACTATTGCCTTGTCGTCTCCAAGCATAAGCCTTCCTGCTGTTCTCTGGTGTTCCGGATGCACAGTGGGAATCATCTAGATCAGAAGACCTGTCACTGTGATTTTGGGGCCTTCTTTCGGTGGTGATAAGAAAGATTTTGATATGTCAGTCATTCCATGGATTCAGGTTATCAGAGATTCTTATCAACATGCATTATTGTATGATTAACAGATGAGGATTTTTAAATCTGTACGGGTTTAAAGAATGAGGGAGTCTCTGAGGCCATACATAACATGCCTGCAGAGAGATGACCCATGGGAGATAAGCAGACAGTTCTGTTTAATAGGACTCAGTAGCTGGTGTTGGTTCAAACTTCTAGTCTGATCCGGAGTGGTTTATTTTGAGCATACTTAAGCATTGCACATTTTGGTGAAAACTTCTCTGGTGATAAGTAACTCAACCCTTCATTCACAACAAAGCATACATAAATCTCTTTGAGGACCAAAATACACTCAATAAAGATCAGATGTGACTACATTGTAACCCTTTGTAAAATACGTATGATGCCTTCCATAAAGAGGTTCTACAGATAGGCTAAGAAAAAAACAAGTTTGTGGAAAGAGTATCAGGGGGAGGGAGAGGGATTCAGTGCTGTCTCTGGCCACATGGATAGTGCAAAGGTTCCCAGGCTAGAAAGCACATCTGCTCCCAGCCTTCTGGGCCGATAACAGGTATTACATTCCTTTCCTTGAATGAACAGCTCTGTGTGCTTAACATTTCAGGGTTTCCTAGTGCTTATCTGTGAGCACAAAGCCCTCAGTGCCTCCTACAGGAAAACTGAAAAAAGAGTTACAAAATGTCTGTGTTCCATTTTTCTTCCATTGCTTTAGAGGCCTAACTTTGGAGAAGTCAGTGGAGAGAACAGATTATAGGGTTAGCAAGGTTAGGTGTTTCCGGCATAGTTTATGTGGAGGTGCACATGGCTTAGGCATCATGGCTTGTTGGGGTGCCACTGGGAGGGAGAATCTTGTGAAGGGCCAAGCCCCAAGGCTTCATGAAGTGATTCTCTTTGCTGAAGGAGGCCTGTGTTTTGGCAAACAGTGTGATTGATGTTGTACTATTTCTCTGAGTAGATGGTTGTGAGTAGGGAGATGGAGCGTTTGAGAAGTCAACTGTGTACCATGCACACTAGGCAGTGAGGTAAGTGTCCTGCTGGATAGGCTGGAGACAGAGGTGTACCAGTCTCTACTGTGTGTATATAGTATTTAGAGCTGTGGACAGGTGACATCACCCACCTCCCTCCATAGAGAAGGTCTGGAGGGCTCAGTGCAGAGCCTTGGGGACACTCACAGGTTGGCAGAAGTGAAGAAAATGTTCCAGGGATGAGACTACTTAGGGGCTTGATGACTGTGGAGATGTCAGGGAAGATGAAAAGAGGAAAATGGTTGCTGGACCAGTCCCCACAGGTAGTGCTGGCCGAAAGGAGGTGCTCTTCAGTACTTAAGTAAGGATGGGCCTGGAGACCTCACCAGAGAAAGGAAGGGATGAAAGAAGGAGGCAACAGCTTCAGAGTTGCTCCTTTCTCTACAGGTACTGAGAATGGGGGACATTCTCAGTACCTGTAGAGAAATTGGGACAATTGCAACAGGGGAATTGGGCGTGTGTGTGTGTGTGTGTGTGTGTGTGTGTGTGCATGCGTGTGTGCGTGTGCACGTGCATGTGTGTGTGTGCATGAGAGTGTGTTGGGAATCCATGATCTGGAAGATGGAGGGAGAAATTTTTAAGTTGAGTTCATAGGAGCGGAGCTCTGGAGGTACAAGACCATCTCTGATAGGAAGGAGGGTGCTTGCTTCTCAGCATGAGGTTGCGGAAGCAGAGTGAAGGAGAACTGCTGGCTGCCCTTAGTGGGAAGACAAAGGTGCACCTGGTTGCTTGCTTCAGTTTTCTTAATGCCAGGTGAGGCAGAATCATGGGTAGGAACAGAGGCAAAACAGAGGAAGGGCAGAGCAGGGGCAGACATGCGGGAACTAGCGGGGGGGGGGGGGGGGCGTTTAAGGATAGAAGAAAAGAGAAAGGAAACATTTCACAGATGAATATGCAAACATATAAGGACAGTGTAGTTAAATGGCTGGGCAACATTAAATGTACATTTGGGAATATCTAAAACATAGATGAACTTGAGTTTAGTCACCTTTTAATTGACATGAACCCAGGATTGTGCTAGAAGTTTGAGGGGCATGATTCTGACCTCAAGAAGAGAGATGGCAAGTTCTGTGTGCTCATACCCCTGGGTCTTTCCCTGTTTCTAGGTGACTCCTCATGGATCACTGCTGAGTCAAACTCAGACCCTTTCCATGATCTGAACTGTTTGAGTGGCATGAAGTGAAACATGTTTTCCGTCCTTGGAACGGTACAAGGAAATAAAATTTACTCTCTGATATGGTCCCTCATACAGCTGGTAAACTCTTCATTTTGTGCTGAGCCTGGAAAATCAGAACCAAGGCCATCATACTTTTAATACTCATAGTTTTTTCCTCTCAAATATAAAAGTGGCACAGAATTATGGAGAAATAAAACCAGCCTGCTACAAAGAAAATTATCATCATTAAACATGTCACATTTTGATTTGTCACATTTGGATACACACACACACATACATACATACATACATACATATAAATAAATAAATAAATATATATATATATATAAATAAATATATACATAATTTACTTCATTTATTGACATTTTTCACACTCCTTGTGAGTGCCGGGTAATATCCCAGATTCGGAAAATGTCAGTCAGCACATCTAACGTATTTCTTCTCCTGGAGTTGATGTGCTAGTGGATACACACATCCTTGTATGCATGACCCTGCCCTCACCAACTGTAACATATTTGCATGCTGGCTATTGCCTTTAATACTCTTAACAAAAGACGTAGCTATTCTGTCTCACATTTTCTTGGAATTTGGTTTATAATTCACATATTTCATCCCAGTTGAACAGTGGCATCTGGTGTGTGAATATCAACACTTCTTTGAGGTCTCCCATTCAGGGCAGCAGACATCTGCTTCAGATGTCCAGATGCATCCTTTCAGAGAAGCACATCACCACTCAAGAAGCTACCAGCTCTCCACATTCCTGGACAGCATGGGCTTCGTGTCCTGTCATTCTTCTGTCCCTAACTCCTTCCATCTCCGTCTCACTCCTCCCTGGGTCTTGGCCTGTCCCTGTAGACACTCCAGGCTGGCTTCACCTGTAGGGCTTTTGCCCTCACCAGCCCTCCTGCCTACTCTTTCTCCCAGCACAGTGTGCTGGTCTCTGTCTCACTCTGCTTGGATGTCACTGCCTTAGGCAGCTTGGTCTTGGAACAGCCCATCTAAAACACTCACCAGTTGTTTTCTGTCATAGCTCTCCACGTTAGTGTTTCCCATAAAACGTGGCAACACATTCTTTAACTTTTTATTCCTACTATTTTAAAAGTGACCTCCTCTCACCCCAAGGTGGGAAGTTATTTGTTGCTGTCTCTCAAATGTGTAAGAATAAACTTTGCAGAAGTATCTATTAGTTGGCAAATGAGCATTAGGAGGGTAACTTGCTTTGAAATTGATAATTAAAGAAGGTTTATCTGAGACAAGTTTAAGGAAAATTGTGTGCATGTGTTTTTCTGTCATGAGTGACATCCAGACCAGAAATTTTCATTTTTAAAATCTAGTTTGATCATTAAAGACTTTTCTTCACCTTTATTCTGTAGAATGAAAATTTTGTGTCCAGATCATTTAGAGAAAACGAGTACCTATCCAACCTGCTGCAGTTCTAATGGCACAGATGCTGCATTAGCAGAGTCCCTTAGTTCTACATGTATTTTGATTGGAGGGTACATCTGTGACCCACATGTGTGGAGCTCTTTTCCTGGCCAACTCAGGATGGGGCTTCCTACCCAGCTGAGAAACAGTCTGTCACTTTGCGGGGTGCAAGGAACCTTTAATGTAATTCCCATCACAGTTCCTGGGTATGTCTGCTGATGGGGAAAATGAAGTCAAAAGAGATGAAGGAAAGTTCACTGTCTCCCTGAAGTGATCAGTGGCAGAGCTGACATCTCAGCTACCAAAGAGCTTTGCGCTAGGCCACACTGGATTGCTTCAGCCTCACAGTCCTCTTTGTGACCCTCCCCAGTGCTTTGAGTAAGTCTTGAAATAAAGACTTGCCAAAAGCAAACAAGGGTCAGGGCTATAACACTGCAGCTTTAAGAAGACTTGGTCCTTCAGTAAATTCCAAGGAAGTAGCATGGCCTGCCTCAAGGAGAAGACACCACCCAGACCCAGCACACACAGCTTTCAGACCTTCTGGTCCGTGAGGACAGAGGGAACTGTCCCAGAGGAATGTATAGGGGCTTGGAGTCTATGGAGTGTGAACATGTGACCCACTCTGGAGGAGTGGCCATGCCGCCCTTGGGATGGTTCTCTGCTGAGACCTGTCATCATTGAGGCACTGCTGTGCTGTGCTCATGTGTAAAATAATTTCTGTTTGTAGTTGCGTCCTCTTCATCGTCTTAAGATCTGGGACTCTTCAGTCTTGACTTATCTGCTCAAGTTTTGGTGGTTGTCCCTCTTCCCTTATTTTAAAATAACTAATTACTTAATTAACTTCAAAGTGCGTCCCTATTAAAGGCATGCCAATGAATGAGAAAGAGTGGCATAATACATTCCTTCACAGCAAAAGGTCTTTGCTGAAAATTGCACAAGTTTTAAAGGGGCGGACAGATTTTCTTCTTGGTGCAGTAGAGCTGGAAGACTTTACCGCGGCCCAGCTGGGAGTGACAAGGGGGTGACTGGGCAGCAGAACCAGTGTGGCGTGGTCCCACTATTGCTGCAAGATGCCAGGTCTGGTTGATGTGGAACAGTCATATCAGCCTGGGATTTTGAAGAGGCAACATGGCAGCCTGAGCGCATTCAGCAGAAGTTTCTGGAGACCCCAATCTAGGCCTTCAGATCTGGAAATTGTATGAATGAAGGATCTGTGGCTTTTAAAGCTGTTCGGGTCATGTGTGTTCTGGGAGCCTCTGTTGATGGCTGTTCTGCAGAGTCCAGCTATCCTGGTTTTATTTCAACAATATTGACGAGTTGTGCAAGCTGGGGCATGTCTGTCACTTGGGTTTCTTGCCCCTTCGGTTTCCTTTGTCAGATGAAAAAAAGAAAAAGTATCTTTATGCTTGGACTCAGTTCAGATTAAATGAATTACCTCATGAAGGTTTTGTAATAATGGGTGATAGCACATGGTAGGTGATGGTGAGCTGTTAATCTTGTTAATATCATCAAACACAGCAATTTTCATCTGTGCTGCTGATGACAGTGCGATGGTCTCTGAGTTGTTGTGATCTGTAGAGAAAATGTTTTCTTGTGGATAAAAGTGTAGTTTTCAAGGAATTCAAAGTGGTTCACTTTGATTAATTATACTGGGTCTGTGTTATATCAATTTGAAATATTCATCAAAGCATCCAAATTTGAAATACCTGTTGTACTTCTATATATCCACAAATATTTGGAGAATGGTATATCGTTAAATGATGTTAAAAGAGTGAGTGGTCCGCATTCAGCTCCCTTATGCCTTCTTTTAAGAAAATGGGCTTTTAGTGACTTGTGGCCTGTCAGTTCTCACCCTTCATCCCGGTCCCCCTTTCGTTATTCTGTTCTAATTCCTGCTGCTGACTGTGATGTAATGGGAAACCCCGGTGTGCTCTGACTACATGGTGCAATATATTCTCTTCTGTCTGGGTTCCAGAACAACTCCTCAGGGTCCTGGTTGTCCTCCCTCTCTTCCCAGGGGGCTGCTCTCCACAAGGGGCTGCTCCCCACCTCTCCCTTATAATCCAGCCCCATTGCAGAGCACAGGGTGTTTGTTCTTCAGTTGTTTTGTGACTAAACTTCTGTTCAGCAGAGTTGGTTGGTTGTTGATGTCAAACGCCATGTATTAGGCTCTTTCTGTTATTATAATGAAATACTTGAGGCTGGGTAATTTATAAAAGCAAGGAGTTTGTTTAGTTTGTAGTTCTGAAGGTTCAAGAATTTGGCACTGTTAACTCAACTCTGTTCAGGCCTTCATGGTGGAAGCCATGGTAGCGAGAGCCTATACAGGGGAGAGGTGAGGCGTGTATGAAATAAGAAAACAGTATCACCAGTCAGGGACCAAAAACAACCCTTTCACTAAGCCCCGCCCCTTAAGGTCCTACCACTTGTCCACACTGGGGAGCAAGCTCCCAACACATGAACCACAGGAGAAAAACCACTTCCAAACCACAGTGCCCCCGTCTTGCTGTATCTTTACAGTGTCACAGTATATCAAAGGAAAAAGCAAGTGCCAGAGACGGCAGGAGGGCAGAAGCTTCAGCCACTGTGGTTTGAAGTGAAGTCACTGGTGGATGGGGAGGGGTGAAATTTGTCCCACTGCCTGCCCCACCTGAAGGCAGACCCCAGCAGACCTTGAAGAGAAGAGTAAGACAGAGGGCAGGTAGTTCTCCGAAGTCCAGCCCTGCCAATCACTTCCACTCCTCCCTCCTCTGCATGCAGCATCCAAGTGCAGAAGCCCCAGCAAGGAGAACATTAATTCTAGGAAGAGCTGTTAATTGGACTTATAGTTATTGTGTTTTAAATTCATACAGCAAGTAGCCAGTGCGTGAGAAACACATGCTGTTGGAAACTGCAAAGACTCATTTGTGTGTCTAATGAAGCTTTTGAATGCAGGCGGTTATTACTCAGAGTTTTGACTGAATGGGTAATCATGATGCATAAATTTGTGTAATTGCTTAACTAAGCAAATAGCTTTTTGTCACTTCTAGATAATAATTTTATTGAAAAAGTAAACATCCTCTCTTTCTCTTTCTGTCTGTCACACCCTCTCAGTTTGGGAGCTTTAGAATTCATGTCCACTTGCCCTTATTCTTCCCTGAAATGGGCCCTGGCATTTTCCAGCTGGAAAAATGGAACACTGGTGAGAGGGGTCTTTACAATGGAAAGCTGCTCTTGATGTGCCCTGTTCTCATATGCATTTGGCCTATGCTTCTGGCCTGTGCATATTTATTTTCCAAGGACTCATTGATTTTTGTACTATTGTATTCACTTAAAAAAAAAAAGGGCAAGTTGATGGCATGTACTTATCTTCTTTCTGTTTTTTGTCCCCCACCCCCAAGGCTCAAAATGCCCAGCAGCTCCATGAACGAATACAGTCATCAAGTATGGATGCCAAGTTGGAAGCCCTGAAGGACTTGGCCAGCCTCTCCCGAGATGTTACCTTTGCTCAGGAGTTCATAAACCTGGATGGCATCTCACTCCTCACTCAGATGGTGGAAAGTGGCACTGAGTAAGCATACTCCTTCCTAGTCTCCCTCTTGTCTACTCTGGAGCTGTGGTGTGTGCTACGTTCTTTATTCTGTTAGTTTCCAGCTTTAGAGACCAGACCTTGGCCAGACTCTGTGAAAAGTAGCTTGAACACAGCAGCAGGTCATGGGCTTGTGATTCCCATAACTACGTCCACCACACACCAGCTACATGGTGTCACATGCTCAGAGTCCCTGAACACCTCAATTTTCACAGTCCAGAGGAAGAACACTAGGTCATTACCTCAAAAGGCCTAGCCAACTAGGCCAACTAGAATTATATTAAAACTGTAATTCTCTTGACTATTAATCTCTCAAACCCCTTGCTTATCCAACAGAACTTCCTTCCTCTGTCTGGAATAAAACTCAGAATATGATCATATGTTTTGAAGTATTTAGAGCCCTCTTAAGATACTTTCTTAAAGGAGCACTTTAATGATTAAAACAAACACAATTTACATTTTAAAATAAAAAATACTTATTGGGTTCCTACTGTATGCGGAATGGTGACAAGTGTCAAAAAACTGTAAACATGAACCTTGTCTTCCCAAAACTGGTGGACAGTGTTATATAGTCAAAATTCAAGGGTATTAATTCCTGCTGGGGGCAGAGGATTAGAGGCTGGGCCTGTTAGATCTTAAATGGTCTTTCAGAGGATGAGACAGTAGGTGAGGCCTGGCAGGAGCTTGAGGTCATCATGACGGAGGAGCAGGTCAGCATCTCAGGTAGTGAGCTGATCTTTTGGTGAACTGGCAGGAGCTTGAGTTCATCATGACGGAGGAGCTGGTTAGCATTTTAGGTAGTGAGATGATCTTTTGGTGAAGACTTCTGTCTCTGGTGTGACTAGAGAGACTAAGGAGCAAGGCTGGGCCAGCTTCCCCATGTGTGAGAGAGTATGCTGTTCACCAGGAAGGAAGAGGGTCAGAATGACTGCCCATGGGATTAGCTGCTGGTGGCATTGATGGCACATGGTAATACTGGTTTAGTTGACTACAAATTAGTACATGGGTAAAGATAGCTACCAAGAGCAAGAGGAGGGAGAATTACTGAGGACTGCGGCTTAAGTCTGGTCATTTGACTCTGTCTTCCATTCTCAGAGATGTGCAGAACAAATGGGTGATTGTGCACATTGGAGGCCTATCTGCTCTCCTCTTCCCTCTCTCTCCTTGTTCTCCTTCCTCCCACCCTGGGCATCATTAACCTCTCCACTGCTTACTGGAAACCAAAATGAAGGGATGGTAAACTTATGATGATCAGCTTGATGAGCTCTACAGCACTGGTTAGCACTGGTGAAAGATTCTCTGTTTTTCATTCAAAGGCACTACATTTTACAATAGTGCTAACATTTTCTATCTAATAATGTTCTTTCAAGTTTAAAATTGGGAATCTCGTCTCACAGACAAGTAGAAAACTTTCTAGGACCGAATAAAGAAATCAAATCAAATATAAGAACACCAACAAGTGTTGGTCATCTGGACAAGCGCCACTGTAGGCAGTACCTTTGGTTGCTGTTTTGTTTTCTGTGATGACTAAAATTCTCCTTAAGACATGGTGGAGCTTAAAACAGCCAGGAAGAAACTGAGAATGAGTTGGCAGCAAGGGATTTGACCAGGAAAAGAAAGTGCCTCCGGTGGCAGAAGCTTCAGAGGAAATGGAGGGTGGAGTGTTGTCATAGTTACTTTTCTGTTGCTGTAAGAAAATACCCCGACAAAAGCAACTTAAGGGCTGGAAAGATGGCTCAGTGGTCAACAGCATGTATGCTCTTTCAGAGGACCCATATCAGGCTTCCCACAACCAGCTGTAAATCCAGCTCCAGGGGATCGGAAACCTTCTTCTGGACTCTGAGGGCACCCACAGTTACAAGTGCACAAGCCCCCTGACTCCCCTAAAGAACACACATATACACATAATTAAAAATAGAAGTAGAAAGAAAATGAAAAGCGATTTACAGGAGAAAAGGCTCATCTTGACTCTGTTCCAGGCTGAGAACCTTCATGGTGAAGCAGCTATGACTGCAGGAACCCGAGTGAGCTGGTCACAGTGCATTCATAGTCTGGAAGCTGAGGATGGGGAATGCCAGTGCTCAGCTCACTTTCTCCTTTTTGTAGAACCCAGGATCCCAGCTGTGGTTGAGTGATACCACCCAGAGTGGGTAGGTCTTCCTACATTAACGAGTTTCATGTAAACAACTCCTCAGAGCATGTGCAGAGAACATCCCCAAGGTGCCTATAGAGCTCATCAACTTGACCGTCATAGGTTTACCCATCCCTTCATTTCAGTTTCCAGGAAGCAGTGGAGAGTCCCTTTCGACTGGAATGAGCATGTCCTTACCACATGTCCTCACCAGATGATTTCTGATCCTCCTGGGACAGTGAACCTTTGGGGCTTCTGCTTCAGGGACATTTGCTAACATGTTAAAGTATAAAGCTGCTAGTACCTTTACTGATATTTTCCATTGCCACTTATACATCACAGGGAGTGTTCTAGTGCCAGTCGTAATGCCACTGGCATTAAGTGGTTCTTTTATATGTGCCTAGGTATCTGGGCACTTTAGCTTTTGAATCTTTACAATTTCAATCAGTGTACATACATCTGAGTTTACCAGGATGGCAGTAATGATTACAAATTTAATAGTAAAGGTCCCCAAGTTAAGAGTCCTTGTGTACATCATGAGTACCAGGTTGTGCGACTGACCACTGTGTTTTGTCAATGAAGCCTGCATATCAAGACCCTCCTCTTTTTTGTTTCCCATGGCCTCAGTCTGCTACAGGTGCCATAACATAGTTCCAGAGACCAGTAGCTTAAACAACAAAATGCCCCTCCTCCCATAGTTCTGAAGGCTGGAAGGTGTCACCAGGGTTGGTTTCTTCTGAGGTCTGTTCTTCCCACACAGATGACTGCCTTCTCCCTGTATTCTCATGTGCCTTTCCCATGTGCCTGCACATCCTAGGATACCTGCATATTCAGAGTTACTCCTCTCAAAGAGACACTCGTCAGATTGGATCACAATGAGGCCTTATAATTCAATGGCCTCATTCCAAACTAATGGTCCTTTCTCCAAAGTACAGTTCCATCCAGAAGTACTGGAGTTTGCAGCTTCAACATGTGAATTTTGGGGCAACATAGTTGAGCCTGTAACACTCATCAAAGGACCGCTACCACTTTTGTTTTACAAGAAAAGAGTGTATGAATGGATAGCATGTACTTACCTTGTTAAGATTCTTCTCATCAATCCTATTGCCTTTCTCCATGGCTCACCATAACCCAGAGTTATTCAGAATAATCCCTTTGCTTAACTCCTGGCTGTCAAAGGCAGGCCTTAATCATATTGCCCTGCTCATGTACACTGAGAGAGAATGTCAACACCAGATG